>NW_028262290.1:16652500-17313571 GCF_047370975.1 Nipponia nippon | reverse complement strand
TTTACACTACAAAAAGCTGGTTATTATAACTGTGACATCTATTTTCTACACATTTGCTGTACTACAGCCTGAATTTAATGCACTGCTTATTCAAGTCTATATTTAAAAAAAAAACAAACCAACAGTTCAGAATCACTTTTCTTCTATGGATTAATTACTGCATGGTATTTTAATTCTGGACTTCTGCTTATGATTTTTTCTTTCAAATTAATAGCTTTTTCAAACATATGGGTAACATTAGTCAATCATTTTCTTATTAAGACTGTATACAGTTTTGTGAAAACATTCTTAGTCATCTTTCTTCCTATGATATTGATACCAAGTTTCATTAACAATTTATATTCATAAAACTATGGCTTACTGTACTTATATGATAAGTCAGAGATACCAAACATTTTAAGTATCATCAGCTTTTGAAGAGTTACTCTGGGTTTCATTTATAATAGCAAGAACAAAATTCTTTGGAATTCTTCTACCCATGTAATACAGCTTATAGAATAGAATAAAGAAAACGGTACATACACAGCACTGGAAACTTTCTACTTAACCTACTCGAAAGATGTTCTTTTTATTCCTCTAAAGGTTTAAAAACAGGAGTTTTCATCTGCCATAAATAAGCTAGGTAGGGCAGGATAAAACATAAATCTATTACCTGCTTTCCTCCCTCACCCAAATAATCAGTTACTTGGCAGAGAATATTTTGCTTTCTCTGCATTAGTCAGGCCTAGCAAATCAAACAAACCTCCAAGTCAAGTAGTTTCAGTGTGCATCAAATTTCTTTTTAATGAAATACAAATTATCTAACAAACCCATATTCACAATACCTCCTCAAGTTTACTTAACATATCTATAGATTTATATATGTGCTACTATTTACAAAAATTTACTTGTCATCCACTACCCAGGGCCTAGCAACTTTACTTGGACTACTTATCTAACAAACTAATGGCAGCCAACTATGGAGAGAAAATCAGAATGCATGGACTAGCCTTTGATCTGTTGCACTGGGAAATATTGTTGTGGGCTCTTTTAATATTCAGTGAGCACACTACAAGAAGTCAGCACATGCTTGCATTTCACTGAGTGTTCCCTCATCACTGTCTGCTTGTTTAAGCCCTGATTTAAGAATAATACTCCCTTGTATATTGTGCTGCTATTAAAACCAAACAACAGTTAAGGTATTCTAGAACTTTGAATAACCTGATTTTAAAAGCCAGTTTTCAGTTGAAAGATACCAGAATATTCCTACAATAAAGGATTTCGGTATATTAAGTTCTTAGCGTAATACACTACAAGCGAGCAATGAAAAAATGCATTTAGCTCACCAGCACACTCACTTTGAGTTCCAGAAGGTTGCTTACCAATGAAGAGTGAGATCTGCAACTGTAAACCTCTTCTTGATAACAAGCTCTCTGTTATCTGAAAAGGATGTTTCACCTTTGTCTATTTAGGCCCTCATGGTTAAAATTTGGAATAAAGATCCTTAGAGATGCTGTGGCCCATTTGTGGATCAAGCTGTTGAGTAATGAGTATCTCAAAAGTCACTCTTTCCCTGTCCCTTGGCTATTTAATTATGTAACAAAGATGGATCATCTTCCCAAGCAGTAGTCTAGGGTAACCTGCACCACTGTAGTTAGGTCAGGCTTCTGTGAGACAGTGGATGTGACTTTCATTTCATCAGAGAGTTGTTGGCACCTGAATCCAGGTCTTGGGTGAGCATTCAGATACTGAATATAAGGGCACAGCGAGGGAAATAGTGCCAATTTTACCATCTGTCTATTGTAAAACAAGGTCTTCTGCACCTGCTCCCAGAAAGGCATAAACCAAAATGAGAGAAAGGATATTCTGTAGCAGACATTCTGAAGAGCAGCAAAATTTATGATATGCCTCTGTCCTCGGGAATTTTTCTGACTACTTCAGTCATCTTCCATTCAGTATATGCCTTTCTGGGAATTCAACTTTTTTAATGCATGAATGTGCTTCTAGGCTTTATACGTGGACCTTGTGTATATAATCCAGGTAGTAAATTCCATTTAGGAGACAAATATCTAAAGGTTTAGTGCAGCAAAATGTAAAGTAAAAGTATTTAAATCTCTTTCCAGAATCCAGAAGAACTTGTCATGGTTAATTCTACCTTTTATGCCTGCACTGGAAATGGCAGTGAAGCTAGAACACAAGAGGTCAATTTCCTCACTAGTTTTCTGTGCTTGCAATTGGAAATTATGGTAATGCTTTCTAAGTTAATCAGGTTTCATAATTATTTGGTCAGCTTTTGACATCATCCTTCAAGGAAATACTAAAATAATTTGTTTGTTTGTTTTTTCTTTTTTTTCCCCCCCCAGTAGGATAAATTGATAATTTAATCAAAAAGCAGAGAATAGATTTGAACTCGGCGCAGTTTAGTTTTACTGAGGCCATATTTAATGAGGTTGCAAAGGCCATATGCTACCGCAGATTTTGGCCTCGGATGAGAAGATTTCTACTAGAAATATCAGTTTAATCAGGAAAAAAGCAAAACTTTATCAGAAGAATAGAAAATGGGAAGTCATAGGATAAAATGATAACAGGACATTTTAATCTACTGCAATACAACTTTCTGAATTTCTATAAAATATACTGTGTTAATCTTAAGGATCTGTAAAAAAAACCCTTTATATATAGCTATTTAGTTTTCAACGTCACCATTTTATAGAATGATTCAAAATGAATGGTGCTATACAAATCTGATAACTCTATCTACCAAATGATGGGCAGTTACCTAAATTCAGGATTTTTTTACAGTTTTACAGCACACAGGTATAAATAAGAAAGGACCACAACTATCTAGAATAGGACACATAGAGCTAACTCAGCTGAAAAGGCTAGAAAAGAATTCAGAACTGACTTATATTTATATTGGAATAGACACCATGGAAGGATCAAGAATCAACAGGATTTGCAACCAACACATACAGTGCAGAATGTGAGGAAGGCAGAGATGAATGTTTAGCACATGGTCACTTACAGTGAATGGGAATCTACACCAAAAAATCTATTTTCTGATTGTTTGTTTTTCCTGCATGTATCACTTCTGGTTATCTTTTTGAGCCCAGGAATTAAGTATTACAGAAGTTAATTCAGGTGAAATAAGCTTATATTGTTTAATAATTTATTAAGATGTAGGAAGGGAGTTAGGTGTGCATTAATTTAGGAACCTATTCCAAGAATATGAAGTAAGTGAGTGGGGAAAAAAAAAAAAAAAAAGATTTACACACTAAACCAGTGCATTTCTCATGGATCAAACTCTTCTGTGCTGATGTTTATGTCCCCAGTATTGCAAGTAAATGTATGTATACATGCATGCGTATATATATATATATTTCAGTTAAGAAATTAGAGATCACTGTGATGGGAATGATTAAAAGACTGACAAATCAGGCCATTTTATAACTAAACTTTACTAAATTCATTCCTTAGCAGCACACTTTGTGCTAATGCTTGGTTCTTGCATGTTATTGATAATCATCACCACCTTATAAAACTGTTACTCTTTAGCACTCATATGCTATTTTAGCTGTGATTATGCAACTCCCTGCAGCTGATGCCATTCATTGAGCACTGATGACTGTGATCGTTGGTGGCTCTTAGTCACGGAAATCAAAGTGGTCATGTGTGGCAGCTCTTTGAGAGAAATCAGAGCTGAAGCAGCATTGTTTTCTGTCTTTCTTATTAATGGTTTTTCTTGGTTTTGGGTTTTTTTTTTTTTGGTCTGGACAGTAATTCCTTTTGTTCATTAGATAGGACATCTATTGGCAGTGCCTTGTACATATCTCTCCTTTTCCTTTGCAACTTTGTTTTTTGGCTGCCTCCTTTATGCAATGACACATACCTTTCTTAAACCCTTTGGTGGTTGCATTACTTGCACACTTATATAAAATGCTTGCATGTTGTGTATCGTGCCATCACAGTATTCAAAATACTTATGTATATGTTGTTGTGTATGTTATATATGTTATACATCATTGATTACAATATTTAAGTAAACTTATATTTGGATTTGAGACATATTAATATTGATTATGTCCTTACATACACTTAGTATTTCTAGGTGTCACAGGTCTCTTCCATGGCTACACTAACCTGATGATTTTTATAATGAGATCATTTCAGATCACAATGAGAAAAACTCTCTCTCCAATACCAGGACTCTAATTCAAATTATTTCACTGTAGTAAGCAGTAAGATACTGGAGCTTCTCTTACATAGATCAAATCCAAACGTTCGGTAGGAATATCTGACCAAAACCAGACTGATGAAGTCTCAAAGGCCAGAGCTGAATAGGACAATCCTTATTCAGAGGATCCTGGTTACAATTATAGTGTCAGGTGAACTCAGGGCTTGCACTTATACTCAAGGCCTAGCTCCCTTGGTATCCCTCTGGTTACTCTGTCTACAGCCTGGCATTTTCAGTAGGGAAGACCAGAGATGAAGGGCTAACTCACACTCAGTCTCTGCACTGACTCAGTAGGAAGCACAAGTGGTTCAAGACAAATGCAAACTCCAACTCAAAACTCCTCCTGAAGACTATCAGTTCTAGTCCCAAATTGGCAACTGGTTTCCATTGTTATTTTTGGTAGGCTGTTTCGAGATTATCTATTAAATCCAATGATTTTAGTGTAATTCTTGGCAATCATGCTTGAGACAATTAGCATTGCCCCAAGATTTCTGCAATTATTATTATGGATTTAAGTGTGCTTTGTTTTCTTATCCAAGTCTTATGAAAGAGACTCAGGTAAACCACAGTGTCATTTGGAAAGACACAGAACTCAAAATCTATAAAAAGAAAAAATATCATTATTTTGTTAAATTCTCCAACTGTTTAATCACAGACATTCTAATCATATTAAATACCATTTTTGTCTAATTTTGGTGAATATCTTCTCTAATACTCAGCTCAAAGTGTCCTAAAAACCACATGTTCTTTACTTGTACACTGAAAAAGCTGTACAACATTCTGAACAAATATCAAAACCAATTGAGGAAAAACAGTCAAGAAAACCCCAAGAAGAGAATTACATCTTTTGTAAGAATCTTAAGCTTTGATTCTTGGAAACATTGCAAATGCATTTTTCTTATTTTCAGTGTACTCTGAGAATATCCAGGCCAGCTAGTAATTATTCAAGAGAAGGCTTTTGTATTTCATTTCCAACTTCTTCAAGGTCATTATGCCATCAGTGTTCCAATTCACAGCTTCACCAAATTTTGTAGCCTTTCCAAAAGCTTGTGAACTATGGGCTTGTGAGCACTATCATTTAAGATCAAATGACTACGGAACTAACAATGATTTTACTCTAGTTGATTTTATCCTGATGCGTACTAAAAAGAAGGAATGTCTGCCA
This sequence comes from Nipponia nippon, assembly GCF_047370975.1. Classification (NCBI taxonomy): domain Eukaryota; kingdom Metazoa; phylum Chordata; class Aves; order Pelecaniformes; family Threskiornithidae; genus Nipponia; species Nipponia nippon. The sequence continues at coordinate 17,308,193 of NW_028262290.1, read as the reverse complement.
TGAGGAAAAAACAAACCTCTTAAGTATACTCTGACTTATTTCTGTCCTCTCTTTCTACATTATTTTGGCCTTTTATGAGTTCTGACATGAAGTTAGGAAAGCTAGTCTTAGTAAATTAGACTGACGTGATATATACACAGATATATGATACAACCAAAAGACTCTGTCATTAACAATGGAGTGTGATATTGCATAAACAGGGAAGTTGCATTACTCATCTGAGGTGAAATGTTTTGTGAAAAAAACCCCAAACCAACACAAATTTCTATGTGGAAATTTACACAAATGTTTGGTGTAATAAGTACAAATGAATATAAGTAATCTCAGGTGTCTTTGGACCATCTGAAAAAATGTTCAACTTAATAAGTCACCACAAAGATTGTTTTTGACCTGTAAGTGTAGATGATATTTTTGGTAAATAACTAGAATGATTCTTCCAAAAGAAATGTATAAATACAAAAGGCTCATGGAAACTATAGACTTTCTCTGGGATTCCTTTTGGGCACAGAAGAAGTACTGGTGGATTAATACATATGACACAAGTAGAACTGGAATTTTAAGAATTTAAGAGTGTCCTCTCTACTTAGATAATTTGACTGTGGATGACTATGAGAGATAAAGAAAGAAAAACTGAGCAAGGGTACTAGTAGTTCTGAGCATATTCTCTCAGTGAGACATGGTTGATAGTTTTTCTGAGCAAAGTTTCTATCTTTTGAGTCAATTACTTTAAAACTATTCATATTTAGAATCAACTGAGATCCCTGGAAGTGGAAGGGTCTTTGCTGAAGGTCAGAACTGAAATTTACATTCATTCAGAGCTTCCAGTTAAAGAAATTCCAAGACAATAGACTTTGGACACCATAGCAAGCATAGTAAACTGTAAGAAGCTTTATGTATTTGCAAGATTCTCCTATTCAAAAAGACATGCAAATATTCACAGCATAAGAAAACTTTGGTAAAATATCCACTGTTAATTCTGCTTGAATTAACATATAATGCATGCATAGGTAAAGACAATACGAGGTGAATGGGCAGTCATTTACACACGGGTTTACAAAAATTACAAATGGGAATGTCCATTTCATGGGAAATTATACAATTTCATAAATCTGATTTCCTTCTAAATGAAATGAAAGTATGTGTTTTGAAAATTTCTATTCAACTATTTAAAAAAAATATTTTCAATCAGATAAAGCACATCAACAGTTTTAGTATTTTGACTTGTATTTTTTAATTTTATTTTGCAACATTTAATGTAAAAAACTACATTTAACAAGAAAAATGTATCCCGTAATGACAATTCGTTAAATTTCATTGTAGTAAGTTTGAAGTAATATAATATAATAATACAAATATATATATAATATATATATAATATTATTAAATATATAGTAATATACAATATAAGAATATATAATATATTATATATAATTTAATAAAATAATATAAGAATACATTTATAATAAAACATTTTATATGTATATACATATGAATATATAATATAATATATAATGTATAATGTATGATATATGATATATGATATATAATACATATATAAAATATATATAATATTTATTATATATAATATATATAATATATATAATATATATAATATATATAAAATATATATTATATATATAATATAGGAATATAATAATACAAAGATATTTATAATAAAAACATTTTTATATGTATATACACATATGCATCTATGTATATTTCACTATGTAAGTTGTCTTGGACTACAGAGCATTACAACTGCCATGACTTGACCTTTTCCAGTAGAGTAATGTTCTACTGGAGACTTTTTCATTAATTGCAGTATAAACCACTGCTCAAAAAGAAATCATTTTAGATGTACTTTCAGAGGTACTTCTTTTATCTGCATTAACTGAAATGGAAACAGTTTTCCAGATGCTGTCTTTGACTATAGTTTTTCTTTCTACTTTGAAGCCTAGTAAGAGAGGAAGACTGAATTTCACTACACTTATAATGGTGACTTGGACCAAAAACTAGAAATAGATATCAAAAAATTTATTTAGATTTTTCTGATCAATACAATAGCTACTAGAGAGATTACTCCTTGCCAACATTTCAAGAGAACAGTGAAAAAAGAAGTTTTCTATATGATTTTAATTTTAAAGAAACAGCTGCCTTTATAAACTCCCTATAAGTAGGCTTGAGGCAATTAAAAAAATTTGTCTAAAAATTTATTCTGCAATTTTGTGCATGATTTTTTTTTTAATTGGAAAAAGAAACAATGGTGATGCAGAAAGGTGGGAATGATTTTTTTACAAGTAAATGAAAAACATTAACATTATGGCCAGTATGCCAAACTCCAATATTCTCAGACTAAGGGTGAATGGAGAGTTTCGATGCCAATTTTATAGAATTGGTGGAGATGTTTATGAGTGCTGCGTCTCAAGCTCAGATCACCAAACCTTCTCATATATTACTAGAAAGATTTTTAACAATAAGCTTTTTGTATAAGAATTCATGTTAGGAAGTCTGATTTGTCAAGTATTTGTTCTATCTTACTTCCACTTTCTACTTCTAGAACTCTATTAGATATTTTGATTTGGAAATGCAAGTGCTCCAGATAAGTTGTTGACCTGTGTTCACTGTGCTCTTATGCTACACTCTGTTACCTATGACACACCACAATCTGCCCTTTACCTGGACCAAAGTCATATATCATAATAAGCTGAATGGCCAGTGCAACCTATGGAGAAGTACAAGAACAAAAGGTGTATTGACTTCAGCAACCTTTCTTTAAAGAGAAAGACAACTTTTGTATTTGAAATTATTTGCTTTCATCTATCTATTTGCATGTATTTCTAAGACTTTACTGTGATAGCAGATAAATGATTAGAAAATGACAATGTTGCATACAGAGTAGCATTTTGACAGTCCATGGATCAGAAGATACATAAATTTGGAATACTAGGTTCACCATGTAAAAAGATTGCAGTCTTTAGGCTGGAGAGATAGGAGAGAGGGTTTTTTGTCTGATCTGTGTTAGCATATAACTTATTATAATAATAATCAATCTAAATAATGTTATTTGGGGGTCTAGTACAGTAACTTACCTAGTCAAAGAGAAAGTATGAAAAATATTTTCATAATGAATATTTAGAGTAATTTGATTTTTGCATGTTTTTGAGATATCTCAATTCAAATGTTCAATTTTCTCCTTTATGAAAATTTCAGTTGATATCATAGCAAGAATTATTACAATGATTCTTTAGAAGGTTCATCTTATCTTGAATGCACTTCTGAAATAGTTGATTATCTACAGTCTTGCTGATCATTTGACTTACTTTTTTGTTGAACTTTTCTACATCTTTTTTTTTTTTTTTCCCCAGAAGGCCATCCTTTTCCTCTCACTCATTTTTCTCCTGTTGACGGTCAAACCTAGGTCATATCCCTGCTTCCTGCCAGTGATTTCTTTGTGAAATCCTATAAAGTTTGGGTTAAACCAATGGGATTTGTTCTCCTAAATTAATTAGGCACCAGTTTGCTAGATATAAAATACGTTGGCCATAAGACTAAAATCTGCTTGGTTGCTACATTTCTGTAACTTTATTTGGTGGAAAGTAGATCTTATCTGAAAGGGTTATATGTATTACCTGTGCTTAGAACTCAGAAATACACAAATGCATATGCATGTATATGTGTGGATGTGCATGTATGTGTGTATAAATAAACACATATACTACAAAATGGATAACATAGCAGAAGTTATTTGGCTTCAAGCTATCATGAACATTACAAACTATGTATAGAATAGCTTTACTATATTCATGCTTAAAGATATTTCTCTGTAACATGCAGTGAGAAGTCTAGTCAAGCTTTTTGACATAAACCATGATTCTTACTGTCACTTTACTTAATGTCCACCTTAATGAATCAAGATCTAATCATTCGCAGCAAGACTCCCTGTGAGCATTCAGCCTTTCTGCAGCATATCTCAATACCGTGCAGCTGGCTGATATCTTTAAATACCAAAGATTCTAGTATTTCACTGGATATAGTCATGTCAGGGACAGCTGCCTCTGTGTGGCGTATAAGATATGTATTTCTTTCAATAATGACTTAAAATTGAAGAAAACCATATTTTCTGTCATTTCATTGTTATTTAGCAAATACGTCTGCTTTATATCATCTAATTATATCAGCACATATGGTAAACTGTAAATTTCACGGGCTGTTTTCTCACATGTAACCTCTTTTCTATTGTCATTTAGGTTTTCTTTTGGTCAGTTAGAAGAACACCTGGTTCAAACATTTCTATAGAAAATAAATGAGTTTGATTTCTTTTAGGCACAGGAAATGTTGAATCCAGCTGTGTCACAGCCTAAGTATGTATTCTGAGTTTGGACCTACTAGATTGAAGAAGGATGGAGATGTGGGTAAAGATGAAAGTAGCTGCCCCTGCAGTTTTCAGAGACAGATTTGTGAACCTTTCTTCTTGTGCTGGCAATCTGACACCTTTTTTTCAGATAAACAAACTATTGATTTCTGGAAGTTATGAGTAAGTGGCTGTTCCATGCATACAGATCAACACATGAGTAGTGGGTCCAAGCAGCAATTGATTTTCATATCAACAGTGAATCTAATGTATCCTACATGCATTAGACTTGCTGTGCATGAGTTGAAACCTACTTGTAGCGATGGTCTTTGTGAAAAAAGAACATGAACAACTACTTTCAGGGAAAAGCCTGACATATAGATCTCACACTCAGGCAACTGCCTTCAAGAGCTGCTGAGGTAGACACCAAGCTGCAGATAGAATCAGAATTTAAGATCTAACCCTGTCTGCAGAACTTCCTTATACAGATACTAGGATATGAATATCTTGACACAGTCATGAAAATCCAAGCAGGTTTAGAAAGAGAGTTTATAGGTTGACTAAATTACTGGAAATGTAAGTGTAGAGACTGCCATAAATTACATATGCATTGTTTTGTTGTGGGAGTAAACAATACTTTCATCTGGTGGGAAGGACTACTTGGAGATAGATAAAGGTGAATAGGATCTTGACATAGCAAAATCTGGTTGACCTTTTTGAGGAAAGGAAGCACAAAGACATCGGGAAATTATCTTAAGTGGTGTCTTTCTGTGAAGGATAAAAGGAACAGGAAGTGAGGCTCCTGTAAGTTGAGGCTTTATACACATACTTTTGAGACTTTAACCAAAGTTAGTCATCGATGCTTGTAATGAAAATGATCTTTGTCACGTGAATATTTTTTCCACTGACACAGCATAAATATATATAGTTCAAACAATGTTTACAACAATTTCAAATTTAAAAGCTGAAGCAAAAGCTTTGCTGATGGGCAAAGTGGATACTATTCACATACGCATAAAGTATATTCTTCTCAAGTCATCACTGAATGAGCATTACACAAAAAATATGTTCATAAATCTCCTCTTTACTCTTGTATTCTGCAAGAGTTGCTTCTGCATTTTTTAATAATAGCTTGTATTTATACAGCACCTATCAACCCTTTGAAGATTAAGGCTTCTACTGCAGCTATGTAGTTGCATGTGAATGCTGTGATTCAGTAAAACTTGCATAATGTCTCCATTATAATGAACTATTCCACTTCTTGTTTGTATATCTCAGCTGAAATTTAGAACTCTTTAAGCTGTTCTTAGTGCCAGGTTCCTTAGGAAGCTGGGTTCCTTACCTGCTGATTTATCACACATCAGTTTTCTTTTTGCCTTCCTAATCCTGGGGAAATAGAAGTAAATAACTAGAAGTTCTGTGAACTCTTGATGCACAAGGAGGTTATTGGCATTTAGCTATTTACTTCACTGGCAAATCTGTGACCTCAAATAAATGTATTTAATAATTGTATTATAAAATCCTTTTTCCAGAGTGTAGTCCTTTGCACATGAAGTGTACATGAATAAAAGCTACCACAGAGAATTACCATCTAATTTGAAATGTGTCCTTTAAATACAGCAGACAGGAAGGAAAGAGGGCAGATGACAAGGACAATAGTACTAGCATTTAGTTACATTGATTAGCTATATGTAAAATTTAATTGTTTTGAATAATTTGCAAACATTTTTCATATTTATAAATGAATAACATCATAAGTCCAGCTCAGCTTGCTTTATTATTAGAAGCTGATAGCTTTTATGTGAGCATTGCAGTGGAAGGAGCACGGGTCAAGATGTGAGAATTCTTGGCGCAGGCAATCTAGTTCTGTGAGGTCATTCCACATATCAGGGTCTGCAGGGAAAAAACCTTCAGAAATGGGTGATAACAAAGCGCATCTACTGACATACAATTTCTGGCTAAAGCTTACACTTATAAATTGTTGATATACCTGCTGTAAGTGATTGTCACTTTTTGCAACTAGGGAAGATAGAACAGAAAAAAAGGTTTGCACACAATGTTTCTTGCCTACCTATGTCCTTCCAGGTAGGTATGCTACCGCCAAGTCAGCTCAGCTTTACTAATATTTCTGAGTAGCAGCAAACTCTGTTAAGGCCCCACAGGTTGGCAAGAAGATCTTCCATCATTTCAGAGATCTGCTTCAGCGCTATGCTAGGATCATCCTTTGCCTAACCACATTCTGCAGCCTCCAGAGCTTTCTTAGTTCTTGGTAGCTTTCCAAGGCAAGGACATACTTTCCCACACTTTTCATGTACCTCTTAAAGGAGTACGAACACGACCGGAAACACTTACAAATACAGCCTTATCACAGTGATCGAGCAGAGATACAAAACAATTCTGCAACACTTCAGACTGAATTCACAGGTAAGCTCAGGAAACGTGGGTTAGATGAGTGGACAGTGAGATGGAGTGAGAACTGGCTGAATGGCAGACCTCAGAAGGTTGTGAACAGCGGCGCAGAGCCTAGCTGGAGGCCTGTAGCTAGCAGTGTTCCCCAGGGGTCAGTACTGGGTCCAGTCTTGCTTAACCTATTCATCAGTGACCTGGATAAAGGGACAGAGTGTACCCTCAGCAAGTTTGCTGATGATACTGGGATGAGTGGCTGATACACCAGAAGGCTGTGCTGTCATTCAGCGAGACCTGGACAGGCTAGAGAGCTGAGTCGAGGGGAACCTAATGAAGTTCAACAAAAGCAAGTGTATGGTCCTGCATCTAGGGAGGAACAACCCCATGAACCAGTACAGGCTAGGGGTTGACCTGCTGGAAAGCAGCTCTATGGAGAAGAACCTGGAAGTCCTGGTGGACAGCAAGTTAAGCATGAGCCAGTAAAGTGCCCTTGTGGCCAAGAAGGCCAACGGTATCCTGGAGTGCATTAGGAAGAGTATGGCCAGCAGGTCTAGGGAGGTTATCCTCCCTCTCTACTCTGCTCTGGTGGGGCCACATCTGCAGTACTGTGTCCAGTTCTGGGCTCCCCAGTTCAAGAAAGACAAGGAACTACTGGAGAGAGTCCATCAGAGGGCTGTGAAGATGATTAGGGGACTGGAGCATCACTCTTATGAGGAAAGAGCTGTGTCTGTTTAGCCTGGAGAAGAGGAGACTGAGAGGGGATCTTATCAACGCTCACAAATACTTAAGGGTGAGTGTCAGGAGGATGGGGCCAGACTCTTTTCAGTGGTGCTCAGTGACAGGATAAGGGGCAATGGGCACACACTGAAACACAGGAAGTTCCATCTGAATATGAGGAAAAACTTCTTTACTTTGAGGGTGACAGAGCACTGGAACAGGCTGCCCAGAGAGGCTGTAGAGTTTCCTTCTCTGGAGATATTCAAAACCTGCCTGGACACGATCCTGTGCAACCTTTTCTATGTGAACCTGCTTTAGCAGGGGGTTGGACTAGATGATCTGCAGAGATCCCTTCCAACTCCAACCATTCTGCAATTCTGTGAATTTACATTTGAATATACTTGCAGTGTTACTGCTGCAGGACTAGTACTTAATCCTGAGTCTGCATGTATGAAGAGAAGATCTGGATACTTACATGTGTTTATATCACAGACATACAGATTTACATTTATCTTATAAACTTTCCAATATTTCCCTCAATGTTCTTCGATATGCCTTTTCGTTTCAGTTGCTTTATCTGAATAGTGAACTTAAAATAAATCCATCATGGAAAAAAAACATACAAAATTTGACACACTGAAAGTTCTAGTTACAAAGATAATAGTGATATGATATTAGCCTGAGAAAGATAAAAACTATGTGATAAGTATTTCATGGCTATGTTCTGAATCAGGAAAAACAAAGAATATTTTAGTATTCTAGTCACTTCTCATTTGCTTGTTTTGTGATATATATGATTTTTTTTCTCCTTACACTTAAAAGCAATGTTAAATATTGACAATGGACTGTTTCCAAAAGCAGGAAAGAGAAGAGCTGCATCTGATCAATGCAAACTTCAGATGAGATCGACAGAGGCTAATCCAACATTTTCATCTGAGTAATGCCTCAAGCAAGTCAGGGTTAGACGTCAGTGCTCCCCACACAATCAGTAAGAAGCATCCATCGCTTCCAAAGTGCAATCCAAAAAGATGAATATACTGTGAAAAGGCTGACCTAGCATTAATCAATAGTAAAGGCCAAGTGCAGGGCTATCTATATCAGTACTGTTGAATCCAATTTCGGAACTTATAGGTTGGCGTCTTTGAAAGCTTATGGTGCTTTCAGAGTGAATATGCTCATCCCCTTGGAACATACTTTTGAAGTAATTCTCTGCAAGAGCTTATACTGATCAGGACTTAAGTATGGTTTCCAGAAGGTATCACTTCTATAGTACTCAACTGTCATTTAATGAAGACTTACTTACAGGCCTGTCTCAGTTTGAAAGGAACCAAGCCGTTTTCTAGTGTTCTCTAAATAATAGGTTATCAAGTAACTATTGAGAATTCATTATCATGGAGATAGAAGAGAAATATTCAGACAGAGGCTGAAATCTGTTAAAAAATAAAAAAAGGACAGACCTGGACTCTGCTCCCACATTTCTTTCTGGATTTGTATTTTTTTTTATTTAGTCAGTGTTTTATTGGAAAACATGAGACTATCTGAGGAAGGAGAAATGCTGGTATAAATAACTTGGGGTTGAAAAGGGCAAGAGACCAGATCCCCTCATTTCCTGAGTGATTACCATAATCCCCAGACTGTAATGCAGAAGTCAGCTCTCTTCCTGGCAGGCTTGTTCTTACCACCCCACAATGTCTTTGAACACAGCTGAAGATCTGCTTTATGCTAGGCTCAGTACTGTTGGTTTATGTCAGAGAGAGCTCAGTGCTTCTGCATACAGACAGGAACATGGAATAAGATGGAAACAATACAATTTTAACCATAGATTTTCTTTATTACCTTGGATTCAGAGTCCTAAAACTTGGCTATCTTCGAGATTAGGCAAATAGTAATGTCTCGGAGATGTCTCCCTTAAATCTGAGCGATCTAAATAGTGAGATCAGTTGTACGTATGGTGACTGATACACCAGAGGGTTGCGCTGCCATTCAGAGGGACCTAGACAGGCTGGAGAAATAGACCAACAGAAACCTCATGAAATTCAACAATGGGAAAACTAAAATCCTGCACCTGGGAAGGAATAACCCTGTACACCAATACACACTGAGGGATGACTGCCTGGAAAGCACTTTGTAGAGAAGAAACTTGGGGTCCTGGTGGACAACAAGGTGACCTTGAGCCAGCAGTGTTCCCTTGCAGCAAATAAGTCTGACAGCCTCCTGGGTTTTTGCCAGCAGGTTGAGGTGGGTCATCCTTCCCCTCTGTTCAGCCTGGTGAGATACATCTGGAGTGCTGTGCCACTTCTGGGCTCCCCAGTACAAGAAAGACATAGACTTATTGGAGTGCATACAGTGAAAGGCCTTGAGAATGATTAAGGTACTGGAGTGCACAGGCTGAAAGAAGTGGAACTTTTCAGCTTGGTTATCACCCATGTGTATAATCACCTGATGGGGGGACTGCAGATGTGATAGGCAGACTTTTCTCAGTAGTGTGTTGGTGTAGAGGCACTTTAGCATCTGTAGTGCCCAGTAACAGGGGAGACAATGAGCATAAATTAAAAAATAGGAAGTTCAATCTGAATCCAAGACAATACTTTTTTTGCTGTGAAGTGCCCCATCACACGTCTGTTTCACGGTACAGTGGCACTAACTAAAGTCAGCTTCAGAATGTCCATTTAGTAAGCACAAGTTTATAAAATCTTAATGTATTGCTGTCCTGGTTTCAGCTGGGATAGAGTTAATTTTCTTCTTAGGAGCTGGTATAGTGCTGTGTTTTGGATTTAGGATGAGAATAATGTTGATAGCACACTGATGTTTTCATTGCTGCTAAGTAGTGCATACACTAGTCAAGGACTTTTCAGCTTCCCATGTTCCGCCAGGTGCACAAGAAGCTGGGAGGGAGCATAGCCAGGACAGCTGACCCAGACTGGCCAAAGGGCTATTCCATACCGTATGACATCATGCTCAGTATATAAGCTAGGGGGAGCTACCTGGGGGGCAGCGATTACTGCTTGGGGATGTGCTGGGCATTGGTTGGCGGGTGGTGAGCAACTTGTAGTGTATCACTTGCTTTGTATATTACTATTACTATTACTATTACTATTACTATTACTATTACTATTACTATTACTATTACTATTGCTATTGCTATTGCTATTGCTATTGCTATTGCTATTGCTATTACTATTGCTATTGCTATTGCGATTGTTCTATTTTATTTTACTTCAATTATTAAACTGTTCTTACCTCAACCCATGAGTTTTCTCCCTTTTACCCTTCCAGTTCTCTCCCCCATCCCACTGGGGTGGGGGGAGTGAGCAAGCAGCTGTGTGCTCCTTAGTTGCTTGCTGGGGTTAAACCATGACAATTGCCTTAATAAAAATCAGAATAAAAAACTTTGAATCTGCTTTGTGCACAGTGTAGTTATCTGTATGTGTTTAAATAAACTTTTTTTTTTTACATTTCTCCCCAAATCACGAAGTAGCAATTCCTCTTGATTTAAATGGACATTCATTAAATCGGAAGTAGTACACATTATGGAAATGGTTTGTAGAGTTTATATAGAAAAAATGATAAATGGAATTCTTAGAAAATGAACTTTATTACTGCTTTGGGATTCCAACAGGTAATACAAAAAATCCAATATGTAATTCTTTAACAAATTCAATGAAAACAATCTATGATCTATGCACAGCTGTTTTTATAGTCTCTGATTCAATTCCTATAAGGCTTATTCCTAATTAAAATCTTGAGTAATTTTATACGGTGGATAATACTGTGGACAATATTTCTTGTTCATTTAAATCAGTGATTCTTTTAAATTAGTGATCTGTGATCCCTGGTATTTCATGTCTTTTTCTCAGTGACTAAGAAAAACAAGGTCATATATCACAGAATATCCTAAGTTGGAAGGGACCCACAAGGATCATCGAGTCCAACTCCTGTCCCTGCATAGGACAACCCCAAAACTCATACCACATGTCTGAGGGCATTGTCCAATTGCTTCTTAAACGTTGTCAGGCTTGGCGCCATGACTACCTCCCGGGGGAGCTTGTTCCAATGCTCCACTACCCTTTGGGTGAGGAACCTTCTCCTAACGTCCAACCTAAACCTCCCCTGGCATATCTTCCTACCGTTCCCTCGGGTCCTATCATTGGTCATCAGGGAGAAGAGATCAGCGCCTGCCCCTCCTCTTCCCCTTGTGAGGAAGATGTAGACTGCAATGAGGTCTCCCCTCAGTCTCTTCTTCTCCAGGCTGAACAGATCAAGTGACTTCAGTCGCTCCTTGTACGGCTTCCCCTCTAAACCCCTCACCATCCTTGTGGCTCACCTCTGGACACTCTCTAGTAGCTTTGTATCCTTTTTGTACTGTGGTGCCCAAAACTGCACACAGTACTCAAGATGAGGCTGCACCAGTGCAGAGTAGAGTGGCACAATCACCTCCCTCGACCGGCTAGCAATACAGTGCTTGATGTATTGATGGACACAGCTGGCCCTCCTGGCTGCCAGGGCACACTGTTGGCTCATGTTCAACTTGCTGCCAACCAGAACCCCCAGATCCCTCTCTGTGGGGCTGCTCTCCAGCCTCTTGTTCCCCAGTCTGTACGTACATCCAGGGTTGCCATGTCCCACGTGCAAAATCCGGCACTTGCCCTTGTTAAACTTCATACAGTTGGTGATTGCCCAGCTCTCTAATTTGTCTAGATCTCTCTGCAGTGCCTCTCTGCCCTCGAGAGTATCAACGGCTCCTCCGAGTTTTGTGTCATTGGCAAACTTTGATAACAAACCATCCAGTCCTGCATCCAGGTCGTTTATGAAGATTGAAGAGCACTGGCCCCAAGATGGATCCCTGCAGAACCCCGCTAGTGACTGGCCGCCAGCCTGATGTAACCCCATTTACTATAACCCTTTGAGCCTGACCCATCAGCCAATTGCCCACCCATTGCATTATGTGTTTATCCAGCTGTATGTTGGTCATTTTGTCCAGGAGATTACTGTGAGAGACAGTATCGAAGGCTTTACTGAAGTCCAAAAAGATTACATGCTCTTTGACAAGCCACATTTAAAATTCCTTAGGTTTTTTTTCCGTCTCTGTTGAAACCTATTAAGGATCCAGACTGAAATCACTGGTTTAAATAATTGCTGTGGCAGTGTTTGCAATTTACCTGATACTGAAAGAAGCTGGACACACTGGCATGGTTCCAGTACAGAAGCTAAACATCTGTATAAATTTAAATGTGTGAATATTCCCACCAGAAAGTGAATTTATTGTCTGTTGAAAAAGGTCAGCATGTTTTCTAGTGATTTCTTCTGCAAGAAAATGTAAATTATTTGTTAGCAACTGTAAGATATGGTAGAGCATCTGTGATAAGAACAAGTATCTGCAGTATGCTGCTTGATTCCACTTTATGTGACAGACTAACATATGAGGTACCCTGCAGCTTGGTATTTTCAGATCTTTGCACATGTGCTGCTTTACCTGTATACATTGCTGTTTGCAGAACTCAGAACAGTACTGTGCTTTACGTGTTGGATGCCTTGTATTTTGACTGGAAAGAATGTTTATTCTTTTATTTCCTCATACAACAGAAAGCAAAATAGTCTTCTTCAATGATACGCTTCCCTATGTAAACAATACATACAAAATTGTATTCTTAATTTTGTTTTTACACAAATTAATCTGCAGAATCTAGGAAGGCACAGAAGAATGAAAACTCAATGAAAAAAGCTCTTCTTAATCGGCGCTCTTCCACATACTGTTGAGACAACAGATTATAGAAGTTGCTAGTTATACTTCGTCTTCGGGGATGTGTCTTTCTTTTCCTTCCTTTTTCAAAATTTATTGAAAACTTATTGAAAATTTATTTAGAAATTCGAAGATCCTGGAATCAGAGAGCACAGTGAGCCAAAAAGATGTGTGTAGGATGACTGATGTTGTGAAAGGGGCCTTTGGATCTTTGAGCAGTGCTGGAGTACTGGAATAGAAGTTGCTACATAATGCCGTTCCAAACTGATAAACAGATTAGTGACTGCTGATACTTTTCTTTAAACAACATCTTTAGACTGGCTTAATATTATAATGGTTTAGGGGATGTTTTGCACTGTGGGGAATATACGCTGCAGCAAAAATCTCCATTGTTACAACTGTGTTTGGAATTCCAGCAATCCATATCAATTTCATTAATAAACCTGTTGTCAAATAAAATAATGGCTGAATTAATTTACTGAATGCTTTCATGAGTTGAAATTTAGAAACAGATTGACATGAATTATTACTCTTGTGATGATTGTTCTTTTGTATTTTGATAGCAAGCAAAAGGCTCAGGCCAGATATGCCGAACACTAGAAAATGTATAGGATGAGGCAGTTCCCCCAAAATACTTGCAACCTGTGTTTATATTCTCAAACACAGAGAGGATTTAGCAAATAAACTCCATTGAAAACTGGATTTGCAATAGCCAGGATATTCAACCAAACAAATCAACATTTGAAGCTAAATTTGCAGAACAATAGTGGAAATGTAATTCTTCAAATTAAGAATTCACCAGATTGTCCAACTGCCTGATAAGTATGCTCAAATGGCTTTGAATATTTATTTTGGTGGATGCGGTTTTGGTGATTTACACCAAAGAAAACCATTTTTTTGCTTTTTCAAAGGTGCGCATTTAAATAATTTTCACATCTTCCTGGAAATATGAGACATGGAGTGCTATTGACACAGGTGTCTGTTACTTTAGGTGTCCAATATAGGGGTCTTCAGAGCATCAACATAGTATATTTCAACTGTCCAGGGATTCCTGCTCTTCAGGATTTCTGGAAGGAGAAGTGCAACTGGGTGGGAATGGGCATGTATAAGAGACACTGTGTATGCTGGCCAAGCAATTCATCTTGAGTGTAAAGGAAGCCCTGGAAATAGGAAAAACACTGAAGTGGATGAAAATCACAGTTTTCCTACTACTCCACTTCTCATCTGGGCTGTGTTAAAACAGGATGCAGCTGAGTGTTTACAACTACTTTTGAATACTTCGCACAATGAAAACAATAGCTTCCAGAGGGACATAGATTTTTGCTGAATTATTTGTGTATCAATGTGACAGAAACAAAAGGAAAGTATGACACACAGAACAAATTTTAGTTCTGCCATAATGCTGAATAAAAGATAGTTTGTTCTTTTAGAAGAGGTTCCCCCTCTGGTCTCACTCTCAAAAAAAAAGAACAAAGCTTTAATTCAAAGCATTTGACTAAAAATATCACTTGAAAAAACAGATCTAGAAATGAGAATGTTGCTATGAATACCACCCAATAACAGAGCATGGCTTATCTTCTTTACATTATTTTCATTTCACTGCTGAATTATTAAACAGCAATTTTTCTACTGCTTTGAACTCTGAAATAGCATTTTCTGCAATACTTATGCTCTCTGGTACACTGCATCAATCAAATCCGGCTGCCACAGATTTCAAATAGCTTGTTGGAAAAACGTGGTGATTTAACATGCTGCCTGTACTGAACCACTTGACAAAGTTGTAAAGTAGTGAGAACATTTCCATTAAAAATAATTGCCCATTATTGGCTTCCTAATGGAGTTTTGGTTAATTGACAGTTATTTACATGTGAAATATTAAGGCAGTTTAAACCAGCCCTTAACCCTCTCCCATTCTTCATTTACTTTACTATAAAGGCAAATGAAAACCTGGAAATGCAGCTACTGCTGAATCGAGGATTTTAGCGATGCCTCTGCTTGATAATAAAAGGGAGCTGGAGCTAGTTGTAAAAGTGATCAGTGCAGTTACACTGGCATCAGATCACATACAGAAGAATGCCTCAAGGTACCATCAATCAGGCTCATATTTATCAAGTTGCAGAGGGGGTCCCCATCCTTCAACCAGGGTATTATGTTCTCTTCTGCATCATGTGACATAGTTGCAGCCACATGGCTGGTGTCCGTGTCTCTATAATCAACCTCTTCCTTCACAGGGATAGAAGAAATTTCCCTTATAGGTAGGCTACTTGGTATTTATTCACTGAGAAGTTTTGCTTCATAATTCTGTATCATCATGGAGAAGTGATTGCTAACGGTTTAAATGTAGTTCCTGTTGTCCTACAATATAATGAAAGAATGATTTCTCCTGCTATTAAATACAAAGTAGTTTGGATTGGACATTATCTGAGAATCCCAGTTAAAATAAGAACAAGCAAAGAAAACAGAGTTGGACATCTAGAAATCAGAAATAAAGTAAATACAAAACCTCTGTGTTCAGAAGCATTGCAACCTGAATGAAAAATAACAGAGTGACAGTAAATTGCTGTTGACGACCCACTAGGAACTGAAGCTGTTTTATGGCTGTTTTCAGCAAATAAAGCTTGTGACTGAGGTGAACCTGACAATAGGGCTGAGCATCTTGTGCATACACTGCTATTTCAGCATGCATGGTCTTTGGATCAGGTGAACTGGAAGCTGTGGGGAAAACAGAGGGCTGGTAAGAAAAAAAAAAAAAAGCATTGACAAGGCTGCTGTGAGGCTGGCTGACTGATATCTAACCTGCTGCCTGGGAACAAGGAGGTGGCAGCAGAATCGGGAGCTTGGACAACCTTAAACCCACTCTAAGCCTGCATGGGGATTGCAGAAGGGGATTGGGGGACGGTGGGAAAGGAGGTCAGATGGCTGCAGGCTGAGCAGGTGCCACCAAGGCCCCTGGCAATCAATGGCCGCAATCGCTGTTTTGCCAGCAGGACATGTGATACCTTGGCTGGGAAGAAGGATGCACGACAAAGCTGCCAGATGAATGAGGCTTGGCAAGCCTGAAGGTGAGGATGGAAATCTGGAGCCTCCGTCCAAAAGCGGGAAATTAGTCAAGTCCATTCTGGATGCAGAACATTGCAAAAAGAATTGCAGTTCATTGAATTTTCCTACTTAATCTTGTCTTTATAGCAATTTCATCTGTGTGCATTGTTGTTTTCTTTTATGTGCTTTATTACTTTAAATTAGATAAAATGTAATAATTTTAACCAGCTGTGAAGACAGTTTAAGTTAGTGTTAGAAATGTGTAGAAGAAAACACAACTGTAAATCTCCAAAATATTCTTATTTTGCACAGGAAACAAACTTGCAATTTTTTTATAAGGAAAGCATACAGTTTTCCTATGTGAGCATGCACACAAAAGAGTGAAAATGAGAGGCCCAACTTTTAAAAAACTGTTTGCATAAAATTAGGTTTCTAATTGCTTACTTATATTAATGTGAGTTGGGTTAAACAGCACGTGAAAACAGGTATCTAAGCTAAACCTTAGGCAGCTAGCTTTGGAAATCTTGGCTTAAGAAGAGCATAACATATGCATTCATCCACCATTAGTGATTCTGGCTTACTGAATTGGCTGGATACAGTGACAGATTCCTGCCTTGTCAGCACTTGAATTTGGAGGAGGCATTGCCAGAGATGTGGTTATACATAGCCAGGAAACAAAAAGACACTTGAACAGGACTTCATATCCTGTTTGTTCTGTTTCATTCAAAACAAATTTTCAAAATTTTTACTTGATTAATGATAATCAGTCTGCTGGACTATACTGATAACTGTATAAATATCAAGTTTTGCAGAACATTAAAGGGTTTTGGATTTGATTCTCAAAGTTTGAATTTCATGTCTAGTGATTCACCAGTATTTTCATGAAGGTATGATCTACTGTATTTACACAATATAGGAGTTATTTAGAGAGATAAGTTTTATGAGCTCTCTTCAGACTTAAATTTTCAAAAATATAAAAAAATAGTCATTATTGTACTGTAAATTCAAGGGTAGAGCTGTTCATTGAACAAGAATGGCCAGACTACTTTGAAATGCAGTAAGAGCTGTTGGACATGGCATTTTCCTTTCTTTTTCTTTTTTTTTTTCATGAAAATGTATTAAATACTTTATGTAGTGATGCCAATTCACTATCTTCAGACTCCATTTGGTTTGCATTCCTAAACACTTTGCAAAAAAAAAAATTGTCTGAAGTTTTCTTTAAAATTTAATACCTACACAATGTCTGTGGTTCATTTTTACTTTATTAAGCAGTGGCTTCTCTAAGAGCTAGTTTATGTGGGATATTTGGGAGATCACATCTCATGTCAGCTACAGTCTTTTCTGTGCATCAGTTGAATCAGTTAATCTACCCCATACTGCATTTTCCCTTTCTGTGAAATGGAGATAATACTTTTCAATCCCAGAGTTCTTTTTACAAGGATAATTGTTAAGAACAGCAAGGAACTCAATTACTATAATATTGAGAGCACTGTAAGTAAATTGTTAGTGTGTACAAAGGGGTCATGATATTATGTCTTTTTGCAACAGACTGCTGTCTGCTGGATAGTGGTCACTTTGAATACTGACAGTGTATACTCCATAGATGTACATGTAAATAACCTAAATGTGAATAGTTTTAACTGCATAACTAAGCAAGTAGGAAGAACATTTTCAGTATGGATTCCTCTTACAAAACACTAGGGTAGGGAAGTTAGTTAAGAATGAAACAAACAAAACATATGAAAAAAAAGGGAGAATTATCTATGAAATAAAAAACCCTATAGATTATGAAGACATGGTAGAAGAGAAAATTCATTGACTGTGATAAGTAAAAATGTTTTTGATAAAGAAATATATTAAGCAACTCAAAGTAGAATGCAAGACTAGCAGAAATAAGCAAAGTGTTAGCCTTAGTGAAATGTGCAAAGGCTCAGATAAATTATAAAAGAATCTTAATGCACGAAAATGTCAAAAAAGTTTTTAAAAAGGAAAAAAAAAATAAAGACCTGGAACAGGCTGAGAAAAGCTTAACAAAGAAACAAGAAAACATCTGGAGCATGGATATATCATATTGTATAGTATTTGATAAATTTTAGTTCACATTGCTACTGGTACTTCCAGTCTTCTTATTTTGTTGATGAAGAAATATTTTCTGAGCTTTAACAGCTTTCCAGGGTTAGCTTCATTTTTTTTCTTGAACTTGAAAAAGAAGAGTAAATCTCTTTTTTTCAGCCAAAAAGCAATAATGTGAAAGATGCAGAGAAGCTCTGTCAAAAATTTTTGAGCTACTTTCTTTTAATTTAAACCTTCCACAAGTTTCAATATTTCAGAAATAAAAATAAGTACAATTTCAAAATAAAATGTCAATTCAAAATCAAGAAGGATCAAAAATGAAAAAAAATCCATCAAAAATAATTCAAAATTTGAGATTAAAGAAAACCAATCATTTTCATACTAGTAGTTCAGTGTCTTTCCAGCTCACAATTTTCTGATGCGATAATATAGTGTCAGAAAATCCCTTGCCAGCAGTAAGAACCAGTTTTTGTCATGTTTTAGAAACAGATTGCATATTTTTAAAATGGGCTTTATCTCACTATATTTTTTGTACAGAATCCAGCCCAGCAACCTGATTAGTGCCTCTGGATGCTGTTGTTGTAATAAGTTCTGAAAAGAAACAGTTACAGGAGCTTTTTTTCTTATTACACATCGGTTTCTGTAACCAAACACATAGTCCATCTGTCTGTGAGCAACTTAAACAATAGCATATGTTCATAGATGAGTGGCAAAGAAATTTGATTTTATATGTAAACATAGAGGTCACAAACGCAGAAATCCTACACCGTATCTGTTTAGGAGGCCTAAATGGTTGGCTTTTACAATTTCATTGTCTCATCTTCCTTCATCTTTCATTGAAAAGTTGTGCGGGAAGTTTGCATACATATGTGATCTGGTAATCATTTACAGGTTTTTGAAGCTTCATTTTTCAAAAATGAAGTTTGTCTACTTCAGGAGAGGAGAAAAAGACAGAAGCAAAAGTAATTTATGAAAGGGGTTAAAAAGAAGAGAGAATGGCAAGTGTCACATTATTTCTTTCTTGTTTCTACCAAGATCATATTTTGGAGGTGACTGGTATATCATTTTCTCTCAAATGAGAAAATTACTCTATATGTCATTTCGGTGGGGAAAAAAAATAACTTTCTATATTTTGATATTGTAATATATTCTCCTGAATACTCCCCTGAAAACTCACTCTTTGCTTCTCTTCATTGGAAAGTCTAATCTACCAGATCCCTAATCTAATCCCTTTTCTATGTGAGAAAGGATGAAAGAATCACAGATTTTCTTTGTTTATATTTTCCTCTCGCAGGTGGGTGATAAGTGCAGTCAAAGAGCTATTAATTGTTAATCATTAGTTATTAATTATTAGGTATTAGTTATTAGTGTGGCCAGCAGGACTAAGGAAGTGATCATCCCCCTGTACTCGGCACTGGTGAGGCTGCACCTCGAGTACTGTGTTCAGTTTTGGGCCCCTCGCTACAAGAAGGACATCAAGGTGCTGGAGCGTGTCCAGAGAAGGGCAACGAAGCTAGGTCTAGAGCACAAGTCTTATGAGGAGTGGCTGAGAGAACTGGAGTTTAGCCT
This sequence comes from Nipponia nippon, assembly GCF_047370975.1. Classification (NCBI taxonomy): domain Eukaryota; kingdom Metazoa; phylum Chordata; class Aves; order Pelecaniformes; family Threskiornithidae; genus Nipponia; species Nipponia nippon. The sequence goes on along the minus strand of NW_028262290.1, from coordinate 17,288,298 downwards.
GGACAAAAGGAGGCTGAGGTGAGACATTGCTCTCTACAACTACCTGCAAGGAGGTTGTAGCGAGGTGGGGGTCAGTCTCTTCTCCCAAGTAACAAGTGATAGGACAAGAGGAAATGGATTCAAGTTGTGCCAGGGTAGGTTTAGATTGGATATTAGGAAAACTTCTTCATTGAAAGGATTATTAAGCATTGGAACAAGCTGCCCAGGGAAGTGGTTGAGTGGTTGAGGACATATTTAAAATACAGGTAGATGTGATGCTTAGGGACATGGTTTAGTGGTGGACTTGGCAGTGTTAGGTTAATGGTTGGACTTGATGATCTTACAGGTCTTTTCCAACCTAAATGATTGTATGGTTCTATGGTATTTTTCCACAAATATAAGGAAGAAACTTTGAAGACCCCTGCAGCACTCATGTATATAAGAGTCCTTGCTGGGATCCCAGCCTCATAACATTTAGGTCTGTCATGGCAGGAGGGTTGGAATTAGATGATTTTTAAGGTCCCTTCCAACCCAAACCATTCTATGATTCTATAGTGCAATCTTTTCAAGTAGACATCACATTTGCTGTGAGTAGCAATCCTCATGGAGTTTACCTTGCTGGCAGTTCCTGCAAAAGCACCCCACTTCTCTTTCCTTGCCTTTGCCACTGCAGCTTCTTATCAAAAAAACATGTCAGGAAGTAAAAGTGTTGAAAAGTAGGAGAAATAATATATTCTTTATTTTAATTACTAAGCAGGCAGATATTTTTGCTTCATTTACAGTAATACTTTCCTCTTTGAATACAATCTTTTCTGTCTCTCTAATAACTTCCAAAACAAAAGTCAAGAAAGGCTGCATAAGCTATATGTGGTGACCATTCTTATCCACCTGCTTAAAATGGAGAAGTTACTTTAGCGGTGACTTTAAAGAGAGAACAGGAAAACTTGCTGTAATACTCTACTAATCAAACAGGCATTCTTTCCTCTAGAAACGGTACTTCTGAAACATTCAATTCTCTTTTCTCTGACATCCAGTGGGTTAAATCTGCTCTTGCTTTGAGATCCAGGCTTAAGATCTCTCAGACTGTCTCCAGACTCTTACTCTGTTTCTGTCTTTTTTCATTCCTATCTGAAAAACCTTAATGAGTTAAAGTTATCGCATGTTGTAAGTCAGTCATGTGTAGATAAAGCTTAATACATTTGAACATGGCAAACTGTTTCATTATAGTGTTAAAATAACAAGCTGAGCATAAATTAAACACAATACAACCTTGCTATGCTAGGCTTTTAAAACAAACTTGCTTAAATGTTGTATTGAAGATCTCATATCTAAATCCTAGACAATGCCTTGTATCCTGATGGTATGTATTTCCTTTTTCCCTTCTGCAATTATATGTAAAAGCCCTACCCTTTTCTTTTTCATCCCTCCTTTGTTCCTTCTCTCCTTCCTGCTTTTTTTCGCTGCTCACCCTCCCTTTGTTTCTTTCTCCTTCCTTTCTCTTCCCCACTTCCTCATCATTCCTTCCCCCTTCATTTTTTCCTGATGGGCAAATATACACAGGTTCCACCTTGATACCTAGTTCTTTCAAGAGGCCTTCAATGGGAATTCTCCTCAGCTTTGTGTGGCGTAGGTCATGGCAAATCCCTGTTCAGATGACTGGTTTACCATAGCTCTTTGGGTGAGTTTGTACAAGTCACTTGATCAAGGTGTAGTCATTGGAATTCCTTCAGGCCTTGCTGGTAATTCTTCAGTGATTTATTCACCAATTCATACTCAAGGATACATAAAATGCAAAAGAAAGCCTAAGCCATGAACTGTGAGTGGATTTAGATGTGAAATAACCACTGGATTACTCAGAAGTGACAAAGACTGTTGGGGACTACATGTACTCAGTGTTTATCGGGAGAACTGCAAAATGTAACAATAGTAGCAGTAGGTCAAGTCATAGCTATTTATTCAGCTTCCCACACAAGCTTTACTGGCAGTGACCTGCTCTGATTACATCATTCTTGGTAATCAGACTCCTAGTTTAAAGCCAAGACAGGTATGTTGACAAAAGCCATAACACACTCAGATAACCTCTTTCTGTCACAGTGCTTGAAATGGAATGACTGGACGTTTTTCACAGATGGTAGTATAGAACACGTGCAAGTGTTATCAGTCCTGATTTCCTCAGCTCTTCTGTTTTGTATTGGCAGTATCTATTTGACAGTTTCTATATGAAATAATAATGAGGAAAGTATAGACACAAACAGTAGAAACACGTGGTTAAGATTCGCATATTCTGATTTTTATTTTTGCAAGTTATCTAAAACTTAAAGCTAGAAGCTAATCTCTATTTTGTTATTATTGTTATTAAATATGATTTATAATGCACTAAATCACTTTTCTTTTACTTCTCCCTCTCCTTTTTAAATGGGAGAATACCCTAGGGCTCACATGTACCGCAATATCTTCCCCATTCTAACAGTCACATCTGTATTCATTGTATTTATCTCCATTCTCACCATCTCTTCTAGTGGGAACACTGCATTGTTTGCTGGATGGAAATAAAAGATAAGAAAATAATGAAAACTCACAGTCAGGAAATAAAACCAGTTATTTAGGGCTCATATTTCAAGGGGATTGCTTGTGGCTCCACAGGACCTCGTGTTTGACAAGTTTGAATTTTGCATTACAAAACATGTGCTAAGAGGAGAATGTTTTTCAGCTTTCTCTAGAGGAGAGAGAAATGCAATGGACCTTACAAACTCTGGCATAGCTCATTCCCACACTCGTATGAACACACCACAAATTTAACCTTTCACAGTTCTCTCCCTAATGCTTCACATGCAGGAATCCAGGTTTTTCAGCAGTTGTTTTTTTGTGAATCAGTCTAGGAATCTGGCTGACAGAGTCTCAGATCTGTGTAGTGTAATGACTGAGTTACGTGAGATATTCTAAGAGAATTGCTAAGGTGTCAACAATTTTAAGACCAGACTGTTAAGACTTAAGAACATGCATGGTTGCTGTAGGAAAGACTTCTATGGATCCTTCTGCAGTAGGCTCTGGACACTGTTTCCCTCCACTCTCCCTATATGAATCCACATGTTCAATGTCTCCTAGAGGCTGCTTGCCCTGCTAAGAATGTACCAACACTTCTAAGGCAAATTGAGATAATAGATGTGGTGTTAATGAGCAAAGGTAAATGGGAGCTATGATACAGTAAGTAGAGGTATGTGGGGAAAGAGAGATGACTTATTTTTTATAGAAGTGGAATAAAGACACATCTGTGGAGTCCCAATGTACAGATGGGTGACAAAGTCAGGAAATATGTAGGACATAGGTTTATCATCACAGAGGAGGAGGCAATGCACATTTGCTGATTCCTTCATGTGTGTATGAAAGCTACTGCTGGGGATGGCATCTATGGAAATCGGGTCTTGTACTTTCATTCCTGAAACCTCAGATTGGAATAACCATTCCCCTGACTGTCCTCAGGTGGATGTGATAGCTTAAATATGCTTGTGGAACATTCAGTTGTTGTATGAAAGGAAGTTATTTACCTGGATGATCAAGGGGTCTTTCAGTGCTTCCACTTGCTGGGCCAATGATATCGTCATTGTTGTATAGTCTCAATATTGTTAGTGTAACTGCATCTGGCCCTTCCTTGATTATGTGTGTGACAAGACTCATAAATCAAACTGTGATATCTCTTTCAGTTGGTTTATAGCTATAATTCTGTTCCATGTGTTTATTTTAATTCACATGCTGTCAGCTGGGAAGAACACTTTATAGAATTATTGTTGTAGTTCTTTTCAGTTGTAGCAAATGATCTAATCTGTACTGCCTTCCACTGTCTGTGAAATTGATTCTTCTTTATACTTCTTATTTTCCTTTTTATTAATTCAATTCAACTAAAGGGTGCATCTATGTATTCTTAGTAATGAAATAAAAATTGCATGATAACTCAAAACATGAAGTGGGGTCTTAACTTGTTTAACCATTGTAAAATAAAGTTTACATTATTTTGTAAATCAATCACTTGATACAGATGACTTTTTAAAAATGCAGCACTGTGCTGAAACAGGTTTATATGGCAGTCACTACATCATGTTGCCATAAAAATCATGCTAAGGCATAGTCAGTTCAAAAATGAAAGATGAAATTGTCATAACCAGTTTTTTCATCAGTTTGCAGTCTTTAAATTAAGATGTTTTAGTTACACATTCATTGCTTTGATGATATTTGTACAGCCAAGCTTATTGAGTTTCTCCAAAGCAAATTATGAGGTTACATATGTGCAAATTAACTTATATCATCTATTATGTTGATTGATAGAACTAAAGAGGTGAGGGGTTTTGAGACCTCTTATAAATGCCTTGTCTTAGAGACTATCATCTGATACAACCTTACATAGCCAGAGTTAAACATGCATAGAGAACAACTGTGCCATGAACTTGAATCTCGGGCAAAAGATCTAGGATGCGGGATACTCTGAGTCAGTGGCAAATTTTTGATACACAGTTCACAGGAGCTAACAATTTACTTTTGGTCATTGCCACTTCTGTAGAAACCTGTTCACAACCATGCTCCCAGGCCTGTCTGTGCCTTACCACCACCAAGTTCTAAAGTACAGAGAGAGGGACCAGGAAAAAAGTCTATATCTGATATTCACAGGTGAGGATGATATTTAAAAGGAACATTTTATTTAAGTAGTTTGACTTAATGGGACTTCTTAGGATTTTACTGTAATCCACAGTTTCCAAATGATCATCTCATCTTCTCTCTAAGAAACCTCCCCTAAAAGATTAAAATCTTTTCTGTAGTTTCTAGTAATTATGACTTGAAAACATGATGCAATGTACCAAATAACCAGAAAACAGAAAAATCACAACTCAGAAAATAATATATTAAAAAGCTGATGACATGTAAGTGTTCAATGAGTTCTAGAGACTTGTCTTATGATTTTTGAAGCCTTGTATTTGGTGAGACAATAATTCTGTAAGAAGTCTCCCCAAACCTCCTGCTACTGCATGTTTGGTGCAGCCAGAGATGGCTGGAGAATCAATGCTATTCTGGAGCAAGTTTTTAGGCTTTGAAATGTATTAATTTTCTTCCACAGTAGAGCAAAGAGAAAACCTTCCTAATGTTCTTGGAAAAATGGAATTTTGTGAAAAGTTTTGACTGAAACATGAGCTGTTGGATTTGGAAATTCTAAGCGGCCTGGTGTTTGGGTTCAGGCCTGGGGACAATCTTCCTGGTCCAGAATTGTATACTCCTATTTAAATATCTGTCCTGCCTTACCTAGAGCAGACCTCATCCCAGCTCAGTGTGGATGGGGCAAATAAATGTATTTGACACAGTTCTTTGTCCCAGTGACATTCCACCTACCAGGATATTTAATTTCTGATGCGCTCTCTCAAAACCTTTGCAAAGGAAACATTTTGATACCTATTGCATTTTATGGAAGTTTTTTAAGCTTAAAAAAAGAAAGAAAAAAAAAGAAACTTAAGTAGTTGCATCTACATGGAAGGGCAGACTGTGAGTTTTTCAAACTGTCAAATTAAATTCTTCTCACTTACCAATAGTTAGGCTTTTTCAAGTTAGCAAGTTCCTCTGTGACTTAGAGCTAATCATGGCACATCAGAAAGCTTAAAAGTTTGAGTACTGTTATTTTTTAAGGTGAATTTACAGGGTCAGCTGCCAGTAAGCTTCAGACCATAAGTAACAAAACCAGCAACAAACATCTTGGTAAAATAATGGCATAATTTTGAATAAATGCAATTATGTGAGAATTAAGAATGTTCTGCAACTATTGCAAAAATGGGAAGAAATTACATTTTATTGTGGGCTTTGTTTCCTGTAACTTATTTCCTCAGCTCTGGTTTCCACTGCTCATTCCAGCTATATATACAAAATAAGTTCTTGGACTGTTACAGTCAATGAAACAATTAAATGTTAAGACAAAGAAAAATGAAAATCATTGTCAGTTCTGAGCACAAGATTCTTCACTGGAGGGCAGGGAAAAAAGGTTTCCAGTGTTCGAAGAGTATAAGATAGTATTTGTACTTGTTGCTATTGATACAAAGGTAGCCAAAAAACATTTTTGAGATGAGAGACAAACCATATCTGTAAACACATTTCTGCTGGTTGCTTATCCTTTTTGTTTGTTGCTAGTCCAACTCCCAAAACTAGTGTAGAAGGATCAGCACAACCTGACACAGAAGAAAGTGGGAAACTGAAGAGGGCGACAATGAAGTCTACCAGTAAAAGCACAGACAACCCTATGATAAAAGACACTTTGCTCAGTAGCAAAAGCTTGAGAAAGTTTGCTTTGTGTTTGAAACTTTTCCCTGTAGTTGCTTTTGAATGACCCACTGCAATACAGAACTTTCTCACTGTACTGGAAAACTTCATGGGTTTCCATCAGTTGCATAGCAAAAGCATTCAACTGCAGGACCCTGCCCTTAATGTTGTGTTTTATAAGGCTACCAGAAACATGCAGGAATGGCAGAAGAGGCAAAATCACAATGTAGTGAAGAAAAAAAATATTAAAAAATAATAATCTTTATTCATTTGGGAAACAAAAAAAACATCAGCATGTTTAAGTTGCACTTGAGCGTTTACACTAATCTGCAGATATGAAATATCATATAGGGTTATTCATTACACTTACTGTTTAAAGAAATATTTTTACAGGAAGATGTTTTTCAAACGGACAATGTTTCCCAATTATGTGTGCTCTAGTTGCAGTACAAGTTTGTCATTTTTGTAGTATAAACTTTAGTCTGGAACTCAGAAAATCTGAATTAATATCCTGGTTTGCCATTGGCTTGCTGCACAATCCTGTGAAGTTTCTTGCCCCCTTCTGTGCCTTAATTGCTAAAAGCAAACATTTCTGTAGTAAATTTTTTCTTAAGACCAAAAGAGGAAAAGCGTGAAGTATAGATGATACTGTATTAAATCCTACTCTTCTGCCATATCCAAAACAGTTGTACAAGTTTTGTCTGAATAGTGATTGGAAATAACAAGCTCTATTTATAATGACCATATTTACCTCAGTCATAGAAATTACATCTTCGAAAATTTCTACTGGACTTCACAAGAGTTTCCTTTACTGATCCATGTTCATCAGTAAGTATTTGCTGAATTAAATCATTGAAGTCAAAACAGCTAAGCCAATTTACACCAGTTTCTGTTCTTAATATTTTAGCTATGAGATTTCACTTGCCCACAGCAGTTTTGATGACTAATACATCATTCCTGGGCTGAACAAATTATTTTTATTGCATATCTTTCTAGTTTATTTTTTTACATTCTACACTTATTAAAACTCCTACTTCAAGTGGTAAATGCTAATACAGTTAAGCATATATACATATACTTCCACATATGCAGAATATTTTTTAATATTAGGGAACTTAGTCATACATTAAGTATTTTTAAAGTATTCTTTTGGTGGTTAAGAAATACATCTTGCATTTGTCTTTTGCAGTCTTGTCCCTCTGAAGCCTCAGATAAAACATTTCTGTTATCATCTCTAGCAGACCTTGAGGGTAAAATTTCTAAACATTACCTTAGAGATGCAAGATTATTTTTTGATGAATTTTACATGCTTTTGTCCAGTATTACCTGTTAAACATTTGTGCAACAGAATTTATTTGTTAAATAAACTGCATGTAACAGAACATGTATGTTGAGTTGATATTAATATTCTTTGCAACATGGTAATATTATTGTAACACAAAAGACAAAAAAGCAGCAGAATTTCCATTGTAGGCTCTTTTTTCTGTTTTAACTCTCTTATGCCACACCATTTGAAGCATCTGAGTGCATGTGTCTTGAATGCAGAAGGAACTGATTCAGCCTAAATTAACTCTGAGCTGAGATAATGTCATCTTTAAGCTGATTTCTCCCAATATGAGAGATTCCCAAAGTAGAAAGTTACTTGCAGAATGTGCCTGACCTGTGGTATTAAGGCAAATAGGTGATAAAAGATAGAATTTCTTCAGGTGATCATTTATTTGGCAGAGAATTAGGAACAGTGGTTGCAGCAGAGATGAAAAAGGGTGTGCTGGATTCAACAGCCTACAGGGACCACACTTCTCTACTACAGAACAGGCAGTTATGGACTGCAGTGTAGGATTTTGTGTTTCACGTGATCTGCAACTTCTCTTGCTACTTAGATAGGAATAATTTTAACCATCAGTCTCTGGGGTGTGATACTGGGAAACCATATGCTTTCCACAGTTCTGAATGACATTTAAATTATATGTTTTTTTCTCAGGAATGGAAGTGATTTTAGTATCCCAGAGAAAATGCCCAGTGATCATGTTCACATTGAAATGGACCATATTGGCTCTGAAGAACAACCAGATATAGCAGGATTTGAAATTTATGAATCATGTTTTGGACAGAACTGAGAATCAGTCTGAAATAAAGAAGATTGTTCATCTTCCAAATATTACTATCTTTAATTTCTACAGTTGTTGTGGTTATTTTAGAGCTGATTTTGAATTCAAAGTTCTATAGGTTTGTTCCACAGTTGGTAGCTGAAATCACTCGTCAAGAAAATCTGTAGTGGAACTTCAGGATTTTCTGATATCTGCTTTGCATGACACATTTGAGTCGCTCTGTAAGAGGATCTGAACATATCTGAGATAAATCATAAATTGTTTAATAGTTAAACACTCCCATCTATTCTCATTCCTCTCCTGTTGGCTGTTTTCCTAGATGATGAAGCTGAAGTGAAGAATTCAGTTTGGAGAACACCTGGACACTTATGGCTTGTGTGATAAATTCAGTTCATCTTCATGTGAACAAAAATCAATACGAGTTCTGTCTAAAGTGTTCTGGGAAAAAAAAAATTGTTAACCAAATTTCTGATGAAATATGCATCATTAACTTGCTAAAATCAACAAGAATGGAAATAAACTGGTGTGCTCTGTTTATTATAGAGTTTAAAAAGCTTACGTGTATTATTCTTGTTAGTCAATGACACTTGCATGCTTCATGGACAATATGCTGCAGTGTGTAATATTAAGTCTCATTATGGAAACAAAGTACTTTACTGAAATCAATATGACTTTGCATTATCTATTATCATGAAAAGGGTTACGGCAGTAAACTAAATAATAAAATGTAGGTTACTTCTGAAGAAAATGATAGCTCAAGAAGTCTACTTAAAGATTTATTTCTTTTCTGAAAACAAAAAAAGTTCTTTTGTGCATAGGTGCAGTGTTGAAGTGAGAAAAAACATAAAGTATGTTTTGGCAAAGAAATTACTAAGAAAAATATGGAAAGTTAGTAAATTAATGAATAAATTAGCTTTCATAGCAATAATCATCGGCTTCCCAAATAATCATGTTCCTTTTAATAACTAAGTATTACCAATGCCCTACAAAAAGACTAATGACAGCAAAGGAGAAATTCAATACCACAATCTTCAGCATGTAGGTATGCTTCCTTCCACCTAGCCTCAGACCTCAACAATGTCTACAGCTAAGGTATTCTTCCTAGAGTCCCTTTAAAAACAGTGGAGAGAAAGATACACACTTTTAGAGTACATTTATTTGACATATTTTAGATATTTGTTTTGAAATGAGAAGAATTGTCTGTGACTGCCATGGACTATGAAGATATCTATGCCTATGATATAGGCAGATATATATGTTATAGAAAGTATGAAAGATACAATTTTGTTTCTGAAATTCCATGGGAAAAAAGCATATGTATGACAAGCAGTAAGTATAAAGAAATATATTTATCATCAAACACCAACTGCAACACTATGCATTACAACACTTTAGAAATTATTCAAAGAAGTTAGCAAACATTATTTGAAGAAATTATTCAAAGAAATTAACATGAAATTTGCAAACTTGACTCTAATGCTCTGATAACCTAGGTGTAAGGAATGAAACAACTGATCAAGGGGAACAGAGAAACAATGAGGCAATATCAGCCAGTTAGGCTGGCACTAGACCTAGTGTACCAGCAGTTATAATGCTGTGCAACTTTGTAAAAATCACAGCTGTTTACACATTGACCATAGCTCATCCCAGAACTATTTTTTTAACTAACAAGGACTGGGACACCAACAACACTCACTCCAAACTTCTTGTGCAAAGGCAAGCAGAACACTTGCACTTAAATAAGGCTTTATAATTTACATAAAGCATAACTATGGTTTTTAATAGGTAAAAGGCACATTAATCATTGAAGTGCTAGAGCAGCCTTAGAAGAGTCACATTGCTATGTGTCAATGTAAGGACTATTTATAGGCACACTGATTGTTTTAATTTCTGAGTAAACATAAATTTAACCAAGTATTTAATAACTTAGACAATCATACACCAATGAAAAATAATATGTTTTTATTTCCCTGAGAAACAGGCTGACCTTTAAAATGAGAAGCAATCTCTCTTTTATAACTGCTGGATGATGAGATTTTAGCATTTGATTCTGTCTCAAGCATTTTCATTTAATTCTTTTTCCTGCGTTCCTGAAGAACCCTGCTGTGTTCCTGCTACCCTACATTTGACACATAACACATTCTAATTCAACTGATACATTTCTTAAAAGGATGTAGATAACAATCCTAAACTAGTTAAAATATGTTTAAAGTAACATATCAGCTTATAACTTTTACCACAGATCTGAAATGGGCAGTGAAGGGGACATTTTCATTAAAGCAAGCTATGTGCGTTCTGCTGTGCCATCAAGGGATACCAAAATGTGTGCACTTAGAAGTGCACTTTTGGGATTGCTGCAGAAACTTCGTTTTGGTTTGTTGTCTGCATAGTGCAAATAACTCATAGAAGTTGTCGAAAGAAGATGCAGTTTTGCAATAGGATCCAAAACAGGTATGTTATGATGTATACTCACTTTCTGCCATAGGGAGGTAAAAAGGAAACCTTCCAGAGCCCTGGTCAGCGGTATGCTCAAGAAAGGGTTTGTGTTGACATTTGTGCTCCTGTTAATGAATCACACTCCAGGGAAAAGACCTAAAAAAGGTTCAATTAAAGTACTGAATTTTTTGAGAGCTTCTGTGAAAACTCCCGACATACAGTTAATATATGGAAAGTATTTGTTCTCTAGTAGGTAATAATCACATCTTTAGTCATTGTTTGTGTCAAGCCTCATTAGCATGAAAATTGAAATTCATTTAAGATACAGGAAAGCTGTGGTTTAAAATTATTTTTATTAGTTGAATAAAACTACAACTTTTGTGGTATTCTCATTGTTTAAACTTCCACTTATTACTTCAGAAATGTATGTTTCAGAGCATCACTGTTACAAATGCTGTGATTGATGAGTAGATTGCAAAAGTACAACTGAAGTATCTCAGCTAAATGTAAATTGAAACATTCACATTTAAAAAGAAATTAAGTTTTGACAGTAAAAGTAGGTAAGAATTTTACATTTAAATGAAAATTCATTTTCTTTAAAATAAAGATAATTTACAAAAATTGAATTTTCTTTTCTCATTTTAAACAGTTCAAACCCAGCAGAAATACTGCTGAATGAAATGTCTAATTCTTTTCCCATCATCTGTGGCCTAGGAATAATGGTGAAGGTCTTAATTTATTTTGAAGTCAAACTTTTGTTTAAAAAAAGGAAGTACGCACATCTGTGGGTTTTTTTTTTTTCTGATATGAATTTAATAGGTTACATGATACTTGGTCTAAGCACAGATTGAGATGTACTCAAATTTATTTTTAAATGTTTATTTTTAGACATTTCAATTAAAAAAAAAGACAAAAAAATCCTTTAAAGAGAAGAGAAACCATTTTCTGGACATACCCCTTTGCCCCTCTCTACCGTTTGCTGGAAGCATTTGTCTGGTAGTGTCAATAATTAGTTCCTCACTAACTACTGTTTTTCATTCAGCAGTGGCAATGATAAAAATGTCTTTCTTTCTCCGGACAGCAAGCTCAGACTGATGTACCCAGACAACACCTCCAGATTACTCATGCCTTTTTCTTAGCCACCACCTCCCTTATTGGTGGAAATGCAATACATAACTTTTCTTTTGGAAGGGGTGAAAATATTTATGGAAAGAGAAAGGAAGGGATGGAAAACATAGTAATCCTAGTAATGCTACCAACAAGCAGCAAACTTGTTACTGCCTTTTCTATTGATGTGTTGATTGTTAACTGGCCTGAGAATGGAATGATCCCATACACAATGAGACATAAAATTAAAATATTAAAAAATAAATATTTCTGTTATAATACTTTGACAGGAAATGTGAAAGAATAAAAGAAATATTCTGTGACAGAGGAAAATACTTCTTCTGACCTACAAGACTCTTCCCAGTACAGTGGATATCTTCAAACATTTTCTCAGTATGTGCTGGAAACATTCATTTTTCCATAGGAGGGCTGCATCTTCTCATCTGGTTTCTAATCAATCCATACTTTTCCATTAAGATAAATTCAAGCTTTGTCCTAAGATTAGTTTAAAGAGGAAGAATTATTACCAGCTTTTGCCTTTTTTTAAAAATAAACACTGCAAAAATAATTCCACAGTTCAGGTCCGCAGTTTTAGTTTACGAACTGAGGGGAATCCACAGACCTGCAATATATTTGTTTATTTAGTGATTATATGATACATTCTGATATGCTTATGCAGAGTCAAAGGAAAAAGTTTTGTTATCGTAACCAATTCCTATTTCAACAGATGTACAAAAAAGGATGAGTGAGGGAATAATTTCGTCTTCTTATATTCTAACTTTGTAACTGTTAGGATAAGAAAATATTATTCTTTATACCCCAAAAATTGGTTGACAAGATCTTAAATAAAAATGTGGCATCTTGAATGCTGTAACCAACCAGATATTCTCAACCTGGTATTTCAGATGATGCCATCAAATATAGTTGTGAGTACATAGATATAATACAAACAAAACATAAAAGTGATGCAGAAAATAAACTGAATATTAATGTGGTTTTGAATGCATACGACAGCATAATAGGGTGAATAGGCAGAAATGGAAGAGAAACAAATTCAGTTGAGAAATACAGTGTACACCTGTAACAAAGAATATAATTAACCTTTGGGAAACTTACCTAGAAAGCTAGAGGACTTTTCATTATGCGAAATTTTAAAACTGAAATTGGTTGAAGATTAGTTGTGTTCTTAAGTACCATGCTATAGTTGTACCAGAAATTAGGGTCATGGTGTAAGAACAAATGAATTGTAATTATTTTGTCTGTTTTATGCAGTAGATCAGAATACAGAGTATACTTCTGTCTGATTCTGACTAAACATTTAGGTAGCTGATAATTATTTCATAAGGATCTCTAATTCCAGTTTTCTGGACTGTCTTTGCAATCTTTGTCACTTGAAAATGACTCGAGGCTGTCAGGTTCTATAGAAATATGTCAGTACCCTATAGCATCAAGCATACCATGGTTTGAGTTTGGCTTTTTTTAACAACATTCTTTTAATGAAGTAGATCTACATTTTGATGTAAACTCAGCCTAAGAAATAAAGCAATCTTTCAATGCATAGCATATTTGTCAATGAGTTGTATTCTGCTGGTGAAAGGGTCCTTGGTCCCAACCTGAGATTTTCTTCTGTTGTTTTTGTAGCCTTAAGAACTTTTCAGTGCTTTAACTACTGCATTGATATCTCTGCCATACATGAGGCTGTAAGAAGAACAGCTAGAAGACCATCATCTTCTGCTCAGTATTTTGAAAACCAAACCCTGGAGTAGCTAGTGTTTTACCATTGTCTAAGATCCTTTTTCAGAATATAATCTTTGATTCATTAGTTTTCTCTAAAATAAAAGAGAAATTCCAGATGCCAACTTTAATTTTACTTTTCAAAATGCTGACCAAAACAAGAATCACTAAGATCCATTTCCCTATACCAAGTGAATGGTTTGGTTAATAGCTGGTTATATAAAATCAAACATTATATATATTTTTTATAACAAAAAATGTTTTTACAAATATATCAGTGACAAAAGGAGGGCCAAGGAGAATCTCCATCCTTTGTTGAATGCGGAGGAAAACTTTGCCACGAAGGATGAGGAGAAGGCAGAGGTACTTAATGCCTTCTTTGCCTCAGTCTTTAATAGTCAGATTGGTCATCCTCCGGGTTTTCAGGCTCCTGAGCTGGGAGATGGAGATAGGATGCAGAATGCCCCAGTTGTCGAAGAGGTAACAGTCACCAACCTGCTCCTCCACCTGAATGCCCACAAGTCTATGGGGCCAGACAGGATCCACCCGAGGATACTGAGGGAGCTGGCGGAGGAGCTTGCCAAGCCACTCTGCATCATTTATCAGCAGTCCTGGTCAACTGGGGAGGTCCCAGATGATGGGAACTTGCCTAATGTGACACCCCTCTCCAAGAAGGGTCAGAAGGAGGATCCGGGGAACAACAGGCCTGTCAGCCTGACGTCGGTGCCGGGGAAGGTCATGGAGCAGATGATGTTGAGTGTCATCACGCGGCACGTGCGGGACAACCCAGGGATCAGGCTCAGCCAGCACGGGTTTATGAAAGGCTAGTCCTGCTTGACTAACGTGGCCTCCTTCTATGACAAGGTGACCCGCTTACTTACCTGATTGCTCTCTACAACTACCTGAAAGGAGGTTGTAGCGAGGTGGGCGTCGGTCTCTTCTCCCAAGTAACAAGGGATAGGATGAGAGGAAACAGTCTCAGGCTGTGCCAGGGGAAGTTTAGGTTGGATATTAGGAAAAACTTCTTCACCAAAAGGGTAGTCAGGCACCAGAACAGGCTGCCCAGGGAAGTGGTTGAGTCTCCATCCCTGGAGGTATTTAAAAGATGGGTAGACGTGGTGCTCAAGGACATGGTTTAGTGGTGGACTTGGCAGTGCTAGGTTAACGGTTGGACTCGATGATCTTAAGGGTCTTTTCCAAACTTAACAATTCTATGATTCTATGATTATTAAGTAAGAAGGCAAGAATTTCAAACAGAACTACTGGAGAATACTAATTGCAAGAAGGATATATTGCAGGGTTCAATAGTAGCAAGGTAAAAGAAGAATGATAATGGAAAAGATGAATATAGAAATATTAGATCCTTTTTAAAGTCTGTGAGGAGAGACAATTGTACTGGATGTCAGACAAGTTTTGCCAGTCTTTCTTTTTTTATGGGGGAGGAAGGGGGTAAGGGATGAAAACCAACATGCCTTTAACATCATCTGCATTGAAAAGAATGTACCCAGCTTTTGCTAGTGTAATAATTTACTTGTTTGTTAAGTATTCAAAAACTGTTGTCATAGTGCACATAAAAAGGCATTACATTTTAGACGCCTTATTAAGCAAATTATACTCACCAGCAAACAGATAAAAAATTTGTTATAAGATTACATGTGTGAAGTTATTAGCTGAAAATGCCAACAAAATTTTTTATTTATTATTTATTTGTGTCTAGAATAGCAAACTATAATTAGTACTGGATTCTTTAGTCTAGTTTAGTGATTTGTACATTGATGCTGCTGGTATGCTGGTCAGGACCGTTACAGGTCAGTAACTGCAGTGTTATCAGGTAAATCAGCCTTTTCTCAATGTAGTTGGAGCTGTACTAACCTGTTGTAGTTGGACTCTTCCTGGGCTTAGACTTACAAGAATAGCAATATGTTGACAAAGATAAAAAGGAAAAGCTATTATACAACAACACACAATAAACTCTTCCTAAATATTTCTGGAGAATGGAAGAAAATACATTTAAAGTGCTGTGACAATATACAATGGCAGTTGTGCTAATTGCAAAAAGGAAGTAATATTGCTAATATGTTCCTTTCAAGATCAGCAGTGCCAACTTTTCAGCTACTCTCTTTAAGTATGTCTCAGGTTAATATGGGCAACACTTACACTTAACAAAAAGAAATAATAAAAGTAGACAATATTATTTACTAGTAATTACTAAGATCAGGCTAAGAGGCTTTGTTCTTTTGACTGGGGAAAAAAAAGAAATTTTTCATCACTTTTGGTTTAGAATGTGGTTTGAACGTATATTCAGGCTTGCTTTTATGTTCCAGTGTATCTTTCTTTTTTCATGGGTAGAAATATGCTGGGATTTATATTTTTGTATTTATTTGCCTTACGACCAGGCTAAAGCTAGGGAGTTCAAAAAGATGAACAGAATATTTTTATTGTCATTGAATCCCATACATTCTTTAGCATTTGGTGCAGAAGGCACTTTGTTTTACTACCATTCTAGGTATCACTTTTAAAAATCTTGATTTTCCAATGTATTCTAAGGAAAAACTTCATTTAAAATATTGCTTAATAGTTGCTATGGTGATTTCAGGATGCAAAATATAATTAACTACTGTTTCCAGGAATAAACTTCTGGAATTTGTTTAGTGTTTTTATGAATGCTACAATTCAAGATGCTCAAGTTATGAAGAGATGTAGCTTAAAGACTGATCACCTTTCGAAGTGCATAGAATAATAGAAATCAAAAAAAGCTCTATCTGTTGCTTAATGCTTTTCCATGATCAAGTGAAAGGCCATAACATGAGTTTTGGCAACCTTCTAATTTCTAAATCACAAGACATCCATTTGGTTTTGCTTCTAATTTCTAAATCACAAGATATCCATTTGGTTTTGGTTTTTTGTGCTTCCATTTGGTGTTTTTCTTTTTTTTTTTTAAGATTTCCTCTAAGTATTCCCTGATAGCCCTATACATTCAAGTGAGAACATTGATATTCTGTACTGTTTATGAAGGGAGCTTCTACTTGTTACTTGTGTCTATGGTTATCAAATACTTTCTATAACTATACTCTAATATGTGACTGAATAGCTGACCCAATCTTAGTGGCTTTTAAAAAACAGGCTTTGATTTTGCAAGAATCTGTATCATAACTCAGTAATCCTATATTTATCAAGATCTTCTCAAAAACAGAATTTTTTTTCCTACTCCATTACTCCTAATAGTCTGTTTTAGAACCCAGACCATTCATAGAATAATAGAATCGTTTAGGTTGGAGAAGACCTTTAAGATCATCAAGTCCAACCGTTAACCTAGCACTGCCAAGTCCACCTCTAAACCATGTCCCCAAGCACCACCTCTACCCATCTTTCTAAATACCTGCAGGGATGGAGACTCAACCACTTCCCTGGGCAGCCTCTTCCAATGCCTGACTACCCTTTCAATGAAGAAAATTTTTCCTAATATCTAATCTAAACCTCCCCTGCTGCAACTTGACACTATTTCCTCTTGACCTATCGCTTTTTACTTGGGACAAGAGACCCACCCCCACCTCGCTACAACCTCCTTGCAGGTAGTTGTAGAGAGCAATAAGGTCTCCCCTCAGCCTCCTCTTCTCCAGACTAAACAACCCCAATTCCCTTAGCTGCTCCTCATCAGACTTGTGCTCTAGACCCTTCAGCAGCTTCATTGCCCTTCTTTGGAGACGCTCTGTGGTAGGTTGACCCTGGCTGGATGACAGGTGCCCACCAAAGACACTCTGTCAATCCCCCTCCTCAGATGGACAGGGGAGAGAAAATACAATGAAAGGCTTGTGGGTCGAGATAAGAACAGGGAGAGTTCACTCACCGATTACCATCATGGGCAAAACAGACTCAACTTGGAAAAAATAGTTTAATTTATTACCAATCAAATCAGAGTAGGGTAATGAGAAAATAAAAAATAAATCTTAAAACATCTTCTCCCCACCCCTCCCTTCTTCCTGGGCTTAACTTTATTCTCAATTTCTCTACCTCCTCCCTGCCAGCAGCACAAGGGGACAGGGAATGGGGGTTGCAGGCAGTTCATTACATGTTGTCTCTGCCACTCCTTCCTCCTCAGGGGGAGGACTACTTACATTCTTCCCCTGTTTCAGCGTGGGGTCCCTCCCACAGTAGACAGTCCTGCATGAACTTCTCCAACATGGGTCCTTCCCGCAGGCTGCAGTTCTTCATGAACTGCTTCAGCATGGGTCCCTCCCACGGTGTGCGGTCCTTCAGGAACAGACTGCTCCAGCATGGGTCCCTCACGGGGTCACAAGTCCTGTCAGCAAACCTGCTCCAGTGTGGGTTCCTCTCTCCATGGGTCCACAGCTCCTGCCAAGAGCCTGCTCCAGTGTGGGTTCCTCTCTCCATGGGGCCACAGCTCCTGCCAAGAGCCTGCTCCAGTGTGGGTTTCCCATGGGCTCACAGCCTCCTTTGGGCATCCACCTGCTCTGGCATGGGGTCCTCCGTGGGCTGCAGGTGGATATCTGCTCCACCATTAACCTCCACGGGCTACAGGGTGACAGCCTGCCTCACCATGGTCTTCACCACGGGCTGCAGGGGAATCTCTGCTCTGGTACCTCCTCCCCCTCCTTCTTCACGGACCTTGGTATCTGCAGAGTTGTTTCTCTCCTGTATTCTCACTTCTCTCTCCAGCTGCAATTGTGCAGGTGTTTTTTTTTTTTTTCCTCCTTCTTAAATATATTATCACAGAGGTGCTACTACTGTCACTGATTGGCTTGGCCTTGGCCAGCAGCAGGTGTGTCTTGGAGCGACTTGGCATTGGCTTTGTCAGACATAAGGGAAGCTTCTAGCGGTTTCTTACAGAAGCCAGCCCTGTACCCCCTCACTACCCAAATCTTGCCACGCAAACCCAATACATGCTCCACCACTTCAATGTCTTTCTTGTAGTGAGGGGCCCAAAACTGAACACAGTATTTGAGGTGCAGCCTCACCAGTGCTGAGTACAGGGGAACAATCACTTCCCTAGTCCTGCTGGCCACACCATTCATAGAACTGCTTGTACCTTTGCCAGTTTTTAACCATTTGGCTGATGTTTTACCTGGTGAATATCTCCCTCCAGCTAACTATTTTTGGAGATGTTTCTGCTAAAACAGTACAGCTGTTTCCAGGAAAGGTTAGTGAAAAATATATTATTTTGCCCATACATATTCATAAAAGGTAATTCTGATTGCTTCTTTCCTAGTTCTGGGTTGGAAGCATATAACCTTTCAGATCATCCTATCCACCATTAGTAAACACTATTTTACTCAGGAATTTTTCAAGTGAAGTATCAAGGAAACACCTTGATGATGCTGAAAGATTACCATTCCATTTTTCTTTTTCTTTTTCTTTTTCTTTTTCTTTTTCTTTTTCTTTTTCTTTTTCTTTTTCTTTTTCTTTTTCTTTTTCTTTTTCTTTTTCTTTTTCTTTTTCTTTTTCTTTTTCTTTTTCTTTTTCTTTTTCTTTTTCTTTTTCTTTTCTTTTTCTTTTTCTTTTTCTTTTTCTTTTTCTTTTTCTTTTTCTTTTTCTTTTTCTTTTTCTTTTTCTTTTTCTTTTTTCTTCCCTTCCCTTCCCTTCCCTTCCCTTCCCTTCCCTTCCCTTCCCTTCCCTTCCCTTCCCTTCCCTTCCCTTCCCTTCCCTTCCCTTCCCTTCCCTTCCCTTCCCTTCCCTTTCCTTCCCTTCCCTTCCCTTCCCTTCCCTTCCCTTCCCTTCCCTTCCCTTCCCTTCCCTTCCCTTCCCCTTCCCTTCCCCTTCCCTTTCCCCTTCCCCGTCCCCGTCCCCGTCCCCGTCCCTTCCCCTTCCCCGTCCCTTCCCCTTCCCTTCCCTTCCCTTTCCCTTCCCCTTCCCTTCTCTTTTCCTTCCTTTTTTCTTCCCTTTTCCTTTCTTTTCTCTAGCCAGATAGACTAAGGTTTGACCCCTGCTTTTAATCAAGACACAGCTTGTTTCAGAGAAATATGTCAACTGTAAGCAGTTTGTATCTAGACTAACAAAAACTGAAGGTCATTTTTTGTAAAAAAAAATGAGTCAACACATAGATGGTGGCATAGGGAACCAATAGCACTGAAGAATTTTGTTGCCTTCTTTCAAGAGATGATAACAGAACTGCTGTAGAAATTATCTAGACCTTTTTTATTTTTCTGTTATTTTTTCTTCTTGCCTCTACATTGAACTGAAAAAAACTGTGTAAACTGTGTGTTGAATTAGGAATTCCACCACACAGTGTTCAGTGACTGGAATTTGAACTAGAACCAACTCAGCCATTCTTTTTAAAGGGGGTTTTGGTGGGTTTTTTCGGTTTTTGTTTGTTTGCTTGCTTGTTTTGTTGTGTTTAATTTCTAAATTACTTGGAAGTGATAGAGTTATTGAACAGTTTTCTCAGCATTTGTTCCAGGTTAAAACACATAGCTGGATAGAATCTGTTATCCAGGTGTCTTCTTCACATGTAGTTAAACACACAAAACAAAACCAATAGCCTTATTTGAGGACCAATACACAGCTAGTTCTGATTATGTATTTCTCCTGGGTGGCGGATCTGTGCAAAATATTTAGATTTACTGTACTCTCCTGTTGTCACAAGGGCTTACCGCCTACTCATGTTCAACATGTTGTCTAGCAGGACCCTCAGGCTTGCTTTATGCAAAACTCCTTCCTAACCAGTTGTTCCCCAGCAGGTACTGCCACATGGGATTGTTTTGTCCCAGATCTTAACATTTGTGTTTGCAGGAATTTCTGAATCTTTTGCCAGCAACTTTTCCAACCTGTTAAGATCACTGTAAGCAGCAGTCTTACCCTCCAGCATATCAAATGTTACCCAGTTTGGTGTCATCTATGAGCTTCCGTAAGGTGCCTTCTGTCCTGTCACCTAGGTCATTATCAAAGAGGTTTAACAGCATCAGCACCCTCAGCAATGTCAACGATTAGATATAAATGATTAGATATCAGCTGATCTTCCTGCTGCTGATCACAACCTTTTCAGCTAAGATGTACAGTCAGCTTTCCACACACCATTCTTAGTTTTCCTATCAAAACCACATCTCTATAGTTTGATTGCAAGGATACTCTGAGACACTAGGTGGAAAGCCTTGCTAACATCAAGTTAAATAACATCCACAGTACTTCCCTCTTCCATTGAGGTAGTTGTCTTATTGGAGAAGGCAAAGCACTAGATCAGTCCTGGGGCTGTAATTTACTAGAAGGGCAGCAAAATTGATGTACATGACATATGGAAAATCTAATTATACTTTATGGCTTCAGATTTTCCCTAAATAACCAGAAAAGGAACATATTCCTGTAATATTCCTTTATGATAGGTATTATAGTCTGTCATCTGGTACAGGGACATTTATTTGACTCCCAAATGTGAGTTCAAGATGGTGTAAAGAACTTGCTCCAAAAAAGGTAAAGGAATCCATACAACTAAGATTAAAAACACTTTACCAAAAATATTCAGATGGAACTCCTCAGATTAATTAAAAAAGCATAGATATTACCTGAAAAAAAATATATAAATAACATATTTTTATAAATGTCACAGAAATAAAAGATTCTTAATCCTCAGGTTTTTGGTAAATTTTAGAATGCTAGAAAAGCATTTTTCTCAGCTAATATTTCTAATCTAAATATTACCTGAGCAAAATGTTAATTTGTGAAGCAGTGTCTCCTTGAACTTACAATTGGGAATGTGAATGTGTCTTTAATGCCAGAGGTATTTCATGACAGACACCTCCTTTTATTTTCTAAACACTTACACATAGTTGAATTCTTACAAATATGGCAAACCAGTACTTAATTTATCACTCTGTCTCTGATGTGGCGAGAGCTATGGAATTTAAGTCATAAGTGAGATATAAGGATAAGATTCAAGTTTGACATATAATTATGGTGTCATTCAGTATGAGGGCATCATGGATATCAGACTGTGTGCACACACAGTGCACTTAAGTTATTGATTCCCTGTGTGGTACAGGAACTCCTCACCTTGTCTCTGAATAGATGAGACGATGAACTGATCTGGGACAAGGGACTCATCTGGGACTCGTTACCTGAACTCCCAGCTACCCTCACAGCAAAGCCTTTGACTATTCTTGCAGGTGAGTAACAGGCATTGTGTGTACATTTGATGTGTTGATTAACCTCCTAGGTGGAGAATTTATCAGCCCTGGGAATTTATTGCTTCTGCAGACTCTTGCCTATGATAATTTCGTTTGATTCTTCTTCTTTTGACATCTCTCTCTTTTGCCTAACTTTGTCTAAAAGACTTACAGGACCTATAATGCCTCATAAAGTTTAGAGGCTTCTTAAAATACCTGTAAACATCTATCAGTATTATCACCAGTTTATAGTAATAATAATCAGCGTAAACACTATTACATTGTGATCTAGAGAATGCATTTAATTTTGGACCCATGATGTTTAATTTTATAGTCCATT
Organism: Nipponia nippon; assembly: GCF_047370975.1. Lineage (NCBI taxonomy): Eukaryota > Metazoa > Chordata > Aves > Pelecaniformes > Threskiornithidae > Nipponia > Nipponia nippon. Next base: position 17,266,192 of record NW_028262290.1, on the reverse strand, counting down.
CTCTAGAGGGTTTTGACTAGTATTGATTAGCATTTTCAGTGATGGTGCCAAGGCAGTATTTGGGGCATCCTATCACAGACTATTTCCAGAAGGGTATAGGGACAAGACTGGACTTAGTTTCGTTATTCAGTGTCCAATGCTATCCTAACAAGCCTTGTACCCTTCATAAACGCTCTATTGTTTGACTCCGGATCATGCAATACTGTTATTTCCATTCTGTGAAAATATCCTTTACTTTAATTCAGATTTTTTGAACCAAGAGGTTTTCATCTTAAGGTTAGAGTGGTGTCACTCATGACACAGTGGTAGCCCAGGACAAAACAGTGTCGTAGTGTGGATGCCACTCAGCCTCAGGGACAGACAGCTGCCCCAACCCCTGTTTTATTTTGTAGCACAAGTGTAGATAGCAGTTGCAGCCCCTTCACTTAAGGAGGGCAAAGCTCTTGGTTACTGATAGGATGGTTCAGAAAACCCTTAAGTTTTTCAGTGGATTGCAGTAAAAGACACTGTCAAGGAACTGTTATCTTCCGAATCCTATTACGCATTTACTGTGCAAACAGAGCTTTGTTCCTTATATGACAAAATTATATATGTTGCTCTGATTTCTTCTTTCTCTATGAATTGTTGCATTATATTGCTATGAGTCAGATGTTTCGAGCTTTCAACCTGCATTCAGTTGAGGATCTCAATTTTTAGTTATTCTTCAAAAACACCAGATAAAATCTTCAGGAATCTTTTGAATGAAAAGTACTATAAAAATGTGAGACCATTCTTATGCTTTTTTAAGAATGTTAGAAATGATAAAAAATAGTAATTTCCTCTCTACATTTCATTACTAATTTACTTAGGTGACTATACCTTTGTAAAAATTATTAAGTACTGACCAGTAATGTAAAACCAATACTAAAATCAGGGGTGCTAGTAGTTTGCTTTGCTGTATCATGTCCTTCTGATCTTCCCTGAGTCTGTTGTTGAATGTCGTGAAAATTCAGTGTTATTTTTCTAACGTAAAAATATCATTGTGCAAAATAATGTTTTGCTACCAAACTACCACACAAAGTTTCTCATGTTTCATAAAAGGGCCTATGTGACTTACATGCCTTATTTACTGAGAGATCAATATCTGAAGTGTTCTTGATGACAGTTTGAATTAACGGAACTGTTCCTCACAATAATTGTCCTCAAGACTTCTCAGAGGGTTCTTTTTTCAGTTTCTGGCTGTGTTGCTAAGTTGGTAGAAAATGGAGAAATTTCCCTATCAAATACTGCAAGATTCTAAATGGCTTCTGAAAGCCAGTGACTTGAACAAAATTATTTGCAAACTACAATTATCAAATACTACTGTGATCAAAAATTTTTGAACTGTTGTCTTCTCAAGGGAAAGTCCTCTGAAGACAAGTATTCGAAGTTGAAAGTAGTTGTTAATGCATCTGTCTCTTTACCTAAACTATAGCTGTAGCAAATTCAGAAATAAAGATATATAATTCCCCCGCTTTCATCAATTATTTCATGAACATACAATTTTTATATCTATAGTCATTGACTAGCAGCTAAACATTCATTCAAGAGAAGTTTTATGCATTCTGAGAACAGACTTGCAACTGCTGGTGATTCTGCTGATAGCCAAGGTATTTAGAATGGAAGATGTATATCATAGTAGTAGACTCAATCTTCTGTATAACTCAGATAAGATACCTATCTGAAGATTTTAAAAAGTGACTAATTGTTTCGGATGCCTCCATTTTTAGATGGGCACCTGTGGTAAGCCCCTCCCTCTGCCCCCTCCCCCCCTTTTTTTTTTTGCATGTTTTTCAGGAGCTGCTAAGCAATCTTTCTCTGAAGGTCAAGAGAGAGCTTCAGAGCTTCAGATCAGAGACTGAAAATTTGCTAGTAAATTCTCAGGATACTAGTTAAAAAGAGTTATAACTAATTTTAGTATTAAAAAAACAAGTGAGAGAAAGAAATCTTAAGATCCTGTAGGGAATCAACAGTTTAACACATAGAAAAAAAAAGTAAAAGGAAGTTAAAATCAAAAGTACACTTAAAAGGAGGAAAAAAATGTAATGCAAACCAGATGGTAAATTACAGACGTACTGATAGCTTGGACAAGCATATAGGTAAACTAGTGCAGGTAGAGAGTCGGATCAAACTATGCTGGGAAAAACTTTAAGAAATGAGTGATTATGTTTATCTTGAATCTCAGTATTGAGATGGGAATTTACCATGGTGTATATCAATGGTGAAGGAATGGCTAGATCTCAGTGTTGTTCTGGCTACGAGTGAACCTCTGAATGAAGAAACCAGCACTGAGACATTTTTAATCCAGGAAGAGGAGACAGCTCTGTTATCAAGTACAAATTTATATTAATATTCCTCATACTTTGATGAATATTATAGGGAAAATGAAGGAAAAGTAATAATAAAAAATGTTGAGGGACTAGTGATTTTTTTTAATGATGAAAATATATTTTTTTAAAATATTGCCAGAAAATTTCTCTAGTTCAATTTTGCATGAATGGCAATTTCTTACAAAGTTTCTTGTTTCCAAAAAGTTCCCTAAATGTGGCTTAATGCTAGTGGTCAAATAATTTTAGGAGATAAAATGTCCTGTCTCTGCCTGTGTTCTTACTGGGTCATTTGACCGCTTTGAGGGGGGTAAAACTAAACAAGCAAGCAAAAAACCCCTATTAAAACAAACATTTTTAGTCACACTGCCTAAAGAGTTTTGCCACTGCATTTTCTATTTAGTAATTTTTTAACATATTGCAAAGTGTTTGAACCTAAGCCGTGGGACATGGAGGGAAACAAAGACCTTCAAGAAGAAAATAGCTTACAGAAGTGCCTGATCCAGGTCCAGTCTTTTCCTCCTAAGCACTTTGGGCAGTTGTAGATGAAAAGAGAAAAAAAATATTTTACTACATTTGATCTCCCATCTCATAAAAATTCAACAGGAAAAAAAAAAACATACAAAACTGTTTCAGCAGTTGCAAAATTTTGTTATTTTCTTCTAGAGCTGGGATCAGGGTGTCCACAGAAACTATTTTCAGCCTCAAAGTGTTGAACTGTTAGACAATACAGACAGAAAGAATCTGTTATTTAAGAGAGTGATTCAGAATGCAAAACTGATGTGGGTGCCTTGAGTTTTTCTCTGAGGGAATGTCTCTCTAAGGAGTATAGAAAGCCTTGGAAGTCTTATCTCCCTAAACTAAATTTAGTTTTTGATCTCTTTCCACTGGCAATGTTCTTAATATCAACAGAAGTATGAATTATTGATTAAACTTCCATCATTATGAGTATATTCCAATACCTGTCCTCCAACCTTTGACACTCTGAGAAATAATTTACTGAGAACATCACCTTTTAAGGCACTAGGGGTTCAGTTTGGTGCAGCAAATCACATAAACATAAACCTTATTTTAAGTATGTAATTCAGCACTACTCATATGTAAGGATTAACACAATATTGAATTGTGCATCACACACTTCCTTGAATTAAGGGCGAAAGCATTTAGAACCTCCTAGAAAGGAGTCTTATAAAATGATAACAAAGGAATATACATATTTAAATGCTTACTTGAGAACTATATTTTTGCTCAATGAACTCAATTTTGGACTGACTTGATTATCATCTTGTTCAATAAAGCTTTGAGATTTGTTATAAATGTAAGAAGCAAGAAAAATTTCACATGCTATAGCACTTGTTATTCAGATGATATACAAAAAAACCCCCAGATATGAGGTACAACTGTTCGAAATAATGTGCATGTTTGTGATCATCACTTTTAATCCAGCTTGATAAAGTCAAGTCTGGATATTATGTATTTTAACTGGATAATAATTTTAAAATTGGAAAAAAAAAAACCTTTTCTTTTATGTATGACTTTATTATTAAATCATTCACATTATCCTGTGTAAATATCTGAAGGCAGAGAGCAGTGACAGTAACTTCAGATCTATAATAGCAATTTAATCACACACAGTTGAGAGCAACTTATCAAATACCTTATGGTAGATGAAAATTTACTGAACACTTTGCACAAAATTCACGTTCAGTGCAGCTGCAGCTGATAGCTCTTTTAAAGATATTACTTAGAGCAATTGAAGGACTTTGCACCTTTCCTGAGATTCTACTGAAAACAGCCAGAATAAGATTAATTGTTTGTCTAAACCTAATAATTTTATATTTTTAATAATGGTATTTCAGGTAGGAAAGCGAAGTGAAGGTACAATTTGGAGCTTGGGTAGTAGAAAGAGCAGAACTTGTAGAACGCATTGGAAAGCAGTACCAAAGAGATAAAACACTCAACTAAACCACTAAAAAACCCCAACCATACAACTCACTTAATAAAGTACAGTGTTTCTGAATAGTTCAGACTACAAATGACTCATAGGCAAAACAATGTTCAGAAGTATTCTTTTTCCCCATAACTTAATGACTTGGGCGGGGGGGGGGGGGTTAGTTAGAGCTTTGAGAGGAGATTTACACAGAATTTTAAACTTCTTGCATTGTTCTGTGTTTTGATGTGTGATGAGAATCTTAAATTAATGTTTTATTAATATGTGGGATAAATATCAGAGCTAATGTGTGTGACTGTTTAGGATGTGTGATCTTTGGGGAATGTAAATTTTTATTTTTTTTGCTATTGCAAATTTGATACTGTTCTCAGTGAGTTGAGTGAAATCAATAAGTTTCTTTTTTATTGGCTTTAATTACATAAGACTGAAGCTTGGTAGTTTAGCCTTTGTGAAACTTCATCCAGAAGTTTTTCTTGCACAGAAAAGTTTCCATTTCATATGTAGAATTATTTGTTTACATACTATGAAAGTCTGAACAACCATCAGTGTTAGCAAGTAGAGGAAGGTAAATCTGAAAATAAAGCAGAAGAGCCTACATATGTTGTTACATAATGGAAAACCACATCGAGGTAAAACCCTTTACAGCACTGAAGATATTGCAAAAAAATATTTGTCTTATGGAAAGAAGTTAATGTGAGGCCTCTGGAGATTTTAAACTCTTTCCTGCCCTTCATCCATATGAAGCTAAGACTTACCATTTTTGTGGAGTGGGGAAAGAAAATAAAATAAAAAAGAAGGAAATAAATTATGACTACTACTAAGAACAAAAAAATACTAAGGCACCAAAATGAGGGAACGTTCCCCAAATGATGCAGATTCATACCTAAATCCTTTCTAATTCTTTTTTATTTTTCCCCTTTCTTAGATGAGAATCCCAAGCTTTCCAAAATGACTGGCTATTTTGCTGATAGGAGGAGTTCCTTTACTCTCTCCTCTTAAAGTTTACTCTCTCTTCTGGTTTGTTATCAAAGTTTGCCAATGACACAAAACTCGGAGGAGCCGTTGATACTCTCGAGGGCAGAGAGGCACTGCAGAGAGATCTAGACAAATTAGAGAGCTGGGCAATCACCAACTGTATGAAGTTTAACAAGGGCAAGTGCCGGATTTTGCACGTGGGACATGGCAACCCTGGATGTACGTACAGACTGGGGAACAAGAGGCTGGAGAGCAGCCCCACAGAGAGGGATCTGGGGGTTCTGGTTGGCAGCAAGTTGAACATGAGCCAACAGTGTGCCCTGGCAGCCAGGAGGGCCAGCTGTGTCCATCAATACATCAAGCACTGTATTGCTAGCCGGTCGAGGGAGGTGATTGTGCCACTCTACTCTGCACTGGTGCAGCCTCATCTTGAGTACTGTGTGCAGTTTTGGGCACCACAGTACAAAAAGGATACAAAGCTACTAGAGAGTGTCCAGAGGTGAGCCACAAGGATGGTGAGGGGTTTAGAGGGGAAGCCGTACAAGGAGCGACTGAAGTCACTTGATCTGTTCAGCCTGGAGAAGAAGAGACTGAGGGGAGACCTCATTGCAGTCTACATCTTCCTCACAAGGGGAAGAGGAGGGGCAGGCGCTGATCTCTTCTCCCTGATGACCAATGATAGGACCCGAGGGAACGGTAGGAAGATATGCCAGGGGAGGTTTAGGTTGGACGTTAGGAGAAGGTTCCTCACCCAAAGGGTAGTGGAGCATTGGAACAAGCTCCCCCGGGAGGTAGTCATGGCGCCAAGCCTGACAACGTTTAAGAAGCAATTGGACAATGCCCTCAGACATGTGGTATGAGTTTTGGGGTTGTCCTATGCAGGGACAGGAGTTGGACTCGATGATCCTTGTGGGTCCCTTCCAACTCAGGATATTCTATGATTCTATGATTCTATGACATCTGTTGAACAATGCATAAGCAACTTGGTTTTCTTTGGAGCAGGGAGTTGTATCAGTTCCCTGACCACTAGGCCACCTAATAAGTTTCCCTGACTTTTTCTGTCTTTACATATTTAGTAACCACAGCAGGACATTCATATTAGCATAAGGTGTGACCATGACTTTCACTAGCACTGTGGAAGCTAAATTCAATATACTCAAATGAATCAAAGAAGGAACTTTCTCACTCCCAAATTAACAGTCCAGTCTTACACTACAGCTTCATGTTAGTACTTTTTAGTCCTTATAAAGATCTGTCAAGCTAGTAACAAAATAAGTACATTTAGTATGGCAAAGAACATCATCCTTTGAAGCTATCAGAACTTTATATTAATGTGCAGTCCTTTTCTAATTTCAGTAGCATATATAGTTGTATTTACACTGAAGAATTAGGATGACTTCTTGAGTTTTAGTGTCAGCCAAGAAATCAAAAAAGGCTTTCCCTTCAGCACAGGAAAGGATCAAATGTGTCTCTACTGTTTCTTACTGATGTTTGTTTAATGTGTTCTTAAAGACCTCCAGTAATAAGGACTCTACAACCTCCCAGGCAATTTTTTTCCATAATTTAGATCTATATTTTTTGTCTTTTCTATTATAAATTTGAAAAAAATAAACCATTTGCAGGAGCTTTTTACATGCTTCAGAACAGTTGTCATATCCCTCCTTGATCTTCTTTAGGATAACATTTCCAGATCATTCAGGCTTTTGTGAGACAGCATGTTTTGATAATGTTTATCAATCTCTTGTGCAATTTGCTTAGTAAGTCCACATCTTTCTGTATTACGTTATCTGAACTTTACCAATGTTGAGCAAAGCAGAAAAATTACTTTATGTTCCTAGGTGCTGTACTGTTGTTTACACAGCCCAGCATAGCTTTTCTACAACATTGTTTCATTTGTTGACTTTTTTACAGACTTGATCTGCTCTAACCATTGGATTCTACTTAGCTAATTTTTCACCATCTTGTTTTGTTCAGAGTTTTCCTTTCTACATACGGTATCTTGCATTTCTCTCTATTGAACAACATAATCTAGTACATACATAGTTGTGTTTGAGTTTGGTTTTTGTTCCCCCCTTGCACTCCTCTCCCCATCTAATGCGGTTACTCTCTCATGTAAAACAATTAGGATTTGTCCAGCCTTGTTCTTAATAAATCTCTATTTTTTATTCCTTAGTTCTTTGTCACATTTGAAATATTTACAAGTATTTTTTTGTCTAATTGAAATAATGCTATCCAGTATTTCTTTTAGAATTTAAATTAATATAATGAGTCTGTTTAATTTCCCAAATACTCTTTTTTAAAGACATTCATTATGCTTGCTTTTTTCCCAGTCCTTTGGAAATTCATCTGTCCTTCATAAGTTTGCAAAGATAATCACTGTTAAACTGAGATTCATAGAATATAGAACGAAAGAATTATAGAATCATAGAACAGACCAGGTTGGAATGGACCTCGAAAGATTATCTGATTGAACATTTTGTGGGAAAGGAAGCCTAGATGACATTATCTAACACCCTGTCCAATCACATCTTGAAAACCTCCAGTGATGGGGACTCTACTCTGTCCCTAGGGAGGTTGTTCCATTGAATGATTGTTCTTACCATAAAAACTGTATTTCTTATGTAGAGATGAAACCTCTCCCACTTCACCTTTTGCCTGTTGCCCCTTGTCTTCTTCATGTGACTCCTGGGGAAGACAGAGCCTCCGTCCTCTTTGTAGCTGCTCTTTAAGTACTGGAATACTGTGATGAGGTCCTCCCTGAGCCTTCTCTTCTCCAGGGACAAAAGACCTAACCTTTTTTTGACTATCTGTCCTCCTTTGGACCTTCTCTAGTCTGGGCATGCCTTTCTCAAATTTCATCGACCAGATGCTTAAATGTCCTACAATGAAATTGCTAGTCAACTTGAATACATTGTATTTATCTACCTAACCTCTCTAACCTGTTCTGTTTTTATCAGACTGAGGTCTTCTTCTGCCAGTGATAATAATTGTCATAACTGCCTGAGTTCAGTTAACTTTTTAAATAAAAAATGTGAAAAATGAGTTTGTATCTGTGGCATCAACTATCAATAGCTTTCCTTCTCCACTGAGTGGCACATCAGCCCAATTCTATCTTTCCCTCCTGCTATTAATTAGCTTCTGGTTATTGTTGCATCTTTGTTGCTCATTTGTTTTGTCTCTCAGAGCTTGTAGTAAACATTTGCATTCATCTTTTTGATCTTTGTGATTGAGTTGTATACTGAGATCATCTTTTGTCCTGAATGCTCTTTTATTATACTTTCAAAATTTCTTCCAGATTTGTTTTCTTGGACTGATCCATTATTACAATTTGCAAATAAATAAACAAAGTTTATTGAAGTATATAATCTGATTTTTAAAAATTATTATTTTGATATATTTTTTCTTTCTGCATTAAGTTCCATAAAAGCTCTCATTTCATTCTCACCATCATCCAAGCTGCCATTCACTCTGAAATTCTCAACCATGTCCTCCCAATTGGTACATTTGCTTTGTAGAAACAAAATTTCCACCTAGTTGTCCTAACCACAGTGAAGATCAAAAAGTATTTCAAAAGCGCATTCCCAAAGTTTGCTGGACAGTCTGTTCTCTTCTCAGTTTATACTTAGGTAAAGTTTTTTCTCTCCCTATCACCCTCTCCCTTTGGTGATTTCTGCCTTCAATGATTTCTGCCTTCAAGTTTAGAACTCATAAAGCTGGACATTGTACAGTAGTTTGGCTGACTGCCTTTTTTAGAGAGATTTGATATATGACATACTAGATGTTTGGAATAAGATGTATGTTATATTTCCATCAAAGTTGTCGGATCTTGTCTGTGAGATGTATGGATCTGTAATATACAGGACATGCCAACTAAAGATTGAAACGCCTAGAGAGTCAGGCTGGAAAATTGGAAAGTTTTGCGTTTCGGGATAGATTATCCTTGGTCTAACTGCATTATAATCACTCTCATAGGTGCTAACAACACTGACATTTTTACAAATGTATTTAAAATGAAAGGTCTTTTGTGCTTTAAATTTTGTACATTTTTTCAGCTATGTTAGCTGGTCTAACAAAAGCTATTTATTTTATATATATATATTACCTGTTAAGGGTTTTTTTAATTACTATTGCTATTATTATTAGGCCAATATTTTTTAATCAGGTGCTATGTATAGGTTAAAAACATGTTGCATGTAAATATGCATTTTATGCTAACATCATTTTGGTTAGCTCAGACTTCTGTAGTGCACATTTTTCTTGAGCAGCAATGAACAGTCATAGTAACAGCAAACCCTAAGAAACGGAAAAGGGAAAGAATATGAGAGGACAATCACTTGAGTGTAGGGGTATCCTAAGAGACTGTAAGACTTCAGGTTGATCTTCACTATAGCTGCTAGGAATCTGCAGATATTATCTGTCATCATATACTGTTAAACAACAACAACAACAATAATATGTTCCTGATTAAGATCTGAATAAAATTGTGAATAGAAAGTTAGTGCCAAGGGAACAGAAAAATCTGCCAGCAAAGCTGGGACAAATATATTTCTTATGGAGAGAAAAGATAGTTTCTCAGGGCTAACTAATCTATGTGCCAGACAAACTGTTCACAAAAATAGGTTTAGGTTTTCCTTGCTTCTGAATTTCCTGGCTTAGAGATGGGTACTCTGTTCCTGGTGTATTATCCTATGTCTAAGTGTTCCCAAACCAAATGGCTATTCTGGCAGTGGGGTGTGACCTCATTTGACAGTGTATTTGCCACACATATTTACCTGTTGTCATGCATCCTATGCCTTGGCAGAAGAAATTAGTAAAGCAGCTAAAAATAAAACAGACCCAGTATTTCTTTTTATAGCTGAAGGAGACCAATCAGTTGTATTGGGAAACTGAACCTAGCAAAGAGATTGTGGCTTAATTCCCCTTCTGTAGAGAGAGACATAGGTAACTTATGACAGGGCAGTGCTTCCATTGCTCATTATTCCTTCTCACAAAAGGCCAAGAAAAAGCGCTTCACTGAGAGGTAAGAGATCCGAATTCAAATCTCTATCACAGTTTAATTCATACATTAAAATTAACTTGCAGTAACAACTGGCCTTCTTGGTATACCAATTTGAGATCTGCTGTGCTGGTGTGTACAATTTTCTCCTTAATTTTTCTTTCTTTTTCCCTGGTGAAAAAGGATAAATGTCTCTGCTTTATTCCAAGTGACATAAAAACAAATTGCAATACTTCAGAATTGTTTATGAACAATTATCCTCTGATCAACTGAGTACGTGTCTCAAGTTGATTGTTGTATTTGTTAGCCTCTTGGTTCTCTCATCATATTTTAGAAAGGGTTTATTTTCTATATTATTTTCCTAGGATGAAAATAATAGGAAATTTAAACAAAGAAAATCAAGAAAAGGGCATGGACTACTCCCTGGCAAATTGTTTGGCACTGAATTTTTTCAAGAAGGTTTGACAAGAGGCATTCTTTACTACAGGAACCAGTGCCAAGTCCTATCTGTTCTCAGGTCTGTGGCTGAAGTAAGAGCTAAGCTTTGGCAAGCTGACAAAAATTAAAGTAGTAGCAGAACAAATTCCTTTCTTAGACCCTTATCACTTCCAACTGGCAAGGAGTTGTAGTCCTAATGAGAAAACAGGATTTAAAAGTAATGAAGCTTCTTGGTTTCAGTTTACTTTAAAAAGGTCTCATTCTGCAGAGTGCTTGTTTTCAGTTCCAACTTTTAACAAGAACTGTATGTGTCACTGTAGGGCCAGTATCATTATTTAAAAAGATAAACTTTAAATGGTATTAGCTTTATAGAGGAAGATTATCTCAGTTCCTAAATTATCTCTGTTCATATATCTTTATATTAAGATAGATAACAGTAAGAAGGAAAATAAGCATGCTTCAAACCCACCCTTTCTATCTTTAAAGGAAAATAAGTACTTACTTCTGTGGAAATGTTAACATATTGGCACTAATAGAAGCTATCATATAATTAATATAATGCACTAAAACCAGTGAAGGAATTTATTTAAACACTCAAAATGATTTGTTTTGATTTGAACAGCTATATTTAACGATTGTTGACCTTTGGTCTTCCTTAATATGGAAATGAGCTAAAATTTCAAAATCAAAAAAGTTTGGCTTTGTTTTTTTTCTCATTTCGTCCTGTCTTTAACCAACCGATCTTTTATAAATCTTAAAGTTTCAGTGACAGCATACTGAAAAGCAAACATGAACACCCAACAGAGGATATGAGTTTTAAAAACATTTCTCACTTTTATCACTTTATGTTAACTTCAGTGAATGTTGTTTATCTTGACTTTACCAAGGCTTTTGACACTGCCTCCCATAACATCTTCATAGACCTACCAACAAAATACAAACGAGATAAATGAACACTACAGTGGAATGAAAACTGGCTGAACTGCTGGGCTCAAAGGGTTATGATCAACAGCATAATGTCCAGCTGGAAGCTAGACACTAGTGGAGTATACCAGGGATCAGTACTGGGGCCAGTACTGTTTAACATCTTCATTAATGACCCCCATGATGTTAGCAAGTGGATCCTCAGTAAGTTTCCAGAAAAGACAAAACCGGAAGGAGTGGCTGATACATTGGAGTGTTGTGCTGCCATTCAGAGGGACCTGGACAGGCTGGAACAACGGGCCAACAGGAACCTCATGAAATTGGGAAGAATAACCCCATACACTCATACATGTTGTGGCTAATCAATCTGGAAAGCAACTTAGCAGAGAACAACCTTGGGGTACTGGTGGACAACAAGGTGACCATGAGCCAGCAATGTGCACTTGCAGCAAAGAAGGCCAGCAGCTTCCTGGGCTGTATCAGGTGGAGCGTTGCCAGCAGGTTAACTGAGGTCATCCTTCCCCTCTGCTCAGCCCTGGTTACACACATCTGGGTGCTGTGTCCAGTGCTGGGCTCACCAGTATAAGAGAGACATGGACATAGAGGAGCACATCCAGTGAAGGGCTACTAAAATGATTAAGGGACTGGAGCTTCTGCCCTATAAGGAGAGGCCAAGAGCACTGGGACTGTTCTGCCTGGGGAAGAGAAGGCTCAGGGGGGATCTTATCCATGTGTTTAAATACCTGATGTGTTAGCAAATAGGATAAAGCCAGACTCCTCTCAATGGTGCCCAATGACAGGATCAGAGGCAATAGGCATAAACTGAAACACTGGAACTTAAACGCTTAAAAACTTAAACTTTAAAAAATGTTTACTATGGTGATTAAACACTGGAACAGGTTGCCCAGAGAGGCTGTGGAGTCTCCACCCTTGGAGAAATTAAAAACTCAATTGGATGCGGTCCTGGGCAATGTCCTCTAACTGACCTTGCTTTAAGCAGGAGGATTAGACTAGACAATTTCTGGAGCTGCCTTTTAGCCTCAACGATTCCGTGATTCTGGGAGTCACAAGAATTAAAACAGTTTGTTTTATCTATTTCAAATAAATTTATACATTTACATATTTGCAAGATTTCTTCTAACAGAAAAAGAATTATGTTAAGTACTTTTCTCTTTTTCTTGTTAGCAATATTTCTCTCTGTTAATTGAATCTACATAATGTAATTTACTTATATACATGTAAGTAAAGGACAACATGTACACCAACTATTCACAAAAAAGCACAGACTTCTTTCACTGGATCTGCCATGAGCTAATACATACTAAGAAAGATATGTTTCAGAAAAAAAAAAAAAAAAAGGTTCTTGTCTATCTAGCATATTGTCGTGGTTTAATCCCAGCTGGCAACTAAGTACCACACAGCCGCTCACTCACACCCCTCCAGTGGGATGGGGGAGAGAATTGGAAGAGTAAAAGTGAGAAAACTCATGGGTTGAGATAAAGACAGTTTAATAGGTAAAGCAAAAGTCACACATGCAAACAAAGCAAAGCAAGGAATTCATTCACTCCTTGCCAGCGGCAGGCAGGTGTTCAGCCATCCTCAGGAAAGCAGGGCTCCATCATGCGTAACAGTTACTTAGGAAGACAAATGCCATCATGCCGAACATCCCCCCCACTTCCTTCTTCTTCCCCCAGCTTATATACTGAGCATAATGTCATATGGTATGGAATAGCCCTTTGGCCAGTCTGGGTCAGCTGTCCTAGCTATGCTCCCTCCCAGCTTCTTGTGCACCTGGCAGAGCATGGGAAGCTGAAAAGTCCTTGACTAGTGTAAACTCTACTCAGCAAGAACCAAACCATCAGTGTGTTATCAACATTATTCTCATCCTAAATCCAAAACACAGCACTATACCAGCTACTAGGAAGAAAATTAACTCTATCCCAGCTGAAACCAGGACACATATCTAACATTATGAGTAAATACATAGCATATGTGATTGCAGACCTGATCATGACATGATTGTAAATGTGATTTCAGAGTTCATATCAAAGAACTGGATCAAACAACTGTATATCAGAATGGGCCCCTTCTGATATGCAAGCTTCTGTAGAGCAATGCATTCTGGCTGCTCAGACACCTGTAGATGGGTTCAAAGAGGCTGATGAGAGACGTGCAGAAACTCTTGCGGTGTCTACATATTTGAAACTGTGATTGCAAATGGGTGGGGATTTGTTGAGTTATAGCTGAGGAAAACAATGACTGTTTTTAAAAGGCTATGTTTAGATATTGCTTGAGATTTCTTTTTACTGTGTAGCTTATGAATATATGTAAATGTTAACCACATTCTTTGTGTTTGCTTTTTCCCCTTTCCCAAATATTTCTGGGTCTTTTTTTCCTAAAGCTTCTCAAATGCAAGTAAGTGAAACCAAAGCAAATTAAGTGCAATGTTTTATGAATAAAATAAGCACAGTCCTGACTGACAGACTCCCGTCTTTCTTTTGCTTATGCTCTAGAGTCCAACTCTTACTGCTGCCATCTTCAGCTAGTTGCATGTGTATGCAATAGGTAGAAGAAAACTTGTTATTTTCTATATGTTTAGTACATAGTGGGAAGGAGAGAGGAAAGAAGCATTAACAACAAAATTACTTTTATTTCCCAAATGTTACACCTATGATAGTGTTTTGTTTCAGTCTTGTCCCATTGGGGTACATACATATGCAAGTGAAAAACAAAATGTTTTATTTTCGTTTTTTCATTTAAGTGTTACAGAGGCTTACTAATTGAAATGGTAATTGTCTGTCACTAAAATAAGTTAGTTACAGAAACTTGTTTGTGTAGACTGATGAGCAAGATAAAAAAAGTTACTTTTCAGAAACTAGCTGCTGCCAACATTCTCTTGGTAGATTGACAGTGACTAAGGATGGAAAGTTCACCAGAAAAGCTGGTTTCTGGATTTCTCTGATCAGAATCCAAAACACATCACGCTTAATTCTGAAGCCAAAGAACAAAAAAAAAAAAAATCATTTTTTAATGCTACCTTTTAAAAAATATTTACAGATATATCTTAAGGTATTTAATTGTGCAGAATAATAGATTACCACCTCCTGACATCTTGAAGAATACTCTACCTACTACTGAAATATTTAGAATTAGGTATTATACTAATAGGCAATATATAAGATCATGAGAAACAGGGAAAGAAACTTACATTTGTATCAGTCTTGCTATCTAAATATCTTGCCAATACACCAGTAGGTTTTTTTTTTCCTTATATTTTCAATATTTTCTTTCTTACACTAAATTAATATATGTATTCTTCAGTTCTTAATCTGGACAACAATTTAGTTGTATTAGAAATTCTTGGTAAGAATTATAAATCTAATAAATATTTTATTGCACTTAGTGGTTTTCTTAGTGGATGAAATTATTAAATTTAAAGCAAAGAAATGCTGAAAAGCTTTGAGTATCTGAATGCAATTGTATACTGCTAGAATTAACCATACATGTGAAAACAAGTTTAATATTCATACTCAGTTTACTGAACTTAGGCAGCTGTATAGGCAGCCAATTTAGATAGCCAGACTACTGAATATCTTTTGTTGAACAAATGAATGATGAATATTGATACCAAATTATCTTTTTGCTCCTATCAGAAATGCTGTGAAAGATATAAGTTAACAGATTTAAGAAGCCAATATTTTCCTGCTGTTTTTCCTAGAATCACAAACTTATCTTTAACAATAGCTAGTTAGAATAAAGAAAATCATAGATATGATTACCTCTATAATGTTTATGAATAAGATTTAGGAATTCTATGTCAGCACAAAAGTTCAGTTTCTGAGTCAACACTTCAGTATTTGTGCTGATTAACTGCAGTCCCCAGGAAGATGGTTTTATTGGCAAAAGGAAAAAACTTTTGGGATTTCCTTTTACCTGTCTTGGGAACTTGGGAGATTTTACTGAAGTATTTTTTTTCCTAATTAATTCCTAATAGAAAACTGAGTTGAAAAGATATTAAATGAGTTTTCAAAGCCATATATGGCTTATGTTCCATAGTTGCAGGCAAGAGATGAAGTGGAAAAACCTGTCACATACATGAACACTGTTGAGAAATCATTCCTATGCCTAGTTGAGTGTTGCTCACATGGTCTAATTTGGAATAAGAGGGTAAAACTTGTCTTCCTTGTTCTGGGTTACCAGGAGACGTTATTTTGTTGGTGAGTTTATTCCCTTCTTCCATAGCACCTTTCTTCCAGGCCTCCTGGGCTTTTTACAAGAGACATGCTCTGACACTGCAAGGACAGTGGGCTCTGTGTACTCTGGACTCTCCCTGTAGCATTCTAGGTTTCTTGAGATTTTTGGTCTAACCTTAAAATCTGTAACAGTTTATTAAAATCAGTATCACAATGTGACTATGGAGAATAAAATTAGATATACTTCTGGATATAATATGTACCGGATGACTAGATTTATGCTAAACTTGACTTGATAGCCTGAGTGATTTCTTCTTCTCTTACATTCTACAGAAAAAAAAAAAATCAAAGCTTAAAATGTTCAGTCCTACAAGAAGTTAAGTTAATTCAGTTTTTATTTTTTTTTTTAATTGAAATGTGGAAATCCTTTTCAGGAAAGGGAAAGTGCTTATAACATTATGACTTTTTTCTAAGTGTTATTGTACAATTGTGCAGATGCATGTGTGCATGTATATAGATGGAAGTGTACTTCCTTGCATTTAGAGCGCTTATGTTCAATCTTTAATTCCTGTCCGTGTAAAACCTAAGAATTTCTGTGCAAGGTTCAGACACACTATGAAGATGGGGATTATATCAGTAAGACCACTGTAGTATACGGCAGATTTCCATCATCTGGTAGAAAAGTGAACACATTTTAATATCATTGTGGTATATACTAAATGGGAAGAGTTCTTTGTACAATACTACAAGAAAAATTACTAAGATGGCAAACAAATGACTAACCTCTTACACAGCATAAAAATTGTGAAGTATGTATCTATCTGCATGTGTACATAAAATTGTGGTTGCTCCTGTATATTTCAGAGCTGTGTTTGGCTTCCTGCAGAAGAAGAAAAGGATAAGATCCACTTCAGCATGCAGAAACCTGCCCTATAACTCTGTGTTTGTATATATGTGGTGCATAACACAATCCATTACCATTTCATATAAAGTTTAGTTCACTGTAAAGTAAATATACTAAGTATCTATGTTCTCCGCTCTCTGGAATGAAATACATAGCAGGCATCGTAGAAGATAAATTTGTAAAAAATTGCAGCAGATGACTCTCTTTAACCGTCATATGGATGCTTGAATGAGGATCAGTGTGAGAGAGAATGATGGCAACAGTTACTTATGTATGTGTCCCAGACTGAGCTGTTAGAAATGTTCTGGGAAGGGAAGGGTAAAAGACCATTGTGATACCTTGCTCCTTCATACCCCAGAATTTTTGGACTCCTGTGTACTCCAAGTCTGCAAACACCTCAATCCTACTATATAAAATCCCTCACAGTCTCAGGACCATAGGAGAGGATCAAGCCTCCAACTTTTTCAGGCCTTCAATCTCCCTAAGACTTCTGGACCCTAGAGATCTCAGTCCTTCCCACTGCTTACTGCAGGCCTTGTCATCTTCTCTGCTCGTTCCACACTGTCAGCTGTCATCCTCCCACTATCTGCTTTCCACCTTTCCCATATCTGTTTCCACACCTAAACCTTACATGTGTTCCCTAAAAACCACATCAGTCTTTTCTGTGACAGGAATAAAATAAAATAAAATAAAATAAAATAAAATAAAATAAAATAAAATAAAATAAAATAAAATAAAATAAAATAAAATAAAATAAAATAAAATAAAATAAAGTCTTAACACAGACCAAAATAATTGAAATAAAAAGTACTATCTGGGTAGGGCTCTGGGGCAGAAGAAAGTGATTGAGTTTCTAAAGAGACAGGAGCATTAGGGACCCCCTTGATTTACTACATACTCTAAAAGACAGCCTCATAGAGCATCCTCATAGTAACAGGACAGCTCTTCTAAAGCAAGATTTTTCAGAAAGCCACTTCCACCCACTCAGACACTCCTTTGGAGTGATCAGGTAGACTAGTTGGCCATATTATTAGTGAAAATTGGTGCTTTAATAGTTTTACAGAACGTTTTAAGTTATCTGATCAAGTTGCCTCTTTTCAACTCCCAATGCATCTTTTTGCATGCATGCTTTCAGAGCAAAAGCACAATATAAGTTAGTGCTTAGAAAAGGTACCAATTAATGTTAGCTATAAATGAAAAAAATCAAATAATAAAAATTATAATGATCTAAATGTGTTATTACACAATCACTATGAAGGTTTTTAACCCAAAATATTTCACTGATGAGGTTTCCGGAGGCACTCGAAAAATTGAATCAGAATATCTGAAGGAATAAGGAACTGCAGAATGAAATTAGAAAGAAAAACTGGGAGAGGAGAGATCCAGGAATTCACACGAGTTTAGCCATCCAAGAAAATATACAGGAACTGTATCCTAAAGCTGTAAAAACCTGCTTTATACTGAGGGATTAAGGGTGCTCTTAAAATGAGTTATCACAATAGAGTTGTGGGTATGGTAACGAACAGTGAGAAAGAGGTTACATCTTAAGCCAATATGCTGCTTTTCACAGTGATCACGTAAATTCACCTAAACACTGTGGAAACAAATACCATGCACAGTAGAGAGAAGTTTCAAAAGAATTTGTAAGCTGTAGATATCTTTTTAAGAAATTCAGTTCTGGTAAAAATGAGACTGATTTTGCTGTGTAAGTTTTTCAAAACACTCAGATGCAGACGTCTAGAGCAACTAAAAGCTGTTTCTTGTATTTGCTGGCAGATATAGATCATTGTGGAAATATTATATAGACAAACTGGTGACAAATCAACTGAAACCTGAAACTCTTTGACTGACAACTGAAACCTGAAAACTGAACTGAAAACTGAAATCTGAAACTGAAATCAACTGAAACCTGAGACTCTTTGACTTGGGGGTGTTGGTTGACAGCCGCCTGAACATGAGCCAGCAGTGTGCTCAGGTGGCCAAGACGGCCAATGGCATCCTGGCCTGTATCAAGAATAGTGTGGCCAGCAGGACCAGGGAGGTGATAGTGCCCCTGTACTTGGCACTGGTGAGGCCACACCTCGACTACTGTGTTCAGTTTTGGGCCTCTCACTACAAGAAGGACATCGAGGTGGTGGAGCGTGTCCAGAGAAGGGCAACGAAGCTGGTGAAGGGTCTGGAGCACAAGTCTTATGAGGAGAGGCTGAGGGAGCTGGGGTTGTTTAGTCTGGAGAAGAGGAGGCTGAGGGGAGACATTATTGCTCTCTACAACTACCTGAAAGGAGGTTGTAGCGAGGTGGGGGTTGGTCTCTTCTCCCTAGTAACAAGTGATAGGACGAGAGGAAAGGGCCTCAAGCTGCACCAGGGGAAGTTTAGGTTGGATATTAGGAAAAACTTCTTCACTGAGAGGGTAGTCAGGCATTGGAACAGGCTGCCCAGGGAAGTGGTTGAGTCTCTATCCCTGAAGGTATTTAAAGAACGGATAGATGTGGTGCTCAAGGACATGGTATAGTGAAGACTTGGCAGTGCTAGGTTAACGGTTGGACTCGATGATCTTAAGGTTTTTTTCCAACCTTAACCTATGATTCTATGATTCTATGACAGTTTATTTCAGTAGTCGGTGGAGGACACTGGGAATGTGGAAGAGGACATCAAGGAGGACTTCCTGTCCTTCTGCTAACTTATGACTGCTTGTTCATAAATTCATTAATTGCTCAGTCTCCTATGAAATGTGTTTTCCTTGTATTTCCAATTTATGGATCAACCAGGATTTTTTCACTATAGTTGTAGCCTATCAAATTATTTTAGAGTTTCCAAGGGAGACAGTCTTGTTAATGAATGTGATGTGGGAGAGACAGATTTTCTTCTCTGCTGATTAAGAAACTGATCTAAAATGTATTTTGCATGGGATGTTGGACCATTTACTTCAATGCCCTTTAGATCTGACTTTGAACTCTTTTTTTGTTCCTCCACTCGTCATCTACTCATTTTGTATTTGACCCCTTTTTAAAAAAAAATCCTGCCTTATTCACTTAGAGATCAAGCTGTCTAGAGATCTTGTTTTATCAGGGCATATGGTCTCGTTATGAGTCTGTATAGTGCCCGAGACAACAAAATGAGAACTCCAAGAACTGTTGCAACTGTCAATTAAAAAAGTTTTTTTATTTGGCTGAAGATTTCAGGTAATGCAGTGACATAAATCAGAGGCTCTTGCCACAGGATGTCATTCTATTGTATTACATTTACCTGACTGCCTGAGTTGTTCTAAACGCTTGTAAAATATCTGAGATGGTGACATTACCATTGTCTGCTAATTTTCATTCCAACATTATTTAGATGTTCCAAATACAGAATCTCTATTATACTGGGAACAACATAAACAAGCAAGAATGCAGTGTCTTTGTTCAGAACGGTGTATAGTTGACTAAAGGTGAATAACAGGTGAAAAATCAAGTGTGCAGAGAAAAACCTAATCAAGACAACTTACGCATCAGGATGATGTGAAAGCCAGAAATAAATCCTTATCTGAGGGAACATACTTTGTCTCATTTGCTATTTTTGTTTTCAGGACAAATATTATTGATATTAAGTATGCTACTGTAAACTTCCATTATGTTCAAACTAGCGATAATAACAATAGATTTTCTTTTTGTAAAGTTTCAGCAAAACAGTAATCATTTTTAAGTTACTTTGATCTGAAAAATTCTTTTCCTTTTACTGTAGAAACTTGCATTCAAATAACTGAAAAATTATTGTAGCAAGAAACTTTAATTTGGCTCATTTTGTGACTCTCCTTAAGGAGATATTCTTCAGATTCAAAAGATTAACCCAGACATTTTCAAGCCATCATGAGAAACATTTAATGTTTCCAATTGCCCACATATGCAATAAGATCTTTAATTATGCTTTCTAATTTGAGGTGCATGTTTGGATTTTAGAGCTTAGAACTGTAAAATTTTGGACTCTACCAACTTTCTTCTTACTTTTGGCTGTTTATATAAAAGAGTTCAGCTCAAGAGAGGAACTTGAATGAATCCCCTGACACAAGTTTCAGAATTGACATGCAACCCTAGACAAGTATTCTAAATGTCTCAAAATCCCTTGTGGATCCAACAGGACACATTTTTTGAAAATCTGTCTTTGGGTGTCTCAGATCAGATGTGAATCATGTGATAGTCTGTTACATACTGTCCACTATCACTACGAAAGTCTATCAGTCTGTATTTGGTATGAGTATAAACTTCCTTGTGTCTGTGCTTGGCATGATTACCAATATAGAATTTACCAAGAAATTTTGCCTGGTACAGCACTGAGTAGTGTCAGATGCAATTGGTTTTGTATCTGTTTAGTAAAATTCCTCAATCTTTCAAGAGTCTGAAAGGTAAAGGAAATATTGTTGTACAAGAAACTGACCACTTTCAACAAACCCTTTTCTCAGTTTCATGGAGTCATAGAAAAATACAGGTTGAAAGGGATCCCTGGAAGTCATCTAGTCCAACCTTTTGCTCAGAGCAGGGCTGAGTCAGAGGAGGTTGCACATGGCCTTGGGCGGTCAAATTTTGAGTATCTCCAAGGAGCAGGATTCCACAGTTTTACTAAGCATCCTGTTACAGGCTTTGACCAACTTCACAGTGAAGAATTTTTCCTAGCTAGAATATTTGTTTTGGCAACTTTTATCATTGGGTTTTGTCTTTTCATGGTATACGTCCAAGAAGGGGATGATTAGAGTGGGTCCAGAGGGCCATGAAAATAATCAGAGTGCTGGAACACCTCTCCTACAAAGAAAGGCTGAGAAAGTTGGGGTTGTTCAGTCTGAAGAAGACAAGGCTCCAGGCAGACCTTATTGTGGCCTTTCGGTACTTAAAGGGGACTTATAAGAAAGATGGAGGAATATGTTTTACCAGGACCTGTAGTGGCAGGACAAGGGGTAATAGTTTTAAACTAAAAGAGGGTAGATTTAAATTGGATGTAAGGAAGAGATTTTTTACAATAAGGGGGGTGAGACCACAGAATAGGTTGCCCAGAGAGGTGGTAGATGCCCCTTCATCATTGGAAGTGTTCAAAGTCAGGCTGGATGGGGCTTTGAGCAATCTAATCTAGTGGAAGTTGTACCTGCCCATGGCAGGGGGGGTTGGACTAGATGATCTTTAGAGGTCCCTTCTACCCAAACCATTCTGTGATTCTATAATATGTCCACTGTATCCGCCATTAGATAGCTGTCTGCAGTAAGATTCCACCTTAGCTGCCTTCTTAAGGTTAAGAATAAAGCCTACTTTCTCCAATCTTTGAAGATTTTTAGTTTCCAGTGAATTTCACACTGGCCTTTCTTGTGGCTTCCCTATTTCTGTGATATCCTTTTGAAAATAAATGACCAGAACTTCTCAAGGCATGCTCTGAGTCACTTCATGTTGCACATCATTTGAATGTTATAGTATTTTCTGTAATTTGCATTCACTGTATGATCTCTATTATTTTTATTTAATATTTTAAACATTTTAGGTTTTTCTACCTTAGCTTATTTTCTTCTGTTGGATATTTTAAAGCACCTGATTATTAAATTGTGCTTTTTCACATTGTCAGTTCCTACAGTCCATTTTATCTTCTGAACATTGAATCTGATGAACCATTTTTTATTTCATTGCTCAGTTAGTATTTCACTGTCCTTTATAATATTGGCTGTTCCCACTCTGAGGTATATTTACTTCATATTCCTTCTTCCAGTTAATTTTTCTTGGCCAGTATCCTCCTTTCTGCCATTCTGATGAGAATATAAAGGTCTGCATTAACAAAAATGCAATGATTCTAGATTTGCATAGAGTGAGAGAGCAGAATCTGTCACCCTTTATCATAATACTTCCTTATGGCTGTATACAAATTATCATCTGATCTTAAAGCACAACAGTATGCTTTCAGAGTCTGATTCATCTTGGCCCTTTCCTAATTACTATCTGATCCAATACTATTGCCCACTACAAATTCAATTAATATAATCAGTGACCTTTGAAAATGCCAATAATAGCTGAAAATGTTGCACACCACTTGAGACATTTGAAACTTTGCGACCTTCCTAGTGTTTGATTTATGTCATTTCACAATCCTTGAATTTTAACTTCTGTGTTACATTTACTCAAACATAGACTTTTAGATTGAGTCCAATGGAAAATTATACACCTTTATACTTTGAATAATATAGTAACTTCATATGCAAATTTGAAAGGCACTAACTTGTATTTCAAGGATGGTTTAGAGAGTGCTTATTTTAATACCTCAAGGTGATTGTTCCTAAATCTATTTACGTGAATAATGTGACAATAGTTAATGTTATATATTTTATAAATCAACCCTATAGCTATCCATGATAACATCAGATCTGATTTGGACTTTGAATGACTTGGTGTCTGAAACAGATTTAAGCTGCATATGTGCCTCTGCCTGATAATCTAGAAATTAAACTAGTGTCTCTACATTTGGTGAGTCATTTTAGTTTTTTTTTCAGGACTAAAAATAGAAAAGTAAAATTTTGTAATATACGTGTGAAGTTTGAGATAGGAAATACTTCTGTCCAAGGAGACATATGATGAAAAAGCATGAACAGATCTGAATACAATTTTCAGAGAAAATTCTTCACTTTTTTTTTTTTTTCCTATTACATTTTCTTGGCTGCATTTCAATCTTGGCTCATTTTATTTGCATTCATCATCAGTACTGTGAATTTTCTCTTGTCTGTAGACCTGTTTATTGTATTAGACTTCCATTACACCTGCTATTTTAAGACATCTTTTAGCAAAGAAAAAGGGCACATGTCACGCATATCGAGCGTAGCTTTGTTTTAGAATCAAGAACAAAATGAATTCATAAGAACAAAACAACACAAAACCAAAGTCTACGGTACAATAAACATGCTCCCACCACTCAGACTGAATTTGAAAAAACTTTACTTGGGAGATCTTTTCAATCAATCCAAACAATCAAAACCCTATTAACCTCTAGTGTTTGTCCTTCCTGTGGCTGCCTTTTGTTAATCAGAAATATTTCTGTTGAGACATTGCTTCTTATTATTTGTTCAGAGATTTAATCAAAAGAAATATGTACAGTTAAAACTGGGCAAATACTTAAAAGTAATGTGAATCATGGTCAGTAATGAGTGACTAATGCATTTCCAATACTAATTAGAAATTTCAGTAGCACAAAGTAGATGTGCTTGATGGTACACAAACAGAAGCTAATAGTGGAAAGCAGTTATATATATAAAAACAAAAGTGAATTTGAATTTGGAAGAAGAATTATCTTTAAGTCTACCGCAGACAGAGGGTGGTAAATGAAATTCCCCGTCTCACATCCTTCTCACATTCTTGTGCACATCAAAAGCATGACTGAACAAATTGTCTGAGAGGACATTAACTACTTGGAAAGAGGAGAAAGAAAAGAAGGGAAACAGGACTGAACACTTGTGGCAGATCTGAGGGCAATAACCTGTTAACATAGACAGGCAACAACTGTTCACTCTGCATTGTTAGTGAAAAGGTGTGTTCAAGTTGGCCTAGATACATATTTAAGACTTCAGAAGGGTAAAGTCATGGGCAGCAAAAAAGATCATTAGTTGCTGGTGCCATAACTTGCAAAGGTAATATGGCTAAAGGATCCCAGACCTCATGGGACCTCATCTTGGCGACTTTTGGCAGTGGCGAAAGAAGGCGGCAGCTACCGCATTCTCTGATTTGTCATTGTGGGTTAAAACAGTATTATCCAGTTGACGCACATAAATCTAACTTGAACTGAACGTTTCTTAACTGCACTTTGTAAATTGAATCATCATCAACATCAACAACATCACAGAAAAAAAATGCATACAACTTAAAAAATTAAACATGGCAAATCATATTATTTTCCAGCCTTTCTTCCAACAGAACATCATGTTGTAACAATTGACTAGAAATCCCCTTCTTGACAGAGCTCTTGCAGTTGTTGAGGAAACCAAGAGAAGTTGAACATATATGCACTTGCTCTTAGTGTACAAAGATTGATGTACAGCAAGTCTTTTGTTACATGAAAATAGTAAGTGTAAGGAAAAGATAAAAATCCACAGTGACAAATCATTATCAGGAAAAAAAAAAGGCAATAAAATTCTGTATGAATATAAACCAGATATAAAAATAAAATCATTTTAACAGGACAAACTGTATAGGTTACCTCACTCTTGTGCCCTCCAGATTCTAGTTTTATTCTACAACACAGGTTGCATTCTTCAAAAAATCCTCTGCTAATTCACACAGCCCTTTCCAGGTGGCATGTGAATTTCAATGCAGATTCAAAAGTATAACATACATGTTGCAAAAAGACTGTTTCCTCTTGTCCCAGCTTTACTCCTGGGAGGGCCTAGAGATCAGCAGAGAGTTACTCTGTAGGTTCCACCTGAACTTGCAATTGTGTGATTTTTTCCTGGAAGGTATGATGTGTCAGGGGGATTTCTATGCTACAGAAGAAGAACCGAACATCAACATGAGGGAGTGGAATGTGTGCATATCTTCAGCTGATTCTTGCTAGTATTACACAGATGCATCAGAAAAAATTTTCATGTGAGAAGGTGATAATTTCTACTTTGGACTAATTACATAACAAACCTTTGCCTGAAATACTGATTATCTTCCATTCCTTACACACTGTAATTGCCACTTTATCTGTAAAATAACCTTTTTTTCCAAATTCTGTTACTCTCACAAAATATACCAACATATAATGATTCTACTACATCTTTTTAAGGCTTATAAAATGATACAATATAATAATGTGCAAAGACAGTGAAAGACAGAAAGTATTCCTTCTGAACAATGGACAGGAGAGAAAAAAATGTAAGATACTATTTCATAATCTTATTTATAATTGAATTTTTACCTTTTTTTACTTTGACATTAATACTATTGCTATTGCCACATAACAAAAGAATACATATTGAGAGCAGCGAAAACCACATCATAAGCCATATTGTACATTGTTTTCTGTTCTTCATTCATCGGACAAATTGTTGTAAGGATTGTATACTCCCGTCAGGTCATAAAAACAAAGTCTTGGGTGTTGACAGGGATATGGATTTCTTTCAGCTTCCTCTTAGCTTGATAAGAGAAAAATTGTTTTGGTAATATTTCTCATTCAATATTCAGAAACTACCTTCTCAAAACAGCAATATTGTACCTACCTGTGAAAAGCAAAGTGAAAATTGTAATCTGTGATGACTGTAATTGCTTACAGCAAATGCATCCTCAAAAGTGGAAGAGCAACTTGAAACCTCTAGTGTAATTGCTTCCTTATTCAATTATTGACCTGCTTTGGAGCTGAAGAAAGCAGAAAGTCCTCCTTGGCTAAAATGCTACATCGCAGGAACTCTCCAGTCCCTGAAATGAAGTATAACTAGGGTTGGAGAATGTTACATACATGAAATAAATAACTGTTCTCTAGAAGACACCTTCCAAAAGAAATTTAATGTGGCATCCAATACCCAGCTTTAACTTGGAAGTTACAGTAGAGTACTATAGTTCTATTCGTTAACAGCAGTTGGCTAAATACAGAATTTAAATATTAATTCAAGGTCCTTTTTCTTCAGGCAACTGTAATAAACTGGATATTTTGGGCAAAACCACTGGAAAAGTAATAATCTTTCTGAGTACTATACTACCATAGATCACCTTTTATATCACTCTGTAGCTTATCTCTCTGCAATTTTGGGAAGAATGTATGCTTGAAGAGGTGCCATTATTAAAGAATAACTTTCTTCCTTTTGGTAACAGACTCTAACAGAGTACAGTTAAATTCTATTCAGTAGCTGCTTGGAGTATGTTGACTTCTTTGATTTTTAAGTATATATTAAACAAAAACATGAAAACTCTAGAAGGAGGATAACTTTGGATGATATTCCAGTATTGCTTTATATAGACTGGTTAATCTTTATCTTAAAAGCAGTCAAGGTTTTCTTGGTCCTGTTATGTTGAAAGACTGTTTCAGAATGCCACTGATTAGAAATCTCTTTTCTTTTTTTTCTATCTGAAGGTACTCATTGTCAGTTTACATATATTTTTTGTTGTGGCAACACAGTCCTGTAGCTTATTACTTGCCTAGATACCAGTTAATTACTGGCCAGCTAAATATAAGAACCTGTGATGACATTCACTCATTTATTAAGTGATTTATTAAGTAGCAAGGAGACTGTTCAGATGACCCAATTGACCTTACTAGCACAGCACTAATAATTCAGTGTTTTTTACAGAAAGAAAGGAACATAATGAAATATAAGACATACATTCCAATTTCTCACCAATCTTCTTGACTTTTCCTATGGTGTCACTGAACAGAGTTCAGCAGATCTGTCTCTTACTAAATGAATGTTTTAGTTTTAATTTTATTTAGAGACTGTTTCTAGGCAAAAAACTCTGCATCTAACAATTTTTTTCCAGAGAATGAGACTACATTTTTCCTTTTCTCCTTTTTTATTTGGAGTTACTTTGAACAAATATTTACTGGTCTAGACACCACTGAAGATAATAGATCCAGTCCTTTTATCGAGGCTAGCATTTAAAAGCCCTATGCAATTAACTTAATGAAAGTTCAATCAAATTTCATTAGACTTTGCCACTCTCGTGCCTGCATCAATGACAGGACAAAAGATATATTTAGAAAAAAATTGATCAAGAGGTCTAAATATAAATATATCAGTATACAACATAAAATTTAATGAAATTTGATATGCTAAAAAAAGGCTTTCTTAGAAAACTGGATTGTCATGGTCTTTTATCAGTAAGTTTGAATAGTTGTTTTCTTTCAGAGGTGTACACCCATGGTGTATTTTCTTAGCTCTGTACAGATGTCAAACATTCACTGAGAATTCACAGAAGCAAAAAATGATACATGTAATTCAAATTTCTTTTTTTTTTTTTTTGGTACCTAAATTAAGGAGAGAAATTCTTTCAAAAGGACTAAGTGAACTATTCCCACTGAAATCTGTCCATCAGGCTTTTTAGCAACTTGAGAATCTATTTCAGTACCTGAAGATATAGCTTGTAGGTCTGATCAGTTTTGCCATTGGTCTCCTAAAAATGCTTTCTGTGTGAGAGTAGAATAGGTGTAGGAAAAGACCTATCAGCCCTAGAGGTTTCCTTCATGCTTGGTAATGGAAGCTACGTGAGGGAGAAAATTCTCAGTGATTCTGACCTACTTGATATGAGTTACCTTCTCCATACCAGGATAATGACCATGTCAAGCAGACTGGAAAAACTCAAGCTCTAAATCGAAAGTTCAGTCCTTCTCACAAAAATCTGTGGATAGTAGAAGTGAGGGCATATGCACACAAATTTTTATAAAATATATTTCATGGATAGTACTGTAAATGTTTGTTCACATGGTGAATTGGAAATACACATTTTGAACATTAAGGATAAAATCACAGAGATCAGGAATGGAATTGTAGATACTGGTGATGTACTCGGATGTGTGTTCTATGACTCCATAATTCATAGTTCTGATAGACTAATAGATATTATTATGAAAACATGGGATGTTGAAATACTGCATGCTCCCTGTGAATGATTCTATGTAAAACTGGGCTGCTTTTATCAGAAAAGCTGAATGCATCTCATAATTGCTATAGCACTATTCAGTGCAGATAAACTGTTACGTTTTAACACAAATTGGGGTAAAGTATTAGTAAATTGTATAAAACTAAAGAAGACACTGAATTTCAGGTTTGATTCTGGTTTAGCTTATGCTTTCTGTTACATATTTCTTAATTCCATTAAATATGTTACTACCAGTAGCTACTGAATTGCTACCAGTTTATGCTGGTATAAGTGAGAACTGTGTCCACACATGAAAATGTGATGTGCTCTGGTATACAAATCCTACATAACTTTCACCAAGTGTTTTAATTGCATTTTCTCATTTCTATCTAGATGTCTATCATTCACAATTTTTCATGTAACACTACAATAATTTCTGGCAAATACTTTCATGTCGAGTTCATCAGGCAAAGATTTTTTTTTTCAATAAAAATACTCAGAATATATTTTCTTGATCTGTGACAAATAAAAATGAAGAACACTTGTGGCTTTATGAGAGTATCCACAATGGTCATATGGTTCTTCTTGTGGCATAGTATGTCTAAGTACCCTTACTGACCCTACAAACAGAAAGACTTATTTGATGTTGCTAAAAGATTTAATAAGAATATTTTTTTGGTTTTATTTTTTTTTCCCAGATGAGACACTAGAAGGAACTTTTAGGTGAAAATTCAGTAAAGCTATGACAAGAAGTAATACTCACTCTTCAGTTCAGACTTCATATCCAAAAGTTAGTCTCTAATATGGCTACGTATTACAGTTCTATTTTATTTAACCTCTTAATTATATCAGAGTTAAAAGCTTATAAAATAAATTTTAAAAATTGAACTATAATAAAATACATATTTACAGTGGGTTATTTATAACATTTAAATTATGAAGCCTTTTTTATTGTCTGTAAAATATTTAAAGAAAAAGAACCTGATCTCCATTTCTACTCTTTCTCTTATATATAGTTTTATGGAGTTACTTAGACAGTTAGGTGGCATGCTGTGGGAAAAAGGCTGGTCCAGTAATTATGACACTATGTAAGAAAATTTGCAGCTAGGTCCTGCTTTGGAACAGACTTCCATTGTAACCCAGTGAGAACTTTCACAAATATCTGAATAGAAAAGGATTCAAATCCTTGTTCATCTGACCTTCCCATAATTCAAATACAAATCAGTATCTTGTCAAAAATTCAATGACTGAAGCAGAAAGAGTTCTTGCTTGATGACTTCTCAGTCTTTGCCTTTATCAGCACTTCATACTGCCTCCCATTTTCCTGTTTATTCAACATTTCCATTAAATTCAACACTGATAGAGCTGACCTATACATTATTATTCTGGACTATTCTGTTATGAGTGCTTAAAGTCCACTATATTGTTACTGAGAGTTCTGGATTTAAAACAATGGCCAGCCATCCAAGGGATAACATTAATATCCCTGCTTTAACACAGGAAAGCAATCTATAATACTTCTAGTTTCAAAGGATACCAGCTGATTTATAATAGGTGTTTCATGGGTTTTATGTCATCCTGCCCAATGTGCTTCTCATCACTCCATCATCATAATTAGCTTTTCAATTAGCAGTTTTGTGTTTGTACAAGATTAGCAGCAGCTGAATCAAATTCACTTTGCTCATGAAGACAACCTTTACAATGATTATTGCTGTTAAATAACACAAATATAAACAACAGAGAAACAGGCTTTAGGAAACAAAATTTCTGCTTTCTATATTCCCATTCAAGTTAATGCGATCTTTTTTTGTTCACATTAAATCTATATATGTTGAACAGAAGAGACCTCAGAAAAAGCCTTGTACTTTCCTATCAAATTAATTTTCTATGCTAATTAAAATTATCAAATAAATAGAATTTACCTACATTTAAAAAAATAAAATATAAGATAACCTGAATCAAAATTTATAAATTCTTTAGTGTATAGGCTTGTAGTATTATTAAGAATATAGGTATATCCTAAATGAAAATCTTTGACGAATAATACTGAATAAATGATTAACAATATAAAATAGTAAACAAATTGATATAAGTAATTTTAATTTAACTTTACTACTCTTCCTCTGTGAGTTTTACTTTTGTTAGCTATCTACCAGCTAGAACCAGACATAGTATATAATTCTTAGATGTTGTTACTTCACAAATGTAACCGAGAAGCAAATAATACAGACTTTTGGTAATGATGATCTTGCTGGGCATACAGTTTTTACTTGATGAAGTCAATGGGAGTTTTAAGAGAGTTTCAAATGGGAGCTGAATCGTGACCTTTTGCAGGATAAACCTAACAATAAGAGCTTAACAAATAGTCCGGATCTCCAGCTTCTGAGCCTCTCCTTTCCCAACTGTCATCT
The DNA here is from genome assembly GCF_047370975.1 of Nipponia nippon. Classification (NCBI taxonomy): domain Eukaryota; kingdom Metazoa; phylum Chordata; class Aves; order Pelecaniformes; family Threskiornithidae; genus Nipponia; species Nipponia nippon. The sequence continues at coordinate 17,235,512 of NW_028262290.1, read as the reverse complement.
CATACATAAAAGTTGAAACAGTTCTTGAGTGTCTGTTAATGTTTTTGCAAGACATTCTTAATTTTGAATGAAGGTTGATCTATAACACTACGTATGAACAGGGAAGTTGTCATAACTATATATGTGAGTATAGTCCTGTGCATGAAAATAATTCAGAAAATAAAGTATTCAAGTGAGTATTAGAACCAAATATCTTTCGGTTACTACCTGGAAATGACTACTTAACATCATTATTTCACTGGAAATTTAAGTTCCTTGCTGGGATACTAAAAATGAAGTCACATATCATCTTGTCTAAAATATGCATGTAGATGGCTAATTTTATATAGCCAGGACTGAAAGTGTGTACTAACAGATTTATTTCAATAGTCAGATCCTGTCTGTGATTGATCTTGAACATCCTTGCCAGGAAAAAGTCTGTGCCTCTGGGTCCAGGACCTCAGTGCTACGTTCATATGGTAATCTGCAGTGTACTATAGAGAGGCTAAGGTTAAAGACAAATCAATTAACTTATGTTATAAAAAAAAAAAAAGAAGTCATATTGGTTGTGCTACTGTTTTCAGTTCACACCTATGGCACTGATACATCCAGAATAATTCTTATACTGAGCTAACTTATTTACAGTTATTTCAAGTATGCTTAACTTAAAGCGCATAGTTTTGCCTATACTTATCCCTTTAAGTTAAGAACCTTAATGAGAATTTTCAGCTGAGGAGAATGACTAGAGAGTGTGCAGAGCTGGTGCTGGAGACTGAAACTGAGAGGCAAATTTAGGAACTCAAATCTGCCTGACAAAGTTAGGAGGAAGGGAAATAAGGGATATGGCTAAAAAAGGTCTTCACGTGCAACCTCAGCATCCTATATTCTGTTTTCCTTTTTTCTTACTGATCCTCTGTAGTCTATATTCTGCCTGATTCACTCTCCTGAAAATGTTCTTCTTAGATGTATGTGCTTTTCTTGGTAAAAATCTTGGTAAAAAAACAGTTCACTGTGATTACAGAAAAAGAGCTATCTTTGGTTTTTGAATGCAGAATTTTGCACTGCAAGTAGCTGCAAGCTGTTGTCTGTGTCACATTTTGCTTGTATATGTCTCAGGTAGAGAACTGTATTTCTCAAATGAATAAAGAGTATAAACATTTTCAGGTGAGAAAGTCAAACACTCTTCTTGTTTCATTTGCTTTTTTCCCCCGTTCTTCTAGACTATTTCCTTTCCCTTCCACATTTTCATGAGTTTTGCAGAATATTTTCTCATTTCATTATTTTCTTATCTTTGCAAGGGGAAGACTTTCCTAAGCATTGGATGGAATAGATCGATCAGAATGGTTTATCTTGATATTTTGAAAACATATTTATGAACTGAAATTCCAAGACCATTTTGCTTTAAAAAAGGGATAAATTTAAAAAATATCAGATTGCAATTTTGTCAACTGCTGTCCTTTTCTGATAATTCTGAGAAAAGAGCATTTGTCAGCAAGGAGGTATTGAAACTGTTGATACATTATGTTTGTTAGGGCTCAAATCTTAGTTGATGTTTTGGTGAATTTGTTAATTTTGTACAATTCACCCTGACATTGTAACTCCAAAAGACATAGTGCAGTGAACAGAGTAAGAATGAATTTAAGTATGATCTATGTGCATCTATCTTCTCATTTTGCACATAAAGGAGTCGCTTAACCTCTCTGTACATATTCCTGCACTATTAACATGGGGACAATACTAACTTTTTTTGTACAGTAAAATGCTCGTAGGAGTATATTCTGTATTGGTGATGATCTTCATCTTATCAAAGTCAAAAGATTTTTTAACATTAAAGAAGATCAAATCATATATTTTTAAGTCTTTTTCTTAACAAGCATTAAACAGCTTTCAGTATTGCTTAGTTAAAATTTCTGAAGCTGCATACTCATGTTGTTCAGTGAAAAATATTTTTCACTGCAAATACTCGTAAAGCACTCACTGTTCATCTTCAAAATCTCTGGGGTCGTTTATGAATCCTGTACTTGTGACCTTGGAGACCTTCTTGGAGCTTTCCTTCATTCCACTTGCAAAATATTGCAAGGAATTACAGTCCCAGAGCACTGTTGAGGTGATTCAGTGAAAGTTTCAAACATGCTGACATAAATTTGTTTTCTTTAATAAGATAAAATAAAATAATGTTTCTGCCATTATAAAACATTATGGGCTGCCAATTCTCACCATACTCACCTGCTTAATTCTGAACTGTTACAGTATTTCAAGGAATTTAGGGTTGAACACTTCAAATCATTTCAGATAACGTCAATAAACTGACCACATTTTGTGAATTCCAGACCTAGTTAGTAAAACTTAGTCTATGCGGGAGGGAACAGCCACACTGAAAAAATGCAGCAAGTTTAGAGGATATCTACACATCATTTACATTATTCCATGCATCACGAGGAAACAAATGGTGATGATGCTAAATGAACATTTCAGTCACTCTTTTCACAACCTGGATCTTTAAAGCAAGAACTAGAGCTTTATCACCTATAGGTTTCTTAGTCACAGGGTGAAAAAACATTACTAATTCTTAATGGATTTACCTTAAAATAAAATATTTTCATTAGTCACTACTAATGTCCTAAATACTCATTGACATTCAATGCACCATGTATATACAGCCTACAAGCACTGGACTAAACAGAGAAAAGAGAATAAGCAATTCTTAATGCCTAAGGGTGTGTCTACAATTTGTTTAGATTAAGAGTGCAAAACAAATTTACTTATTGTTCCCAGTCATTGGATTTCAGATTGCATCACAGTGCAGGCTTGGAGCTCACAAACCAGATTCCTTTTAGATGAAACTAAACCAGATGATGCACCCCAGAAGCACACCTAACGCATTCTTAGCATTAATGAACATTCACCTCTTAGGATCAGACAACAGCTAATCTGAAGACCCCCCCCTGAAAAGCTGACGTTGAATATTGGATCTTCAGCACCATCTGTTTTGCTCTATAAATCTTTTTCTCAAGGGCCAAACTAAATTCTAATATAGACGTATCCTAAGATTTTTGTTTTCTTCTCCCTCTGTTCCTTTAGCCCAGTCCCCTAACATCTGTTTCCATCATTCCACATATTAGATAGAACAGTCTCTGTGTTATATAACTTGTAAACTGTATCCACACATAAAGTAATTTCTGGGCCCACTGATGGCTAAGAGACCGTATGAGCTGTTTGGAATATTTAGCAGCTTGGACGCAGCTCAGATCTCTAAGTTGGCTAGTCCATCAACTCATGTATTCCTGCTGGTCATTCAACCAGGGTATATGTAAGCCTTTGTTGACTAACCAAACATAATCAATATTCCTCCCAGCTGGCTGCATAATCAACATACTGAAACTAGTTTGAGGAGAGTTAGCAGCAGCAGAAAACTGCATCTGTACTGTTTTCCAATAATGTTATTATTAAACTCATGTCAGCGTTACTCTTTCCACAACTTTTCCTGTTAGTGGCAATGTAGGAAAAAGAAGGGGGCAAGGTATATTGCAGGAGTTAGATGGGAAGGTGTCTCATGGTAAACAACACCAGTAGTAGCCCAGTTTCTTGTTTCAGTGTGTATTCATTCCTTAGACTTTTTGTTATTTTGGGCTCCTTTTGCATTTCTCTCATGTTTTTTTTTGTAGAGGGTTTTTTGTTTGGTTGCTTTTGATTTTGAGGTTTTCTTCTTGTTGTTTCTTTGTGGTCTTTTTTGTTTGTTTTTCCTGATACAAAATGAAAATGCATTCAAAACCTTGAATTTTGGTGTGGAATAAAATTCTTGGTTTTGAGAAAGTCTGTTCACAGATACTACAAAAATACTGTTTATTATATAATCATACCTATGGTTATGGAATAATAACCAGTATTTTATAATAATAATAATGATAATAATGATGCCACTTGCCTAAGAAAGAATGTTTAAGCAGTAAATGTCCATCAAATCTTGACAATTGTCTTATAATTTCATTGAAGATTATGAGAAAGCACTTGTTAAAGTAAATATATTACATTGTCTGATAACTCACTGCTATATTCACTGGTTTTAAAAGTACACAGTAAAAAGCTACAGTATTTTAATTCCTGTGCAGTGTAGGTATAAAGATTTGTGACATCCCCAGACAGTTTGTCAGTTTGCAGTTCACTCCATATGATTAGATATAATAAAATGTTGCTTTTTTTTTGAAGATACTAGAGGGGATTGTTTAGCATATTAATGACTTCCTCTAATATGTCCATCAGCATGGAAAAAAGGAGTAAAGAACTTTGAGCTAAAGGAAGGAGAAGAAAAGCAGAATTTTATTTTTTTTTTGAACCATCTGTCAGTAGTTACAAGTGTGTATACTGCAAACTACTGTGCTGTAGTATAGTGTAAACTATAGACAAACTCCAGCTGTATACCCTGAACACAAAGACAGGGTACCCAGCTGGTTCCTACTGGCCATTGTAAACTCTTCTAAGTCTGGGGTTAGCTAGTGTCTCCGCATTTTCATTTAAGCAAAGTATTAAGAGCATCCAATTGGCCTTTGTACCAATATACATCTAGGGTTTTGTAGAAAAACATTCCTGATATCATTGCTGATGTGCCCAGTGGGTTGCGGGCGGTGATGCAGAGGGCTAAGGGCACTGGAAGCCTTGTTGTTACACTTTTTTCAGATCTTCCTGCACAGCCATATAGGTCTACTGTGAGTGCAGCAACAAGGATAAGGGAATGATATGAACATAATGACACCACAATATTATTTGGTCTATAAAGACAAATGGATCTGCAGTTGTATCAATCAGATGAATAAAAAAAGTAGGCACTGGGTAAAAGACCTTTGGAGAATTTCATAGTTAAGGAGGCTTTTGTCTGACACTTAATAACTACTTTTTTGCTATAGTCAGTATATGGCAATGGAAAACAACTGCAAATTTTCTATCTGAAACTAGGTATAACATGCCATTTTGTGTCCTGATACACAGATAAAAACCTCTTCTCTGTTTTCTCTATTATCTCTGTATTCACATTTCTCTTGCACCACAAAAGGTGGTTTTGAAAACCAACCAACTAAAAAAAAAAGCTGTTGTATTGCTATTTTTTTTACTTTATCTTTAAAAATACTGATATTTCACAGAGTTGAATTTTGCAGCCAAACAACACAGAGAGAGATTTACACTGATAACAGTTCAATTAGTTCACTCACCCATTGATGAAACCCTGAAGCATCAAGAAAATAAATGTAAATATTTGGAAAGTACAGTTCCCACTGCAAAGGAAACTATGAAATTCCACATAGAAATTCAAATCAAAAGATCTTTATGGATCCTTCTATGACAAGGTGACCCATTTAGTGGATGAGGGAAAGGCTGTGGATGTTGTCTACCTGGACTTTAGTAAAACCTTTGACGCTGTTTCTCACAGCATTCTCCTGGAGAAACTGGCTGCTCATGACTTGGATGGGTGTACTCTTCACTGGGTAAAAAAATGGCTGGATGGCCGGACCCAAAGAGTGGTGGTGAATGGAGTTAAATCCAGTTGGTGGCCAGTCACAAGTGGTGTTCCCCAGGGCTCAGTATTGGGGCCAGTCCTGTTTAATATCTTTATCAATGATCTGGACAAGGGGATCGAGTGCATCCTCAATAAGTGTGCAGACGACATGAAGCTGAATGGGAGTGTTGACCTGCTGGAGGGTAGGAAGGCTCTACAGGGGGATCTGAATAGGCTGGATTGATGGTCCGAGGCCAACTGCATGAGATTCAACAAGGCTAAGTGCTGGGTCCTGCATTTCGGTCACAACAACCCCATGCAATGCTACAAGCTTGGGGAAGAGTGTCTGGAAAGCTGCCTGGCAGAAAAGGACCTGGGGGTGTTGGTTGACAGCTGGCTGAATATAAGCCAGCAGTGTGCCCAGGTGGCCAAGAGGACCAATGGCATCCTGGCCTGTATCAAGAATAGTGTGGCCAGCAGGACCAGGGAAGCAATCGTTCCCCTTTTATTCAGCACTGCTGAGGCTGCACCTTGAATACTGTGTTCAGTTTTGGACCTCTCACTACAAGAAAGACATTGAGGTGCTGGAGCGTGTCTGAATAAGGGCAACGAAGCTGGTGAAGGGTCTAGAGCACAAGACTGATGAGGAGTGGGTGAGGGAGCTGGGGTTGTTTAGTCTGGAGAAGAGGAGGCTGAGAGGAGACCTTATTGCTCTCTACAACTACCTGTAAGGAGGTTGTAGCGAGGTGGGGGTCAGTCTCTTGTCCCAAGTAAAAAGCGATAGGACAAGAGGAAATGGCCTCAAGTTGTTCCAGGGGAGATTTAGGTTGGATATTAGGAAAAACTTCTTCACTGAAAGGATAATCAGACACTGGGACAGGCTGCCTAGGGAAGTGGTTGAGTCCCCATCCCTGGAGGTATTTAAAAGACGGGTAGACATGGTGCTTAGGGACATGTTTTTGTGGTGGATTTGGCAGTGCTAGGTTAACGGTTGGACTTGATGATCATACAGGTCTTTTTCAACCTAAAAGTTTCTATGATCCAGTTGCTAAAACGTCTACTGAATTGACTACATTGGTTTAGTTTATTTAACTGGTTGAATAAACAGTAAAAAAAGAAACAAATAGGTGGAGGAAAACTACCTCTAAGCAAATCTTTCAGTGCTGATAATAGTCAAGGGCAAGAAAAGAAGAGGTCTGCACAAAAGACATGAAAAGGATTATTGTAAAGGAATAAGAAAGAATAAGTCTCTGAGAAGATGTATTTTACTAGATTATAATGAAGAGGCAGAAAATAATTCTGTGAGGTGAATTCTACAATTTTAAAAGCTTTCCTCTTGAAATATTTTTTCCTTTTTTAGTCTAATTGCTTTACTACCTAACTTTCTTAAGACAGACTTACTTACAAAGTGAATAACAAGTATCAGAACTCAACTGGATCATTGGGTAATGAATGAAGACTTGGCTGTAGCCTATAGTGCCCTAGTGGTGGCAGAATTATGAAATTCCCCCCAGTACAGGTAATTGAGCGGAGCATAATTTGTGAAGGCTGCACACAGAAGGAAAGGCAGCTTCAAATCTGTGACTGAGTATCAGATAAGACCATCATACCTGGAGAATGGGAGTTCTTGTGGCAATATACCAGTGGGACAGAAAGAGAAGAAATTAGTGTTTACCAACTGTGGTGATAGAAACAAGGTATAAAATGCAGGAACCAGTTAATCTTCCAGTACTATTAACTGGTAGTGTTATATGTCATATTGTGAGTGGATACTAATACTATATTCAAGCTAAATTTTTCCTCATCTTATGTTTAGGAGACAGCATCACTCTCCTATCATCAATTACCAAAGATTTTCTAAGGAACTCTTCAGCATACGAAAATCCACATGACAAATTATTTGACAACTTGACCCTAAAAATTTGGAGAGCCTCCAAAATATGGTTTTCTAGTAACTTAGCTTCACATGGTTGAAGCAGAAGAATACTGAGAATATTTTACTCCCCAGATGCATATTGGAGGACATTTCCAGCCCTTTAACTTTCATTTGCTCTTCTTCACACCATAGAGCAGAGTGAAGCATATTAGCTAGCATTCATGATAAAAAGCCTAATTTAGAATTCACAGCATTTGCTTGCAATATGTTTGATGCTTTAGTTGGGATAGAGGTGTCTAGAGATTAAATCTGCAGCTGTTGGAACATTTTAGAATACTGGGTGAAAACAAGTTATTAGTGACAGCTTGAAAGTAGAATTAAACCTCTGAAGTGTAAGGTTTTCTTACTGTAGTAATCTAAATATGCATACAAAACAAGACAGGTAATAATTTAATTATTAAGGCCTTCATCCAGCTCTGCATCAGTGTACCTTTGCAACTGCACAGGGTTCCACTGGCTTCATGGTTGCTTGAGTATAGCTGAGGGTAATTTTGGAGTCAAAGGACAATTTTTTTAAAGATTTATTTTATGTATCATTACTTAAACATTCTATTGGGTTTGTGTCCACCAGGATGTAGAATGACTGTAGTGGTAGACACAGATGAAAAAATAGATTGGCCTAGAAGTTCTAGGAGGAAAATTTTTTCCTTAAATAATTGACTGCTTTGAGTTTTAGAACTTTTGCTTGCTTCTTTTTCACATGAAGACTTCCTCTGTCAAGAAAAAAAAAGCATCTTGGAACATCCTTTCAAAAACATGTTTTTCTTGCACTCTGATACTTATGCTTACAAAGTAAAGGAAAGCCAAGCTTGATATTAGTCAAAATTGTTTCAGGCTTCCACTTTCAGATAAAATATGTATGAGATGGTCACACATGCCTAAGAGGTAACTTGCTTTTTCAAACAGTGAATAACACTGTCAAAAGTTCATGTTGTGAGATACCTGTCTTACATCATTAGATATTGACATTCTTTGTTTTGCCTTTAATATCTCCTATAGAAAGCTGAAAATAAGATTAAAAAAGAAGAAATTAGTATATCTTCTTTATAGGGAGCATTCATTACCTGTCATCAAAAAAAAAATAAATGGTGCAAGATATTGCTCTCAAATGTAATATCTGAATAATTCTTTGACATTCATTATAGACTGTTGAAAGTATAATGAATATGAATATCTTCATTTGATGACACATGTGCTATTTGCTCTTTTACTATGCTTTGATTAAAGACTTGAGTTGCAACAGCCTTACAAAGTAATTTTTCAACTTTACCTGGAGTGCCATCTAATGGTACTGTTGTCTCAAATTAAAAAAACAAAACAAAACAAAAAAAACCCTGTGGGTCATATTGTAAATTTCATTTCATTTTAAGATATGAACCAATTACATCACTGTATGTTGGAATGCAGCCATTGATCTATTCAGCTAGTAGAGCAGGATAGATCTGAAGTGATCTAATTTTTGTTTTCTCATTAGGTTGATTCATCATCAATGTAAATTATGCTATGTTAGTGAAACAATAAGACTACCATATTTAGGAAGGGATGAAATGAAACAATAACAGTGGTAGGATAATCTCATTGTCTTTTCCTTCATCCTCCTTTTCTCTTCTCTTTTAGATTGCTATCATTTTCTGCTGTTCTGAATGTTACTTGACTCTAATGCAGCAAAGTGTTTAATATTAAGCACAAACTTATATTTCAACTTCAAGAATCTATATAACTGAAGCCACAGAATATTCTTAGAATTTAAACTTTCCTGACTTCATTTTTTCTGTGAAACACCTTCCACATATGTGGCACCTTTAAAACCTACTATTCATGATGACACGTGGCTCCAGTTGGTACCTACAACTGATATCTAATGAATTACTTCAATTTTGCACAGATTCTCTTGGTCTGACCTCTAGTCTCTTGTTAGGGCTTGCATTGACTCTAAATCTTACATATACTGATGCCCATGGTAACCAGGCTCACTTGACTGTCAGACAAAATTTAGCTTGAAAAGCCTTGTGCTGTATAACACCTTGGCCCATTATACTCCATTTACTTTTACTGCAGTCAGGGAGACCTGAATTCATATCTCAGCTGATTCTGGCTTCAAAGGAAAAATACACTGCTAATAATGCACTTTATGTTGGTCTCCAGATAATGGTTTAAAAATTGAATTGATTTTTTTTATCACATGCAATTTTATTCTTCTCAATATAAGAAGTACATTGTTGAGATTGAAAAGGTACAGAAGAGGGCAAACAAAATGATTCAGGTTCTGCAAGTCTGAATTACAAAGAAAGATTTACTTGTATAGTTTAGAAAATAGAAGTCTACGCAAAGACCCTGTAGACAGGGAAAAAAGATTTTGAAAGAAAGCAGCACGCTATCACTAACATACATGAAGTGTTTAATAAAAGAATTTAAAAAGAGAATAACTGGCCTGAATAACAGAAGATGACAAAGAAATGATGTAGTCTACAAATTGTACCAAATGCTTACATTCATTCAGTAAAATAAATCAAATCAGTGAAGTAATAGACATACAGAAAGAATAAAAAAATAAAAGATATCTTGTTGATGGAGTAATACAGAAATACACCAAGCTGTTGCATACCAAGGTGTCATGAGGATGATTACCTAGGTGTCAACAGGAGCTGGACAGCAAATTGTGTATATGTGGTAACCATAAGCTCCTTTGATGAGCATATCATGCCTTTCTTAGGTACTTAGAAAGCAAAATAAAGGATGAATAGTTCAAGTATGAATTATTAACTTAAGTCCAAATGTGACTGTAAGTTTCTGTTTGTCACCTGCGTGTATGTTCAAGCATATTTCATCCCTGAAGCACTCCCATTTATTGTACAATCAGGATATTGAACTGGAACACCCCCCACTACCCATGTCTCATTGTTTAAATCAGTAATTCAGTTTGAGTCTCAATAGCTTTCATTCTCTCTCTATCTCTTTTTGATATAAAGATAAAACCATTACAAACCACAAAAGTTTTGGGTCCTCTTTGCCCACAGCTGTACTTGCAAAACAGAAAGTGCTTTTCAAATTCAGTACAGAAGTTTTAGGATAAAAGGCCGGACAGCTGCAAGCTTTTTCCTCAGGATGTACTGTACCAGGACCAAAAAATTCCAGCTGTCCTGAAAGAGCAAAAATCTCTAAGCTTTGCTTTGGATTATTCTTCAGACTGAAAATTTCTTACAGGAAAAGAGAAATTTTACAGCTCTTGAACTGCATATCTAAAGCTGCAACCTATGATAGATAAGGCCATGTTATGAATTTACTGTATCCATCCAAATGCATTAGTTTTATTGGGATTTTCTCAGTGGAAGAAAATACAAACTAACATACAATATTAAATAAAAAATGTGGAGTCTCAAATATTACTTTTCATTCATTTTTATATACCATTAAGGTTTTACAAAAGAAAAACAGAAAGAATAAGATGCAATGGATTTACCAGTGGATAATTTTGTGACACAGTGATTTTATCAGACTATTTCTTGAAGAAAGATATCCTTACTCCATACGACTGTGGTGTGATTTTTCAACTTCACATTGAAGTGGGACTAGATCTTGAATAGAGATCGTAACTTATTCCAGAAATTTATGGATAGCTTTCCTGGACTACTGCTTGTTGTTTTACTGATCTTTTGTTTGAAATAGCTCCTAGAGAAGACTCTGCCTATTACCTTACCTTGATATCTGCTGAATTTTTCATCTATATTATCTTTCTAAAGGAATCATCACAAACATTTGTGATAGCACTAGCTAACTATTTATATATAGTTTGCTGCAAAAAACCTGTTAAATCCAATGCACAGATGGTCACTAATTTTTCCTTCATAAAAGTAAGGAATAAAAGAGAATTACAGCTCTTTTTTTTTTCTTAAGATGATGTTAAACCTTATACGTTAAGGATGGCTGAGCCTAATTTCACACTTTTTTTCATTTACTATCCACTATTTGCCATTTTCTTTAACACCAGTTTCTCCTTTGAGCACAGGTGGGAAGCGAAGTGGAAAACATGCTGACGTAAGAAAAGGTTGTGTAAGAATTTCTGTGTCTGTGCTGTTTGTGTGTGTATTGCATCTCTGTTCTCTTTTTTGCATTTTCCACACACATATATATAATTGAATGCTGTTGCATTCATGGTCAGAATGTCTATTAAAACAAACAAACAAACAAACAAAAAGCTAATTTATTGGGATATTTTGAATAGTGTAATACTTGCTTAGGGAGTTGAATCCCTGTGACAAGGTGGTTGGTCACAGTCCAGAGGGTGATAGAAGTCTTTGTTGCAAGAGTCCTTACAACAACATCCAGCTGGATTGGAATGGGGCTTCTGAAACCACTGAGCTGCTCAGTTCTTACATCCAGCTGGGCCATGGTCCCACATGACCACCTCAGCGCATTCACGATTCATTTCTATTAATTGTATTAAACTATATACAAAATATCTCTAAACTATCTCATCTGTTTGCAAAAGATTGTCTTATTTTACATTTTTGCATCTGTGTCACAGTTTAACCCCAGCCAGCAACTAAGCACCACACAGCCACTCGCTCACTCCCCCTCCCAGCAGGATGGGGGAGAGAATCAGAAGAGTAAAACTGGAAAAACTCATGGGTTGAGCTAAAGACAGTTTAATAGGTAAAGCAAAAGCCACACATGCAAACAAAGCAAAACAAGGAATTCATTGGCTACTTCCCAGCAGCAGGCAGGTTTACAGCTATCTTCACAAAGCAGGACTCCATCATGCCTAACGGTGACTTGGGAAGACAAACGTCATCACTCCGAACGTCCCCCCCTTCCTTCCTCTTCCCCCAGCTTTATATGCTGACCATGATGATGATGATGGTGTGGGACATCCCTTTGGTCAGTTGGGGTCAGCTGTCCCAGCTGTGTCTCCTCCCAGCTTCTTGTGCACCCCTCAGTGTACTCACTGGTGGGGTGGTGTGAGAAGCAGAAAAGGCCTTGACTCTGTGTAAGTACTGCTCAGCAGTAACTAAAACATCCCTGTATTATCAACACTCTTTTCAGCACAAATCCAAAACATAGCCTCATACTAGCTACTATGAAGAAAATTATCTCAGCCAAAACCAGCACAATCTGCAAGAACAGTTTCTACTGACTATTTACAAGATTCTTATTTATGTAATATTTTCATCAGTTTTACAGCAGGAACAGCCTATTGCAGTCTCTGGCCACATTCTCCACCCAGGGGGTTAATCAACACATCAAACACACAAATAGCGCCTGTCAGCCTGGATGCAGCAGAAGCTGCCTGGGGAGTCTCCGGAGCTGTCTGAATCTCACATTTTTGCAGGTGAGTCCTTTGTCTCAGACAAGTTTGTGGTCTCTTCTATGCAGACAAAGTGTGGAGCCCCTAGATCATCCAGGGAATTAATAGCTAAGTTCACTGGGTATACACACAGGCACAACCCTGATATCCTGTTACACCACAGTTGTAGCTTAAACTCTGTAGATTTGTCACAAGCCTGTGCAGTAAGAGAAGGATGACTTCTTCAGTGTAAAGTTTGAAACTTGAAGCTGGATTCAACAGCAAAGTTTCCACAAAAAACAAATCCCTTTCTGTATAACATAAAGGGAATTATTTATAATTTTATACTGTAACAGAGAAGATTAATAGTGATGAGATGCATCTCTAGAAAATCTCTTCTACTACTACTATCTGCACAGGAGTAAAAGGAAGAATATATATGTGTGTCTTCTCCTTTGAACATATATAATTTGAGCATTCTCTTCTTTAACAGCAAGCAACAGAGATGCTTGGCTATAAATCCCATTAATAATAAGCTTCAGAAAGCTTCAAATAAGCTTCAAGGATACTAGCATGTATCTGTATTTATTCATCTGAGGTTACAAAAATAGGTGTGCACAGAAATAAATAAATTAATAAATTGAAAAAGGATTGAAAGGCTATAAATGCCGATACCTTTTATGCTTGCAGGATGACTTACACTGATGCCATAAGCAGCTTTATTTCATATTTTATAGCTCCTCTAAATCATGGTATGCTGTAAATGCATATTTAAGAGACTCAGAAGCAAAATCTCGAAAGAACTCATCTTAAGTGTGTTGAAATAAAAGCTGGAACTGTACCTGATTCCCAAATTCCATTTGAGTTCAGAAAGACAGCCATATAAAGTGCTCACCGCTTTGAGCTGTGGAGTCAGGGCCTGAGATGAAAACTTGACCTCTGTGTAACTGTGAACTTTGTTGCGGTGATTTTCTCAAAATAAGTGTATGAAGTTACTTGTAAGGACCAGCATAATGCTTGTTTCTACATGTTCTACTGGAAAGTTGGTAACATTTTTTGTCAGTGATCTCTATTCTATGAATTCTCTATACTTTTACAATATAAATTTAAGATATGTTCAGTAAGAAAAACATGAATATGCTGTTCTGGCTGAATGAGCAACAGAAAGTTCCATCATAAATTATTTGGGTTATTGGATGCAGTGGGTCAAATTTATCTATGGTATAATAATTTTGGTGTGATACACTAACATTACACCAACCATACGCTCTGTCATATATGTTTATCTAGTCTATCAGTGCAATATTATTCCATTTGCATCTTATTATAGATATTACATAGGAGACAAACCCAAGCATTCAGAGATTATCAAATTTATAGTGGATTGAAGAATAAAATATGAACATCATTCTCCACTGTAAAGTGCTAAAGCTGCAAGGGACTGGGGAATCATATTTTCATCAAAGCAATAAAAGCCTCACGAGGATCTAACATCAAGCTATCACTTTCATCCATTTCAGTCTTTAATTTTGAATGTATTAGATTTATCTCCAAACATTGTTTATTTTTCCTGTTTTCTTGTTAATTTCTTTGTTCTAAGGTCTTTATTTCTAATGTAATTTTTTGATTTGTCATTTCTACAAAGATGCACACTAATATAAAAGATAGGAAACCCCCCTGCATTTTTCAACAAACTTATTTGATTTTGATCACTACACTTAGGTAACTCTCACACTATGATTACAACATATATGACAGCAGATGAAGCACTAAATAAGAGCAGATAAAAAAAATATTATTGTGGGATGTAAGATGATGATTCTGTGAACATAATGTATTGATTCCCAGATGCACTCATACATCTGTTACATACTCAAGTCTGACATCTTTCTAGTTTGTGCATTTAGAATTATTAAGTAGGTAAGAGTGAGCATTTTTCTTGCAAATGCTTACAAATATAACTTTGTTCACTGGATTTTGCTTTTTTCCACTGCATATGAATATCCTGAAAATAGGGTAGAACATCAATTAAGATCTTTGCTACATAGTTTGCCTGTCTTTTTGGTGCAAATATTTCCTTGTTGACATTCTTTTTCCATCTTTTCCTCTCCATAGTGACCCTCCCATGTTGATTCAATTCCCCAATCTTCTTTCATTGTTTTCACAATGTTCTTTGAACATTCTTATTTAATTGTCCCCCTTACACAGGAGCCTGCATGATTCTTTCCATATCTTTAAAAACAAAAAATCTTCACATGCAACTGCTATGAAAAGCTTTTTGTCACCTCATCTGTCTAGTTCTGATCAGTTCAGATTCAGTTCAGGTTTCCTGTTCATGTTTGTTTTACCACATTGCTTCTACCTATCTCCCTGATAATATCTATTCATCATTTACAAGTTGAATCAAAAGGCAAGTATTGTTTGTTTATTAGTCCAGGCCTAATGTTCTTATCCTTTGTAGGTGGATGATTTTTTTTTCCTTACCTTGGATATTTAGTTGTCGTCTCCATATAATCCCCCAGCCTCACTCAGAATAATGTTCTGCATCTGACATAACTAAAACAGTGTAAAATGTGAGCTGCATGATTATTTAACATCTCTCTGAAAATGTTTTCTGCTTGTCGTGGTTTAACCCCAGCTGGCAACTAAGCACCACACAGCTGCTAGCTCACTCCCCCCACCCCAGTGGGATGGGGGAGAGAATTGGAAGGGTGAAAGTCAGAAAACTCGTGGGTTGAGATAAGAACAGTTTAATAATTGAAGTAAAATGAAATAGAATGGTAGTAGTGGTAGTAATAATAATAATAATAATAATAATAATAATAATAATAATAATAATAATATACAATACAATAATAATATACAAAGCAAGTGATAGACTATACAATTGCTCACCACCCACAGACCGATGCCCAGCCTGTTCCTGAGCGGCGATCGGTCCCCCCTCCGGCCAACTCGCCCCAGTTTATATACTGAGCATGACGTCATATGGTATGGAATAGCCCTTTGGCCAGTCTGGGTCAGTTGTCCTGGCTGTGCCCCCTCCCAGATTCTTGTGCACCGGGCAGAGCATGGGAAGCTGAAAAGTCTTTGACTGGTGTAAGCACTGCTTAGCAACAACTAAAACACCAGTGTGTTATCAACATTATTCTCATACTAAATCCAAAACACAGCACTATACCAGCTACTAGGAAGAAAATTAACTCTATCCCAGCTGAAACCAGGACCCTGCTAAATCATGACCAAATGCTCAATTACATGAGCATTTGGATACCTGTTCTGGCATGCTTTCATTGAATAGCATCTTACTCCTCAAGATGTCCAGCTCAATGCAAGCAAAGTACCCATGGAGAATATACCCAGTAAGTGTGAATAAGGGAGCCAGAATATGACCTCAGTAGAACATGCTGCCAATCATCAAAGAAAATATTTGATAAATATTTGAGTAGCCAAAAACTGAAAATAATGAAAATGAGTGATAATATATTTTACATTTGCAGATGGATCTAAAAAAACCTAACAATTTTTTTCTCATAAAGTAGTTGGACATCTGTGTTCAATGCCAAGAACATTTATCTTGTTGCAGTTGTCTCTGTAAAACTGACTTGCATTTTATTATTATTAATTCGTGAATGGGTGAAATCTTTTGCTGTTCATTTTGCTTACTAAAGCAGTAATGAACTGGTCAATTCCTTTCCCCCATGAGCACCTCTTTGTTGCCCCTCCTCCTGAACAAGGGAACAAAACCCCAAACCCAAACCACCCAGCTCAGCCCTTCTCCCTCACAGAAGAATCCAAACAAAAACTTCATTATAGCTTCTGGATTTGACTGGCTTATGTGCTCATTTGTAAAATGTACCGCTGACAGTCTTAATTTTCATCTCATTATCAGTTCTACACAGCCCAGCATGTTGAAAAATACTAAGCATTTTGTAAAAAAAATCCTCTTTCTTCTTAAGGAGGAGTCATAACTATACATTCTTACAATGTAAAGGATTCTGTAACCACTCCATCCCTGGTGTAACATTGGTAGAGTATGTTTAATAAATCAGGTTTATAGCTCATTCTGAAATTACAATACTTGGGCTGTGTTATATTTTCAGCTGTATCTGTATGGTGCAGAGTTCTATTCTGTACCTCAGTGTTTGACAGTATAAGATGTAAATAAGGGTTAAACAACAATGGCACTTAAACCATGTGCTTTAAAATGTGTTGGCACCACAGCATTTAAATCACCAGTCTCTGGCAATATGCCTCACAGCAGTATGTTGTCTTCTACTGTCTTAAGTGTGTAAGACTAATAATTTTGCAATAAACTGTTTGCAATTATGTTTAGTGCTACGAAGCAGGTTGAGATAAAGGGCAAGTGTGTTACTTAGCTTCAGTTACTCCAAAAACTACTTTGAAAACAAACATTTTGTGGTTGTGACACAGTCCCAGAATTACACTGCTAGCACCCATGGCAGTGAAAACAAATTGAGGATTGATCTAGGGACCAAGCTGAAATATAGCTATCCTTACAGCTGTGATCTGTCATTGGTGACTAAGCTAAAGACTAAGAGGAGCATGAAATTTGTGAACATTTGCAAGGCACGCTATGAGACAGACTGCCTACTGCCTTTCATTCATGGGGACCTTATGGTTGTTCTCTTTACTAAACAGACTCATCATGGACTGGGAAATAAACTGTGCTAGGTAAAACACAAAAAACCCCCACAGATATCTTGCTTTTTGTAACACATTTAGGGTCTTTACCTTCTCTTGGAGCAACACAGCAGCCTACTGTGTAGTTATTGTTTAACCACTGATTCAGATATCTAATTTTAGGCACCTAACTCTAAATTTATTTGCTTGAAGTCATATGTATTTACAAAATCTGCAACAGCAGGTTACACTTCCTCCTCATTCTGCACAAACCCAGAATAGGTGGTATTAATCCCATTGGCAAACACACAAGCTATCACTGTTCACGACGCCAATCTGATGATGAATATGTTCACACAGTTGAAATGGTGTCTGCTATAACAGGGATATCATCAGTACTGTGCTCTCCACACTGCTGTGTCAGTATGTCTCAGTCCTGAGATTGTTCAGTGATGGAGCACTGAATCTCCTCTCACTCACAGTGTTTAAATCCATTCTGATTAGAGAGACAGTGGGAACTTTAGCAACATTTTACATTGTTACATACTTTTACTGCTCATAGCTCATTGACTACACATAGGCTGCCAAGCACTAGCAGTGTTTAATGTTGCCCTGACACAGTTTTAAATAAGACACGTTTACTATCATAAGCAGAAAACAGTATGTACAGAAGGTAGAATCTAAGTGCCAGGTATAAAACAGTGCTTTGTCACCTCACAAGGAAATGTCAGCAACAGTTTTTTTTCTTGAGATTAAAAACCTGTTCAAGAAGAAAAATTTTGGTGATGCTCACTAAGGACTTTCAGATTGTGCACATTATTTAGACACTTATTTGCTGCCTGCAATTGTCTGTTTTGAAATGGTAGGTGGCTTAGTGTGTTCTGATCTCTCCCTATTCCTTTTCAATTTATTTCCCCAGAGAGTATGGGTTAGGCACAGCAGCTGGCTGTCACTGTGACTTGTTTTTTACTCAGCTGTGCAGCTGAGCTGAATAAGGAACAAGGAGAAAAAGTCAGCAAAGTTGTCCAAAGTCAGTCAGTGCCATAGTTGAAACTGAAACATGGAATCGTTTTGACTCCCAGCCTAAATGCTGCAGGAGTTGCCTGCTTTTAATTAAGTACTGTACATTTTGGAAACTTTCTTGCTATTCTGTTACATTTTACTTAAGCAATTCCTTGGGAAAAAGGAATAGTAGTCATGAGGAAAAAAAAAAAAAAAAAGCAAAGACCCCATACTGTGAGCTAGATATTTTGAGTTATTGTATACAGCAACTTTTATATTTTTGTATGCATGGCTCTGTTTATTGTTTCAATTCAATATTCAAGATTTGTTAATTCATTGGAAAACAGTAAAATGGGTTTAACATGGGAAAAAAAGGCATACAATAGGGGACAGAATGGAGCATATTTTTTAATGCTTTTATCATTGAATAGTGATCTATTTTTATATATTTTAATTAATGTGATTTAAATAATATGATTTTTGAAAATTCCAGACATATGTCTAATGAAAAGTCATGTTCAAATAAGGACAAATATGTCCATTCTTATTGACCCTAAGTGACATGCTGTTATTTCTTTACAATGAGTGGAAGTGTATGGTTATTTCACTTCTTGCTTTACTTTTCTAAAACTATCTATCTTATCTGCTGTGGTTTGAATGTTATTTGCATGGTGTACACTCTCTCCTAAGATTTTTTTTTTTAATTTTAAACAAAACTTGTTTAGTTTTAGAAATGTAGGTAATACCTGCTCAAGGTAATATAGTGCTATTCAAAGACATCTAAAAGAGTTATACATGAGCTAGTTCCATAACTATATATGCTACAGCTGAGTCAGTGCAGTGCTTTACTTCATCTGAGTAATCAGTAATCTTGCTGAGACACCAGACAACTGGCTTGCGATAAGTGACAATCTGAACTAGTGCTTCCACAGCTGCTATGATATTTCAAGTAGGGATAACTGAATATTTGGAACTAGCTTATATGTTGTGGATGTACCCATGGAATCTCATGTGATTAATGAGAAGTAGTGGTAACACTCAGACTACCAGGACTCACAGAAAGGAAAATAATATGTTTAGAAGGTAGGGGGAAAAAAAAGGAACACCTAGTAATGGAGGAAACAGATACAGCTGGGGAACTAAAACGAAAGGTATGATTGTGGGCAATTATTGAAGTAGAATAGAGTCTCTAAAGACAGATTATATGAAGGCTTCACAGAGAAAGTAATTCAACCTGTAAAGATATCAGATTTGTTTAGAATCATAGAATCATTTAAGTTGGAAAAGACCTTTAAGATCATTGAGTCCAACCGTTAACCCAGCACTGCCAAGTCCACCACTAAACCATGTCCCTAAGTGCCACATCTACATGTCTTTTAGATACCTCCAGGGATGGTAAATCCACAGTTAAATCTATGCTGACTACTCCCAAACATCATCATCTTCATATGGCTATAAATTTATTCCAACATGACTTGTTCCATGATTTCCACAGGGAGCAAACTGAGGCTGATTGCCCTGTAATTCCCTAGATTGTTCTTTTGGCCTTTTTGGAAGATGGGTGCAATATTTGCATTTCTTCAGTCATTGGCAGTTCTCCCTCCATCTCCACGACCTGTCAAAGATGAGAGCAGCCAGATGTCCCAGCACCACTGGATGCAGCCTGTTGATTTCCGGGTACTTGTATAGGTTGAGCTGTCTCAGGTAATCCCTTACTCAGCCCTTATCCATTGCTGGTGGTTCTCAACCTTGAGCCCTTTCACTGATCACAGGGGCCTTAGAGCCCCTGTTGGTGAAGACTGAGACAAAGACTTTTAGTGACCTCAGCCTTATCTTTGTCCACTGTCACTAAATCATCCGTAGTCCAGGTGTTGCCTGAATAGAATCAGAGCTCCAGTGGAGAAGACATTATAGCCTACAAAGAACATATCCAGAGATCTTTAATGAACATATATTGCAAAGACCACTCAAATACCATATTTGCAGCCAGGCTCTCGGGTTGGTGGCTAATTCAGTTATACCTCTAACCCAAGCAATGCTGCAAAATAGCAATATTAATTTGAACCAAATGGAGGAAAAATAATAATAATCTCATAATAATTCTAATAGTGAGGACAGTGGGGAAATATAAATGTCCAATAATAAACACACGCAAGAACATTTTACTCTGAGATATAGTTCCTGGGTAACAAAGCAGTCATATAGATATGACCAGATGATAATTTGAAGGTATCCTCAGAATGGGAAAGGAGGGAAAACACTCATTAGGGATTGTAGACGGAATTGTAGCAAAACATAAAGTATCCACATGCATAATGGCATATCCAAAATGAAGATTTGTATCATTCAAAAGGTACTGAAAAACCTGCAAAAAAAAAATAATTTAATATCCCTACTTCAACTAGCATAGATAAAACCAGAAACTTTGTAGTGTGAGAAAATGTTCAGATTCATTCATACAAAACCACTCAAGAAAGCAATGAAAAAGTATTACTAATCTTTGCCAGCTATTGAAGGCCCTCTACATGATTTACTAGATTAAACTGCTGACTGCATGTATTTTTACATGCAAAGTATCAGTGTCTTTGTAACAGCCTCACAATGTTTCACATGCCTCTTGGCAAGTATTGTTGGGTACAAAGGGCTTTGGGTATGAACAGAGCCTGCAAGTCATTACTGATGTAAAGTAAACTAGCCTTTGAAGGGAAGTACAAGGATCTTGATTATAACAGATGATATCCTTACCTAAATAAATTAAAGAAGAGGCAACCCATAACAATGGTATGGAGATGCAATTGTATTAAGCAGCTTTTCAGAAAATATTTTAGGTCAAACTGAAACTGAAAGGACCTACTGCCTTCTTCAGATATCTTTTGATTCTGAAAAACTGTCTTAAGGTACTGAGAGCCAGAAAGCCATTACAAATATATCTAGGCCATAGGATATGAGGAGAGGCCAGCAATTTACTTTACAAAAATCAATCAAAAGCTGGAGAATATTCAAGTAACACAAAAAGGATGCAGCATGCGAACAACTTGAAATCAGGAACTAATATTTAATAAAGTAATGAAATACATGTGTGAGTCACTGATCCTGAAGTACTATAATCCGGTGCAGTAGCCTACAATGTAATCATACTGTACTGTTTTTTAAGGACTTTGAAGAGCAGCATTTAGAAAAATAGAGATTTTAGCATTTTCTAGATACAAACAAGGACAGATACGTTCAGGAAAGTAGCTCCTGGTTGCATTCTTCAAAATGGAATAATTCTACTTTCCTTACCTTTGGGCACAGGATATTTGTGCAGGCAGATCACAGGTCATTAAAAAGCATGATGAAGAAACCACAGCTGAGTGCACCCAAGTGTGTACAGCAGACGTTATTGGGACTTGAGTGTTATGATGTGAGAATAAGCTGCTACTCTGGAAAGCTACTCATGTTTTAGATATGCTGTGCAATGCGTACTTTCTTGAACGTAGTAGAAATGGCATGGCTTTGTCAAAAAGGAGATAAAGTCTGTCAATATGTGGAAAAAAAGATCAGCTAAGAAATATTAGGAATGGAAATGAAAACAAAACAGAAAATGTAATTATATGAATACATAAATCCATGGTGTCACTTGAACATTGTTCATAGTTCAGGTCAAACCATCTCAAGAAAATGAAGCAATAGTGGAAGCAGAAAATGTTCTGGCTACCAGAGACCAGAGACATAGAATACAAAATAAGATTTTAAACTTGAAAAAATGCGCTCAACATAAAATCATGAATAGCATGCAGATGCAAGTAGGGAATTATCCCTTTTCTTATAAAAACTAAGGCGAGCAAACTGAATTGCTAAGTATCAGTTTTAAAGAAAATGAGTAGTTTTTTTCACATGGTGCAAGGTAACTTTGTAGAACTTATTCCTACCTGTTTTGGATACCAAATAAATCAAGAATTTGAACAAGAGAAACAGCCTTTTACTGAAAGTGAATTCTCAGTTGCTGTATTCTGGAAACCGGATGGACTCATTTTCATACTCTTACCATCTCTGATATTTTTCCCTTCAGATTTTGCTACTAATCACTTTCAGACGCTTTGGATGCAACTGGCTTTCCTTACCATACATACACTGACTGTAAGATCTAAGTACTCCAAAACAGACAATATTAGCATTTTAGGGTTGATTAAACTGAAAGAAACAAATGTCATAGGAACTTATCCCTAGTATCACAGGGAAAATAAACTGTCTAAGAAACATAGGTGGGACCTCGGTTGGTCAGAAGCTTGAAATGAAACTGCCCCTAAATAAGCATAACAAAAGACACCAGTTTTATAATCCTTAAGGCTTGCAACAGAACATAAAAATATAAACTGCTATGATGGTGATATTCAAAAATAGACACAATTTCAATTTGCAGAGTGACGTGAACTTTCTTTCAAAGTATGCTCTATCAGAAAACACAGTATTGTGTACCTTTTTTTCTCATTTGCATAGTTACAGATACCAATTGACTCAAAAATTACTCTGACTGTAGTATTTTCATGTTTCTAAACCAGGGATAACTACATGAACAAGAAGAGGATGCAGAAAGTAATTTTACACAACTATTGTTGCTAGGGAGAGTGAGCCACTGGGATGCCTCACTAAGCTTGTTTGTCTCACTCTGCCTGGGATTTTTAAGGCGACAGCTCAGTGACATAGTGGAAACTCAGAGTGATTCAGGTATTTCTGTTTGTTTTTCTGTCATGTCTAATTCTGTAACTGTGGAATTTCAAAACAATAGGTCAAATCCTCAGAGGATAGAAAGTAGTTCTGAGTTTCTTAAAACATATGGAGCTACAGCAATTGGACAGCCCCAGGTTGGTAGACTGTTAGTGCCTACAGAGAACTAAAAAATCCCAGTGAACTCAGAACCAGTCAATTATCTGATTTAGGGCCTATCTGATTCCTGCTAATTTATTGTCAGGTTTGTGACTGAATTGATGAAAATTAGAATCAGTTCCAAAAAGTATTAATCATTTTTCTTCCCGATTTTCTTAACTTTAATGCTTTAGATTCTGTTTTTGATCCTTTTTTAACTCTTTTTTTTTTTTTTAGTATTTCTTTCTGTCTCCCATCCAGTTATACAATTAAAAGTAGTTTAATGTTATCAAAACATGATGTTGGAAACTGTATAAGAAAATCTACATATTTTAAAACTGGATATGTTAGCCCAACAATTGTAAAGGGCTAGAGTGTGTAACTACATACTAGTATGACTTTTTTGCCATTGACAGGACCTCCAAGTCCAACACAGTTTCTATGGAGGATAGCAACCACACAGAGAATCCAGCACGTTTCATGCGTTATCTTGTTTGGGGCTTTATTTATTTTTTTTAATTTCACTGATTTCTCTGTGTAGTTGAGTTGTGACTTGTACTGCAAAATGGCATTGCAGACTTATCTGTGGGGAAAGAAAACCATAAAGTAACAGGGACACAGAGAATACAGTTCCTTGAAAAAGTATGACTTAACTCAGATCTCCAAAAGGTTTTGATCCAAACAACCTTGTGTGATGCTGAGCTCCTTCATTCCAGGTAAAAGCCTGATTTCCTGAAGCATTTTCTGCATTTGTCAGAGTATCTCAAAGACACACTCCCTCACAGGTGCAAATGGTTTAAAGTGTGCTCTGCTTGACCTGTTTCTTAAATTCAGTTTCTCTTCCTGACTTCAGGTTTCTTCAGTTAAATGTAGCTTGGTTGACCACCCTTCATATTGGCATTAAATTTCAGTACTAATATTATATGCTGTAACATCCTTGATAAGACACATAAAAGTTAGACTTTTATGGGCTTTCTTATTTTTAAATGAACCCATGAGCCCTATAAGCTTAAAATATTCAGAGATGAGATGAGATGAGATGAGATGCATGATATAAATTTTCCAAAATACTGTAACTTGAGGAGCTGATCACTGTATTAAACTATCCCAGAAACACTTGGAATCCTTTTTTTCTTTTTCAAATCAACTGTTGATTTGACAGTTGTTGATACCTATGCAGAATTTGCAAATATCAGGGTGTTTTTTTATCCTACAAAATGCCTTCCCATTTGACTCAGACCTTAAAAGGTTCTCTGAACCCCTTAGAAGAAGGTTATAGCTGGACTACAGATTTTTTCCTAATGACTTTATATTTCCAGCAATAACTCTTTCTTTTTTTAAAAAATATTATATTCACTGTCTAATTCTACCTGTAGAAAATCACAGAAAATAGGTCATTTTGCTCTTGTCCTTAGATCAGTGTCATAATCCCTTTTTTTGCAAAACAAAAGATTTTGGTTGTGAAATTCTCCTGGAGCCAAAATAGTATTAATATGTCAAACACTGAGTTTTTTCAAGGATCAAGGAATGAATTCAAATGGCTTCAGCGGGTAAAGGGCCCTCAGCTAATAGAGAGGTCTTTGTGTCAGTGAAGAGTGCAGATGTTCTGACATGAAGATGTATGATGATTCCATTCATACCACTACACCTCCATTATAAAGATTTTTTCAGGTTCTTTTATTGCATTCTACAGCAGTGTGATCTTTCAGCCATTTCCCTCTAGAACTGGCAAAAAAGATGGATTTTTGCTCACAGTATTGAAATATGTACATAGCACAGAAGAAATATAGTGAACTTTTAAATAAATGTAACTATACCAGTTGTAAGTAACAGCCAACAAGTATATTTAACTGGTAACCTAGTAAGCATCTCCTGTGTAATTGGGACAGAGGCCAAGAAGAGACAATAGTCTAAACTATTTAATTATTGAACAACAGATAGGTACAAGGTGTTATCTAACAGCTGTCAGACACCCCATATAACATGGCATTTCCCATGCTTCAGTCTCAAACACCTTGTCCCTTATTAATGAAGAAAAAAGATTTTTCCCCATGATTTTCTGATTCTAAGTCCATAGCGGTAATAACAGTGAATAGAAAGTACCAGACAAAGGAAGAAAAGAAGGGAGGAAAAGACAAAGGAAAAAAAAGAAATATCTCCTATGCTTTTAATAAGGGTCATCAATATTTTAAATGGAAATCCTAAACCCCAGACTGTGGGACAGATTTTTTAATCTGTCTTGTATTGACAAGTTGAGAGTTGCTACTGACTGTTTCCTTTCCTAGTCCTTAAAGTCTGCTCTGGTTGAATACTCTTAATTTACAAAATGGCAAATCTGTATTAACCAGATTGTTATTTCCTGATGAAATAATTATATGCTTTGGTGTTTCCTAACATTTACCTCACTTTGACAGGCCACAGAGCCTTTGGGCACAGACACACACTGTCTTGTTCCTGTTGTACTCTGTGGTTTCACTAACACAGATGTTGCAGGAGCCATGAATAACAGCTACTAAGTGACAGATGGAAAATTATGGGGGTGAAGAAGTTGAAAGGTGAGGAGATTCTTTATGTGGTCTTTCCATACTAGATATGAAAAGCAAACTTAATGCAGCAGGGTAAAGCAAAAGAAAAAATGGTCAAAAGCAGAAGCACACAACTACAATCTCTAAATTGGTTAATTTTGCATTTGCATGTTTTTTGCCTGCTGTGTCATTTCACTGATTATTTGTAATTTGTTTTGCATGTAGTAAAAGAAACACAGTTACAGCATTGTGATCTTTCATCCAACTCCCATTAAGTACAATTTAACAGTATTTTATAAATCCAGTAGGTGAAGAAGATCTCCTTTGCATGAGGAATATGACTGTTATGCTGTTGGTATTACTCAAAAGGAGATTTTTGCAGATTCTCTAGCAATTCTCAATGTTTCAGAAATATTTGTGATTTCTATTTTGTATGTTGGAGAGAACAAGAAAGTGTTTTCTGGCTGACTGAAATGATGAAAAAAATTTAAGCAAATCAGGATTAAGTCAGTCTCATTATAATGTTAATTTCAAAGTCAGAAAAATTCTAATATTTTTTATTTTTGAGCTATTTTTGTTTAAAAACAGCCTTTTCCCCTACCAGACTATGACCAAGGCAAATTTTCTTTGAAGATATGTCTGAAAGATTTTTTTTTTCCTAGCTTACAACAGACAGATTTGCAGGGTGGAGGGGAGGAAAGGTAATATATATCAGTGACTGCAGCAGCAAGAAATTCTTATCAATGGAGAAAGCAGCATTTTGAAGAAAGCGTACAGCTTCTTATTTGTACAACACATCATATTCAAAATCGTTTTGGGGAAGGACATAGCATACTATTTCTTTTTTTTTTTAAGTAATCTAAATAAACTTGATGTGAGTTTTTGGGTTGTTTGATTGTTTTGGTTTGGGTTGGGTTTTTTGGGTTTTTTTGTTTTTTCTTTGAGCAGGTAGTCAATATTGTGGGGTTTCCATTGCTAAGAGAAATTACTGATGGAACTTAGTTATTTTGGGTTCAGTCCTGTTGATTTTCATGAGCAAGTCAAATGGCCTTATCAAGCCAGAGGAAACAATTTGCTCCTTCTCAGTTTTCTAACTAGCCTTCTCAGTTAGTACAAACACTTGTTCACAGTTGTTTTGACCCCTATGAATCTTCCATTTCTTCTGATTTCCTGTTGCCTTTTTCCTTCTTTCACATACAAGCACACACCATTGCACGGGTGGAATACAAGTAATACAGCTCTCACGTATTTTATACAGCTCCAGGGAACTTATTCTGAATTTGTTCTCAGATGTTTCATTGAATTCCTGTTTGGGACAGTGACTTCAATTTTTTCAGCCACTTTCCACCTCTATGCTGTTTTAAATGCTTCCTCCATTTAATCAGACTGACAAGTGGATCCACTGATATTGGTGAGATAAGTCATTGCCCATTTAACAAAGGCAAGAGAACAGGCAGCTTTCAGCTTTCTCCAGCATTACCATTGTCAGATTCTACTACTATAAAAAGTAACATGTAGGCACTGAGGCTATGCACATTAATACTGCTCGAGGAGGTACAGCGTGCATGCTTGTTAGGACAGAAGGATAAAGCCTTGGGCTCCCTGTTTGTCATTGACGTTTGGAGTGGGTGTCTTGCAGTTGTATACAGGGAGCTATCCTTCTTCAGTGAAACAAGGTAGAAACATAATTGAAATGTGGGAAGAAGAGAAGGAGAAGGAATATTTACTGTCTTCTAACATTTCTTCATGAACAAACATATCTGCCTTCTGGCTTTTTGTATCTAAGAAGTCTGGAAGGATCTTTGCCTTTATTCTAGGTACAACTAGTTGCATAAAAGATTAATGTGATTCTTCCACAACTGAAAAGCACAATTAATATTGATAAGCAACATTAAAATAACATATGCTGGTGGAGCTATATATCTTATTTGAAAAGCAATATTTTAAGTTGGTAATGTACCATAGTATGTCCACAGCCTGAAGTTATTCTGCAGATGAGTGGATGACCCACAATTTATGCTCTAAAACACAGTTACGGATACAAATTCTGAGTGTCCAGAGCTCAGAGTCATTTCTTTCTGGATTCTGAGGTGGTGTATCTATGCTGTTTTGTATTGGGTGTCCATGCTAATGTTTTGGCGGTGGCCTCTGTGAGAAGAGAACAGGGGCTGCCCATGCTTGAATGCAGCTGGTTCCAGCCAGTTCCAGCCACCTCTGCAATAGATCCACCACAGGACAAAGCTGAGCCCATCAGCAAAAAAAATATAGGGCAAAACACTGCAGTGTGAGAGAGAAGAATGAGGGGAAAGAAGTATGAGAAACAGCCCTGCAGCCACCAAGGTCAGAGTAGTAGGAGAGGTCGAGGTGCTGCAGGTGCCAGAGCAGAGATTCCCCTGCAGCTTGTGGAGTATACCATGGTGGAGCAGGTATCCCTGCAGACCATGGAGAGGACCACCCCAGAGGAGGTGGATATTTCCTGAAAGAAGCTGCAGCTCATGGAGAGGCCATGCTAGAGCAGGTTGTCCTGACAGGAACTGTGTCTGGCGGAGAGCCCACTCTGGATCAGGTGTATCCTGAAGGACTGCAGCCTGTGGAGAGGACCTGGGCAGGAGCAGTTCTTGAAGGGTGGCAGCACATCGGGAGGACCCACGTTGGAGCAGGGGAAAAGTGCGAGGAGGAAGGAGCAGCAGAGAGGAACTGTCATGGACTGACTGCAATCCCCTACTCCTCATCCCCATTGCACTGTTGAGGGTGCAGGGAGATGGAGGAGTCAGGAATTAAGGAGTGAAGTTGAGACTGGGAAAAAGGGGCGAGTGGTAGGAAGGTGTTTTAGTTTTTGTCTTTATTTCTCAATATCCAAATCTATTTTAACTGGCAATGAATTAAACTAATTTTCCCCAAGTAAGGACTGTTTTGCCCATGATGGTTATTGGTAAGTGATCTCCCTGTCTTTATCTTGACCCGTGAGCTTTTTCATCTTATTTTCTCCCCCTGTCCTGTTGAGGAGGGGGATGAGAAAGAAGCTGGGTGGGTGTCTGGCAGCCAGACAAGGTCAACCCACCCACCTTGCTGAAAGCTAAATATCTAAGCCCTTGCTAGTCACTCTAGGCTTCATTTTGTAATCAGTGGATAGAAATAGGCACCTTTAGAAGGAAATGCATCTGACCTGTCTAAGGATGAGCTGAAGTGAATGTTACCTTGATTAGAAAGAGACATGGGATTGACTAGCTCAGGCTTAGATGTCAAGCTTTTAGACATCTAGAGTTCTATCTGTGTTTCATTCTTTTAAGTTCTGGATACCAACTTTGATGTGCTGTCAGAGAATATAAAGTCTTTAAACTTCAGATTTTACTAGCTTTTTTTCCTGTAATAATCATTAGTAAGAAAACAGTTACTTTTGTTTCTTTTGCCCTTCATTTTCACACAACTTTTTTCTTTTTTTTTTTTCTTACTTTCCTTTTATACCAGAAGAAAGAATGATCAAAATGGCAGTCAAAGGGGTTTGAAAAGTATCTATAAAAAGTTAAGGATTATATTGTGCTATATATCTCTTTTGTTAGTATAGGCATTACTACACTCTCCTTATGGATCCTAGTAACACCATCCTTTTCATCAGTATCCAAATGAAAAAAGCATTTTTGACCCCTCTTTTAGAAAAGTGAATTGTTTTATTCTTTTGGCTGTTTATCAACACTGTTATCATACAATAATTGACTGGTGACAAGAATTTCATTTCTCAGTGGTGTCTAATGTAATCTGTAAATTATATTATTGAGCCTTACTCATTGCATCTGACATACTTTGCATTTTGACTGGCTGGCCATACAGCTTCTCTTTTGAGATTTAGATTGCCAGAAATGTAACGGAGAACAAGAATGGCTTCCTGCCAATCAAATTAGAGAACATTGAAAAGGTCAGAGTTACACAGTATATTACTGTCTTTCAGAGATTGTACTGGGTATTAAAATTCTCTGATGTCTCATTTCACTGACAAAGATTGTAATGAGAACAGGAAACAGCACAGGATTGATCAGGCTTTGTGACCACAATTTTGATGAGGATGAGAAATGGAAAAAAACCCCACCAAAAACCCAACCCATTCTCATTATATCCAGGTTTCTAATATATGGAGTCCTTCAGTTAGGAAAATCCAAAGAAAAATTCCTTAGATGAGAACTGTCCAGGCAGCTCTGGCTTAGAGATAGAATACAGTAATTCTGTCTCAGGAGTAGAATGTGAAATTAATTATGAGAAAAAAATGAACAGATCTAAATGGTAGGCAAATTGTACCAGACAGTTTCCTGCTGTAATTGACTGCGTGCTCTGCAAAATTCAAAAGGTAGAGGGTACCCACTTCAGGGTAGAGTGAAATCAAAGCTCAAAACCCCTTCCACACTGGATGAAATCCTGGATGAATAGCAAAGTAGCATCTGTCAGGAAAGTTGGCATTCCCAGACTCAGTGACCCTTGGTGAAATCAGTCTTTAAGCTGATTACTATTTTACCATTTAGGGCTTGGGCCAAATGTCCTGTAGCTTGTGTCTCAATTATCACACACAAATAGTACCACAGCTTGACATTCTAACTGCAGGGGGTTTTGTTACCTGTTTGTCCTACTGAAAATGGCTATGGATAAGTTGCTTTTAATTTCTTTTGGGTCATATGTTTTTGTCTATGTTATGGGACAGTTTGTCTCCACCATCTCTTTCTCATCTCAGATAAGTGGGAGTAACTGGGAAAAAGTAATAGAAGTTTAGGTTGTCTTTCCTCACAGGCATCTTTTTCTACAGTAAAAAATTGCTTAACTGGAGCAGATAGTCTAGGGTTAAGATATGATCATAATAGTAAAAGAAAGAAAAGATGGAGAGAAAAAAATAAAGAGCAGTAACATAAAAGATTAGGATAAATGTTAACTGGAAAGTCCAAGCAGAGAATATGAACCCTGAGGAGTTAAATATCACAACTTGCTTTTCTTGTAGAAAGTAATTCTTCAGAGTAGATGTCCTGTATCAGAAAACATGTTTTTAAAAGGAAGTAGCAGTTATATCAAGGCTTTAATGAAACTTATTTATTTGTTTACTTTCACAGTTGTAATGTAAGTCCTGCAGAAATACAATTCTACGGTATTATCCTTGATCTGGTGTCTCACTGCATTGTGAATACATTTTAGTAGTATCTTCATGTAATGAAAAATGCACCAAATATAGGAACCAGCACAGAAGTGTCCTTAGATCCACCAAAGTGCAGTGAATGCCATAATACAACATAGGAAAACACACATATATCTAAAACCCTGTGGCAGAGATTAGGAGATCTAGGTCCAATTTCTATTTTTTCTTTTTCTTAAAATTTCATGTATTCATGTGAAATTCAGTTTCTAAGTGGAGAATGCAATGGTTTTGGTAACTCTTACTGCTACTGCTGTGGCAAGTGTATTCGTGTTTTTTAGTCCCACAAGTGTTACTGTGATGGCAGTCATGGATTTGCTTATATTTGAAGCAGTTGATAACTGCCATGAAAGTCTGTACTACTTCCTGTAGTATACATGTTCATGGTAGAGTCTGGACTTTCTTTACTGTCCCTAATAATTTGATAGGAAATATTGCATCTTGAAGCATTAATTAAAAATACATTTCTCTCTCCTGATGCCCCCTAAATTTATGCCCATCAAACCATCAGTAACATTGAACTAGAACTGATACTTTCAGATCGATATACGAAAAATAACCATTTTCAGGGGAGAATAACACAGTATTTGGACTATTTTTTCTTGTGGAACAAATTTCATTAAATAAATATAAAGTTTTGTGCAATAGATTTGAGAATTCAGACCAGATCCTTTAAGTTCATTACTTCAATAAATAAATAATGTGATTGTATTTTAAACTAAACTGACCAGTTCTAACAAGTTGCAAATTTTACAATCTATTTTCACTTTGTTAACATTCATTGCCATTAAAACTGACATTACTCCCATCCTTGACTTAGAATAATTTTAAAATTAATTTTATTACATTACAGCTAAACTTTTCAATGTTTAATACAGAAAGATTAATGGCAGCATATAGGCAAAGCATTGGCTGCACAGAGTAGTTTCTAAAGCAAAATAATATTTTTTAAACTTTTTTGTTTCATTAATTGCCTCCCTCCCTCTCTGTTTTAGAACAATTATTGCAACATACCCAAATTACAGAGGCATCCATACATTTCTTTTTTAGAACAGCTTGAGAAGGGGAAGTATCATGTTGATTAAATTTAAAAACAGTGGTCAGTATTAGATAATATTTTCCTCTGAGTTTTCAATAGTAAAAAGGAGATACAAAGCAAACTAAATATTCTCTTATGTGACTCCTTCTCTAAACCATGAACAAAGCTTGTACCACTGTGTACATAAAGTATGAATTCTGAGTGTGTAGGGAAGATGTTGTACACAACTCTTGCAAAAATATACATCATCATTAAAAAAAGATCTAAGTCCATCTACCAGGCAGGGGACAGTTTGCAGTAGGATTTGATGGCAGTGAAAACCATAGTCTGGTGTATGCATGTGAGCCAAAGTATTAATACATTTTATAATGCTCCATGTTTAGTTTCTTTTAGTCCTCAGCCAGGGAACCAAATTTTGGATACTAGATTTGGTAGTTATCTACTGTCCATAGCTGACTTGATGGCTCCTAGTGAGCTTTTCATATGAATTGTCTCTGCAGATCACTATAGAGCATGAGGGCACAAGCTAGTGTATGACAGGGGATCAGTCTTTGACAGGTTAAAAGGAATGGGTGGGAGAACAAGGTTTCAGTGGTATCATCACATGCTGAGCTTAATTGATCACTTCCCCCAAATAATTTGTGTTTCCTCTTTTGGCTGTAGCTAGGGGTATGAAGACTTTATTATGCTCTTTCATAACACCTTTGAAGCTGTAGGTGGAAGATGTTGAAAGATTGGAACCTGTTCAGTGGGGGACCACCAAAATGATTAGGCAGCTGGAGCACATGCCACAAAGGAAAGTCTGAGAGAACTGGGTTTATTCATTTTCAAGAAGGGAACACTAGTGGAGATTTATTGTTGTCTCCAACTATGTTAATGAGAGGTTGTAAAGAAGAGA
This sequence comes from Nipponia nippon, assembly GCF_047370975.1. Classification (NCBI taxonomy): domain Eukaryota; kingdom Metazoa; phylum Chordata; class Aves; order Pelecaniformes; family Threskiornithidae; genus Nipponia; species Nipponia nippon. The sequence goes on along the minus strand of NW_028262290.1, from coordinate 17,202,705 downwards.
CAGACTTTTTTTTGAAGGTATAAAGTAAAATGATAGTAGGCACAGGAACAAGTTGCAACAAGGAAAGTTCTGATTAGGTATCAGGGAAAAAAATTGTGATGAGGATGGTAAAACACTGGAACATGTAATCCAGAGAGGATTCAGAACCTCAGTCTTTCAAGATATTCCAAACCAAACTGTATAAGACTCTGAGCAACCTAATGTAAGTTGATCCTTCTCTACCTGGGGACTTGAAGCAGATGAGATCCAGCAGCCCTTTCCAGTCTGCATTATTCTATGATTCTATAGTTTCTCACCTAATTTGCAGGCAATGTTGCAACATTTATTTGTCAGTGTGAAAACACAAGTTATTCCTCAGCACAATGTCAAAGCCAGAAAAAGCCAGTAGTGATCTGTAATGATCATTGTTTGCATAAGCATATATAAGAAAAAATTATTGTGGAAAGTGAAAAAGCATGAACTCATACAAAGCTTGAAAAAAAAATCTATACCTATTGGATGGGATTCATCAAAAAAATTACACAAGTATATGTTTTGCCTTCTTTATCATCGGCTATGCTATTTAGGTTGTGCTATTTATTGTTCTTGACACAATCATTAGGAAAAGAAGAGAAAGCCCAGTTATAATGTTCCATATAATCTGGAAGTGATGGGTACAAACTATGCAACTCTCTGACCTTTCTAATGTTCTGACAATCAATTTGATAGCCTTTCTCAATTCTCCTTCTTCAGAGCATCAATCACCCCTGAAAAGCAGAAGGAAAAAAAAAAAAGAGGCCACTACCCAACTGAATAAAAAATGTAGGGACAGAGTTGGTTTTGACTGTTTGGATTTATTATGTGACTGCTAGAAGCTTGCACAAATGATTGCTCATTTAATGACATCAAGTCCTGTCTTGGAACTGCACTAACAGCTCTGACCTATACTTAAAAGTCCTGTTGTCACAAAATGGTATTAGATTGCTTGAAATAGATACTTCTAGTTTGCATGGGTTGTCTTTACAAGACAATAAGAAGTCTGCATTTTAAAGCTTACTGTGTAAATCTAATTTATTTAAAAAATAAAAACAAAACAAAAGAGCAACACCATTTTATAAACTGGGTTGTAATGGGCCATTAAGAACCAGTTCTGGTCTCTAAATTCTGCTGAGGCAAATACATGAATCCTGTGATAGATCAAATATCATAGATTATAATGGCAGAAGAGATACCAAATATGACCTACAGTAAAAGCTAGGATTAGCATTCTCAATTGATAGGGTGAACTAGAGAACCAAACAATCTACTTTTTAATATTGTCTCTGATGCACAGTTAGAACTCTCTGTAAGCTAGTCTAGTAGCTAATTATCTCACTATTTAATTTAAAAAGTCTTATTACTGGACTGAATTGGCTTAGCTTCAGTTTCTAGACACTGTAAATTGTTAAACTTCTGTGGGCAGAAGTTTTATGTTTATAAGCAGAGATTTGTTTATAAGCAGAGTTTTAGAGTGGAATTCATCTTAACTAAATTTAAAGGCAAGACTCAGTTTGAGATGAAGAACCTTAAATTTATGTGTCCATATGTAAGGATCTGTAAGTGAGCTAAATTTCCAAAAATCCTGGTTTTAGACAATGGAGTCAACAGCACTTGGAGGTCTACACAGCTGGATGGCCAATAGGTTGAGCAAAATTGTTCTCCAGGCTCTTTTGACTGTACTGTCCAGATCTCCATTGGCAACAACAGGATTTTAGACATTCACCGCACAGGTACTCACCTGTTTTATGTAGCTTAATTTGTGCTTGAATCACAATTTTGCTGAGTATCTTGCTTTCCACTGGATGCTGGTAACTCTAATAGTTTGCCAAAATCTGAAAAAAATGGTATATCTACACTCCTTCATAAAATGTATCCAAGAAGGATATGTAGACACCTAAAAAAGAGCAGTAAGATGGGAAAGTATTTCCATAGTCAGTAAGTGTCAGCCAATAAAGTCCTCTGGCTGAACACAATATCCAAAAAAGTAATCTTTTTTTTGGTGGACTATAGTGTATGTCAAAAGTCTGTTTCTAAGGGAAAGCCAGTTCAAGTCTCAATCACACAGAAATTATGACATCTTAAAAACACCATAGAACTCATCGACAAAGTATTCAAGCCTCTATTTGAGTTTAAGCACTTTATTATTTTCTTTAAAGTCAATGTGCCAACTTTAGTGCTGAAAGTTAAGCAGGTGGTTAAGTTCTCTGCTGGACTGGGGTCATTGCTTGTACTTCAGAGCATATGTGGACTCATGATACAATGGACTAAAAATTAAATGACTGCAATTAAACTTCTGTTTATATGTTGTCTCCTGCTTTTGTTTAATCTACCTTTGTACTTTTCAGGTCTCGAGGGCTGCCCATAGCATCTGATCCACCGTCTGCATCTTGTATAGAAATCTAAAATATGCCTTGCTAATAAGCTTCTAGACATTAACTGATTATCACATAGAAGTTCAGGAACCTTTTAAAAGAGGCACAAAATAGCTATGGAGTTCAAAACTAACACTGATGAATGACCTTAAACTCTAATCACCTTGCTTTCTGTCTCCTAAATATTTTTATGAGAGTACCTTTTATTTCCCTGATTGAGGAAAGGAAGTGGAGGTTGGAGGGACTACAAGGTCAGGAAGGAAAAGGAGAAAGATTTGTTTGTTTGCTCGTTTAATTAAGAAATGGATTTATTTTTTTTCCTGAAGGTTGTGATGCAATCAGATTGCATTTATGAGAGGAAACAACTGGTGCCAAGGTCCTGTTTTGTTCAACCTGTAGTATAAATATGGATGAAGGCCAGACTGTGTTTACACAAGAGAGGGTGCCAAGGATAGAGGTAAAACTGATTCTGTTCTCTCCATTCTTGAAGCAGAGAAAACAGAAGTTTCTTTCAATAATTGCCATATATGAAAAAGGAGACAAGAAACTGCTCATGTCACCCTGACTAAAAATTAGTTTGTCCAGATTTAAATGGAGGTAGAAGATTTTATATTTCAACACTGATGCAGCAATAGGATTACCTCCAAAGCTCCAATATATATATATATATTTAATTATGAAACTAAAGCAATAAAAAATAATATGTCAGATTTGTTAAATTCTCAAAAATAATCATAAATAGAAAATTATCACTTACTGAATGTTATTCCCAGTGGGATCCCAGAATTTCTTTTGATTCTAGTGACTCCTTTTATATAAATGTTATAATCACTGGTAAAGTATTCAGATGGTGCAAAGTGTGGGGACTGATAATAGTAAACATTACCATTCACCAACACGGTGTCATTCACTGCTTTGTAAATCAACAAATAACGCATATTTTACTGTGGGCACATATGATTCACTTATCTAAGAACAAATTATATGGGACATTCCACAAGGTGAAGATTTTGAAAGGATGTGGGGATAATGGTGGATAATCAGCTGAACGTTGTCTTCTAAAACCTCTTCTTTGGCTAAAAGAGGTAGACAGTGAATGAAAACCATTCTCACAGGATTAGGAACAGAGCTTTAGTAAAGGCAGAGGTACAATGAGCACCAGATGTGTCCAGTCACCAGCAGCAGTGTTTGCTATCGTGCAGCTTCTAAACAAGAGGACTTATTCTTGCTGGTCTGTGGAAGAAGCTGGTAAAAAGAAAGATAGCACCAGGGTAGGAGGAAACACTAGAGAGAAAAGAGCTCCAAATCAAAAGTATCTGAGGCCTCGGATGGTCTTGCTTCAGGTGTGATCTATGAACTCTTCATTTTATTCAATTCTCAGACGTAATGTTGCTTAAATTACTCAGGATGTCTTGAGTTCCTTTTATGGCAAGATCTTCAAATTGTACAGGTACGTTGAAGTACCTTCTCTGGAATTACTCAGATTTCTGAAATACAGGAAATTACACTTAAACATAAAAAAATCTTTTTTACTGTTAGGGTGATTCAACATTGGAACAGGTTTCCCAGAAAGGCTGTGCATTCTCTGTTCTTGGAGATACTAAAAATCCCTGTGGACATAGACCTGAGCAACCCGCTCTAGTCACTCCTGCTTTGAGCAGAGCGCCAGACTATGCAATCTCCAGAGCTACCTGCCAGCCTCAACTATTCTATGCTAGGAAAAGACCTACCCTCTGATCTCCAACTGAACACCCTCTTCTATATTATTAGTAGATAAAACTGGAGATATCACCATTGGCAGAGCATTGGTGGTGACAGCACAGTGAAAGATATTCTGTGTCTTAGGGAAAAAAAAAAAATAAAAAAAATTGTAGTGTCCTCTTTAGCGTGGAAATTTCTCGTCCACCACTAGCTTCTTCAGCACCAAAGCATTACACAACTGGCAGCTGCTGCAAAGTTGCTCCATCACCTTCCAAGGGATTGAGGTGAGGCTGACTGGCCTGTAGTTCCCTGCATACTCTTTCTTGCCTTTCTTGATGATAGGAGTGACATTTTCTTTTCTCTGGTCCTCAGGCACCTCTCCCAGTCACCATGATCATTCAAAGATTATTGAAAGTGGCCTCAAAACTATATCAGCCAGCTCCCTCAGAACTTGTGGGGGCATTCCATCAGGGTCCATTGATTTATGTACATGCAGTTTTTTTAACTATTCCCTGACCTGATCTTCTTCCACTATAGGTAAGTTCTCCTTGCTCCAGACTTTCCCCATGGTTTCTGGGACCTGGGATTCCTGAAGGCTGGGCTTGCTAGTAAAGAATGAGGCAAAGAAGGGATCCAGTACCTCAGCCTTCTCCATGTTCTGAGTCACCAGGTCACCTGCCCCATTCAACAGCGGGCCCACATTTTCCTTAGTCTTCCTGTTGTCACCCATGCACTTAGAGAATAACTTCTTGTTGTCTTTCACTTCTCAGGACAGATTCAATTCCAGCTGGGCTTTGGCTTTCCTAACCTCAACTCTGCATGCTCTGACAGTGGCTTTGTATTCGTCCCAGGATACCTGTCCCTGCTTCTACCTTCTGTGTACTTCCTTTTTGTGTTTGAGTTTGGCCAGGAGCTCCTTGTTCATCCATGCAGGCCTCCTGGCATTTTTGCTTCACTTCCTACTTGGTGAGATGGACATCTCCTGAGCTTGGAGGAGGTGATCCTTGGATATTAACCAGGGGTTAATTGGGTCCCTCTTCCCTCCGGGCGTTTTTCCATGAGACTCTTCCAAGCAGATCTTTGAAGTGGCTAAAGTCTGCTTTCCTGAAGTCCAGTGCTGTGATCTCGCTTTTTTCCCTGCTTCCTTATCTTAGGAAGTTCTGAGTTTCCCTGACTCTTACAGTCACTGCAGCCAAGGCTGCCTTCAACTTCCACACTCCCAATGAGCCCTTCCTTGTTTGTGAGTATAAGGTCCAGCAGAGCACCTTTCCTCATTAGCTCCTCTATCACTTGGGTCAAGAAGTTGTCATCAATGCTCTCCAAAATCTCCTGATTACTTATGCCCTGCTGTGTTGTCCCTCCAGGAGGCACTTGGGTGGCTGAAGTCCCCTATGAGGACCAGACCCTGAAAATATAAGACTACTTCTAACTGTCTGTAGCAGTCTACCAGAAACCAAAAACAGGAACTGATGGGGATTTTCAAAAGTCCTAACTTTCAGGTACTCTTTGTATACTTTTGACTTTCTAACTCTTCCTTGAATTAATTTAAATGTATTTACAATGAACTCTAACTTAATGAAGTGTTTCTGACCAGGATGGGGAAAAAATAAAAAAGCCAGGACTAGTTTGAAAATGATGGATGTCAACAAAGAGAAATTTTTAATGTTCATATTTAACTTTGCACTGAGCCTGAATATTTCCACCTGGGCTTATTCATCTCATTTACATCAATGACAGTAAATGCATATTTGAATGAGCTTAATAAAAGCCTTGTTTCATTACTGCACCAGTTTTCTGTTACACTCTTATGCTGAGAAATGTCAGTAAGTAATTGGAGCATCTATTGGGCAATGTATACTAGGAATGCATTTTGGGCCCATATCATGAAATGTGATTTCTCCTGCATGCCAGAGGTACTCACAGAGCAGGAACAAGCAATGGGTAATGCTGTGTCAGAGCTTCAGAGTGAAGTATGACTATCAGCATACTTTTTCCAGCATGTTAACTCTTCCCAAGGTTGTACCACTAGTGTATTCCATCCATATGTGCCTTCAACACTAGAAACAAAATCTCTTCTTTTGCCTTCTTTTCTTACAACCACTTGAATTTATTACCCACTAAGCTGATCCGAAATCTTATTTAATAAATACCATTCTTGATACTGATCAAGGGAAACCCCTTGTGGATAAGTGCTTGTGTATTTCATCCACTGTTGCCTTTTAATTCATGGTGAACTAGCAGAGAATGTAAATGTTATGCTGAACTGGGATTCACAGACAGCAATAGAGATTAGGAATTCTTATAATGAAATTAACATAATCAGTAATTGTTGGAAATATATCAGGCAGAGAGGACTTTAAATCAATTATTGTCTTTTTTAAGTACTGAAATTGATAGAATGTCTTTTAATGGTTCAAAAGAGCAAAGCAAAGAGGAAATGCAACTGACTGACTTCTATGCTTTCCCATGTTAGGAGTCCTAGCCCATACTCAGCAGCAGTTCTCTTTTTTTTTTTTTTTTTTTTTTTTTTTTAATTCAGGTGTATAAGCCCTAGAGACCATTGTGTTTCAAATCCACCAGTGACCCTGGGAGATGCATCTTTAAATGTATTTATCGTATCTTTTTTCTTGCAATTAAAAAAAAAAAAAATGAAATCTTCTATTTGACTTAAAAATTAAACCTGTTTTCATTACTGAGTTGGTCATTAACCTAGCTGTAGAAAGCATAATTTTCCATCATTGTTTTTAGAAGGTTTCAATTTGAAGTTCCCTTTGGGGCAAGCAACTGCTCACAGGCTTTGTTTTTTTTACTTTTGCTCGCTACATGAATATTTAAATATTACAGACACAATTAATCTATCAGGAGGAAATGAGTATCACTTGTCAAAAGAGAAATAACCAGATGCACAACACTCTTCAAAGTGGCATGCATTGCTTCAAATCCCTTCAGGCATAAGAGAAAACCAACAGTTTTCCACAACCTAGATATGGATGCAAACCATTGTGTTGATGAATCAAGAGGAAACCATGGTGTTCTTGCTATTTTTTTTTCTAGATCAATGAAACTGCTTTCCTGATACCACCGTTTTCATTGAAACAACTATTTCCTAGAAAAAAAAAGAAAAAAAATTATCTGCAGTTGTATAACGTGACTATCTGTTTGAAATTGACAGAGATCTTTTGCCAAATATTAATATTTTAATGATAAAAATTATTAATATTTTAATATTGCAATTCTAAATCTAAAGAAAACTATTTAAAACTGGCTCAACCAGGAGAGAAGATAAGAACACAAAAAACAAATCATCTAGAGTTGATAATTCTGTTTTTTGAGGTTTTCTGGCAGCGGGAATGATCAGCTGAACAACAAAACATTGAAGCAACTTCAACTGTTGTTATCTACTGCTGAATCTATGGAGATGAAAGTTGCCTGAAGTACATCTAAAATAGATAAACCAGAGAAATTTTCTAATCACTGTTCTAGGGTCATGATTAAAGTCCAGCTTCAGTCGTCACATTTGGCCTGTTTCTAACACTCTCAGTATCATTGGGTAGATTTTTCTGTTCTCACTTCCCGTCCCACGTTGCAGTTTATGATTATTATATCTTGTGGGTCTGGTTGTTTTTTGTTTTTTTGATGTTGTTTTTTTTTTTTCTATTAATAGGGGCATATAAGAGTTTGAGAAAGTTATTTCTTTTCTGCTGGATATTTTTTTTGGGAGGGAGGGGGATGTTGAATAAAATTATCTATTAAGAAAAAAGATGATGTTCCCAAATTAAATGTAATGAATTAGAAGTTAACAAAAACTCTCCTACATTTCTGACCTACTGAGGATTGGCTGACATTAGGTGTGAAATAGGTCCTAAGCATCTCATAAATCATGAATAAACAGGATTCTTTTTTCATTAGTGCTTTGGGATTTGGAGGGGGGTTGTTGTTGGTGGGGTTTTTTACACCTTTACACTGGGTTATACACTTTGAAAAAGAAAGAATGAGACTATAATAACAACTGAAATAAAGAAATTACTAGTAAACCTGGTAATTAGGAAATTAATATAAGTCACATCAGAATTATTTTAACTGAAAGAGTAATAAAAAATATAAAACATTCTTACAGAATCTAGACTACACTTACTTCTACTACACACAACTTAACTGTCAGAATGTGAGCCTTTATTACAGATGAATTAGAATGATCTGGATATTTTTACTCATTTCCTTACAAAAAGCATGGGTTTTTTTTCTCAGAGAGTTAAAAAAAGTTGAAAAACTTTAAGACAAGAAGCAAATGCTCAAGATTGCAATCACTGAGAGAATGAAAAAACTGGGAACAAATTAGAAAAGAATATGATTAAAGAGGGTAAAAATTTTGTTCTTTAGAAAAGTATATGGAGAATAATCTTTAATTCCCTTACAAATGTGTTGTGAAGATAGGTAGAAATTAATACCATGAAAAAGAAGCAGGAAATTGCTTGACTACTGATTCATTTGAGTGTTGCAGAATGAAGTCCAGTGATATGGTCAACCTGATTATAGTGGAGGTCAACATATATGTTGTCTTCTTGATTTATTATGTAATTATAACCTTATTCAGCTGCCAAATAAATCACTATGAGTCCTTTGGTTGATTGCAATTGGAGTAGGAGAGGAATCTAAATCATTTGATTTTTCAGATGTACCTTTCCAAATCTAATGGCATATTATTTCGGAAATTGTGGCAGAGGGCCTGGGCAAACCAAAACTAAAACCAAAACCAGAACCAAAACCAAACAGAAAAAATAAACTGCAGCCTATATAATATCTTAAGTAGTGTTAATTCATTGTTTGAATCATTGTTTAAAATGTCTTCTTTATTTATTACATTGTCAGGCTACTGTGCTTTCTACCAACACAGATCAGTTATATAGTAATACAAACATTTCCATATATGCTCTTAGTACACAGATTCCATTGACTACAGAAAAAGTAAGACTGACAGGAAGAAATCAACAAGTACAATAAATTTTACAGTGATCTTTTAAAATAGATCATCTACTTGCTGTTTTATACAGATCGAGACTGCTTCTTTCAGCATGCCATTGTATGTTTTGTCTAGGTTAAGAAAAAAAAACCTTTATTATAGAGCTTCTTCAGATTTCCTACAGAAAGACTAATTTTTATTACTAATAAAGTTCTGTATCAAGGAAGAAATTGAATATTTTTGCTGATAATAAATGGTAAATACTTTTTTCAGGCTCATGCTTTGTAAACACAGACTGATAATTACAATGCACCTACAGTTGCCCCAAAATAGAGTTATTATTTTGGGAAATCTGTATAGGTGTAATTTTCTATCTGCAAAAGCTAAGACTTGATGAAAAGACAAATAACTTTTTTGTTTCTTTTCTGTATTACTATCAAAACTGAGTTACAGTACTATGTTCAAGTTAATGTGCTCAGAATAAGCAAAGCCCTCTTCTTGGGCACGTTTTGCCAAAGTACAAACTTTGAAGTATTCTTCCTTAGTCTGTACAGAGTCTTGTGTCACTTGTTATTAAATTTGCTTAGTATAAGCCAAGTGTTTGGTACTCATAAAATATTTAAAAAATATGTGATATAATCTAGGTCCCATGGAGTCAGTATTACCCCCATTTATTGTTGCCTAATAGGATTACATTTATAAACTGTGATTTTGAATTTTCTTTTATCCTATGCTGAAACATCAACAATAGCAATCTGAAGAGCCCATTTACGATTTGCGTTGCAATTAATAAGAAGAGTTGTTTTTTTCAGTGGAGAGGAGGATCAACACTTTGTTATTTTCCATTGACATGTATTTTTTTCCCCTGGTGCTTGTGAAAACAATGCTGTAGGGAATTTCACCCTGTGGCAGAGGCAACAACTGTCATCATCTCTTGGTTTCCATCACTGCAAAATAAGCAGTGTTGGGAGTACTTGCTTATAAGCTCTTACTTGATTCATAAATTATTCTGTCACTAATGCCCAACCTGCCTATTCTGTTTTTTAAATTAGGACAATGATGACTTTCCTTGTCAAATCAAATAGTTATAGGGACCATAGCAGGCAAGATCTGAGTGGAAACCAACAATAAATATTAATATTACTGTATAAGTTTTGCAAGGTCACAAAATATTTCCTTTCTTCATCCCTCCCAATACCATTTTCTATCTTGCCACATAGCTATGTTTGCATAGGCAGATATATTTCACTTTGTGGAAGTACTCCAGGTATCTCCTGATATGTGAATGTCTTAACAACTCCTAGGGCAGTTTAATGCTTTGTAAAACTTATTAGCAATCATGTAATGCTATTCATTTAGTAAACTACTAACACCAAGCCCATCAGTGTCACAGCGTAAGAATTTATCTCTTCTGCTAATGGCAAAATCCTTATGTAAGTTTTATCTTGAGCTACTGGTATGCCACGCCATTCAGGTTTATAAGCTGAATTATTTTTCTTCCCAACCGTAACACTGTGAATTAAATATATTATAATAGATTACTTCACAGTGAACACATCATAATCTGGTATAGTTACAGTAAATGATTTAAGATGATTAGCAACAGAGTCTCAGAAATACTCATTCAATATCATGTTGCACCTCATCTCTTAATAATGCAAAAAAGGTTAGTGCTTACTTTGTTTTAGTTCTCAAGCTTCTGCAGGTGCTCTTAAGCTAAAAAGACTAAATAATTATTCTATGCATGAGAATCCATCAGGGTAGTGGTGGCTGGAGTGGCAGTTAGGAATGAGTCTGAGATATCTTTTTCATTGGGAGAGCTGAATTTTCTCATGAGAAGGCTTTAAAATTTAAAACTTTCATGGGGTTTCCCCACTGTATTTTTTCTTTTTATTCCGTTACACACAAAATATGAAAACATGGATGCAGGTCAGTTGCTGAATTAAATTTCATCCCCATTTCTACTTTATTGTTATATTAGAAAGACAAAAAAAATCACATTACAAAGGGGTCCTGCTTAATTCTCTTTATAATAAACAAATATAAAGCAATTAGTATGCCACCAGGCTACCACACTACTTACTATAGTAGAACTACATACAATAATCACATTTAATGTCATCCAAGTTCCCATCAGGATGGGGAAATTGGTTTCCTTCAACACCTGCTTGTATGATGTTAACTGTGTCTGCATAATTTGCAGTAAAAGTTGTTCTTTGAGCTACTTGAAAAAGCTTTAAGGGCATAATCCTTTTTTTTTGTTTTTTGTTTTTTTCAGAATTATTTCATGGTCATATTAAAAGAATGATGTTATGAATTTTACGCTGAGGCATTTTCCTGTTTTTTTTGTGAACAACATGTTGTGGAAGGTAAGAGTGTTTGAAGTGAGAAAATAGTACAAGTAGCATTGAGCATATGAACCTTGTGTTGTTTTTTCAGGAGGGACTATTTTGGTTTGTTTTTCTGTACATGGGTTTAAGGTCATGATTAATCAATACAGTTTAATCAGTTTGAGCAAAAGTATATTGTTACACAGCACTAAGATGAGTTCAAACTGTTAAAAAGACAAACGCACTATGAACAACAAAAACAAGTCTTCTGTGCTGCTACCAAAATCAATTTCAATAGCAATCACTTACGTTATAGCGGTCTGCTTGTAATACAGTGAAAAGGTCAGTACAATTTCTTGCCTAGTTAGCAATGTAACTTTCAAGCTTCCCTGGACACGAATTGTGATCAGTGTCTGGCAAAGTCATTTTTCCACGGGCCTTGTGCTTGTTACATTTATTCTCCAGAGCTCAACAGTTTGTCTGTAGTATTCTTAACTTCACAGCCCGCTTTCTCTTCTTTCTTGATTTCTGTTAGCAAAATTGATGATAACTACACACTTGTTGTCATTAAGAACCAACACCGCAGGGCAGTAATAAATAATGGCTGGTTTTCATGTTACTGTTCTTAAACTTTTCACCCTTAAACCCTCCCCAGCTTTGTCACTGCAAGCAGAGAATGCTATTGCTTTATGGTTGCACCATCCCAGAAAAACAGAATATGATTTGAGCAGTCAGAAAAAAGAAATCTGGAATGTAATTAGGTAACATGTTAGTTGCTTATGAGCTGATATCTCCATTGTGCTATAATAGTCTGAGTAGAAGTGGAATAAATAAATTAACTCCCAAATAATCACTTCCTCTACAAATCTAAAGGATCATCAGTATGATTCAGAACACTTGCTAATGGAGGTGTATTATTCTTTTTTGCCCTGAGATAAGTGAGTAAGAGCAGCTGTTAACCTACAATAAAAAAGCATTTAAATTTTTCATATTCATTTAGGATAACCTGTGAATTTTCTTCTGATTTAATTTTTGTTATCTTTACAGAAGTTCACCCAGTTGACAAAGTTTTCACTTAAGCACTGGAAGAGTGTCTGATTTCTGAGAGGCTTTTTGCTGCCCATTAAAATCAGTTTTCCACTGATTCCAAAGAAAACAGATCAGGTCTCTAATTCATTAATATAAAAGCTAGAATTAGTGTTGATGAAACTGGAAATTTGTTTGGAAAATACTTCTTTTTATGATCAAATTAATATTTTTATGCAGATGTTTCAGAAATAAGAATTGGAGAGAAGATTGACCCACTCTGGCTATTAAACTTATGGCTCATTCTTATCTTAGAGTAGTAGTTTGTATCCAGCTATATTGAATTCTTTAAAATTCTGCGCCATATGTTGCATATAAAATCTGTATTCTTTCCAATGGGTGTAGCCTCTGCTCATTACCTACTAGCCACACTAGTCAATGTTTTGGTAAGAAACTGACACACAGAAAGTCAAAATTAGCATTGTACATCAAAATTTTTATCCTGAAAGAACATTAAACATTTAAAAAGAACTCCTAAAATAAATATTCTTTCTTTTTGCCAAATGCATTCAAATAAAGTCTATGAAGGAAAAATAATTAAAAGAAAACCTTCAAAAGAAGATTGGTAGAAGGAAAAAAGGAATTAAAAAGAATGAAAGGAAAACAAGACATGAGGGAAAAGGAACAGTATGTAAGAAATGGTCCATAGGCTTGACTATTAAAAATACTTGAATTTCCAACATTCTTAACCTATTTGGTAGCATATATCACAGTAATTTGCAGCAGAAACTGCAGTCCTGAATGAGTTATAAACGTCAAAAATATCACTCAATTTCATTTTTCTATTCATGTTTTACTTACATAAAAGATTATTGCAAAATCACAAAACATTTATGAAAGAAAAAACAGTTTAATCTCTTACTTTCTGGAAAATTGGTCCTTGATTTTGTCCCACTGGTCTATGACTTGCAATTACAAGTTATGTCACTGGATTCAGTACTTTTTATTACACCTCTATTTCACTTCTTTTTCTTCCTTTCCTGTAATCTTTTACTATCTCCTGCTCTTTTGGAGAGAAAACTATCAGTTCTCCTGCCTATTTTCCTTTACGTTACATCTATTTGATTGTGTTATTTTCCCTTCAATTGCTTTTGCCACTTGGGGTCTTAAGAGAGGAAAACTGTCTCCAAGATGATATTTCAAAAACAATTTACCCAGCCTTCATGCATTGTTTTCTGAAGTAGCAGTACAATCAGTAGATGATACAATAACACCAATGGGTTCTCAGACGTGATGTGTCCCATGCCAACAGTAGTTCTTACTTAAAACCATGCTGTCTCCCTTAAATATATCACTCTCTTGTTAGACTTTTCTGATACTTTGTAACCTGAAAAAAAAAAAAAGAAGGATTTTTTCCAAAGTAAATTCGTTCTACCCGGTGACCAGTTCCTATCTATACTTATACAATGCTTGTACAATGAGTTCACAATCTGAGCAAGTAAGTCTACAGCTATTACAATATTCATAACAGAGAATGTAACATTGGCTATAGATAAACTAAGTGGCCCTCAGCTTCATGAATTTTTAGGTACAGTTTTCCTAGGCATTTTCTCTAGAAATTATTCTTCATTTTGCATAAAAGTTAGTTCTGTGTCATTACATAAGTAAATGAGGTAGATTTTTCTACTCCACAAAGAAAAAAAAAAGTGTCAAATTTTCTGACCAGATCCTGGATCTCTGAAAAAGCCCCAGGCTGCATGTGCCGTGTGCTCGGGCAGTAGAGCCAGGTTAGCCAAGAAGCTACCTTAGTGTCGGTGAGATGGGTTCAGAAGGAAAAAGCTCGTGTATATGAGCAGGAGCAGAAAGAGCCCCCTGCACCTGACATAAGGGCTAGATTTTTAGCTCCACCTAGTGGAGTCTTGAAAGGCCGCCTTTGCAAATTTAGGTCATCGCAGGACGTTTGCAAGTAAACCATCAGGATAGTTATCTAGCACTGGTCATCCTTCAACCACTTCAGCTGCCTCAGTCTTGCTATATTTGTGTTGTTGATGTCTCTCTCTGGGACAGTGGCATAACAGTCTCCCATAGTGAGGGCTCAGTGCTTTCCTTCTGAAGGTTGTCTGGTGCTCAAAAAACCATACATTTATTTGGATTGTTTTGGAAGTCAAGAGTGCATAGATTTAATACTATAAGTCTACACAAAAGGTTCTTGAAAAACAGGAATTTGGGAAGAGAAAAATAAGCAGTTTTCTTAGAGGTCAATAGATTCTTCCTCAAACCTTAGGCTAATACTGTTTGAGATTAGATCCCCAGTGGCTTTTGCATAGCATCACTATTTTTCTGAGAAAGTGGAATTTAAAATTATAGCCTTGAACAAGCTAGACACAGCTCTTGCTGTGTGCACATGTAATCTTACAAATCAGACAGATTACACTGTGCATAGAGGGACTGAATTGCAGAAATATTTTTTAACAACCCAAAATCCTACCATTTAAAAATACTAGATACCTTAAGGAGGTATGCAGTAGCCCTTTTGCTTTCTCTGTGTACAGTGTAAACCAAAGCTGGCCCTTTTCAGGAATTCAAGGGATGTGTTTTTCCTGCAATCTCCTTCCAGAACAGGCTTTTTCCTACAGATGTGGGTGGAGAATGCAGCAGGACAAGGGAAACTGGAAGGTATATAAGCCCTTTGGAAAGGGGTTTTCTTTCCCATATTTATTTATGTTAGGGGTTTGAACTTCTCACTGTATGCACCTTGGAAGTCCTGTACTTTTCTGTGATAAGCAAATGGATGTGCTCAGAGAATGCAGGGAGCACAGAAAACATCACACTTCTCAGACCTATGGTTTCAGAGTGTCGTCATCTCTCTGGAATGATTTCATTGAGATGAAAATCTTATCACGTTCTCTACTGTAGTAATAGCCAATTTTTATTTGGATTCCATTGAAATTTGATGTATTTAATGAGTAAGATAAAATTACGTATCCAAACCAGATCACTTGACACAGGCCTCTGAATATACAGTACTTCTGAAGGTCAGCAGTGATTGATGATGCACATGCAGTCCATGTCACTGACTGGTCCACAAATCCTTGTCACAACACAGTTATCTCAGTGTGTTCTGGTCATTCTTTATTCCTTTGGGAAAATTTTTAACCTGGCACTGAACAAAAGATTCAGGCTGTTTAGATAAGCACAAGCCTGAACTCTGGGGTTTGTGGGAGAAAATGGGTTCCCTGGCTGTAGCTAAATTGCTTTTCTTTCATGTCACACAAGCTGGATTTCTTCATGGGTTCTAGGGAGTCCCAGCGAGTGACCCTTTTCCCCTTTTCCCAAACTGTGGAAGCCAAACAAGTACTGTAGAGGGCTGTTATTTGAGGTGGGTCGGAGAAATTCTCTGCCTCTGAAAAGGCAGCAACTAGGTCCAGAGTAACTGGAAATTTGAAACATCTAAAAGTTCAAATGCAAAGCTGAAGCACGTGTGATTCATACAAGGAGTGGAGGAACTGGTTGTGGGTAGGGGACCAACACAGAAACTGCGTGAATAAGACCTAGGCCTAGGTGGGAAGGTCCGGCTGAAGCAAAGGCAGGGAGTCCAGGTGGGTTAAGTTCAAAAAAGAAAGTCTAGATGAATACTGTACTACCTAAGACCTATGCTAACCTGTAACATGCTCCTGTCTGTAATAAAACTATCAGTATCAGAGGGTGTCATACAGCAAAGAGCAATTCTTCATAATCTAGTATTACTTTAATGATGTCAACCTATTGGGTCATTAGAATAAATAAAATTAGAATAAATTGGAAATGTTGACAAACATGGTTCAATTTTCAGGAAAAGACAAATGGAGAAAGAAACAAACAGATGTATCTTCACTCATATTCATAGTTTACTTTAACCACTGCCATTATTTTGGGATACAGATTAAGCTCTGTGGGTGCTCTACATTAACAAATTAGTGGGAGGGGTCCTTTTTGGTGTGAAGTTGCCTTTTGTCTATATTTGGGAGTCCTGCGGTACACAGTCAGGAGCACCAGTGATGCATTCAATGTCCTGGTCAAAAGTCACTCATTGGGGCACCATCCAGAGCACCCCCAGCAAAGCAGACCCAAGCCCTTCCAGCAATTGGCTCTCTGTGTAAGCTGTGCATGCCCAGAAGTAGCACCTGGTGCAAACTCCATTGCAGCTAAACACACAATGTAGAAATAAAGTCTTGGAGAGATGATGGATCATAGCAAACACAACCGTGATCATTTCCTCTGTGCACTCTATGAGTAAGTAACAGAAATAGAAACAGAGATTTCACAGAATCACAAGATGGCTGAGGTTGGAAATGACCTGTAGAGGTCATCTGCTTGAGTAGGGCCACCTAGAGCCAGTTGCCCAGGATGATGTCCAGACAGCTTTTGAATACCTCCAAGGTGGGAGACTCCACCACATCTCTGGGCAAAGTGTGCTAGTGCTCGGTCACCCTCACAGTGAAAAAGTGTTCCTTCATGTTCAGATGGAACCTCCCGTGTTTCAGTTTGTGCCTGTTGCCTCTTATCCTGTCACTGGGCACCACTGAAAAGGGTGTGGCTCTGTCCTCTTTGCATCTTCCCTTCAAGTATTTATAAACATTAATGAGACCCCTCTCAGCCTTCTCTCCTCCAGGCTCAACAGTGCCATCTCTCTCAGTTTTCCTCATAGGAGAGATGCTCCAGACCTTTAATCATCTCCATGGCCCTTCACTGGACTCCCTCCAGTATGTCTATGTTTCTCTTTTACTGAAGAGGCCAGAACTAGACACAGTACTCCAGGTGTGGCCTCACCAGTGATGAGTAGAGGGGAAGGATCACCTCCCTCAACCTGCTGGCAATACTTTGTCTAATGCAGCCATTAGCCATCCTTGCCTTCTTCGTGGCAAGGGACCATTGCTGGCTCATTTCTGTCATAAGAATAACCTGTTCTTTTATACCTACACTTTCAAGTAAGGGCAAAAATACCTAGCAGTCATATTGCGTCCATGTTGTGGTAAATGGACTTAAATCCAGTTGGTGGCCGGTCTCAAATGGTGTTCCTCAGGGCTCAGTATTGGGGCCAGTCCTGTTTAATATCTTTATCAACGATCTGGACAAGGGGATCGAGTGCACCCACCCTCAATAAGTTTGCAGACGACACCAAGGTGGGCAGGAGTCTTGATCTGCTGGAGGATAGAAAGGCTCTACAGAGGGATCTGGACAGGCTGGATCAATAGGCCGAGGTCAACTGTGTGAGATTTAACAAGGCTAAGTGCTGGGTCCTGCACTTGGGTCACAACAACCCCATGCAATGCTACAGGCTTGGGGAAGAGTGGCTGGAGAGCTGCCTGGCAGAAAAGGACCTGGGGGTGTTGGTTGACAGCTGGTTGAATATGAGCCAGCAGTGTGCCCACGTGGCCAAGAAGGCCAATGGCATCCTGTCTTGTATCAGAAATAGTGTGGCCAGCGGGACCAGGGAGGTGATCATCCCCCAGTCCTCAGCTCTGGTGAGGCCACACCTCGAGTACTGTGTTCAGTTTTGGGCCCCTCACTACAAGAAGGGCATTGAGGTGCTGGAGGATGTCCAAAGAAGGGCAACGAAGTTGGTGAAGGGTGTAGAGCACAAGTCTTCTGAGAAGAGGTTGAGTGAGCTGGGGTGGTTTAGTTTGGAGAAGAGGAGGCTGAGGGGAGACCTTATTGCTCTCTGCAACTACCTGAAAGGAGGTTGTAGCGAGGTGGGGGTCATTCTCTTCTCCTAAGTAAAAAGCAATAGGACAAGAGGAAACGACCCCAAGTTGCACCAGGGTAGGTTTAGGTTGGATATTAGGAAAAATTTCTTCACTGAGAGGGTGGTCAAGCATTGGAACAGGCTGCCCAGGGAAGTGGTTGAGTCTCCATCCCTGGAAGTGTTTAAAAGACAGGTAGACGTGGTGCTTAGGGACATGGTTTAGTGGTGGACTTGGCAGTGCTAGGTTAACGGTTGGACTCGATGATCTTAAGGTTCTTTTCCAACCTTAATGATTCTATGATTCTATGATTTTATGATTCTATGCATCCAGAATCTTTACTTAGCTATGGCTGTATCTCAACTTTAAACTAGCTAATAATGTTAACTATGTAAACAAATATTGTCTCCTACAAGAAAAATGTCTCAATTCAATAAAAAGCAAATCAAACAAAAATCCCTAAAGAAATTAACTGCAAATGAAAAATACCAGTCCTTCATTAATACAGAGTTTTTAGGTGATATCTTGCAGTGTGCCACAAAAGTTCAGTTCATTAAAATGCAGGTTTCTGAAAATAAGCACAGTCAAATCTGAAAAGTACTGTTGCCTAATTTAGTCCTTTTCAGGAAATGCCTGTGACACAAAACACTTTATACACATAACTTCGGTCTTTGAAGTGTACTCAAAGTGAAGGTACCTACAATTGCCCTGTAGTCAAACACTTAGGGTAAAATTAGACCATACAGTGGAGCACAGTGCAGAGTTTCCAAAGCTTGCAGAGATGAGAGCCATTATAGTTGCATAACCACTGCAGTCTGGAGAGGAAAGATTTATTATTTTGGTGCAGGGTTGCGTGAAAGAAGCTATATTTCTTCCAGACTGAATCTGGTTTGTATCCAGATATTTCAAGCCCGCTGTACCCTCCAGAACTTTGTATGGCCACATTACTGAGTGTAAAGGTCCCACAGACATCCCTTTAGCTTAGTTCACACAGATGCAGAAACTCTTTCCTTTTTTTTTCATAACCTTTTGTATAAAGGTGTAGAACTGTTTTGTAGAACTAGCAAGGGCCTGCTACAAAGTCAGTCCAAACTCTGCATATTTATAGAAACTGTTGACATACTTTACAAATAATCAAGAATTCAATATTATGCATGTTGGTGCTTCAGTCTAATTATGTTTACAATGGTTGTGAACATTTAATGTAACTTCAGTCATCTATTATATTTTATAATTAAGGGTTTTCACTTAGACTTACTGAAGACATTGCAATATGCAAAAAGAACAAACATTTACTTTTTGAACGATTGCTAATACAGGATATATTAATTTATTAATTTTTTTTCAAAACAAAAGAAGCACATATGAATTTAAGTATATAACATTTGTTTATATACCTTGACTATAACAAAGAAGTGGTAAGAAAATATTCCCTCAGGAAACACAGCAAAAAAAAGAAAAAAAACCCATTCACATTGAAAGTTCAAATGCAAAGTTAAGGCACATGATGAATAGGTAAGGGACCAAGACAAGGGAACAACTGCGCAAACCACAGGCATAGCTGGGAAAGTCTGGCTGAGGCAGAGATATCTGGAGACTACTACAGCCTTCTTACTTTATTTGGTAGATAGGTTGCTTCTTGCTGCAGGAAAAAAAAAAGTCTTGTGTTTCATTCCCTAAGGCCAGTGACAGTATTTTCAGAGCCTTTGATTTATTAATTCTAAAGGTTGCTTGGGACACTCTCCTTCAGGTGGTTCCTTCAGCAGGGACTGCTCAAGGAGTATGCACTTCTCAAGCCTCTGCAGAAGAACTCACAGTAGATCCATTCTCCTTCCTACCTCTGGCCAAATCCTTAGAGAGCACGGTGCATGTATTCAAGGAAACAATCAATGATGTCCCCACTTCCTCCACAGACTGCAGCTGGCCAATGGTATTATCTGTCTGTGCATGTTCTGCATACCTCCAACTACCGCATCTCATTTAATTTCAAAAGTAAATTACAAAGGGTAGCTCAACCCTGTCACATCCCTAGTTCATATTAAGTGTTCTGAAGGAGCCTGGAGAGCTCAGTCACTTCACTGGAAGAGGCATTATTAGCAATGAATCCCCAAATGTGATATTAGTTTTGACTCTTAAAGGCTAAGGAGCAAAGGTCATGATAACCTGTGACTGCTCTCGCCTCTTTGTTAGCCTGCTGTGTTTCGTTCAGTTTTGTCGTCTAATAAATTGAATTTCGATGAGACAATAGGCATTTCTTTCTGTGATGGGTATTCCCAACTGTAGGCTAGATATAATTATTCTTTGAGTCTTGAACAGAATAGTTAAATTGTTCATATATATTGTATATAAAAGGTCTGTAAAGTTCTCCATTGAATTAATTACCATGCTGAAAAGCAAGGAAGCACAGGGGTTAATAGAAATCTCTAGAGTTTCTAATTAATTTTATATGAAAATTAGACAAATAACATGATGTACACTTTATGACTTCTTCACCTAAAAAAAGAAAAAAAAGGTGGAAAGAAAAACAACTATTACTTTGTGTTTTTTTTTTCCCCTTAGTATTGTTTTTTCTGCTGGTTTTAAGTTGTAAGAAATTATAACTTAAATAGAATTCTCAAGCTTCCATTCCTGGAACTGAAATCCTTTAGGCTCCATTGTTCAGCATCTACAAGACATCAATATTTTCAAAATTACCACTTGGTTGCAGCCTAACCTCATGGGCTCTAAAAATCTCTTAGATACCTAAGATCCTCACTGCTCTCTTTCACAAAGCTACCTAAATTGAGACGTTTCCTGTAGTAAAAAGGGTCTGATTAGCTCATGGCAAAGACCTGGGAGCCCATACAGTTCTCAAGACTAAATACCAATAACTCCCAGTAGAACTGGGATAATCAGGGTTTGGTTAACCTGTCTGAACTATCAATCTCTGCAACAGGAAGGCTGAAGGAAGGTTAGCAAAGAGCGGAAGAGCAACATGAGCATAAAAATGATGGGGGGGGGGGGGGAGGGAGGGAATAAACAAAACACAAAGGCAAAAGAAAAGTCTGTTATGTACCACATATAGGAGATGGAAGCAATTTTTTTCTTACAAGATTTGTTGTCTGGTTGTCTGATTTAGGCTCTGAAATCCAAAAGAGGGTTCTTAGCTGAGGATCTGAGAGTTATACCAAGTCAAGAAAAGGGGAAATGAATAGAAGAGAGATAAAAAGGTCTCAGGAGATAATCATAGAATCATAGAATCATCAAGGTTGGAAAAGACCCTTAAGATCATCGAGTCCAACCGTCAACCTATCACTGCCAAGTCCATCTATACCATGTCCTCGAGCACCACATCTATCCGTTCTTTAAATACCTCTAGGGATGGAGACTCAATCACTTCCCTGGGCAGCCTGTTCCAATGCTTGACCACCCTCTCAGTGAAGAAGTTTTTCCTAATATCCAACCTAAACCTCCCCTGGCACAGCTTGAGGCCGTTTCCTCTCATCCTATCACTTGTTACTAGGGAGAAGAGACCGACCCCCACCTCGCTACAACCTCCTGTCAGGTAGTTGTACAGAGCAATCAGGTCTCCCCTCAGCCTCCTCTTCTCCAGACTAAACAACCCCAGCTCACTCACCCACTCCTCATAAGACTTGTGCTCCAGACCCTTCACCAGCTTCGTTGCACTCCTCTGGACATCCTCCAGCACCTCGATGTCTTTCTTGTAGTGAGGGGCCCAAAACTGAACACAGTAGTCGAGGTGTGGCCTCACCAGTGCCAAGTACAGGGGCACTATCACCTCCCTGGTCCTGCTGGCCACACTATTCTTGATACAGGCCAGGATGCCATTGGCCCTCTTGGCCACCTGAGCACACTGCTGGCTCATGTTCAGCCGGCTGGCTGACTCCTTTGCCCTTCAGGACTGCCTCCCAAGGGACTCTGTTAACCTGACTCCCAAACAGCCCAAAGTCCACCCTTCTAAAGTTCAGGGTAGCGGTCTTGCTGCCCCCTTCCTTACCTCTCCTAGAATTGAAAACTCTATCGTTTCATGGTCGCTGAGCTCAATACAGCCTCCGACCACCACATCGCCCACCAGGCCTTCTCTGTTCGTAAACAAAAATTTCAGTGGATTTGTTTCTTATTTATGGCAGCAAAATGTAAATTCATGTGCAATATTCTTCTTGTGCTTGTAGAAGCACAAGGAAAGATCCTAATGCAGACTCTCTTTCATCTTCCAACTTGCCTACCCCACTATCACGCTTCCTTCCCTGACAGTTTTAGAAATAATATATTTTTATGTCTTGACCTGAACAATTATGTAGAATACTTGGACTGGTAAAATACTGATGTTTAAACAATGGCACTGCCATAATTTCTGGAGTGTGAATGGGAAGATTACACTTCCCATCTGCTCACTTATAAATTAAACAAAATTCTAGAAGTTGTTAAAAATATATACCCATGAACCAAATATTTTCATTATTTTATGAAACATAATTATTTTATTTTATAAAAGATAACTGTTGGCTCAACTTTTTGCCTCTACCAATGCCACCTTCTGCGCTGGAGTCAGGTATTGTACTTCCGCAGTGTAAGAATTATCTAAAGCCAAGAATAATAACCACTCAAGCTAGTGTTTTGGTAGCTGTTTCTTTGTATTTTACCAATGATGTTCCTAACTAAGGAAGTTTCTGAAACACTAAGATGTAAATGTGAATTGACAAGAACAAAATAACATTTTGGAAACAGAACAGCCAAAAGCTTGTTTTCCCATATTTAATTGAAATAGAGTACAGGTAAACAAGAAGTACATCAGAAAAAAAACCAACCAAACAAACAAACAAAAACCAAAAGCACAGACGGTAAAGACTGAGTACTTTAAAAAATAGCTGGAAGGGGAAACAACAGGTAAACAAGGAAAAGGGAAAGGAAGTAGAGGGGGAAGACCCTGAAACCTTAGATCTTTAAAATCTTTATGTCAGTCTAAGTTTTTCAGAGCTTGAGGTAAAGGAAAATTTGCACAGCACTTTTTATTTTCCTTCACGTGCAATCACATTTGGATTTAGCCACAAAGTGTAGATACGTGTGGCCTGTAACCTGCACTGATCTGCAGTGTGTGATTCTGATGTACAGCCTCCAGCAACTATCCTGAGTAAACATGTATGTACAGACAACCTTTCTCCAAATACCTGTGGGCTCTTAGATGGCATGACTGCAGTGGAGTTTGGTTCCTGAAACAGAATGATAAAAAAAGAAAAGGAAGGGAATTATTTCAGTTGCTGAGATGCACTAATGTGGAATGTCATAGAGGAATGAATTGTATTGTAATTCAATACAGTAAACTGTTTAAGCCTAGGGTATGACATGAAGCAGGCTCTGTTGTCCTGGTCCAACATATCATTTAAACAGTTTTATCTGAATTCCTACTGGGAGCATAAATGCCTACCTTGTAAACTATGCAAATTAGATAAGACAAATTTATTTTACCCACATTCATCCACAGACCCACAGACTGACTAAATGTGGCATTTATTTGATTTAGCTAAACATAGAATTAGTTCTCAGTCAATAAAAAAGATTAGACTCATAATTCTTTTCTAAACTCTGATTTACTTTTTCCTATGAATCGTCTTGACAAACTTACCTAGAACTTCACAGAGAAATCAGTACCTCCTCTTTAAAGTCATCTTATTCTCTCCTCCACTCTCAGTGTTTGGCCTTCTTGTAAAATGATTCACTCCTGGCAAGATTTCTCTGGGAAGGCTAGTTCATGACCTGTATTTGAGAAAGGTACTTCTCTGGCAATCAGCACAGATTGCTCATTGCTTCTCTGCTCCTAGATTCAGGTCTTGCATTCTCTGAGGTTTCCAAGATATAATGTGCCATGTTTGGAGGGTCAAGCAGTAAGGCCCTAATATGCTACAATACTGAAAAACAGGTTGGAGCACAAAACAAATGAAGCAGCTGCAATTTTCAAGGAGCTATTGATTTTCCACTGAGCAAGTGATTTGCCACTACATTTTGTTGTATGGTTTCCTTTAGCTAGTACATGTGGCCTATATTCACTGGTGGGTAAAACTTCAGAACAGCTTTTATTTTATTCAAACTGTTAATCCATCTTTCTACTAACAATAAACAAAACAGATGCTCGATACCTCAATATCATGCAATATGAATATCTGGTAGAAATGTAGGATCTGTAAACCTCATGATACATATATTTAACAACAAAGTGATAATCTTTTCCTTTTTAAAATGTAATTTTAAAACTAAAATTATATTTAAAGTATTTGGACATGTATCAATCAGGAGGTTAATAAATAAAAACTTTAAAACCAACAGAATTTAAGCAAACATTTGGGATACATTTCAGGCTTACAAACAGTAAAGTTATTCTGTGTCCTTCCATTAGAGATATTTTAGCCATTAGGAAAGATATTATAGGAACAATCAATTTTTTGATTAAGAAAATCAAAATACAAACTGCTTTTCTTTACTATCCTTATTGAGCTAGGACATGCTGGGTGTTGAAAGTAGCACAAGAACAGTGCCTCACACTATGTTCTGCCTTATGAATATGAACTACACCTTCTTGGGCTTCTTGTTCTATATATCTACAATGACACAACTTAAAGAAGCTTATAAAAGGTATTTTTTCTTGAGGACTACGCAGGGCAAGAAAAACACAAAACCCTCCTGGTCTTGGCTCAAAATATCTAAGTTAAGTGGCAGTTACTGTGGATGAGGGATGAGAAAGAAAACCTTAGAAAAAAGTCTTAAGAGGAAGAGGCATGAAGTAAACCAGAGCTGTTGATAATCCATATGATAAAATCCTTGATTTCACTGATATTTTCCCATAATGATTTACTTCTGATTTTAAAACAGGTTTTTGCTCTGGTCTCATCAATATTTAAGCATATTAAACATGTCCTTATTCCTAGTTCTAAGATAATCTAGATGTATTACTCCTACAGGTAAAGCAAATTGAGTTTTCTTTTTGATGAAGCAGCTGTCCATCAAGAAAAGCTGTTTTATCTAAAACTTCCTTTTCTGCAGGCATATGTCAAATTTTGACAACATGATTTATAGGAAAAAATTACATGATATATCGTTCATAGATTATATGAACAAAATCAAAATATTTTACTCCAATGTTATCAGAACTTTTCACTGCAATTTATTTTCAAATTCTGTTGATTTATATTACACTACATTTAACATAATAAGGACATTAGAGATTTTGAAACAACATTAGAATACACTGTGTTCTCTTCTGAAATAAAGGTTTTTTCTGTGCTGCTAACATAGACAAAAGACAAAGTAGAAAATACTGTCATTTTCTGAGATGAAATTAAAGAAAAACTTATTTCAGGCCATTATTACTTGAACTTTTACTCATATTTGAGCAAATTTAGAGGCATAAATGGCATCTGAAATGTTTCTTTCCTTCCGTAAGTCTACTCTGGCATTCTGAGAAATAGATGGGTGTATATGTAGAGAGGGAGAGGGACGGGGGAGTGGATATCATGAGGTACAAATGGAAGTAAGGCCAGAAAGGAACTTTGGGGGTTGCAGAAAAGGGTAAATATCCTTATACACCAGAGAAGAGGGGTAAAAGAGGTTGGAAAGAAATCTTTCCTGCATGAAGTATCTTATTGTTCGGGAGTCTAGTTAACAGAGTCCCTTGGGAAGCAGTCCTGAAGGGCAAAGGAGTCCAGGAAGGCTGGACATTCTTCAAGAAGGAAATCTCAAAGGTGCAGGAGCAGGCCGTCCCCATGTGCCACAAGTCGAGCAGGCGGGGGAGAAGACTGGCCTGGCTGAACAGGGAGCTTTGGCTAGAACTTAGAAAAAAAAGGAGAGCCTACCACCTTTGGAAGAAGGGGCAGGTGACTCAGGGGGATTACAAGAATGTTGTGAGGATATACAGGGAGAAGATCAGAAAAGCAAAGGCGCAACTGGAACTTAAACTGGCCACTGACGTTAAAGACAACAAAAAAAGTTTTTATAAATGTGTCAGTGACAAAAGGAGGGCCAGGGAGAATCTCCCTTCTTTGTTGGATGCAGAAGATAACCTTGCCACGAAGGCTGAGGAGAAGGCTGAGGTACTTAATGCCTTCTTTGCCTCAGTCTTTAATAGTCAAGCTAGTCATCCTCGGGTTTTTCAGGCCCCTGAGCTGGGAGACGGAGATAGGACGCAGAGTGAAGTCCCAGTTGTTGAAGAGGTGGCAGTCACTGACCTGCTCCTCCACCTGGATGTGCACAAGTCCATGGGGCCAGATGGGATCCACCCGAGGATACACAGGGAGCTGGCAGAGGAGCTGGCCAAGCCACTCTCCATTATTTATCAGCAGTCCTGGTCAATCGGGGAGGTCCCGGATGACTGGAAGCTAGCAAATGTGATGCCCCTCTCCAAGAAGGGTCGGAAGGAGGATCCAGGGAACTACAAGTCTGTCAGCCTGACCTCAGTGCCAGGGAAGGTCATGGAGTAGGTCATCTTGAGTGCCATTATGCAGCAAGTGCGGGACAACTGAGGGATCAGGCCCAGCCAGCATGGGTTTATGAAAGGGACATCCTGTTTCACTAACCTGGTCTCCTTCTATGACAAGGTGACCCACTTAGTGGATGAGGGGAAGGCTGTGGATGTTGTCTACTTGGACTTTAGTAAGGCCTTTGACACAGTCTCCCACAGCATTCTCCTGGAGAAGCTGGCTGCACACAGCTTGGATGGGTGCACTCTGTTCTGGGTTAAAAACTGGCTGGACGGCCAAGCCCAGAGAGTGGTGGTGAATGGAGTCAAATCCAGTTGGTGGCCGGTCACAAGTGGCGTTCCCCAGGGCTCAGTGTCGGGGCCGGTCCTGTTCAACCTCTTCATTGATGATCTGGATGAGGGGATCGAGTGCACCCTCAGTAAGTTTGCAGATGACCCCAAATTAGGTGGAAGTGTCGATCTGCTGGAGGGTGGGAAGGACCTGCAGAGGGACCTGAACAGGCTGGATCGTTGGGCCGGGGCCAACTGTACGAGGTTCAACAAGGCTCAGTGCCGAGTCCTGCACTTGGGTCACAACAACCCCATGCAATGCTACAGGCTAGGGGAAGAGTGGCTGGAAAGCTGCCTGGCAGAAAAGGACCTGGGGGTGTTGGTTGACAGCCGGCTGAACATGAGCCAGCAGTGTGCTCAGGTGGCCAAGAGGGCCAATGGCATCCTGTCTTGTATCAAGAATAGTGTGGCCAGCAGGACCAGGGAGGTGATAGTGCCCCTGTACTTGGCACTGGTGAGGCCACACCTCGAGTACTGTGTTCAGTTTTGGGCCCCTCACTACAAGAAAGACATCGAGGTGCTGGAGGATGTCCAGAGGAGTGCAACGAAGCTGTTGAAGGGTCTAGAGCACAAGTCTTATGAGGAGCGGCTGAGGGAGCTGGGTTTTTTTAGTTTGGAGAAGAGGAGGCTGAGGGGAGACCTGATTGCTCTGTACAACTACCTGACAGGAGGTTGAAGCGAGGTGGGGGTCGGTCTCTTCTCCCTAGTAACAAGTGATAGGATGAGAGGAAACGGCCTCAAGCTGTGCCAGGGGAGGTTTAGGTTAGATATTAGGAAAAACTTCTTCACCGAGAGGGTGGTCAAGCATTGGAACAGGCTGCCCAGGAAAGTGATTGAGTCTCCATCCCTAGAGGTATTTAAAGAACGGATAGATGTGGTGCTCGAGGACATGGTATAGATGGACTTGGCAGTGATAGGTTGACAGTTGGACTCGATGATCTTAAGGGTCTTTTCCAACTTTGATGATTCTATGATTCTATGAAATTGAAAGCATTGCATTAGTGTAACTGAAGGAGATCAAATCTAGAGACAGTAGACCATACCAAGCCTATTTCTGTGCTATGGCAGCAAATATTTACATATCATCCCTTTTACAGATGAAAACCATTCCTGTAGTGTTTTCATTCCTTCTGTTCCTGTCAGAATGAAGTCCTAAAGTTTCACCTTAGTGGTGAAACATCTTCCAGATTCCATCTTAAATTTCATCCTGAGAAGTATGAAATACAATACATATTTATTTCATGAGATTTTTTGTTCTTTCTGGTTTTCTTCCTGGAGAATTCCTAAGGAACTGAACTGTACCTACCCTTGATCTTCTTTTCCTAAGCTAAATAAATGAATTTCTTTTAGCATCCTTCAAAAAAAAAAAAAAAGTTGTCTCTTTTCCTAATCATTCTAATAGCCATACTTTCACTGCACTCCAGAATTAATCTTTGATTGGTACAGAAGAATGAGGACATGTCAGTCTCTCTTACCTGCTTCAGTTACAGTGGCCAAAAACACTCCAGAGCTGAAGCATGAAGAAACCACAAGAGGTAATACCAAATTCAGAGGCAAATATCCACCCTGAGCTCACAGGAGCTTACAAAAACCACCTGCTCTTACTGTTAGATAAATTCAGAGTGTGGGTGCCAAGGATGTGCACAAGACAGCCCTCAAAAACTTTAAATTTCACCAGTAACTAGTAACTAGGAGTCACAAGGATTAGAAACTGTTTGGAATAATTAACAAATCCTGTAGCAATACTCTACCCTTCTGTTTCTGAAAACAATGTAATACATTCATTATCATTAAAAAGCATGCTTAAATATTTAATTATTTTCTTCAGACACTTATATATAAAACTGTATGTTGTAATCCTGACATAAAACTATCTATTAATGTGCTAATGATAAATGTTACTATGTTAAACTAAATTCTTCAAAATTCCTCTGAGCAACATCAGCTCTGCTCAGTAATATAATTGCAGTAATTGACAATAATGTAATAAAGTAATATAATAACATAGTAATAAGATAATTGGCATGGATGTTCTGAATTACTAAGTAGATCTCCTATCAGTAATTATTATTAACATTAATTTTCCATATACTCAAGGAATGTGAAATAAACTGAAATATCAGTTAGGTTATGAAAAAATGACATTTAGACAAGTTTGTAGCTAATTCAAATATATATTATACATATATATTTATATATATACATAAATTTACTTGGAAATGTAAATATGTGTTCAACTACTGGCATAATGTTTCAATGTAGATATATTCACATGCACGCATATGTATTTTTTCCCAAATGAAATGTTCCCATAGGTGTCCCCGGTATCAAAATAATGCTCAGTTGCCATAGATCTGTCAGGGACATTACTCTTCCTGTGTTTCCTTCTAACAATAAAAAGCAAAAATTTTGAGGTTAATTTACATTTAACTGCACTGCTGTAGTTACACAGGAATTCATTTCCTTAATATTGTTGGAGCTGTAATTGTGAGGTACAGCTCAAGGAAATACCTGAGCTACCAGAAAAACATATAGCTTCGTCAGACCTTCTTACAAAAGTGAAGTGGTTATTGAAGAAATATCCATCCCAGAAATATGTTTGCTTACAGTGAATAATATAAAATTTCTGATGTTTTCTCTGAGGGAGGGGACAATGTCATGTTACATAAGAAAAGAGAACTAATCATAGAATCATAGAATCATAAAATGCTTTGGGATGGAAGGGACCTTTAAAGGTCATCTAGTCCCTCCCCCCTGCAATGGGCAGGGACAGCTTCCACTAGATCAGAATCGTCAGAGCCCCATCTGGCCTGTCCTTGAATGTTTCCAAGGATGGGGCATCAACCACCTCTCTGGGCAACCCGTTCCAGTGTTTCACCACCCTCATCATGAAATTTTTTTCCTTATATCTAGTCTATATCTACCCTCCTTTAGTTTAAAACCATTGCCCCTTCTCCTGTTGCATCAGGCCTTGCTAAAAAGACTATCCTCATCTTTCTTGTAGGTCCCCTTTAAGTACTGAAAGGCCGCAATAAGGTCTTCCCTGCAGCCTTCTCTTCTCCAGGCTGAACAACTCCAACTCTCTCAGTCTTCTTTCATAGAAGAGGTGTTCCATCCCTCTGACCATTTCTGTGGCCCTCCTCTGGACCCACTCCAACAGGTCCATGTCTTTCCTGTGCTGAGGATTCCAGAGCTGGACACAGCACTCCAGGTGGGGTCTCACCAGAGCAGAGTAGAGGGGCAGAATCACCTCCCTCAACCTGCTGGCCACGCTTCTTTTGGTGCAGCCCAGAATACAGTTGGCTTTCTGGGGTGTGAGAGCACATTGCAGGCTCATGTTCAGCTTTTCACCCACCAGTACCCCCAAGTCCTTCTCGGCAGGGCTGCTCTCAATCCCTTCACCCCCCAGCCTGTACTGATACCAGGGATTGCCCCCACCCAGGTGCAGGACCTTGCACTTGGCCTTGTTGAACCTCATGAAGTTCACATGGGCCCACTTCTTGATCTTGTCCAGGTGCCTCTGGGTGGCATCCCGTCCCTCAGGCATGTCAACTGCACCACTCAGCTTGGTGTCATCTGCAAACTTGCTGAGGGTGCACTCGATCCTGCTATGTCATTGATATTGTCAAGATATTAAAAATTATTATGTCAAGATATTAAAAAGCACTGGCCCCAGTACGGACCCCTGAGGGACACCACTTGTCACTGTTCTCCATCTGGACATCGAGCCATTGACCACTACCCTCTGAATGCAATCATCTAGCCAGTTTGCTATCCACTGAACAGTCCGCCCATCAAATGGGTATCCTTCCAATTTAGAGAGAAGGATGTTGTGGGAGACTGTGTCAAAGGCCTTACAGAAGTCCAGATAGATGACATCCATAGCTCTTCCCTTGCCCACTGATACAGTCACTCCATCACAGAAGGCCACTAGGTTGATCAGGCAGGACTTGCCCTTGGTGAAGGCGTGCTGCTCTCTCAAATCACCTCCCTGTCCTCCATGTGCCTTAGCATAGCTTCTAGGAGGATCTGTTCCATGATCTTCCCAGGCACAGAGGTGAGGCTGACAGATCGGTAGTTCCCAGGGTCCTCCTTTTTACCCTTTCTAAAAATGGGTGCAATATTTCCCTTTTTCCAGTCCCCAGGGACTTCACCTGACTGCCATGACTTTGTGAATATCATGGAGAGTGGCTTGGCAACTACATCAGCCAATTCCCTCAGGACTCTGGGATGCATCTCATCAGGACCCACAGATTTACGTATGTTCAGCTTCCTCAGGTGGTCACGAACCTGATCTTTACTTACAGTGGGAGGACCTTTGCCCCCCGATCTCCGTCAAATGGCCCATTGACTCGGGAGGTGTGAGGAGACAGACTGCCAGTGCAGACTGAGACAAAAAAGTTGTTGAGTACCTCAGCCTTCTCCTCGTCTGTTTTTACCAGCTTGCCAGTTTTGCTCATTAGAGGGGGTACACTTTCTTTAACCTTTCTTTTCTGGTTGATGTACTTGTAGAAGCCCTTCTTATTATTCTTTGCATCCGTTGCCAGGTTCAGCTCCAGCCAAGCCTTGGCTTTCCTGATCCCATCCTTACACAACCGGGCAGTGTCCCTGTACTCTTCCCAAGATACCAGTGCCTGCTTCCACTGCCTATGCATTCTCTTCTTGCCCTTTAGTTTGACCAACAGGTCATGGCTCAGCCATACCAGCCTCTTCCCTTCCTTGCCTGATTTCTTGCACCTGGGGATTGAGAGCTCTTGTGCTTTGTCAAAAGCATCCTTAAAGAACTGCCAGCTCTGTTCTGCTCCCTTGTCCCAGAGGGCAGTTTCCCAGGGGGTCCTGTTGATTAACTCCTTGAAAAGCTGAAAGTTTGTTTCCCTAAAATTCAGGGTCCTGACTATACTCTTTACCTGACCGTTACCTCTCCAGGCTGTGAAGTCTACCAGTGTGCGATCACTGCAGCTGAGGCTTCCTCCAATCCTGACATCACTGATGAACTCACTCACATTGGTTACCACCAGGTCCAGTACTGCATCTCCTCTGGTAGGGCTATCTATTACCTGTCTTAAGAAATTGTCCTCCACGCGCTCCAGGCGTCTCCTAGATTGCCTACCACCTGCTGTGTTACATTCCCAGCAGATGTCGGGGTGGTTGAAATCCCCCAGCAGGACAAGAGCCTGTGAGCACAAAGCTTCCTGTAGTTGGAGAAAAAAGGCTTCGTCAATAGGCTCCCCTTGATCAGGCAGCCTGTAGTAGACACCAACTATGAGGTTCCCTTTGTTGCCTTGGTCTCTAATTCTTACCCATAAGCTTTCAACCTCCTCATGGCTATTCTTCAGGGACAGTTCTTCACATTTTATCAATTTCTTGATGTAGAGGGCAACGCCTCTGCCCCTCCTACCTTGCCTGTCCCTTCTGAACAGCCTGTAGCCTTCAATAGTTGAACTCCAGTCATGGGATTTATCCCACCAAGTTTCAGTGATGGCAATTAGGTCATAACTTTCTAGCAGCATGGTAGCTTCCAGCTCTTCCTGTTTGCTGCCCATGTTGTGTGCATTCATGTAGAGGCACTTCAGCTGGGCTATCATCCGCGTCCCCTTCTTGGAAGAACACACCTTGGTTCCCTTGAGAAATTTCTCTGATATTTCCCTGTTGGCTTCTGTTACCTCAAGAGCCCCCTGCTCATGCCCCTAAGACTTTGACTGTGCTGCAGTGTCTCCAGTGTGCCTCAGATCAACAGGCTGAGGGCCCCTGCTAGCACCCCGTCCCCCGGTAGTACCCCATCCCTCTAATCATGGCATGTAATCCCACCCCTTATCACAGGCAAACCTGATATCGACCCCCTCCCCCTTCAAATCTAGTTTAAAGCCATGTCAATAAGCCCTGCAAGCTCCTGAGCAAAGACCCTCTTCCCCCTTTGAGAAAGGTCAATCCCGTCAGATGCCAGCAAGCCTGGTACCATGTAGGCCATCACATTGTTGAAAAATCCAAAATTGTGACGATGACACCAGCCACAGAGCCATGTATTAATGGACTGGATCCATTAATTCCCATACCAGATTTCTCTCACTGTATAAAGAAGCCATGCTAGAAGCCCTGGGCATGAAGATGCAGCCTTCTTATGGATGTAGAACAGCATTCTGGATTTTCTGATGGTGTAAGGAAACTGTCCATTAGGAACCCCAAGTGTCAAATCTGTGAAAAACTGTGGAAAAGTGGACTTGGTTTTGGCTGGAACAGGGGTGGTATTCTGCTAGTTTTAAATCAGGCACTCACAAATTACATTCTCAGATGTGTGTCTACTGATTAGTCATTAAAATAACACAGACAAGTCAAGGAATGTTGGTAGCTTTGACAAGGTGGTTTCCACACTCGTTCGTGGCTGCCAATTCTGTGCTCTCCTATTAATATTGTATGTATTTTATTTCAGTCTATTGTGACCTAAATCATCTGATGCTCTGCTAGCCCTTTGAAGATATTTATGGCAACAATTTGCAGGTACTTATGGTGAAACTACACTGTTTATAGATACCTGTATAGGTAAAAAGTCCTTTCTTAAATTTATTCAAATTGTATCTTTTTTCCTGCCTCAAATCAAACTTACTAGATTTATTCCTATCATCAAATTTGATCCAAGACTCAGTTTTTCAGTATTCTTCCTCAGTCTGATGGAATCATGTCATAGTTGGTTTGACCCTCCAGAAAACTGTCTAAAAATAAGGCATCTGTTTAAAAATGAGGTTCTAGGTTCCTGTTGTTAACAGCGGCATGTATCTAAGTAGAATTTACCGATCTACTACAGACTGGGAAAATTAATGTTGGTAAAATTCACCTTCTGAAGATGTTTATTTGTCGTGATTAACTATCTAGACAGCCTATTAGCTTAAACCACTCTTACAGCTGTAAGCAAGTAGCTGAATCCCACTTGAGCTCTTAAAGCTTGGTGATATGAATTTTCTCTGACGAAAAGCTAGAATACAGTCACAAAAAAAGAGGGAGTGAAAGAAAAAAATAGAAGAAAAAGGGGACAGGGGGGAAAAATAAAAATAAATAAAAATAAAGATAAAAAGAAAAATAAACATAAAAAGAAAAAGAAAAAAGAAAAAAGAAAAAAGAAAAAGAAAAAGAAAAAGAAAAAGAAAAAAGAAAAATAAAAAGAAAAAAGAGAAAAGAAAAAGAAAAATAAAAATAAAAATAAAAAAAAGAAAAAGAAAAAGAAAAAGAAAAAGAAAAAGAAAAAGAAAAAGTAAAAGAAAAAGAAAAAGAGAAAGAAAAAGAAAAAGAAAAAGAAAAAGAAAAAGAAAAAGAAAAAGAAAAAGAAAAAGAAAAAGAAAAAGAAAAAAGAGAAAAAGAACGAATTTGCAGAAATTACAGTTCAAACAATTTACAGTGAGGATAGAAAAGACAGAAAGAGAGAAGAATAAGAAAGTCTTTGTGTTCCCACTGTGATAGTTAAGGAACAGAGGGACTAATTCTGTCTACATCTTGCGCTACAGTGCTCTCTCAGTGACAGGTTAGTTAAAAGTTAGCTATACAGTAGCTGATGAGGAAGAATGCTGCTTAAATGAGGAGCAGAGGAGAAATGAGGAAAAAGAAAGATGTGTAGTGGTGTGACTATTACTGTAAAAGTGGTGCAGGAGCATGGCCTTAATCATGGTAAATTCATTGCTGGATGCATTCACATAACACGAAGTACTGCTATGCAGAGGTGTTAGCTAATACAGCTATACAGTGCAACACGGTGTTACAGCTAATTAGCAACGTGTTCCTAATATCTATGTCACTTTTGATTTTTGAGTTAGCTCAGTTATGACTTGGTACTGCTTAGTGCGCATGTACCCTGAGTGACTCTTTCAACATCATATCAGAAGCCTGTGGCAGAGATTACAGCTGATCCCATTTGTGCACCTCAATGTGATCCCTCAATTTTAAGACCTTTGTGATCTCTCAAAGATGCTGACCTATTAAGATCCTAGTCAAACTCAAGAATGCCTTTCCTTTTTTAATGACTACACAGAAAATATAGTCTACCTTCAGCACAGAACTGTTTCTAAGATCTTTGCACACAGGAAAAGCATTATTTTAAGCTATCCATGCAAACACAAATTCAGGAATGTCTATCTAGATGGAACTTTTTTCCAAATTAATGACCAAAACCACTCAAAACCACTAATTCTTTCTGATTTTCTTTGTTGATATTAACCATTTTGATTTACCAGCAGCCTTCCTCATCAATTTGAAGTTAAGTTAAATTCACAATATTTAGTTTTTACTTACTCTTTAAAAAATCATAAAAAATAAATTATCTGTTGTTCAGTTTTCTTCTTTATTAGTACTTTTTTATCTATTTAATACTGGAAAGCCTCAGGTACATTTTTAGTGTACAGGAGTTTTACTTTTTCACATAATTAAAAGCATAACTGTTATTAATTTACTTGCATAAACCACCGTTTTCTACATTGACATACAGGTATGATTATTAATATTATTTTTTGTAAAGACTCTCCAGTTTCTCTGGTAAATGTCAGACTCTATCTGATAACTCTTCATTTTCTCTCTTCTTTCTTATCTGTTCCTTCTTTCTCAAACACCATTCTCAACAAAATAAAACCTGGACATGGAAATGTAAATCAGCTACATTGAATTCCTTAATCTTATTAAAGCCATGATATGGTAAATAATTTTATGAAAGATAACATTGGCTAAGTCAAGTCTTCATTTGGCAGACTCTCAAATTGCTCATCAGAGGACCATCTATCAACTCTGGAACCGCTTAGGCAAAAAACAACTAAAATAAATTAGAATAGATATTAAAGACTGAGTAATACACTGCAAACATCTAATGCTAATGCAAAAGTTTTGAAACAGCTGTTTTTCTGTTCACAAGTACTGATAAAATATTTTAACTGTCTATGATCTGATTAGTAAATTGATTTTAAAATGTCTTTCATTTTCTTGTTTTGATTTTTCCACTACTAATTTGCCAACATTTATCAATTACATGATGTGGAAAGCCTAAAAATAGCTGTGAACAGGGGTTGTGTAATTATTCTATATATTTATGTATATATAAATTTACATATGCATGCATATGCAAACTAATGTACTCACTTTAAAAGCCATTTTTCAGGTAGAATATGCACAAATACCAGTTTAACGTATTTAATGTAATATTAATAGATTATATTTAAGCAAATTACTGAGCAACTTACTGTGAAGTCAGAGCAGCATAGAAAAAGCAGAAGTTTGGTATTTTTTTTTTTGCTTTCTCTTGCAACAAACCAAATCAATGAGACATACAGGGGCATCTTCATACTCAGTAAGATAATTAGTGTAGCATGCTGCAAGAACACTTGAAGGGACAAATCACTGACTCTCCAGTATAATTCTCCCTAGTGAAATTACAGAAAGTGTGAAAGAATGGTTTATAGGGTTGAACCAGTAGGGCTATTCAGTAAAACTGCAACTGGATGGAAAAAGGAGAATGGACTACAATACCCCTTGTCTTCTTCAGCAGCCACAACCTACCATCTATCCTAACCTCCTACATGGTCAGTTCAGTTAGTTCAGCAAAGAGAAATTTTGAGAGGTGTGTACTGTATCTGTCTGGTACAGAGCTAATTTTCTTCACAGCAGTCTGTATGGTTTGTGTTTTAGATCTGTGACCTGTTTCTCACTCTGCCCCACAGCAAGTACGCTGGGGGTGTGCAAGATGTTGGGAGGGGTCAGAACGAGAGCAGCTGACCCAAATTAACCAAAGGGATAGTCCATGCCATATAACACCATACTGAACAATAAAACTGTGTCAAGTTTAGGGTGATAAGGGGGAGTTTTTCCAAAGTAGTTGTTACGCAGGAACTGACTAGGCATCAGTTTGCTGGTGAGAAGTGGTGAATGATTGCTTGTGCTTAATTTTTTTTTTTTTTTACCTTCAATTATTAAACTGTCTTTATCTCAGCCCACTTTTTCCCTTCTGATTCTCCCCCCAATCTCACTGGAGGAGAGTGAGCAAAGTACTGGATGGGCGTTCAGCTGCTAGCTGGGGTCAACACACCACAGGTGACAAGAAGAAACTGCAATTCTTTAATATTCTGATGAAACAAAAAATGTTTAAAAACTAGCTGGAAGGTGAAGTTAGGGTAAAAAAAAAAAATGCATGCTTGATGAGAAGTGAGACAATGGGGTTTGGGTTTTCCACATTGGTGCTGTTAATTAATGAAACAGTTTTGCTGGGGATATACTGGATTTCTCATAATATTCGTTTACTGAATCCAGATTTAATGTCTGTGTAATGCAGTACCTATTTCTCTTCCAGGGTCATGGAATTGATGTTAGAATCACTTGTCAAAATTGTGCAGCCTGCACTAAGCAAGAAATTAAAATAAATTCTTTCTCATGTTAGTAATCACCGATCCTAGGCTTTCTCAAATTTATCACAAGATTATGTGTGGAACAGTATTGAGACAATTCAGGTCATTCAGACAGTTATCCTCTTAATCAGTTTGACATATATCGAGTATTTCTGCAGCTGTTTGCAAAACATTATTTATCTTTTGGCAGAATTTTATAGCAGTGGGCTGAAGCATGATAACTTGTATTTCTCCTCCTTTGATTATAGAGAGTTCTGACAAGCCTTTGTTGGTTTTAGTATAGAGTCCTGATTTGGTGCGAACAGCAGTATTTATGAATCATACAAATCTTATATATCATACAGATTTTTTTTCTCAGCAGATAAAGGGAATGTTATTGTTCTAGTACATCCAGTGGTGCCTCTAATGCTGTTTAACTGGGAAGGATCACAGCATGACACGCTGTCGTGAACCTGCATACATGCACAAGTGTGTTTGATGCAACAGAGGTTTAAAAGAACAATAACATACATAAAAAGATCATTATCAGTTGCGGTGGGTTGACCTTGGCTGGATGCCAGGTGCCCATCAAGCCACTCTATCACTTCTCTCCTCAGCAGGACATGGGGGGAGAAAACAAGATGGAAAAAAACTCATGGGTCAAGATAAAGGCAGTTTAATAAAGCAAAAGCAAAGGCCATGTGCAGAAGCAAAGCAAAACAAAAGATTTATTCTCTACTTCCCATCAGCAGGTGACGTCCAGCCAATTTCCAGGAAGCAGGGCTTCAGTACATGTAGCAAGTTGCTCCTCCTCTCTCTTAGCTTTTGTTGCTGAGCAGACATGATATGGTATGGAATATCCCTCCGGTCAGTTTGGGTCAGCTGTCCTGGCTATGTCCCCTCCCAAGAGCTTGCCCACCTCCAGCCTACTGGCTTTCGGGGGTGTGGTGGGGAGGAACGTTGGAGAGACAGCCTTGATGCTGTGCGAGCACTGCTCAGGAGTAGCCAAAACACTGGTGTATTATCAACACCTTTCTCACCTTTCTAGCTACCAATACAAAGCACAGCACTATGAGGGCTGCTATAGGGAAAATTAACTTCATCTCAGCCAGACCCAATACAGTCTCCACCCCTTATTCATACTATTTGCGTCATGTTCAGGTCCCACAAAATTTAATGCATATATATATCTTCTAACCATCCCATTGCATTTAATTCTCATTAGTGAAATCCTTTCTTACCCACACAGTTACAACTTATACTACATACTTAAATCATCTTTATACTCAACATACAGATTTGTACATTCTCATTAAGTACTATGCCCTGTCCTTCAACACATAGATATTATTCTCCCATTCCATGAGCTTCCTCCACTCCTCCAAATGTTCATAAGCACAGGCTATGATTTGGGCCTCAGCTGTCAAGATGGGTGCTCAGGATGGGAGAATCATAAAATCACAGAATTGTTTAGGTTGGAAAAGACCATCAAGATCATCAAGTCCAACCATTAACCTAACACTGCCAAGTCCACCACTAAACCATGTCCCTAAGCACCATGTCTACCTGTCTTTTAAATACCTCCAGGGATGGAGACTCAACCACGTCCCTGGGCAGCCTGTTCCAATGCCTGACTACCCTTTCAGTGAAGAAATTTTCCTAATATCTAATATAAATGTCCCCTGACACAACTTGAGGTCATTTCCTCTTGTCCTATCGCTTTTAACTTGGGAGAAGGGACTGACCCCCACCTCACTACAACCTCCTTTCGGGTAGTTGTAGAGAGCGATAAGGTCTCCCCTCAGCCTCCTTTCCTTCAAGCTAAACAATCCCAGCTCCCTCAGCCATTCCTCGTAAGACTTGGTCTCTAGGCCCTTCACCAGCTTTGTTGCCCTTCTTTGGACACGCTCCAGCATCTCAATGTCCTTCTTGTAGTGAGGGGCCCAAAACTGAACACAGGATTCGAGGTGTGGCCTCACCAGTGCTGAGGACTGGGGGACGATCACTTCCCTAGTCCTGCTGGCCACACTATTTCTGATACAAGCCAAGATGCTCTTGGCCTTCTTGGCCACCTGAGCACACTGCTGCCTCATATTCAGCCAGCTGTCGATCAGCACCCCCAGATCCTTTTCTGCCAGACAGCCGAGGCCAATTGTATGAGATTCAACATGGCTAAGTGCCGGGTCCTGCGCTTCAGTCTCAATGACCCCATGCAATGCGACAGGCTTGGGGAAGGGTGGCTGGAGAGCCTTAACGATTCTATGATTCTATGATTCTAATGTTTTGTGGGCCCATTGAGCTACACATACCTCACCCTTCTGCTCCCAGTCCAGGCCCACCTGAGCTACGTCAATTTTGACAGCCTTGTCATTGTTTCAATGTTCTTCAGTGGCATGGCTTTTGGACACATGAGCATCTACATGATGTACCTTTAGAGACATGTTTTCTACCCAGGCAATGATGCCCTGCCACAATGCAGCAGCCCAGATGGGTTTACCCCTGCACTGCCAATTGGTCTTCTTCCACTGCTGTAGCTATCCCCATAGTGCATTAGCCACCATCTAGGAGTCAGTATAGAGTACTGGCCACTTTTCTCGTTCAGCAGTCTCTAGGGTTAGTTGGATGGTTTTCACTTCCACAAACGGACTTGACTCACCTTGTTCTTCAGTGGTTTCAA
This sequence comes from Nipponia nippon, assembly GCF_047370975.1. NCBI lineage: Eukaryota > Metazoa > Chordata > Aves > Pelecaniformes > Threskiornithidae > Nipponia > Nipponia nippon. Next base: position 17,162,755 of record NW_028262290.1, on the reverse strand, counting down.
CAACTTGTCATGTGGGACTCCACACAGCAGCTTTCCACTTCTGATGGTTTCCTACAACACAACAGGATCCGTCAGTAAACAAAGCATAACACCTTTCGTCTTCTGATAAGTCATTGTATGTTGGTGCCTCTTGGGCATGAGCCACCTCCTCAGACAATGCTCCAAAATCTCTGCTTTCCGGCCAGTCCATGATCTCTTCCAGGATTTCTGGGCAGCTGGGTTTCCCCAGTTGAGCTTGTTGCATGATCAATGCTACCCACTTAATCCATGTAGCACTGGTTGCATGATGCATAGAGGGGTTGTTTCCTTTGAACATCCAGTGTAGCACAGGCAATCATGGTGCCAAGAGAGATACGTTTCTGTACCAGCAACTTCCGAAGCAGCTAGAACCCCCTCATATGCTGCTAGTATCTCTTTTTCAATTGGAGCATAGTGGGCTTCTGATCCTCAATACCCCTGGTTGACCTTGGATTTCTCCTGAAGTTTTCTGCCAGATGCTCCAGGTGAGACCATGCTCCCCAGCTGCAGTGGAGAGTACATTTTGCACAGCTGGTCCTGTCCAGACAGGCCCAAGAGCTACCACACGAGCTATCTCCTGTTTGATCTGTTCAAAGACTTGTTGTTGCTCAAGGCCCCACTCAAAATAATTCTTCTTTCAGGTTTCTCGATAAAAGGGCTCACAAGCTGATTATAACCTGAAATCTGCATTCTCCAGAATCTCACAAGGCCTAGGAAAGCTTGTGTTTCTTTCTTGTTAGCCAGCGGAGACATAGTTGCTATCTTGTTGATCACATCCATAGGGACATGATGGCATCAATCCTGCCATTTTATTCCCAAGAACTGAATCTCCTGTGCAAATCCCTTGGCCTTGCTTCTTTTTATGATGAAACCAGCTTTCAGAAGAATCTGAATTTTTTTTTTCCCTTCTCAAACACTTCTTCTGCCTTGTTGCCCCATACGATGATATCATCGATGTATTATAGATGTTCAAGGGCATCACCCTTTTCCAGTGCAGTTTGGATTAGTCCCTGAAAAATAGTAGGGCTGTGCTTCCACCCCTGGGGTAGTGGATTCCAGGTATATTGGACACCCCTCTGTGTGAAAGCAAACTGTGGCCTGCATTCTGCTGCCAAAGGAATTGAAAAAAACGCATTGTCAATGCCAACAGTAGCATACCACTTGGCTACCTTTGACTCCAGTTCATATTGGAGCTCTAACATGTCTGGTACAGCAGCACTCAGTGGTGTGTGACTTCATTCAGGCTATGATAGTCTACAGCTAAGTCAAACTTAAACTGAAATGATAGAAGTACAAAAAGAAATAAAAGTTACCTAAGGAAACATTTAGTAGTATCTTCTCCCTCAAAAGCATCACCATTTCATTCATGGAACATTTTCTTATTGTTTGCAAATATGGTACCAGGATTTAGTATGAAATTAATCACAAGACATAAAAATAAAATGGTATTTGGTATTTTTTCTCTTAAAAATGGATTCTGCTTTCCTGTAAGAAATTCAGTTTGTCTCTTTTTCAGAGCAGGGATGCTAAATGAATATAAAGGACAATGTAGGTCATTATTTTATAAAAATTAGCAATCCTTTTGGCTTTACCCTCTCATCATCTTCATTATCTCACTGAATTACACTACATGTTCCCAATGAATTAATATTATGAAAATTTTATCCCGTAACCTTTCTTAAGTATCAAGTGATTCTACAAAATCTCTTAATATTATAACTGCACTTTTCACATTCCTACCAGAAACAGTAGATTCAAAAGTTTAACTCAGTCAACTTTTGAGAAAGATACCATTTTCTTCATTTTCACAGTTTCTCATCCAAAAGCAATTAGAGAGAAACTTATGCTGATTTCCTATCCTAATGATATGTAAGAGCATAATATTTGGCATAGGTCAGTAAGCTTCTTTTATAAGAACCATCTATGAGGCATCAAGAACATTTTGACACAATATAAATGACAGAACAATGTTTTCTTTGCTAATGTCATATTAGTCATTTTAATCTTCTGCAAGTTAATCACTTAATGCTAATTCAGTACTTCCCTCTCCCTACCAGCTGTGATCTTATGTTCTTTTTACTGTGTATCAGCCCTCTCACACATTCTTGTTAGGGTTCTTATAAATTTTTTTATACCCTGTAATTGTCAGGAAACTTAGAATTAAATGCTAGTATATTAAGAATTCATTTACTGACCTAGAGGAATCATCTAGTATATTATTCAACATGCAGAAGGCAAGTGTGCTGCGAAACAGTACTACAGTAGAACTGAAGTTCCCCTACAAAAAAAAAAGCACCCTTTGCCCTGAAGAGAACAAACCTTGCTTATAAGGCATTCATATGAAATGTATGAGTAAGAGATGAATAAGACATATGACTATATATGAATAAGAGATTTATAAATTTTATATGAAAATAAAAGCTACATTTAAGAAATCATGAGAATTTATCTGAACTGTGCTTTGTGGCTTTCCTCTATGTGGGTAGGAATATTTTTAACACCCATAAGAAATCAGTAAGAATTTCTGTTTGTCTTGAGTGTAGGCAGAAATGTACATATGTTTAATAGCTGCTTCTTCTTCTTCCTATGCATAAGTCCAGTTACTTTGCCAGTCAGTTAGACAGTCTGAATTTCTCTAGAAACTCAGTTATTCTGTTGGTCAATAAGTTTTGTGCTGTTCAACCTGGTTCTTCCAATGCTGGACCCTTTCCTCTCAGGTAAGCTAGTTTTTCACTTCTAAGCAAGCTGTATTTTCACTTCCTAAGAAAATTCTACCCCTAGTTTGATTCAACTTTCCTACCATAACATTGAATATATTTTTCAATATATTCAATGAAATATTGAATTTTCATATGTCATATGTATATATGCATATAACATTCATATATGAATATAACATATCCAGTGTCAGCATCTGACAGAATTCTTTGTTGCTTTCCTTTCTTTTCTCTTCCCTTTCTCTTCCTTTATTCTCCACTAAAAAGTTAGTGATTAGCATAAAAACAATGATCTTTTTTGGTATAAGAATGAAACAAAAGCTATCTGTAAGGTACAATGCTTCTTTTATTTTAAAATTATACTATCAAAAAAGAAATCTTCAAAACATGTGTTTAGTGCTAATCAACAAATGATTCATCAGTTTCTTCTCTTTAGGGAAGCAAAAAATACTGAAACTTTTAGTAAAGGCCAAGTTCCCCATAGCTTTTCCATATAGCTTGCAATCATATAGCTCCAGAAAATACACAAACATGATTACCAAGCAGAATGAAATATATTTTTTTGTTGGGCCTGCCTCCAAGACTGAGAATCTCTAAATTGCATTTAACACTAATTCTCGTCAAATCCTTAACATGGTAGGTTACTCTTTCCCTCTTCCATTTTTACTGTTGACAGTCTGAAGTCCAGTTTAAATTTCTGACCTGTTCTCAGAGGTACCTTTAGAAAAATATTGTTAGGAGATTAACCCTGGCAAAATACAAGCTACTGCTATCTCGTATCAGCTATGATAATCACACCAGGTTCTCACACATCTTTATACAGTGGACGTGCTATATCAGGGAAGGTAATGCTAAATTTACAGTATGTTGTGCCATGTGGCAAGATGTTTGCAAAAACATGTTTTTTCAGAACCATAATATTTTACAGATAGTAAAATGTCTGATGCCCCGTATTAAGCCCTATCAATTTATCTGAAAAAGTATAGAAATATAAAGATACATTGTACAACTGAAATGTTCTTATTCCCCAGGAAGCTGGAGAAAGACTAATGATTATTTTTCTCATTTATCCCCATGTACTGTAAATTTGCTACATATACAACGATTTAAGCAAATACAGCAATTTAGGCAAATACAACACAGGCAAGTAAAGAAACAATCAACGTATGAAGCAAACCCTTATGCATTTAAAAGTTCTTTTCCCACATGCTTTTCTCACATCTTTGTTACTTCTCTGTATGACATTTTAAAGATCAATTATTTTGGCTGAATTTTTTACTATGGTTTGAGATCATAAATTTTTTTTTTCTTTTTTTTTTTTGGCAAAGTTAGTTTTGAGCTGCTCTCTGCTATCCATGGCTTCTGTTTACACTGTGAAAAAAATAGGAAAATTGATTGATTTAGGCTGAGAAAATAAATGTGGAGCTGTATTTCAGCTAGATCATCTCTAGGTGGGAAGAAATGACAAGTCTTCTTCTTTGGAAATAAATTAAAAATACTTTTGTTGGTCAATGGTTATTTACTTTTAGGTAAATAAGGAAAAGAATAAAGGCTGGACAACATTCTAATGGATGCTTAAAAACACGAAAGTAAGAGGAAAAAGCTCAGATTTAGAGATTCTGTGCTTGTCCAGTTCTTATGCTTCCTCTCTGAGATTAATAAACTGTCAGAGGAAGTAAAGGAACTAAAAGACTCCCTAAATCCCAGGAAATAACAGCTTTCAGATAGAAAAATAATGAAATAAATGGACTGAGAACATGAGGACAATGAAAAAGGATTGACGTGATCAAAAAGAGATCATGATGTTAACAGGAGTAGCTTGTACAAGACCAGTAACACAGCTTTGTAGCAAGAAATAAAGAGCGAGAACTCTAACCAATATTAATAATAAATATATTAAAGATAAAAGTCAATGACTATTTCTTGTGACAAGGATGGGATTAGAAGGAAATTGCACACATCTACACTTTACCCCTTCTGACATGTATGTAAATCAGACACTCTGAGGGGTCCTACAGAATGAGTAGAAAGTTACTCCAATTCTTGGTGATCTGAGAGAAAGTGTTAAGTGCTTTGCCCTCATGGTTTGAGCTGCCTTCAGAAATATTTTAAGATCTCACTGAACTTTATCAGCATTTACAGCAAATGGAGAATTTAGTTCTGTTATCTACACAGAATTTTCACTTTAGGCATGAAAATCAATACTGCCTAGCTTGATTAGATTTGGACTTTAATTAACCTTTTCACTTGTGAGTTACTAGATTTGGAATGAAACCTTATCACACTTTGCATATATGTCTGGGATTAATATTTTTATCACTGTTTATTTGTAATGTAAGAACACCTAAAATTGCACTACATTTGCCTTACAATATTAGGCAGCCTCCTAAAAAGAAAAAAAAAAAAAAAAAAGAAAAGACTCCTGTCTCAAAGGGTTTGCAGATTTATTACACAGAATGTAATTCCAGCAGTTGTTGGGGTGATATAATGTGCATAAACTAGGAAGCAAGGAAGGTTGTTAGGGTGATATAATGTGCATAAACTAGGAAGCAAGGAAGTGTGACCATGTTTTCTTCTTTTCTTCTTTTTTTTTTTTTTAAGATATATATTCCTTTTGTAAATTAAATGTAATGCAAGGAGAGGACTATTGCACATCTTTTGATACTTCCATAAAGGTTTTAACTGATGAACTATGCTATATATATAAAAATATGTATGCATTTTCTCAATGACTATGTGAGTCCATGAAATTATCAAAGTATTGACGCATTCAAGTATAATGAAAATTGTCACAGGGAAAGACTGCTTAATTCATGTGTTTTAAACCAAGTCAGGATCAAAATGTTTTATTGATTTATTAATGACATATAATTAACAGGCAATCAGTGATTCATTCAGGATCAGTATCAGCAATACAACATATAAACCTCCATATTAGAAACTTCTAAAATGCTAAGAAACACCCTTCAACAACCAGTTCCAAAATTCTGTAACCTCACACCCATATACGTGCACACACAAAACTATGTGCACACATTCTCACAGGCAGTGTCGGCTGCAACCACACACGTCCCCTTTTGTGGGCATATGGGTTCTCCCACATGCACACACCTGCTGTGAGAGATGTGGGTGCTCCAGCTTTATGTGCACGTGTGCTGCCCCACAACAAGGACACATTCACCTACAGATGCCAGGACTCAAGCTTGTCATAGCATCTGATGGCCCTGGCTGGCCAAGGCAGAGGACCTGATGCCATTGGGAGATTTCTAGCAGTGCATAAACAGATTTTGATTACTGCTGTTTGCATTTCTAGGTCTTTCCCTCACAAATTTTACAACTTAAAATATTCTACATATTCTTATGCCTCTTTTATACTTCTTTTCCAGCTGAGTTCCTCTTCATTTCTAAAGTGTCATTGTAATTCCCAGGTTACTGTTTAAGCTCTCTGATAGTTGCCTTCATCTGTAAATTGATCAGTTTGGGCAAAGGCTCTCTCAGGCAGTTTAGGATGTCCCTTTCACAGCCACTGTTCACATACATGTCTTAACAACTGTTATTAGCCAGGCCAAGGGTGGGTGGTGCAAGTACCCCACAATAGTGACTAGCATTAAATGTAAGAAATTGCATCAATCTACCTTGCAGGGAAAAGAGACTGAAACTTTAAAAATTCAGTTATGTTCAAAGTAAAAAAGAGATTGATTTTAACTTGTAATATTCAACCAACTAATCCAATAAACTAGAAAAAAAATGCCACTAGTATTTTGTACTTATCATTGAAGATCAACTCGTGAAAATCAGTCTCAACTCAAACAATTAGATTTTGCTTAAGCACTGGACTGAGTTGAAGGGGAAGGAATGACAAGAAGATCAACATAGCTTCTTCCCATGCCCGTCCTTCAGATAAGGTCTACAAACCCATATCTCCACTTCCAAATTTTCTGAGGACTTCTTTAGCATTCATGTTAGTCTTCAGCCTCATTATATTAACAGCCAACTTGAATAAACTTCATGTGGTTTATCCTAAATCCAAATTATCTCAAAAGTTCATATACTCAATTTAATCATCCATGCACTGGGAAGCAACACTTTGGGATTATTCATCAGAAAAACATTATATTGGATAAACCCTAAACCCTTTTGTAATTCAAGTGTTCATACTGCTTGAGAATGAATAAAGGAAAAATGATCAAAAGTTTTTGTTTGTTCATTGATTTTACTGAAAATAATAAAAACCTTGCAACCCTGTAGAAAACTATTGGTGTAGAGATGTTCAAGACAAATCATCAGGCACACAGATAAAGCATTTATTCTGCCTGACATATACCGCTACCAGCAATAATTTAGGACAGCCCAAAGGTCACACTCAGGGAATCTATAAGTAGCTAAATAAGAACTATTAATCACATAGGAGTATATTTGTTGACTAATGGCTTCTTTACTTTTTCTCCTTATATCTGGTTTCAAGTACCCCTCAGTCATTCAAATAAATTGTGAGAATATACTAATAAATTATATGGCATGTACAATTGCAGTGTAACTATAATAACAGCTGCCTATCTTTAAAAAAGACATGGTATTGGGAATAGAATGGGGACTCATAGTAAGATACAGAACCTTTATTAATATTTACCTACACTAGCAGCTAGATCAATGATGTTACAATGAAGTAACAGTAAGAATGGAAGCGAGTTTCATTTACAGAGTTTATAATCTAAGAGCAAGCTACCAAAGTAAATAAGATAAGTTAAAGAATAGTCATGGGTAGGCACAGAGAACAGAAAATACTAAAGAAAATATACAATGCTACTTCAGGTACTGGGTGTGGCAGAGATGTCCGAAATAAACCTGAAATTAAATACATAGAAAACAACTTCATTTTTATTCCAAATGTTTGTGAAAATATCTCTTAAAACATGAAGATGACAGAATGCATTTTGTAGAAGAAAAACATATATTTCAAAATTTCTACCTAACAGATTTCTAAATGTAGAATTTTAGAGTGATCTCTTCAAAACAATATCTGATATACCTTTACATAAAGAGCTGTTTCTTAGTCTTCCAGAATTCAGGTCAATGAAGGTTAAGTTAACAGTAAATTAAAGTTCTATAAACTGTGACCTTGTGCTGAGATTTCTATGAAAAGTTCTATGGTCGTGGCACTGTTCATTTACAACTCTACAAATCTCATTGCAATTGTCAATTTTGTATAATTAAAGTTCTGTGATTAGAGACTAGATTGCAACGCTTACAGCAATACTGGCATTGCAAGTTTGTTTCTTTTCTACCTGTCAGTGCAATTTTTAACTTGTGGTGACTAAATAGATAATGGTATAATGTTCTGATAGAAAAAGCATGAAATGCTTCTTTGCTTCAAGGAAACTTAAGCAAGTTAAAGCAACTGATATGGCAGTATTACATATATGCGCAGATTTGGCAGCAACTACAAAATTCTGAACAAATTTTCATGATACAAACTAGTAACTTTTAGTCACCTCCTTCAGGATATTGTCTGACATCAAATTGGTCAGGAAATACAGTAGCATATTCTAAGTGCTGTTGCCTATAACACTTCATCATCCTGGCTGCAGACAATAAAGGATGATCCAATATGCTGCAACTGACATAAGGAGTTTTCTGGCTCACAGTTAGTGCAAATGTCAGTTGAAACGATGCACTTTCTCTTGTATTGCAAACTGTAAAGCAGTTGCAGTTTCACACACACGGTGTGGTTTTGATTTGTGGCTTGCTAATGTTTGAAAAATATGCTTACAATGGTACAGTGTGATGTATTGTGGTTTCAGATGCTATGTAACCTTAGTTAACCCTACATGTTCTTCTATCATATATGGCAATAAATCAAAAGGCAGTGTCCCTGAAAGCTTCTTCTCTTTCCCGAAGTTATCTTATTCTTGCTCTTATATCCTCCATGGCCTCTCATCCTACTCCACTTTTCTCTCTTACTTTGCTCCTCCTCTTCTCTTCTACTTGACACTACACTGCAGTTGCTTTAAACTTTTTTCTCTTCTGGTTTTCTGAAGCATGTAGCAGAGAATGAATTTTTCTAGTTGTATGAGGGATAGCCGCTATTGAACACACTAATGTAAGTTAGTCCTGTCAAGCTTTTTGTTTTACACAAAAGACTTAGCTTTTCATCCTATCAAGTTTTACTCAATTTGAAGAGTAGAGTTGAACATCAGAAAAGCATACTTTGAGGACTGATTCAGTATCTGATAACTTTCTACCACACATGACCATGAAATGAAGCCTACATTTTAAATACTGTTATGGGACTACATGTTTGTTATATCCTAAGATATCTGTACTTTACCAACTGATGTGCTCATTCTGATGGATTAGTTATAATGGATAAGGATCATTGTGTTTGTAAGACATAAGCAGGGTTGGAATAAAAGGGCCTTGCAGATCAGAATATAGATGTAACCTTCATGTATGACCCCAGTGTTTTCCAGCTCAGTCACAAGACTGATGTATTGCTCTTCCAGTTACCGAGAAATGTACGCATTGTGACACTTTTTAAAGAGGAAATCACTCTTTGATCTTGATCCATTGAGGAACAGCCAGTATGTATTCACTGAGTTATATCAAAGTTTCAGTTGAGGACTGCCCCTCATATGCTGATAATTCTGCCTCCTAAAACCTCCTCTTGTCCTTTATGATCATGCCCATGAAGCCCTTGCAGTGAGAAACTGGAGAAGAGTTAGCTTTCCCAGTTCAAGTTGTAATTTTTGTATGTATGCTCTGAGCTGTTGGTAATATGATGTCAAAGCAGACGGAAACTTAAAGTTGAGTGGGTGTAAAGGAAATAAATCATGAACAGTTTAAGCTTCATACTGAAACAGACTCAGTGTCATTAATGATTCAGTCAAGAGACATTAAGAAACATTCAGGGACTGAAGGAATAACCAATGCCAAGCACTTTATGTGTTCCAGACTCTCTGGTATCTATCCTGCAGCAGAACAAGAATCTTGGAGCAGATCTACCAGTAGAATCCAATGTTTATACAGTAGTTGAAAAGTCTAATTTAAGGTGCCTAACATTATGTTTATGAATTTGGGGTTTTTGTTTTTTTGAAGAACAAAATATAGGTTCGATGCACACAAGCACAAGTTAGAGAAGGAAATTGTTTGAAAGAGGGAATGCAGTCACTCTGGACCTACCCACCATTCCAGCACAATATCAAAGCATACTACAAGGAGAACAAGACATAAATAAAAAAAAAAAAGCAATTGGAAAGAGGAGCCTCCTTGTAATCTGTAAGACTACTAAAATGCAAAGATCTATTAATTCTGAAGGAATTCTTTCAAAGATTATTACAGAGGATCTGATAAAAACAAAAACCATTGAAGGGAACATTGAAAAGAAACCATAGTTTAGCTCTCCATTAGCTATGATCTGGGACATAACACCTGTTTCATGCAAGTTGATTGTTCGCTTTTTTTGATCTAATGTGTATGCTGTCATACTGAACCATCCAGCAAATAATACTTCCTGTGAACAACAGAGTTTACTGTGCCACAGTGGAGGCATACAACCAAGTATGTGTGTATGAGTGTTAAGTAGCTCTCTGTATCAAAGGGTAAACTGAGATCTTGTGGACCAGGACTGAATACAATAATGACTATGAACATGTGGAAAGTCTAAATCATGTAAAGCACAAATTGTATGAAGGTTTTACAGAATCAAGATCACAAAGAGACTAGAGAGACAGTTGAATGAAGCCAGAAGCAGAATAAGGACTTCGAAAGTGTCTCAGTAAGTGACTGATCTGAGATAGGACAATTAGAAATGACACATACATGCAATAAGAGGACCAGCTTAAGACAAAAAAGAGAAACTACATGGTGGATGCAAGTACGTCATTAATAGTAATAAAGTAAATAATTAGTGAAAGGTCAAGAGGTGAACAAGCTACTAAAGAATCAGCCAGTTCTTTAAAGAATAGGTGGCCTAATATATGGTAACCATGGCAAAGGTCATACCTTGAGTGTGAACTATATACTAATAAGCTCTGCTTCTCATTACTTGGTAACCATTACATAAAACAGAAAACAGCAAGAATGTGTTAACAGAAACATGAAAGGATAAACACAGAAAGTGTTTGGAGGAGGTACCAGAAAGTTAGTTGAAGTACAAAAATCTAAACACAAGCATGCAGGTTTACGTACTCAGTACCTAGGGCCTTCACTGTGTTTCCTGGTAAAAGAAGACATAATTATAAGAGGGAATGTTACGGTGCTGAACATAGTTTTCTGGCTCACAAATTCCCATCTGCTTTGCAGCCTTCCTGTTACCCTGAAGAACTCTCTCCCTGGAACCACTTTTTGTTCCTACCCTTTCTTTCTTTCAAAGCAAAGAACTGTGATGAATATTCTTGTGCTGGTAATTCCAATTAGGGAAAATTCTCTTACTTTCTGACTCTAACCTTGACCTGATAGTTCCTTTTGGAAGGTGACAGGTTCCTCTATTGAAATGAGATGACTTTACAAAGCAACCCATTGACCCCTCTTCTTAGTCTGAACGAAGGCAGCTGACCAGCAGTTTCAGACTGCTACTGGTGTTTTCAAGTACTACCTTCCTTCTGAAGAGTATCTTCCTTGTCTTTTGCAACTGTAATTTTTTCAGAACACAGATTGAGTAGATCCCTTGTCATGGTTTAACCCCAGTCAGCAATTAAGTACCACACAGCCGCTTGCTCACTCTCCCCCTGTGCCGGTGGGATGGGGGAGAGAATTTGAAGGGTGAAAGCCAGAAAACTCGTGGGTTGAGATAAGAACAGTTTAATAGGACAGCAAAGGAAGAGAAAAGAATAATAATGATAAAAGAATATACAAAACAAGTGATGCACAATGTAATTGCTCACCGCCCGCTGACTGATGCCCAGCCCGTCCCCAAGCAGCGATTGCTGCTCCCCAGCCAACTCCCCCCAGTTTATATATTAGGCATGATGTCATAGGGTATAGAATATCCCTTTGGCCAGTTTGGGTCAGCTGCCTTGGCTGTGCTCCCTCCCAGATTCTTGTGCACCTGGCAGAGCATGGGAAGCTGAAAAGTCCTTGACTAGTATAAGCATTACTTAGCAAAAACTGAAACATCAGTGTGTTATCAATCAACATTATTCTCATACTAAATTCAAAACACAGCACTATTCCAGCTACTAGGAAGAAAATTAACTCTATCCCAGCTGAAACCAGGACATCCCTGTGCCAATTTCTGTCAATGACAAAACTTACATCTTGACTGAGGTCAAGATCTTCCTCTAGATAGGCGTAACAGAGTATGAGAGCTGGGATGATAATAAATTGCCATATTTTACTTTTGTGGATCTACATAAAAATGAGTTGATACTTGAAACGTTGCAAGCATTCTTTTATAACTGGAATGTTTCTAACACACATTGTTCAAAATGTGTTCAAAAACGGTTGTGATAAGACTATGGAGCGTAGAATGATGTAATGTTCATAGCTATAATCCTTATAATAGCTTTTGTTCCATGAGGTGTCTGGACTTTATTTAAGTAGACATCCTGTCTCTAGGTCGGCCTTAAACATTAGCAATTTCACATGCAGTAATTTGACTCTGTAATTTGAACTCATTAGAAATATAACTCCATCAAGTCCTTATACTGTACTGATTTAAGGTCAAAAGCATTTCTCCAGTGACTTTGCCCTTTCCTCTAAGACAGAGCTACATATCTCTTCTGGATGATCAGAGGTACTCTTTATTTGCTCAATATGCTGAGCAACGGAGAAAAATTGCTTCACCAAGGAGAAGGCATCCCTGGCTGTGAAAAACACTGACCTGACAGTTAGAACTCAGAACATGGAGTGGTAGATCTGGTAGTATTAGACACTCCAAAGGAAAAGTAGCTTGGGTAGATTCCCAGTCATCCAGGTATGAGTTTCAGGCCTTGACCAGAACAGTCTTTAAATTAGGATATGTGCATTTGTCTTAAAGAAATGTTGACAGGCACTGGAGTAACCTTACACTGGGTAGCCACCATTGCTATTAGCCATGTGAAGCTTCATTGTTTCTCTCCTACAGTCTAATGTCAAATTTTAATTACGCATACTTTTAATTATTCTATTTATATTTGAATAAGAAGAGAAACAGATATACGTTTGTGCAAGTAGGCCTAGTGGGAAGCATAAAGAGTTTATCTCAGACTAGGACCTGTCTCAGAGAGCTCTCTCTCAGTCTTTCAGCTGAGAATGCAGGAAAAACACCAAAAATGTGTGGTTTTTTTTTCTCTAAGTTTCCTTTCATTTTCCTAAATATCATTGATATTTTAAACATATACATACTTATAATATTTCAGAATAGCATGTGCCCATAAAGCAAATAAATTTTAATTTCAGGCTTACACAATTTCAGTCTGATATATTGCTTAAGTTCCCACATTATTAAAATATGCTTACAGAGCATTTCAGGCCTTCTGATTACATCATCGTTGATCAACAGCCTTCTAGTTAATGAAAACAATCTGTGATAGCTCTGTGTAAGAATGTGAAAGGATGGCACCACCAAGTCAGGCCAAAGATTTAACCTTGTTTCCTTTCTCCAAGAGCACCAGCAGGTATACTTATTAAAAAGTGTAAGAGGACAAATATAAAGTGATACGTGCCTCACTGTATCATTTAACCACTTGCAATAAGTAATCATCATGCTTAATAATCTTGATGCAGCTTTTCCCCATTAATTCCCTTTTAATTTCATTTATATTTTTGAAACTTAAGACTCTCTAAGCATGTGAAACACGTTATGTGAAAAAAATACTCTTTTTACTTTATTTTTTCTTCTATTGATTTCATTGGGTGGGAGCTGGTTCTTGCATTTGAAGAAATACTGATTGTTCGAACTTCAGATTTTCTGTAATCTTCTTCATTTTGCAGACCAGCGTCACATCTCCCTTTTTAATGATCTATTTTTTTTCAGGCTACTCCATTTAATCTTAACTTAATCTTTAGTTATCCTATCCTTCCAATTATCTACCTTACCCTTCTCTTTGCCTTCTGTAGTTCCAATGTCTCTCTGTCCTTGGGTGACCCTGGGAGATGGGATAATCAGAATTACATTTGATATTCAAGATGTTGATGCATTATGCTCTTATATAGGGAAAGAAGGATCTTTTTTTTCAGTGTACATAAAGAGCTGCACGGTGGACCCAATTTTCTTCTCACAAGATTATCTCTTTATGTCAGAATAAAAGAGAGGAAATTAAATACATGGTAACTCTAAGAGTAAGTTCTTTCTTAGTTTTTATTAGATATTGGGTTTTTAAAAGCAAAATTTCTTTTGAAATAGAGTTGAGGGCAGGAAGTTAATGGAGATATGAAAAACAGTCTAGTCTTTTTACTCACAAACAAAATCTATATCATAAACAATGTAACAGTCACTGACCTGAACGAACTCACAGAAAACCCAGAGATTGTATGAAGAAATTTCTCCATGGAGTTCAATGGTAAAAAAGAATAGCAACATTCAGAAAAAAACTAGTTTCTTAGCTAAGGAGATATAAATTAAAGAGAGTAAAATGCATCAGAGGAATAGAGCCAATTTACAGTTGCTGCAAATCCAACTTGTGCCAACCTCTAGTGATTTCTCACCAAGTCCATATCTTTCAGAAAATGTTTCTATTTTCTCTAGAAGTGCATATATGAATAGATAATATGCTTAAATATTATAAATATAAATGTATAGCATGTTTATATTAGATATTGATATAAGATACATTGATATAATACATTGCATATATAATTATTATATTATTTTTCTATAATATTTATTCTATATTTACATAATGAATATATATGTGTTCACGTACATGCACAACACTTTCTTGGGCACTCTTGGCTAGCATAGTAGATTCTCATGTAATGCTTTGCTCATAATTTATGTGAAATGTAGCAGTAAACTTACTCTAATGATCAATAGACTGGTTTAACCCTCCAGTGCTGACTGTGCAGTGGCAGCTCCTCTGCTTTCCAGCTGGTGGAAATTTCAGCTGGCTATATCCTTCCTGATTCAGTGTGTACTTTCTCTTTGGGTATGAGGTACCAACCTTGGTGCTGGCATTTGAATTTTCTCTTGGGAGGGAAATAAGATTGAGAAATATTTAACAGAGGGTTATAATGTTATGCTAGGAATGGATTTCACTGTTCCCAAGGAAAAAGTAGCCCCAGCAATCAGAGATGAGTCAAAAGAAACTAGCTTGACTAGAAGGTCACAGGATTAATTTTATAAGACATGAATTTCATGTTTTCAATATTTTTGTTCATGTTTATTTTGGTTTTATGCAGAAATTGATCTTGATTGATGTGATAAACTCAGGATACATTTTTTTCAGAATTTCCATCCAGTACTTTCAGAAGAAAGGAAGGAGGAAAGAAATGAAGAAAGAAGAGCAAAGATGGAAAAGGAAAGGAAAGACAGAAAGAAGGAAAGAATGTTTAACAGTTTAATGGAATACAGCTATGACATTTACCGTGAAAACAGTTGTTGTATATGTTGCATGGTATAAAACTATGCTAAACACCATGTTCTACTGTAAGTTTCATTTCTGAAGTACTTTATCTTCAAGTTGTCATGGTAAATAAGTAACAAAACCTGCAAAATCAATTTATAACATTGGTCAGAAGGTTGGCAGCTTGGTTTCAAATAAAGTTCTGACGTTTTCAGCTTGATGCTAGAACACGAAAACCCAAAAGATCGCAATTGTTTTTGCAGATATTGATTGTGCACTTGCTTGTTTCCTTGGGAAAAAAAAAACAAACAACAAAACCCAAAAAACGAAAAAACAACCAGACAGACATTAACATAGTAATTTCTTTTGGAAAAGGTTTTTAATTTTTTTTTCACGTTTTCCTCCCCCTCTTACTCTGCCCTGTCAGTCACATTCAGAAACTTCCCAAGCCCTCCTAATCAAATCTCTGTGAAAACCTAGACTTAGAAAATGACTTAGCAAATGACTTAGAAATCAGTGGAACATACCAGAAGGCAATGGAATATTCAGAACAACTTTTACATTTAATTTATTTTATATATGTACTATTTTTCTCCTTACCCTTCTTCTGTTTCCCTTCTGATATGGAATTACACATTGCTGCCACTATGTCTGCAAGCTCAGGAGAGCAGTAGCAATAGACCAGTGACAGGCTGGAAGTATGAACTCTTGTAATACTCAGCCGTGACCTTTATATCCTGGAAAAGGGAGAACTGTACCTTTCCAGTGGGACTCAGTACCGTTATTGTGAATGCTGTTCTCCCTGAGTCCTCCCACACCACAGGGAGAAGCTATAATGGAGTACAAGTTAGGGTAGTGAATTATTTTATGAGGCCCATGAAACTTAGCTTAAGGTAGCAGGGAAACAGATTTGACAGGAGGGAGATACAAAAATGTATAAGCAAGTAATAATGAAAGCCACCGCTTAGATAGCTTCTCCCATGCACACACCCCCTTGTAAATTATGTGGTATTTGTGAACACATGCGAGCTGCACTTTTAAAAGTTTTTGGCAGCTGTTTTCAGATGGCCTGAAAAACTTATTTATAGTTTTGTTCCTGATAAGTAATAGCCAAAGTCTTTCTTAAGCCTGCACAGATCATTAGGTAATGTGGCTAAAGCATGCCAGGGTCTGAAGCCAAGAGCACAGAAGGGAGTGGTATTTATATTCAGGGCCATCGGGGTCTTTGTTTCCTTACCCCAATAGCTCAGCAGTCATAGGCTTGGGGCAGCCTTTGCAATAAACACAGCAGGAGGCTCAGACTTACCATTGTGGATTGATGTCCTGCCTTCACAGTCTCTTTAAATAACATGGCTATAGCAAACTCGGAAGCTTTCCTTCCTGTCAGCTGTTCAGTGTTTGAGATATTATTGAAGCCTTTCTAGTGCAAATGCAAAATTACAGTGGAATTATAAAGTTGTTTTAGCAACTTTTTTGTGCATGTGTGTATTGGATGAAGCAGATCATTTTGAGTGCCATCAAGTGGCACGTGCGGGACAACCAAGGGATCAGGCCCAGCCACCATGGGTTCATGAAGGAAAGAGCCTGTTTGACCAACCTGATGTCCTTCTATGACAAGGTGACCTGCTTGGATGGATGAGGGGAAGGCTGTGGATGTTGTCTACTTGGACTTTAGTAAGGCCTTTGACACTTTTTTACTCACAGCATTCTCCTGGAGAAACTGGCTGCTCATGGCTTGGACAAGTGCACTCTCTGCTGAGTTTAAAACTGGCTGAATGGCTGAGCCCAAAGAGTGGTGGTGAATGGAATTAAAACCAGTTGGCGGCCGGTCACAAATGGTGTTCCCCAGGGCTCAGTATTGGGGCCAGTCCTGTTTAATATCTTTATCAACGATCTGGACAAGGGGATCGAGTGCACCCACCCTCAATAAGTTTGCAGACGACACCAAGGTGGGCAGGAGTCTTGATCTGCTGGAGGATAGAAAGGCCCTGCAGAGGGATCTGGACAGGCTGGATCACTGGGCCACACCCAACTGTATGAGATTCAACAAGGCTCAGTGCTGGGTCCTGCACTTGGGTCACAACAACCCCATGCAATGCTACAGGCTTGGGGAAGAGTGGCTGGAGAGCTGCCTGGCAGAAAAGGACCTGGGGGTGCTGGCTGACAGCCAGCTGAATATAAGCCAGCAGTGTGCCCAGGTGGCCAAGAAGGCCAAGAGCATCCTGGCTTGTATCAGAAATAGTGTGGCCAGCAGGACTAGGGAAATGCTTGTCCCCCTGTCCTCGGCACTGGTGAGGCCACATCTTGAATACTGTGTTCAGTTTTGGGCCTCTCACTACAGGAAGGATATTGAGGTGCTGGAACGTATCTGAAGAAGGGCAATGAAGCTGTTGAAGGGTCTAGAGAACAAGTCTTATGAGGAGTGGGTGAGGGAGCTGAGGTTGTTTAGTCTGGAGAAGAGGAGGCTGAGGGGAGACCTGATTGCTCTGTACAACTACCTGCAAGGAGGTTGTACTGAGGTGGGGGTCAGTCTCTTCTCCCAAGTAACAAGTGACAGGACAAGAGAAAATGGCTTCAAGTTGTGCCAAGGGAGATTTAGATTAGATATTAGGAAAAATTTCTTCACGGAGAGAGTGGTTAAGCATTGGAACAGGCTGCCCAGGGAAGTCGTGCAATCACAGTCCCTGGAAGTATTCAAAAAACATGTGGATGTGGTGCTTAGGGACATGGTTTAGAGGTGGACCAGGTAGTTAGGTTAACAGTTGAACTCAATGATCTCAAAGGTCCTTTCCAACCTTAATGATTCTATGATTCTATGGGTGTCCATGTCCAGGTTTTGGCAGTGGGGAGGCTGCAGTGGTCTCTCTGAGGAGAGGCCAGGGGCTGCCCCATGACAGACACAGCTGTTTCCAGACAGTTTCAGCCAGCTCCAACTGACCCACAGCAAGACAGAGCTGAGCCCATCAGGCAAGCTGGTGGTGCCTCTATAATAATACATTTAAGAAAAGGCCAAAACACTAGAGAGCAGAGAGGAAAAGAAGCGTGAGACAGAACAGTGAAAACACCAAGGTCAGAGAAGAAGGAAGGGGAGGAGGTGCTCTAGGCACTGCAGCAGAGATTCCCCTGCAGCCTGAAGGAGAGACCCCAGTGGAGCAGGTGTTTCCCTGCAGACCATGGAGAAGTCCATGGTGGATGAAGTATCCACCCTGCAGGCCCTGGAGGACCCCATGCCAGAGCAGGTGAATATTTCCTGTCAGGAACTGCGGCCGGTGGAGAGCCCACTCTGGAGCAGGTTTATCCTGAAGGACTGCAGCCTGTGGGAAAGACTTACACTGGAGCAGGGAAAAGTGTGAAGAAGAAGGAGCAGCAGAGAGGAATCGCTATGAACTGACTGCATCCTCCTCCCCTCTGTACTGCTTGGGGTGTGGGGGAGGATGCAGATGATTTGGGAGTGAAGGAGTGATGTGGACCCTAAGAAAAAAGTGGGTGCAGGAGTAAGGTGCTGTTTTAATTTGTTTTTGTTTTTCACCATGCAGCTCTATTTTAATTGGCAAAGAATTACATTAATATTCCCCAAGTCAAGTCTGTTTTGCCAGGAATGGTAATTGATTACTAATGTCCCTGTCTTTATCTTGACCCATGAACTTTTTAAACTTATTTTCTCCCTTTGTCCTCTTGAGGAGGAGGAGTGAGAGAAAGAGCGTCTGGGTGGGCATTTGGTAGCTGGCCCACCTTGTAAGCAAGGCTTAAATAATCTACTGAAGGTCAAGAAACAAATAATATTTTTTAAAATAACCTTTCATTCCAAAACTTATATCCCTCTACACTAGTGAGACCTAGTAATACAAGTATCAAAATAATGAGAAGTCAAAACTCAATAACAGAAATTACTTTCATTGTCCTTTGAGTTTATTCAAACCTTCCCATCATGCCTTTCTCTCTGGCTTTTACCACAAAGTAGGAAGTTTAGAGCTTTAGAAATATCCCTGAGCTTCTACCAATATGTTATTTGTAAGTAATGGCTCCATTTCCTCCGTATTTTTTCCCTATGATATGAACCTGAAACCAGACAATGGAAACCAGTTGATCATTAGAGACATGGTTTAGTGGTGGGCTTGGCAGTGCTAGGTTAAAGGTTGGACTTGATGATCTTAAAGGTCTTTTCCAATCTAAACAATTCTATGATTCTATGTAGAACTACAAAAGACTTTCTGTACGTAAAAAGAACATTTGCTGTAGAACAACATTTTGATTCTGTATGATATGTACCAACCCTATATTCCCTGGGAATCTCTAAATCTGGGTTTCTCCCACTTGACTATTTTGCCCATTGTTGTGAATGGAGTTTTGTCATTGTCTTTAAATCTGGATAAATATGTACAGCTCAGTGGAATTTTATAAAACACTCAAGTGAAGGAAAAATTGTTGGGTTACTATATGCTATTTTGTATTAACTATTCCAGCAAGAAAGAAGTTGACCTGTATGTGTGCTTTTATATAACACACCTATATAAATGCGTGTAAAGAAAAATGTCCAGATCCGTCAGGTTTCTGTCTACTAGATCCTTCAATATGTACCATTCGGTTCTTTGTGGAATACACTGATCCTACTATTAGTTTTGATAAATACTAATTTCTATATGCAAGTATTTTTTCTAAAATATTTTCTTTGTGGATATATCTGTCTAAATAGAAAGAATTTCAGTTTTGCTTAGTATTACTGTTTCTCTATTTGCATCTTAAATTTTCTAGTATTACAAACCACACCACAGCATACATTAACCAGGAGTAGAGTTTCTGTATTACAGTATATTGGATTTCTTTTTACATTTGAATATATTCCAAAGTCACTTAAAGTATCTCTTTCATTGTCCCTAATTACCTTGTATTCATCACATTAATATGTTGCTATAGAAACCATTGTGCTATCAAAAACCAAGTTCTTTTTATTTCAGCGGTCCTCTATAGCAAAATCTGTTTGGAATGGAAAAGAAATATTAGATTTGAAACAGAAAAAAAGAAAGAATTGTCTTATACATACAGAAAATAATTTTGTAAATGTCATGTTTCACTTTCAGAAGTGATTGGATTAGCCTCAGTTTGGTCTTTTATCTCTGTAGCTGAAACATCCTTTAAATGATCTTTGATTGATAAAAGTGAATTTGATTTATGTGTTGGTAATACTGGAGTAAGACAGTATTGCTGATATAAAGAAGAAAGCAGGAAGCAGTTCAGCTATATCTCTTCTAAGTAATTTTCAAAAATAAGTTACAAACATCTGTACAGTCTGTAAAGTGCACATTTTACTAGTTAATTTGGTTCAAATAACTGAAAAGTTTGATATTTCCCACGTGCTTGTCCCTCTGCATAAATTAAATATAGCAAATCTTTCAGTTAAGGCATACATTTCAGAGCGTGGTTTGCACAGTAGTAGTATTAAAGAACAGGGGATAAGAGCTTATTCAGCATGCAGTCACATTTCTATACTATACACCTCTGCAAAGTCTTATAAAATTCTATTACAAGGCTATGAAATTTAATCAGCCAGTCAGTTTTGAGCCAAAGTCTTGCACTCCCTACGTTTTAAACCTGTCATATTAATACAAAACAGGCACTAGCTGTTTCTATTTTTGAAATCTTATTGTGATCACATAAATAAATAAAGCAAAAGATTGCCGTAAGCTAGGCTGTTTTTCTTTCTTGTTGTTAAAACAACTATTTCCCTCTGATCTTCCTTTTCTTTACAGGTCTGCCATTACAGTCACACTGACACTACACGAAGATGTGGAAAGGTGCTCATGACTTAGTGCTTCAATGGAGGGATACAGGCTTTTTAGGAGGAGAGGCTGGGAAGGCGAGGAGGGGGAGTTGCCCTTGATGTGGAACAGCTGGAATGCATGAAGGTCTGCCTCCACGAGGCCTCCAGGAATCGGTCAAGAGCTTATGGGTAAAGACTAGTGGGCAGACCAACATGGGTGCTGTTGTAGTGAGCATCTGCTATAGAACTCCTGATCAGGTAGAAGTAGATATGGCCTTCTTCAAACAACTGGAAGAAGCTTCACATTCACAGGCCCTGGTCCTTATGGGGGACTTTAACCACCCTGACATCTGCTAGATGGACGATACAGCAGGACTCAGGTACTTTGGAAGATTTTTAGAGTGTGTTGAAGACAACTTCCTGACACAGGTAACTGAAGAACTGAAAGAAAGATGCTCCACTGGACTTGATACTTATCAACAAGAAAGAACTGTTCAAGGCTGTGAAAGTCAGGGCAGCCTTGGCTGTGGTAACCAGGAGATGGTGGAGTTCAAGATACTAAGAGAAGGGAGGAAGGCAAAAGGAAGGACCACAACCTGGATTTCAGGAGACGAGACTTCAGACTCTTCAGAGATCTGTTTGGAAGAACCCCATGCGATAAGGCCCTGGAGAGAAGAGAGGTTCAGGCCAGCTAGCTTAACCTCAGTCCGTGGGATCGTGATGGAGAAAATCCACCTGGAATGTATTTCCAAACACATGAGGGACAAGAAGCTGATCAGGAGTAGTCAGAATGGATTTATGAAGGAGAAACCATGCTTGACCAGCCTCGGTGAGGTGACTGGTTTGATAGACAAGGGGAGAGCAGTTCATGTTATTTACCTCAACTTTAGCAGAGCTTTTCACGTATTGTCTCATAATATCCTGATAGAGAAGCTGACAAAGTCTGGTTTAGGTAAGTAGACAGTGAGGTGGATTGAAAACTGACTGAACAACCAAGTCCAGAGAGTTGTGACCAGTGGTGAAGGGTTCAGCTGGAGGCCAGTGACTGGTGGTATATCCCAGGTGTCAATACTAGGGCAAATACTGTTGAAACTTTTCATTAATGACCTGGATGAGGGGATGGAGTGCACCCTCAGCATTTTCACAGATAATACAGAACTGAGAGAACTGGCTGGTACACCAGGGTGTTGTGCTGCCATATAGAGCAGCAACCTGCTTGACAGGTTGGAGAAACGGGCAGAGAGGAATCATAAAATTCAGCAAGAGGAAATGCAAAGTCCTGCACATGGGGAGAAATAACCCCAGGCACCATTATACAACGAATAGAATAACAGCTGTTTGTTGTATAACCTTTGGGACAGTCCCTTTCAGATGAAAATAGTAAAACATTCACCACTAATGTAAGTGTCTTAACTGCCTCTCTCAGTTGTCCTCCTTGGCTCTAAGGTAGCAAAGGTCTTTTGTGCATTGTGTGCACTGGTGCAACCTAAGTCCTAAAAGAAATATGCTAAAGATGATGTCATGTCCAAAGTTGTTCATACCAAACTTAATAGATATGTTAGACAAGGATGTCAGATCATCCCAAAAGACAATGCAAACTATGAAAGACGTGAAACTGACTTCACCCCATTTAGATCAGTGTTTTACTCACTGATGTCTAATTGCAATATATATTTTTAACACACTAGAAGCAAGATTTTACTCGATAATAATTTTCTACATACTTGGTCAGGATGAGAGGAGAAGGAACCAGCTGCAGAGTTCCACACAGGTGGAGGAACTTATGGACCTCCTTTCTTCCTCCTTTCGCTGTCCTCTAAGGCTCTTGCTTAGACATCTTTCCTATATGCTGTATTAGCAAAAAGGGGTAGGAAGCTAGTGACAGTGGGAGATGAAAAAAAGTGTATTAAGCTTGAAGGCAGGCAGCAGAGCTGAGCTCAAAAGTGTAGCAAGTGGGCTTGGAAGCAGTTATCATTCTAATAGCTGATTTGATTGAACTTGATCGAATTACATCCAACACATCCAGTGCATTCCTGTGCAGTATGTAATCCTTAGTTAATTATTCAAGGAAGTCCATACTAAAGCACTCAGGCCACCAAAAGGAGAAAGCGTGGGCTGGAAAAGACAGACTATTAGTTTCAGCAGCTGTGCAAGACAAGTAGCCATCCTTTTTTCTTTTACTTCAGAAATTTTAAATGATGAGCTACTCAAGAATGCAGAAAGGGAACAAACGAGCTAAGAGGAAAAGAAGGAAGAAGGAAGAAAAAAATCAATGTACTAGAACAGTGAAATTGGAAAGTATGTATTATTGTCTGCTAGGCACTGAAACCTAGGAAACCTAGCAAATAAACTTATACAACAGCTGTTCCTAATCTTAGCATTTCTGCTGCTATCCAGACTAAATTTAAAATTGCATGTTATCACACACTAAAGCACCCCACCCATACTTAACAAAATATGTAAATCTGAAGGTGATGCCTCATATCATGCAATAATGTGTGGTCTGGAGGCAGAGAAGATGAAATTGAAACTCTTTGCATTCTCAAAATGAACCTCAAATCTAACCTGAATATTATGTGAGTCAACCCCAAAGAGGATTTATTCTTATATCTCTCAGTTCCTTTGGTCCTATTTTTCAGCCAAGCAAAAGTATTCCCAGCGTATCTATTTTAAAACAAGTATCTATTTTTTACTTAAAAGGAACACTTATCAACTGTTTCGGATATCTATGTTCCTTCAAAGTCATACAGCACTAGTTACCACAGCTCCAGGGAAACAAACAATTAATAGCTGATAACATCTCTCAGGTCAGTAATGGTTTGGGAAAAGGAATTTTCATACCCAAGCAAGCTGTGGTAATCACATATTTATGCTACTATTATTTGATGTTCCCAGTTCTGCCTCCATGAGGTATTTCTTAGAGATATGTGGGACTGAAGAACTGCTATTATTGTAAAAATAAAAATACTTTTTTTTTTAACATACTAAGAAATAATTCTTGATTACTTAATGTTGATTTTTATCTTCTGCAGTATACTCACTGTTTAGCCAGATGCGGTAAGAACACATTTGTTCTCCTGAGAGAAGCATAACTGTCCCAAGGAAATAATCCAAAACCTCCAGCATCATGCAGTCACTTTAGATTCACATAAGAGGAAAAAAACTGACTATGAAAAGACAATTCGTTGGGAGGTGTTAAGGATTTCAAAGATAATGCTAGTACCTGAAGGAAGAATATGGCCTGGTCTAACCCAGTTCCTATTTTTCTTTCTTTTTCTGCCAGAGCAGTCATCCAAAATCTTTCTAAACTCACCTTTACACCAGCTTTGATCAGTATCCTGGTTCAACCAAAGTAGAGAACAATAATGTAACTCAAAAATTAAGACATTCTCAGAAGTGGAAGAAAGACATGACTTAAGACCATTTTCTTTTGGACTTAAAACAGGGCTTCAGAATAAGGTCTCCTCATGTTTTATATTGGGCCCTAACACCCCGGCTATAGATTGATTCTCATTCTTGTCTGTGGGGTGACCATTTAACCCATTGCAGGACTTACAATGACCCAGTCAGTGATACATTCTGCCAGAAAGATAATACCTCCTCAACATCCCTCAAGCAGCGATGCTTCAATGTGTTTTATAGTAAGATAATGGGTAAAAAGGAATACACTTAAACCCAGCAAGATTTCTAAGAATTTAAGATTCTTCCAGCTATAGTGCAAATTTACCCCATCTAATATCATGTCTTTTTTTTTTTTTTTCAGCAGAAGGTCAAGACTGTCAGACTGATATTGGTGGGAACTCTAATGTGTTCTTATTTATTGGTTTCTTTATTTAAATTGCTTTCCAAAAAGGAATGTATAGGGAATGTGGGTTAAATTCTGAACAGTTCTTTCATAGCTCAGCTGGTCAACTAACTAGTAACAGCTTGTGAAAAATGTAGTCTTCAGGAGTCTGACAACGGTTATAATTTATGTTCGATTATTCTATCTTTTTCATCTTGTGAAGATAGCATTGACAGTATAATTAAAAATTGTTCTTGGCTCCATATAGCCAGGCTGAAATATCAGAGCGTGAATCATATTAGTGAATTTGAAACATAATTGGCATAGAAAGCACTGGATGGTCATTCTCTGAAATGCTCCTGGGTAATTTCCAATTTCTTCACAGGAATCCCGTGCCCATAATACCAGAGACTGGTGCAAGCGTAAGTGGTACAAATGTCCACCTCTCCAGATATTCAGAACTTACAATGACAAAGTGAACCTGAGTTTTGCTCTAAAAGAAATGCAGGATTCACATTTGACACATCCATGCTCAAGATGTACACAATGAGTCTAATTCTTTCTGACATTTTGCTGCACCCTGCTTTGAAAACTCTCAGATAACCTTTCTTAACTTTAATCCCCTGTTAATTCCTCAGAAATATTGCTGAGACTTTATTCACTTGCTGTTATCCTCTCTATGAATGACCTGGTCATGTGCCAGGATATCAAAATTCACTACTAAAAGCAAACAAAGATTAATATGTAGTAATATTTACCTAAGATTCATTAGCAGTAATTTCTACAGAATTAGTAAAACAATAATATATCTGTAGGATGCCTCTCTTTTACTTACATTAAGTCTGCTCTTGTTCCTTAAATTGAAATAAATGGCTGATCTTGTTATCCAAAGGACCATCATGTTCTGCATAATAATGTTGTATTTTAAATAATCATGTATTTTGTAGTAGCTACATTTATTTTGTGTCTGTCATTGTATTTTCTCATTCCCCAACTAATTTTTCCTTTAAAAAAAAAAAAAATCTCTGTTGAGGATTCTTGAATTTTCTAGAAATATTTGCTTAAAGCAAACACGGTCAAAAAATGGTTATTTATTATTCCCATGATCCAGTTCCAGATATTTTGACAGCAGATCAAATTACCAATAAGTGGATTAAATGGAAGTCATTATATGTAAAATAAGAAAGCTGCTCCATAATACAATAAGAAATGGATAAAATTCAATATATGACAAAGTAATTTCAGATTCAATTGCTGAATTCTGAAAATAAGCTTTATTTAAATATATATAGTTATGTATTCCATTTTTATGGGATAGTTAAAGAAATATCTATCAAAATCTCTTCTTTCCTCACAGCCAATTCTGCAAAAACACTTAGTAAGATTTTTCCATTTATTAATTCCTCTATGAATACTTGATATATGCCAAACATTCAGAAAAAATTCTAGAACTTAAATACAATCTTCAGTACTGCTGTCTATAATGACTTTTTGTAATACATAAATGCATTTCACTATTGCCTACTCTGAACATTTCCTTTTTACTGCTTCTTACAGCATCAATGAGGAAAAAGAAATAGCAATTTGGGATTTTCTAAGAATTCCACTTTATCTTTCCAAAAGTGAATTGGCCTCTTGTGTGTATTATATAAATAAGTAGATAATGTAGAAGGGCTGATTTCCAAAGAGAACTCCACCTTTTCACTTGCCTTTTTGATACTGCAAGCAATTATATTTGCAAATAATGGTGGATGTTCTCAAGCACTTAGATGTCTAAATACCAGACTGGGCCCACCAAAGAAGTAATTAGACTCAAATGTACAATAAAATGAGCCCTCAATTAATTACAGATTTAAAAATACAAACACAAAAGTGGAAATTGAGCTACAATACTATTGAAAATGAGAGAGAGAAAAAAATCCTTATATGGTAAACCACATATTCCTTTTTTTTTTTATCTAACCACAATACTTTTATTTAGACATTCCATTTAACAGCAAATAACCATGAAGACCTATCCCAAGATTCTTCCAGGAAAAAAATAATCCTGCATATTACAATAATAAAGCTTAAAACATAAATATTCTTGGCCCTCCCACGGGACCGTGCAAGGTTCTAACCAGAAGCAGTTGCAATTTTCCCACAGTTCTCAGCAAAGTGGTCAAGAGATTACATTTAGAAGCTGCATGTGATGTTTTTATTGCCCTGTACCTCTGAAGTTACTGGCATTTCTGCAGAGTGGTTGTGAAAAAGTTTCTGTTCCAACTCAATGGTATTTTATTCTTGATTCATATGATAACTAGACAAAGGATAAGAAAGAGAAGTATCAAACCACCATATGTATCTCCCATGTGGTTGTTTTCTATCTGTAGAGGGACACTAAATCAGCACTCTTTTCTGAGATTTTTAAGGAAGTACAGTACCTGAATTAGAAACCTCATCCCTATAAGCAGAACTTATCTCCACAGGTTTCTCCTTTGATCTCCAAAAGTTTCTCCTACATACCATCCACTTATTCTCAGAATCACCTACTATATGAGGCAACACATTAATTTGCCTGCCAATGTTTCAGATGTTTCTTCTTCTGTAACCACTTTTCAAGAAAATGTTGCAGTTTCTCATTTCTGGAGATGAATTTCTGAGGCTCTTCTATTATTGAATTACCACGGATTTGCCATGTGAGCATACAATATTAACTTCTTTGGATATCATGCTTTAAGGAAATTATTATAAACTTGTTGTTGTTTTGTAGCATCCTGGTTACCACATTTACTTCCTAGCAACAGAATAATATTTCCTAGTGAAGTGAAATCATCATTGGTAGTGGCAACATTGAGATGACAGAAAGCTGATCTGAAGAAAGATTTAAGATAGCAGTATCAAGCATACTAAAAGATTTAGGAGCAGAAGTCACATTGACTTCCTATTGCTTATTTTTGAAAAACCTTCCTTACTTGCTCATGATTTTCCTTTAGCTCAAGGCTTATTTCACTGATTTTCCTTTGATCATTTGCTGAGATTGCTGTCCTGCTACACCCATCGCTTCCTCTATCAGTTTAAAAGTGTGATGTGAAAACAGAAAGGAATTTTTCAACAAAAATGTTTTTCCATTAAATAGCAAGGAAATATCAACTGTAAGTTTTAGAGGCAATATGTCTGTTTTCAACAAAAATGTCACTAGAGTACTTCCCAGGTCCAGAGTCAAATCTTAGAGCAGAAACAGAGGAGAAAAGACTCATTACTCTAGAAGAGGCAGCATCATAATGATCAGAGCTAATATGAAAGTATTCATGTGGGTGTTAGCCTTCTGCTCTGTTTATCACTGGCGGCTCACATCAGCCCAGCGTTTGCCCCTGGCACACCTGTCCATGGAGCAGAAAAGAAGCCCCTGGCTGCAGCGCTGCATTCCCACCCATCTCGTGTTACACAGCTGGGGACACGGGGGCGATTTATTCCCCACATCTCAGGACTGGCTCCAGAGCACACAGCTGTGCAGCCGTTCACACTGCAGATGTGGACATCTCTGGTGGAAGTGCTCCTTTTGGAGGGGCCTTGAACTTGTGTCTGTCATATGCCAGAAAAATGGCTTAACCACAGAGCTATTGACTGAGAAGAGGGGAAGAAGGAGGAGCAGAGAAGACAGTCTTATTTGCTTGTTTGTTTTTTGGGATGCCATTGAAAAAACAATTTTCTGTGATACTTGAGGTTTGTTTTGGGGTTTTGGTGGCTTGTTTTGTTTTGTTTTTTTTCCATGACATAGTATTCCTGTTATCTAGCCAGCTGTAATTCATATGAAAGACATATTCACACCCAGTACTTCCCAGACTTTCAAACCAAAAAAATAACACCTCATGCACTATAATCCACTGAAAACCTATCCCTGAATTTATGAAACAGTTACACACTGCCATATTCTCACAATGAAAAAGGAACTGCTGTACTGGATTTGCATGATACATACCATATGTAGAGATCTGTCTACAGCCATCTTAACTTCCTAAAACTACCCTGTGTTACCTACTTGCTCTCTATAGTGAGGTGCAGCTGCTCGATTCAATTGGCAAATGGGTTTCTATTCACCAGCTGATGGTTACAGACAATTAGGAGATTGCTCTGCTGCCTGCAAGAGCAATTTGTAAGGTATATAGGCCTTGATCCCAAGACAGAAATCAGAAATACACTTTCCACGGAATTCAACAGGCTTTAGATAGAGTGCTCATTGCTGACGAAGGATCTGGCGCAACAAATTCAAATGGAAATGGAAAGTACAACAGGGCCTGGTCAGAAATATAGAAATAACCTGTGGAAAATGCAAAATGCTCCAACTAAGTGTGCCAATAAGCCAGATGCTGAAGTTGGAATAAATTTCATTATTACTAACCCAAAGACGAAAGGAAGGGAGAGTAATGACATTGATCCAACAAGACACTTTAAAAATTCAGCACAATTTTCTATTCAAGATTTTTCCAAGATGTTTTTATAAATAATCACTATTATTATTTCTATACTGTGAAAATTATTGCCCTTCCTGCTCTTTTCCCTTGACATAACACTTCAAGGTTGTGACAATGCAAGACCAAAGATTCTCACTTAGAAAACTGTGCTGAAACATGAAGGCTTTGTGCTTCAAGGGCACATTGATGCAGAAGTGCAGTGCAGTACTGATGCTGAGATAAAGGCATTTGCTCTGGTCATCCACCTTGGTACAATGCTATCTTATAAATAGGGAAACATGAATAATTTACTTATGTGTGAAGTAGCTCATAACCTGTAACTAGATGTAAGTGGAAATATGTCTCTGATGCCATCTTTTGCTGAACATTAAATGGAACTATTATGATAGTGCTACTAAAAACAGTGTTTGATATATTTTTTAACTGTAAGACCAAACACTTCAACTAAATGTCTTTTTTTCAGAATTGACTGGTAAAAGCAGCCTTCCTAAGACACTGGGTGTTTATATGTATGCATGTATATTTTTGGTGTGGAACATCCATATTATACTGTCACTGAAACTCATCTTACTACAAACCCATGAACAATTATTTTTCCAGGGACATAATTTTAAAATCTCAGTAAGAGCCAAGGAAAAAGTTGAATCTGGTCTTTACTTGGAACAGTGGAAGTAAAGTGTTATTCACAGTCCTTTATGTTTATATGTATATAACTATATATGTACATATGTATATATGTGTATATACATTTATGTGCATATATGTGTAACTTTATACACATATTAATTATTTAATTATAAATTTAAACCTAATGGAGAGTATAAAGCTGATCTGGTACAATTCAAAACAGTATAGAAGTAGAAGCTCTACTTATCCAGTATGATGGTCTTGTAATACACATCAATTTTGGTGCTTTATTGTTTGTTTCCACATTAACTCTAGGTCCCAGCAGCACTGTATAAAGCTGTATAAAGCAATCTTAGCTACTGCTTCTCCAAGCCAGGACTACACAGTTGTCAAATCTCCAACTGCTTTGATATGGTATCTCAAAGGAAGTCCTATGCTGTAGGAGTGAAGAGGATATAGATTATGGAGGGAAAGCTAGTACCAGATGGGGGAAAGAGAAGAAGGCATACCAACAGGAGCAGCAGGAGCAAGAACTGCCCATCCTTAAGACTAATTTTTTTTTTCCTTCTCATTTTTGGTATGGCAACATTTCATTTGCCAATCTTTCTGAGAAGTCTTGAGCTAAGCTTGTGTGAACTAATGGAACCAAAATAATTTCTTTCAAATATGTTTTCATCTGTATGCATGGAGTTTTTTTATTAAAATTAGTACTTATTGTCACTGACATAATGGTTATCATTAGGAATGGAACAGTAATATTAGTCTGATTGTGTACAGTACTGTTGTACCAGAAAAGTTGGTGCTTTTTTGTACAAAACATTACTTAAAACCATAAGAAAAATATCCCTTGCAGACAAGAACTAATTCCCTACTCTTTAGACAACAGGCAATGGATAGCTAAGACAGATAAGCAGTATCAGAATTTTGAAATAAGTTTTATGCTCGATTGTTACTGAATCCATAACAATGGATGGTTGTTTTGTGGCTGTATCACAAGTGTCTTGCCAAGAGATTTAAGGAGGAACAGCATAACAGTTCTGTGGATGTTTGCTTACAAGGACTGTAAATCCTTCTAAGACATGGAAAAATGCACAGCGCTTCTCAGGAAATGGAAAATCAAGGACAGCTTCTGTCAGAGAAGGGAAAGAGTCTATAGCTATATATTGTATAAATGAGAATATGCACTGATTGGGTTATTCAAGTGTCGTGGTTTAACCCCAGGTGGCAACTAAGCACCACACAGCCACTTGCTCACTCCTCCCCGGTGGGATGGGGGAGAGAATCGGAAGAGTAAAAGTGAGAAAACTCATGGGTTGAGATAAAGACAGTTTAATGGGTAAAGCAAAAGCCGCGCGCACAAGCAAAGCAAAGCAAGGAATTCATTCACTACTTCCCAGCAGCAGGCAGGTGTTCAGCCATCTCCAGGAAAGCAGGGCTCCATCACGTGTAACGGTTACTTGGGAAGACAAACGACATCACTCCGAACATCCCTGCCCTTCCTTCTTCTTCCCCCAGCTTATATACTGAGCATGATGTCATATGGTATGGAATAGCCTTTTGGCCAGTCTGGGTCAGCTGTCCTAGCTATGCTCCCTCCCAGCTTCTTGTGCACCTGGCAGAGCATGGGAAGCTGAAAAGTCCTTGACTAGTGTAAACTCTGCTCAGCAAGAACCAAACCATCAGTGTGTTATCAACATTATTCTCATCCTAAATCCAAAACACAGCACTCTACCAGGTACTAAGAAGAAAACTAACTTTATCCCAGCTGAAACCAGGACATCAAGGTCTTAAGATTAAAAACTAATGAAAAAGAAAAAGGATATGCTTCCTAGCGCAAGATGCTGAAGTCTTTTTCCTTTTCTGTCCTGTTTTCTTGATTTAAATGATGAGCTTTACCTAGACCAAACCAATTTTCTGTACAATAGTGAAACATATTTGTGGGTATAGATTTGTCCTGGGAAAGCCTGCTGCAGTATTAACAGCTATGTTTTTAGGGACTAAAATACCAAAAGGAATTCTTAAACAGAGCTAAAATCCTGTCATATGCCCTTTGGTATGCCAACATCAACAATATATTTCTAGTTTACAGTAGGGCTGAGCCCAATTCCTAGGCTTAAGCCAAAAGTTTTAGGTGTTTTAGCTCAATGTGTACTTGTTCATATTGCTGGTTATTTTCTTCTACAACTTGTGTGACAAATGAAAAACCTGTACATACATTCACCTAGTCAGAAGAGAGTAAAGCTCCAAAGTGAAATAAATTCAAGTTAGAAATGACTGATAAAGGGAAAAACAAATTACTTGGCAGGGGGCCTATAGGTATTTTTCATTTTTGCTCCTTATTTATAAAGGCAAGCTTGCCAAGTGGACAGTGTTAAAAGGAAAAGGAGGGGTAGATGTCCTTGGAGAACTGAGGAATGCCTCCACAACATGCTTTCTGCCATGTGAAATTTGCATGCAATAAGCAAGAAAATGTCATAACATGAATGGCTTTTAAAGCAGCATTTGCTGCTGGCATGTTCTGTGATGTTGAAAGTGTCATGCACCACAGATGTGATTTAAGAGGCTGGTGGTCTCAAGGTTTCTCAGGCTTCCATGGCTAGATGAGTGATGGCAGTACGAGGATAGAAAGACACAATTGCTCTTGGATGCCATTTTGCACCAAGGTTTCCTGCAGGCCTTACCTCCTTGTCTCTTTGCTGTGCTTCTGCCAACTCCTACATTCCCATCACAGCACTGCAGTTTTTCTCTAGCTTTTCAAGATGTAGTACGAGATGCAGGAGATCAGCTAGCTGGTAGACTACATGGGCATGGGAACTTTTAGAGCAGGAAAGATATAGCACTGTGCCACAGACAGGAAGCATTTGTTTCTCTCCAGTTGAAGTACCACAATGCATTTTCCCTATATTGGTGCACCCAGAAGGAAAATGTGGCCACTAGTACATGAAATAGTACAGCTGCAAAGATTCCCCTTCCTTACTCCCTCTGGCATACTTCCCAAATTAACTTTCTTGCAGAACCGATTGTACTCCTGGCAAACCCAGAGCACAATAGACTTTGTCTAACTCTGCTTAAATGTGGGTAGTACTGTGCAGCATTTTTAATTTCTGCTGGAGTCAGGGTTTATTCCTGTCTCATTTTGCTTAGAAGCAGATGTGGCTTCTTCTTTATATAACCATTTTTCATTATACTTCACCCTGGATAAATTTGTAGTAGATCCATTTATTTCAGTTAGAGTAAGGAAGAGGAATATTCAACCTTTGGCTAAAAATTAAATTTGTTTCCTGTTCTATCCAATGTCATTCCAAATTTTGCAGAATTTTAGCTAAAAATCAAAGATGAATTGTCACGTTCTTAGGGAAGGAACTGTGTTTTCTGTCTTATCCATAAAATACTTAACACAATGGAGATCAGTGATCCTAACTGCACCCTGAGGCACTATCAGGACACAAAAACTAAATAATACTATGGGGCATGTTTAAAATCTTTCTGTAGTCAATAAAAACACTCATACTACCTTCAAGAACTCTTGCTCAGACTCTTTCATTAGAGATGGCTAATTTTTACATTGACTTATAATCACTTAATAGTACTGTGTATAGTGTTTCTGGTTGTTTTATACTTTTTTCTCCTTAGTAATCCTGCATTTGTCTGCAAATCATATTGTATGTTAATAAATAGTGATGATATGTTGACAAATACAAGTTAACCTCCTTTGGCCTCCCTTTTCTCCATTGGTTAATTTGATTTAATTATATAGTTTTAAAAACAAAGTCAAGTAAAGTAATAGATCAATGTGATAATCCTTCAACAAATGTCGAAATTTAACTAGGACTGACTTTTGTACGACTGTTTTGATTTGTATATTGTGCAAATTGGCTCCAAACTTCCATTTACATGGCTTCCTGCAGAAGATGTCCATGTTATAAGGTGTGCTTGATCTGCATTTAATGGCTGCATTTTGTTTTGTGTGACTGTTAAATCCAGCCATGAATAAAGGTTTAACTTTCTGACATAAAACATTCTTTAAAAGAAAATTAATACAGTCTAAAATGAAAACAGATTGGATCCCAGCTCAGAATTTAGTTTGTTGAGAGGAGAGCTTACCATGAAAAAGTTTAGCAGTATTCCACCAAAGCACCATGTATTAAAACATTTGGGATCCAAAGATCGAATGAAAGAAAAGTAAATAGTTTTCTTGTTTACCCCAGTAGAAAACCAAGCATGTTGAATGTTATGCTGACCCTGATTTAAAGACTTATGAAAGTACAAAATATGGTGGGCTTTCATCTCATATGCAGCATAAATTGTAGGAGCACTCTGTTGTCTAGATGGGAAGGAACTATAAAGAGAAAATATGGTTCCCCAAATCCTCTGCCTTTTTACAGTTCACTTATTGCTCATATACAGAATAAGCTTACCAACCTTTGCTCATCATTAATATATACAGAGTGCATAGCCTGATAATGTTCACATTTTCGCCTTTTCAGCCTGAAAATCTGTTGCTTTGTTCTCTCAGTCTCCCCATAGACAGAAGGTGGAAACTTATCTGCTCCATATTTCTTTTTATTTTGACAACAGAAAGGAAGAAAGAAAAAAAGCACACCTAACTTCCAGTTGTGTCCATTTGGAAAGGGGAGCAACATTTTTGGCATTTCTACTCTTTGTGACTGAGCAAGATTTGAGAGAAGACTATGCACTGCAAATTCTTTGATGTGAGGTCTTAATCTCTCTTGAACATCCTCTACTAATCCTCCTTTCAGTCTGGATACCTAGTCTTTGGAGAAGACACTGATATTTTCCCAAAGGAGTGCCGAGATTTGGAGATGTAGATTTTGATATTTTCCCCAGCTAGATTATACCAGAAGAGTAGCTGGTTACTGTGTCTTGAACTGAAAAATAATA
Organism: Nipponia nippon; assembly: GCF_047370975.1. Classification (NCBI taxonomy): domain Eukaryota; kingdom Metazoa; phylum Chordata; class Aves; order Pelecaniformes; family Threskiornithidae; genus Nipponia; species Nipponia nippon. The sequence goes on along the minus strand of NW_028262290.1, from coordinate 17,128,013 downwards.
CAGATTAAAAATTGTGATGATTTGCCTGAGGAAGGAATTCATTTGGAGTCATATGGTTCACAGGGGAGAACTGAGCAGAATTCAGCTCTGGTTCTCATCAACCTCTCATAAACCTTTGAGTATTTTACTCTCTCCCAGGCTGAGCCCAGAATATACTCCTTGTAAACAAAATCCAAAAGACATCTTTAGGCCAGTTGCTGTCCTAGGCAAATTAGGACAGATAAAGATTTTATTCAAACCAAATTGTGGTCCTTTTCTTAAGTGACTTTCAGCCTCATAGCCTTAGCAAATGGCAGCTCATTAATCCTAACTGCATTTCTTAGAAATGAAATGTTGCCTAAGAGATTATGTAGCTCACTTAATGCTATACAAAAAGTCTATATCAGAGATAAAATGGGAATTCAAGTTTCCATTACCTCTGGTATCCAGTGGGAAAACTAGAGCTTATTTTTTCTAATTCTAAATTTAGTGATATCTTTATTTGTATTATAATAATACTTTTTATTATAATTGTTTTATTATAATAATACAATTTGATTTAAATCTAACTTTTTCACAAAAATAGTTTTAACAATGTCTGAATGTCATAAAAAAGGATGAAATAAAATTAATTAAGCATTTAATATTTTATGAAATATGATAAGACCTAATTTAAATTAAAAATTGATAATAACATTTAAAAATCATATTGTAACTAAAATTTTATGTATTATCCAAAATGAAATATGTTTTTATTCTTCTTTTTGATATATGAAAAAGATGTTTTGGTTTATTTTTTGTTCCATTTAAAGATGTGTCTAAATTAAAAATCTCAGTTTGCCATATAAAGGGAAAATAATTTTCTGTCAAGCTTAATGAATATCCATTAGACTCAGAATGGTTTCAATTATTTTCACATTTCAACATGAAAAGTCATATTTTAAAATCATAAATGTATGTATTATAAAGACGAAAAAGTACACTGTTGCGTGTCTATAACAGGAATTCATGGACTGCTAATTTCTGAAATCAGAATATATTGACTTGTATGGTAATTCATATGATCATTATAGAAATCTATAGAGTCACAAAAAGTGTATGCAGCCAATCATTGCTATTGAATTGGTGGTGGGGGAACAGTTAAAGAAAGCTTTTAACCTTCTTAAATATGATTCTCTCAAGGCAAAAAAAAAGCTATCAATAAAGAAATGTTCACGAAGGATATATTGATTTTAACAAGAAAAAGGAGAAAATAGTAAATGAAATATAGGACTTTTTTTTTTTTTTTTTAAATGATGGAAAGTGAGCATTTCCCTCTTCAGTTCCCATGACCAATCCATAGTTTACCAGGACAAGCCCACTGATGAACAAAAAACAGGTTCGAATATCAAGTTTAAAATGCCAAGTTTAAGGCAGAGCAACAATTTGAAGCTACATTACTTGTGTTCTAAATCATGAACTAAACTTTGTATTATCACTGTTCTGCGGTAGTGATGGTTTGGCAAGGAGGGAGGGGCTTTGCATTACAGATGTAGCATGTTTCTCTTCATTGCTTATAATTTCAGTGCAAAGCAACAGCACTGAAACCATATTATTTTCACCATAGGTTTTTATTTTTCCAAATGGAGTTGTTGAGGTTTGTTCATTTCTATTACATAGTCAAAAATTATTTTTTCTGTATGTTTAGTCATACAAAGTTTAGTGTGGTTGTGAGGGCTTAATATTCACCTACTCAAGGGATATTAATGACTGGATCTGATCTCAGTTGCAGTTTTTTAAAAATGAAGTTTCTCTCATAAATCTGATTTAACTGACATCAAAATCAAGACTTTGTTACCTGTGAAGAAAATCGTTATTCATATTTGGACTGAATTGCAAATTACAACCACATTTTCAAAATCACATTCTCTGAAGCTCTTAAACAGCTATTAAATCCTTATTTAAATCTTAAATAATATATGAAGAAGAAGAATGTATGTGGTCTGTGACTCTTTTACAAAATCTGAATATTATAGATACTAAACCCTTCCCTAGATGGTAGCAGAATAAGCAAATCTTATGTAGAGCCCTGTAAAATTATTCAGTAATGTTATAACACTATTCAAAACAATTTACAGATAAAGTTATCTTCTTGGATATTTCTTACGTAAATGAATATTTCTTTTTACAAAAGAACCAGAATAAGCTTTATCCAAAAGCAATTGAATGAAATGAAGAACTGATCCCGAAGTGTGCATACTTTGTCAGAGCTCCACTGGCTGCAATGGAAGTATGACAAACAGCAACCACCTGAGAACCTGTCAAACACATACTCAGCCAAGTTTGGTGTCACTTGTAAAGTATAGGCTGAAGTACCAACTTCTTCCAAAGCCAAAAAGAAAAGAAGGCATCACCATTATCTGAGCAAAATGGATGTAAGGGTCAGAACAGTTAGGTGGTTATTCACAACACACATTGATTAGGCTCTGAAACTTCATGTCACAGGACATTGTTCAGGTTAAATATTTTACATAATTCAAAAAGCAGCTGGATAGTTCCATAAAAAAAATCCTTAAAGGGCTACAAACTACCTCTATATCAATTCCAGTCCAGGGAGTCCCTGAGATGCCTAACTCTGAAAGGCAGCAGAATATCTAAGGAAGTACCACTTTATGCTTGCCTCATTGTTATACTTTTCCTTACACACCCATTAATGGACAGTGCTGGAGACAGCATAGTGACCTAGCTTAAGACTTAGCTTCACTGTATATGAGTGTTCTCATTTTCTTATGACCCAAGAGTGCTTTAAAATTCCTAATACAGGCCCTGGCCAGATTTCAGGACAGAGTACAACTTTGGCACAGAGTTCTTCTGCTTGCCAGTCCCTGGTTTTCACAGAGGAGGAAGACAGAGGCAGTGTCCAATAGTGCCAGCCAATTCTTCTTACAGCCTGAGTAGGGAAACAGAGTCCCAGCATGTACCTCCTGGTCAGGTTAGACAAAATTTGACATAGTGCATAAAAGTTTGCCTTGCTGAAGTCACAGGATTGCATGAAGTCACAGAGTGGTTGCGGCTGTCATGCACCTCTGGAGAGCATCTGGTCCAACCCTTCTACTCAAAGTACCCTCAGTGAGAGCAGGTTGCTCATGAATGTATCTGATTGGGTTTTGAACATCTCCAAGGATGGAGACTCAAGAACCTCTCTGGGCAAACCTGTTTCACTGCTTGATCACTCTCACAGTAAAAAAGTTTTTTTCTTATGCTTAAATGCAATTTCCTGACTTTCAGTTCGTGCTCATTGCCTCTTGCCCTGGCACTGGCTGCTACTGAGAAGAGTCTGGCTCCATCTTCTTTGCTCCACTCATCACGTTTATATACACATGGATAAGAGCACCCTGAGCCTTCTCTTATCCAGGCTGAACAGCCCCAGCTCTTTCAGCCTCTCCTCACATAAAAGATGCTCCAGTCCCTTAATCATCTTTATGTCCAGTATGTCCTACCTCTCTTGTACTGGAGATCCCAGGACAAGTCCCACTGGCCACAGCACTTCTGATGCTGAGGAAAGGGGAAGGATCATCTCATTCAACCTGCTTAATGCATCCCAGGAAGCTGTTGGCCGCCTTTGCTGACAAAGCACATTGCTGGTTCCTGGTCCACTTGTGCACCAGTACCTCCACTTTCTTTTCTTCAGAGGCTCTTTCCAGTCAGTCACTCCCAGCATGAACTGGTGCCACCAAGTGCAAGACAACATTTTCCTTCCCTTGAACTTCATGAGATTCCTGTTGGCTTATTTGTCCATTGAAGGCAGAGAGATATGAGAGAACATGAATACAGATAATAGTTACAAATATAAAAGACCACATATGAAGATTTATTTAAGATCAAAGATAATGTGGGTGTAAGAATCCATTTATATGGACTGTCTACCAGAACAACCTTCCCATAGAGTACTGGCAACTTACTGAATTTTCACGTATATTATGATAAATATATAAGTGACATTCTTTTTGGCGGTTGTCAGAAATAACAGGAAGCTGGATGTAATCATGCAGATCCTTTTCATCCTTTATGCAATATAAGACCCCAATTTATTTTATCTCCACTCTAGCCAAAGGTAGTATGGCATTTTTTTCCATCTCAGTATGCAGTCCAAGTCTTTGCTCTGATTTTATTCTACATTTGTCTGATATGTATTTCCTAAGAAGCACCACAACTAACCACTGCTCCTGTGGATAAAGTTCTGCTAAGTACAGATATGAGCCCAAACTCTAAAAAAACAAAAAAACAAAAAAAAATAATTATCCTATTAATAATATCAGTGTTGTAGTAAATGGTGTTAGTGAATCTATAAGATCAAACAACCTTGGTTAATTTGCACCAATATTTACCACATTGGTAGACATTCTAGCACTGATAGCAGAAAAGAGAGTAACTCACCAAAAGGCTCTCAACTTTAAAAACTCCAGAGTGCATTACACTGTTATTTTAAAGCACTGATTCTTTAATTCATTTTTTTTCATGCTCTTATCATCAGTCTGGAATCTGAGAGCATAATTTTTAAGACTTTAACTTTATTGGCAAATTGGTGATGACTTTAAAATATATAGATAGACAGATATTTCTTAAAGTTGCTGTCTTGCTTTTTTTCTATGTCTTGATCAATCACTGTTCATTGGCAAGTTTTTCAGATATTCTATGAAGAGACATTCAGTTCAAAACTTTTATGGGAGCTTGTCTACCCATGAATTTATTTTAAGCTCCAATCTTGTCTGTTGTGGGAAAAATTGAGGCATGTAGGGTTGCACAGATTTTATGCCCATGATACTATTTAGTGTATTCTTTGTTTGACATCTGCAAAGAGAAAATCCTCTTGTGACATCTCAGTTTAGTTACTTTTTTTGTATTGGAATTATGTACCTTATTTGGGAAATCTTGTGCTACTGGACAAAAATAGCAATCAAATGTTCCTTTGACTAAATAAATTTAAAAACAACAGTGGCTGTTCTTGAAAAATCTAACTAGTGGTATTAAACCTTTTTCTTCTTTACCATGAAAAGCACTGTAGGATCAAATAATTTCCTTTCAGGACATGCAGTTCGGCCAAGATAGATAAGTTCTGCTGTTCATCATCAGCACAAAACAGCAGTGGATATGAATCACTGAATTAAATCTTATTAAATTCTAAAAGCTTTTCTTCCAATAACACTTACACTGCAATTCTTAATGCATAATCCAAAAGAAGCAGAATAATTGAATTGGTTTAGAGTGTCACATACTTTGAAACTATCTAAACATCACTAATACTGTCAGGATTTTGAAATTCAAGAAGGTGTCTGGTTTCCCCTGGGATAAAAACTTAAAATAAGCATGCCTCCTGATTTTTTTTTTTTAATGCATTTGTGTTTGTGAACAGTTTCCAATGCAGAGCTTATAACTTGGTTTCAAAACAGCTTCACAAATTAAAAATCACAGAAGTACATAATGCTCCCATACATAATTTTATACATTCACAAAACAGCATTAAATATTTTAATTTGATAATAATATTTAATACCTTTCCAAAGAAGATGATACAAAACAGTTGTCTGCAATAGGCAGAGAACTCAACTCAATCCTCCATAGTGTTGGGGTTTTTTTCAGTTCTAAGCTGCTGATAAACGGCGACATATAATATTTAACGTTCTCTCTTTTTTTTCTTTGCAATAAATCACTTTACTGAATGGCTTATACCAAACCATTCTTTGGTGCCTTCTGAAGAGCTCAGAGAGAGATCCAAAAAACATTTGTATTACAAAATACAAAGTAATCGGGATCTACACATGAAAGTCCAAAAAGCTGATCAACAACTCACAACTAACTACTTAGGTGCCTAACAGTCTGCAGGCAACCCAAGTTATGCCAGAAAAAATGTTAATGCCCAAAGCTGGGCAATGGACATACTTAGAGTCTCTGCCATCTTGGCTGAACCAAGCAGCTCAGGACCCCATCCAGCCTTAAGTTGTTTATTATTCACAAAACCAGTGTCACTGGGCTTCAGGCCCTAAGGGAGCTAAACTGATATGCACATTCTTTGCATGTTCGATACTCTCTGACAGCACAAATCACAGTCACAATGATTTTCATTACAAAAACAGCCCCTGGAGGGAGGGTTGCTGCATACCTTTTCAATAGTAGCTTAGAGGTTAGCACAGATGGCCACAAAGAGTGTGGTCCAGGTTCTTGGCCATCTTTAGCCTACAGAGCTAAAGCATTTACTTCAGAGAAGATCTGCTGCAACCATCATGTGGTGCATCTCTTGTGGGCTCTGATCTTCAGTTCCACACATCCAGATTCAACTAGGTTATTATTGCTGAGCAACTTTCAGCTTTTAGGCATTAAACTAGAAAATAATGGATTAAAAATAGTAACTTATAGCAACTAATTACAAGTAAGAGTGTGGTTTTTAAAAATTGATACCTTTAACAGAGAAGTCATTGTCCAAAAATCAGCAGGAAACTGCTACATACTAATGGCAGAGGTAAAAACTCTAATGCATTATTTCTTAATACATTTCTTAATTGGGAAAATCTGTGCTGGTTTTGGCTGGGATAGAGCTAATTTTCTTCATAGTAGCTGGTATAGCGCTGTGTTTTGGATTTGTGCTGAAAACACTGTTGATAATACAGGGATGTTTTCATTATTGCTGAGCAGTGCTTACACAGAGTCAAGGCCTTTTCTGCTTCGCACACCACCCCACCAGTAGAGAAGGCTGGGGGTGCACAAGAAGCTAGGAGGGGACACAGCTGGGACAGCTGACCCCAACTGACCAAAGGGGTATTCCACACCATATGACGTCATGTTCAGCATATAAAACTATGGGAAGAAGAAGGAAGGGGGAACATTTGGAGTGATGACGCTTGTCTTCCCGAGTAACCGTTACACATGATGGAGTCCTGCTTTTCTGGAGATGGCCGAACACCTGCCTGCCAATGGGAAGTAGTGAATGAATTCCTTCTTTGGTTTTGCTTGTATGCATGGCTTTTGCTTTACCTATTAAACTGTTCTTATCTCAACCCACAAGTTTTCTCACTTTTACCCTTCTGATTCTCTCCCCCATCCCACTGTGGGGGGAGTGAGTGAGCAGCTGTGTGGTGCTTAGCTGCCAGCTGGGTTTAAACCATGACAATCTGATTTACATAACATACACCTAAATGGAGTACCATTTACACAGGTTAATCACATAGGTATTGTGGCAATTAAACCTGGATCTCTGCTTCAAGTGTCTTTTTGATTTTATTTGCACTATTTTTTTATTGCCTTCAATATATCCACCAGCAAGCAAAATGATCATGCAATTATCTAATAAAACAGTCACACAGAGATATCTGTGGGAAATACAATTGTGGTACATCATGTCAGATAATCTGTGGCCTGGTTTGCCCTCTGCTAGGAAATGTTTTGTGATCCACCTCTACATTGTAAGCATCTAGATCTGAGACTCCTTTCTTAGTCCATGAAGAGAAATAGGTCCATTTACAGTCAGATTTATCTCAACTTGCTGCTGATGTCTAAATTGAATCAGAAGTACTGCACTGCAAAAAAATACCTATTTCTCATGAGCAAATCTAATTTGAATAATCCTGGGATGATAAGCTCATTTCAGATGAATTTGAGCCCAGTCATCTAGTCTGTATCATGGGTGTAAACAAAAGTATATTGGTATCTTCCATGTAAAAGTCTTTGTAGTGCCCTATAGTTCTTATGCAATTTAATCCTCTGACGGCAAAGAATAAGGTATCTTCTTCACACAGCTTGTAGAAAAACAATGAGGTGGAATTTGTACAATATTGAACCTACATGTTTAAGGAGTTTTTTTCATGTGTCATCTTGGATTTTTCCTTACCTAAAATTAAAATACTATATGAGCACTGTTTACTCTTGCACTGAGATTTTAAGGTCTTACAAACTACCCTCTGTTGTTGTCAGATAATATTGTTCAGTATGTTTCTTTTTCTCAGTGTTTAGCAATCTTATGACATGGGCTGATCACCTGGGGAATGCTTTGTCTGACAACCAAATATTGAATGTATTGCCACAAGCAGGCTGCAAACCTCATTGTGAGAAAACACTTCCTTCCAGCAATTGTTGTTAACATAGGACATCATAAACATTTTTCCAGTTAAGAGAAGACCTGGGTTTGTTAACAAGGCTCCTCACAGTGCCTTTCTTCTGTACATTGCCTTCAGAAAGCTCTTTGATAACTACTGAACAAAATGTATTTCTTGAATCAGAAAATCTTAATCACCAGCATTTGTCCTGTTGGAATATTGCCATTGTAGCCAGTAGGAAAGGAAGCTGTGAGCTTATCATGGAGACTAGGGACTAGAAGTATGCCGCTGCCCCATGTCTTGTGATGTGGAAAGAAATCATGACATTTTATTAAAAAAAAAAAGAAAAAAAGGTATGAAGGTATGCAGTACACCAACACGACAACATGTACAGCCCAACCACAAGACAAAGCTGATAATCCTAGAATGAAGACTGAATCACACAAAAATATTCATTTACACAAGATGAAGTTATCTAACCTGTAAACTAATGCCAGATGGCATAAATGCTCTCCAGAGATCACCTGTTCTTCTCTTTGCAAATCAAATGCCAAGGCAGAAATGACTGTTAGCTTTTCTGTCCTCATACATATCATTCATCACTGTCCTACAACACACCATTTTGCTGTTATAGTACTGGATACAGGACAAATAAATGCAATTTTCATGCCTGAATCTAGTAGTGAATTCCTGCCATGGCAAGATCTAACAATCAAACAATAGTTCAGAGATGAGTAGAAAATGATGTCTGTATAGTATGCTGACCACATCACAAAGCTGTTAAAGAACAGAAAGACATCTGAACAAATTAATATTGAATTTTTTAATGTTCCTCTTAAAATCAAATGTGCTCAGCACTTGTTGAGAGTACACTTGGGTAAAAAAAAAGAAAAAGTGAAATTCATAAGCTGATTTCTTTAAGGACTTCATTTCAGCTGATTTTGAAGAAGATGTTATAAAATAAAGGGAAAAGATCCAGTATTACATTATACATTGACAAGGAACTATAATTTCTTTTCTCATACCATTGTCACTGTGGAATAACTTCATTAAGTTTTAAATATTATGCTTTGACTGGGTTAATCTGACTAAATGCTGGTGACTGCAATGTTAAAATCACCTGAGATCCCTTGTTGCTGGCCAAGAACTAATCAGTGTGGAAGCTAAGGTATAATTCACCTAATTCTAAATTAAACCTCTATATCTGGTCAATGGACTTAAACTCCAGTGAACATATTGACTAGACCTCTGTTATCTATAATGGGAAACTAGACAATTTATTCCAAATGAAGACACTTACTTTATTGATGTCTAGGTTTGAGTGAAATGAATCCGACCCACAGGTGAATCTGAATTCATGTATCTTTTCCATGTCATGAGAAAATAGTTAAAATAATTGCATTATAGCAACTACGTATTATCTCCCTATTTCAGCATTTATATCTTTTGTGCTACTGTTTTCAAAAAATGACTGAGGGAAGATAAGATTAGGAGCCAAATGGAGGCAGCAGAACAAAATTCTTGATTTTCTGAATGCCTAATCCTGCAAAGTGCATGCATATTCGAACCGTTTCAGGGACATTCATTGATTTTTTTTTTCCAACTTTGAAGATCAATCCACTTCTGCTTGACTAACTGTCTCTTAACTAGAGATTTATTTACCTTTCCTAATTTTAGGCAGTCAGGTATAAAAGTTTTGGACATAAATCCTTATTTAGTCACCTAAACCCCATTTTAAGCATTAATTTAGTCATTTACTTACAGCAGTAAAAAGGGATCTTATGTGGTAAAGCCTGAAAACTGGTCATTTAATGTCAATGGAGCAGCAAACTGGAGTCAGCCTTTTATGTTTATGAAACAATAAGACAACTGGTAGAAGCTCTGCTTTTTCAGAGGAAAACCAGCCAAGTCACTGCACTAAGCAATTCCCTTTATTAATTCTTTTAAGAGACAAATGATCTTAAGTACATGAGATTTTTATTACAGTATTTTTAAAGAGTTCATTGAAAACTGAAATGCTGTGCTGCTCTTTGGCTTTTTTTTGTTGGTAGTTTATCTTTAATTGAATACAAAACCATTAGCTAGCAAGGGAATTGAGAACATGAAATATAGCCAATATGCCCTGACTTTAAATGTCTGTTAGGTATTGTTTTATAGTGTTCCATTGAAAAACTCCATGGGTCTGAACAAAAGACACCTTTCACATAAACAGCATTTTTATTGTAGTTATAGCTGAAAGGATGATTGGACTGATTCTGCAATGGGACGTTGACAGATGCGCACCGGTCAAAGTTCCCTGAGGGCACTAAGAAACCTTCTTGGCCCTGTTCAGCCCCACCTGGAGCCTCCTAGCAACGCTGCCCCTTCAACACTGCAGAAGTGCCAGTTTCTAGCCCTGTCCCTGTTCTCTGGATGGACCCCTTGGCCGTACACTGTAGCTCCTCTCCTGGCCCTTTCTTATTTTGCCCCCAGATTGGCTCCTGGAGAGATCCCAGACCTGGTTCATCACTTGTCATGTCAGGCCCTACCAATGGACCCTGTTACCAGTCCCTGGCTCTGCCCACTGTGTTCAGCCCCTGCAGGACTGTGCATCAATGGTGAAAGCGCAGCCTGAGCGGGATCACCCTCCGCTCCTGGCTTGACCGCCTCATGGAGCAGCTTGACCCTTAGTACTTCGTCACGCTCATTACTGAGTATGTCTGTGACATGGAGACACACTCTTCCACATCGGGCATTAATACTCCTTTGGATCTTTCAAACAATGCCATGTTCAATTAATTTTAGTACAAAAATCATATTTTTCAGTAAAAGCATTTACTAGCAATGTTTCTGACACTTTCTGAAAAGAAAACCAAGCAGGCAAAATAACGATGGTTCATTTAATTATGTTTTGCTATTATGAAGAAATGCAATTACAGCTCAGGTTTCAGTTTTACTCATTCACAGCAACAGAATTCACAGTGGTAAAACTGGTTTGTCATAGAGATAACAGTGCTTTAGAGTAGTATCGTTTCCAGCTAAAATAGCTCAATTTTCAAAATAATTTTTATACTAAATTAATTGTTTTTTGTCTGTTAATAAAAATGTCCATTTTTTATCAAAAAAATGATTTCTTAGGAAACTCAATTTAATTACTGGGTTTGCTCTTACTAAAATTCCATACATCCATACTTTCTGACACTGAGAGACATTAAAAGATTGTTGTTATGTATGTGATAAATATCTGCTGGTGTTTCTGATGCATTTGGAAAAAAGATGGAAAGGAGGAAATTATTACGTAGCTGAAGACTCATATGATTAAATGCAAATCTATTACCTTATTCAACCTTCCAGCCTTGTATGTAGGCATGCAAGCTATCAAAATGCAGGTAGTACAGGGCCACAGAATAGATACTACTGTAAATAATATAATTTTACTGGCTCCAACATATAGAATAGAATCATAGGATCATAGAATAATAGAATCATTAAGGTTGGAAAAGAACCTTAAGATCATCGAGTCCAACCGTTAACCTAGCACTGCCAAGTCCACCTCTAAACCATGTCCTCAAGCACCACGTCTACCCTTCTTTTAAATACCTCCAGGGATGCAGACTCAACCACTTCCCTGGGCAGCCTGTTCCAATGCCGGACTACCCTTTCGGTGAAGAAGTTTTTTCCTAATATCCAACCTAAACTTCCACTGGCACAGCTTGAGGCCACTTCCTCTCATCCTATCACTTGTTACTAGGGAGAAGAGACTGACCCCCACCTCGTTACAACCTCCTTACAGGTAGTTGTACAGAGCAATCAGGTCTCCCCTCAGCCTCCTTTCCTCCAGGCTAAACAACCCCAGTTCCATCAGCCTCTCCTCATAAGACTTGTGTTCTTCACCAGCTTCGTTTCCCTTCTTTAGACATGCTCCAGCACCTCGATGTCCTTCTCGTAGTGAGGAGCCCAAAACTGAACACAGTAGTCGAGGTGCAGCCTCACCAGTGCCGAGTACAGGGGCACTGTCACCTCCCTGGTCCTGCTGGCCACACTGTTCCTGATACAAGCCAGGATGCTCTTGGCCTTCTTGGCCACCTGGGCACACTGCTGGCTCATGTTCAGCTGGCTGTCAACCAACACCCCCAGGTCCTTTTCTGCCAGGCAGCTCTCCAGCCACTCCTCCCCCAGCCTGTAGCGTTGCATGGGGTTGTTGTGACCCAAGTGCAGAACCCGGCACTTAGCCTTGTTGAACCTCGTACAGTTGGCTGCGGCCCAACGATCCAGCTTGTCCAGGTCCCTCTGCAGGGCCTTCCTACCCTCCAGCAGACTGGCACTTCCACCCAACTTGGTGTCATCTGCAAACTTACTGAGGGTGCACTCAATCCCCTCATCCAGATCATCAATGAAGATATTGAACAGATATAATGAGTTGCAGTAAGAATGTCACGAAAAGAAGGGTAATCTGGTGCAAAGATATTATCAGGGGGAGGAGTCTTCCAGTCTCCTGATCAGCCAAAGCTAAGAAGGCCGCGTGTCATTGTCGCCCATTAATTTGCAACTGATTTTTTTCTGTTCTAAGAAATAAAACATACTATCAGGAAAAGAATTTGAGGTTACCTGTAACTAACTCTTCCTTGGATGGTCAGCCTGCCAGACAGTTCTTCTGTTGAAATTATTAACTGTTTTGAAGAAAGGTATTTATTTTTATTTGAAGGTGGTATTTAAACAGAAGAAATGTAAGATCCAAAAAGCAGCCTTACAGAAGACTCAGTAAAGCAGGACAGAAGAGGGAGGACAAAGAAGCAAAGGAAAAATAACTCTTTCACTAAGCTAAGGATTTTTTGCTTCTCCACCCAAACTCTGTACCAACCATTAAATATATAAAACATGTAGGAAAACTTGAGTGGATATTTGTAAAATCTGATTACAGCCCATTGTTAGGCTTTCATTGGTTGAATGAATTTGAGACAGATTCCAGGATTTCTGTAAACATGAATGTAAAGGAAAATGTAAATGCCTGAGGTTTTGCTTGCTATTTCAGTATATTAATTCCTTTAAGTTTCTTTTTTTTGTATTTTTATTTTTTGCTCAGAGATAAACTTTAAAGAGGTGATGTTATTCTTTCCTTAGTTGCTATTGCAACTAAGCCAATATTTTTATTCAGTATTGCTTAAACCAGAACCATATGTATAGCTATTATTATTCTGAGAGAGGTGGGGTTGTTCAGCCTGGAGAAGAGAAGGCTCTGCAGAGACCTTATAGCAGCCTTCTAGTACCTGAAGGGGGCCTACAAGAGAGCTGGAGAGGGAATCTTTACAAGGGAATGTAGTGATAGGACAAGGTGTAATAGCTGTAAACTGAAAGAGGGTACATTTAGATTAGATATAAGGAAGAAATTCTTTACTATGAGGGTGGTAAAGTACTGGAACAGGTTGCCCAGAGCAGCTGTGAATGCCCCGTCCCTGGAAGTGTTCAAGGCCAGGTTGAATGGAGCTTTGAGCAACCTTGTCTAGTGGAAGGTGTCCCTGCTCATGGCAGGGGGGTTGAAACTAGATGATCTTTAAGGTCCTTTCTAACCCAAACCATTCTATGATTCTAAGATTCCATGATTCTATACTTCTTCATTTTATTTTGGAGCTTTTTTGCCATTTTCTACCTTTCCCACTCATTCCTAATCCTCCAAACTGGTACACTTATTCTGCCTTGTTCTGAGCAGAAGTCTAATAACAATACAGGATACAATCTTGTCTGCAAGGGAAATATTTTAACTTTAAAAAAAAAAAAAAGAGTAAGGAAATAATTCACAAAAGGAAACTGAACAAGAAAAGAATGGAAATTTTTTGCCTTAGTTCAAATTTATACAGCCATATTTTTAGAAACTAAGAACACCCTATAAATGAGACTCTGAAGAGGCATTGAGATAGTGACAGAGATTAATGCAAAGAAATCAGACTGTAAATCAGCCTCAAAAAAAAACTCACCACCCCCATATTGTAGGTAGTGTTTCTTTCTCCTTTTCTCCCACTGATTAAGTGTTACATACATATCTCATCAATTATTAAACACAGATCATATGAAGTTATAGGCTTGCATTGGGTGAATCTTTAATGGCAAATTAAAACTGATGATGTAGATAATTGTGTTCTTGAATCTTATAACCTTTTTGAGCCAAATGTTAGAAGATCATTGGACCTATCTCCAGCTTAACCAATAGTTGACGCAATAAATTGTGACTACACCTGAGAGCAGTTAGTCATCAAATCATTAACTGTGTGAGCAATCAATTGCTGAACAGAATTCCGAAACTTAAAGGCATCTTCAGTATTAGCTGTGATTGGTTTGGAAACTACATCTTGTGTACTGTGCCTGTATTTTCTTTATGGCAATATATCTGAGCATATCAAAGACACTAATGAATTTTATTAGCACTGCTCCTTTTTAATCAAGTTTATAATAATTCTTGGGAGGTTTTGATTTTTTGTTTTGTTTTGTTTGTTTTCTGATAAAGGATGGAGACAGAAAGTTTAACAAGCTGTCCAAAATTACCCAGGAAACCCAGCCAGGCTTGGAGAGACAGATCTCCTGAGATTATGTCATTCATTGTCTAACAACAAATCTATTCATCTTTGCAATTACTGTAGATTTACTAAAGATTAAGAACCTTAAAAAAAAAAAATCTCAGTCTTACTTATGATTCTAATTCTGCTTTTTCTGCTTCTATTGCATTTTCTACTGCTTTTTCTTCTTCCACTGGCAAAGAAAACACAGAATTCCTAATAGAATACCTAAAAGAACAGGTAAAGCCTTACCCCAGTGCTCCTCCTGAAGCCAAAGAAATTTTGTTACATACTTTTATAGGAACAGAATTAGGCAAGTGATGAATATTTTTGAAAATTTCACTTATGGTCTTTATCAAATTTACAGTGACCCTGTGAGAAAAACACTAAGATATAATATTGATTAAAAAAAAAACCACCCAAAACCAAATAATAAAAAAAGAAGCATAATTTCAAGATCTTCATGACATAAATTCATAGACCAGAGTTAAACATTATTTTTGCAAAGTTTTTAAGTTCACTGTGGAGAAGGAAATTTTCAATATTTGGAAAGACTCACACATTCCAAGTGCAATGATCCTAGTAAGGTAGCTTGCTTTAATGGTCAACAAGGAACAAAAAGCCATAATTCCAAGATGATAACTGATATTATTTATCCTGTTGTTCTTTCATACCTAAGAGTCTGTCATAAAGCACAGCCTTGATATTCTAAACTGTATTTCCTGCATGCAATTCACAATTAAAGTACTTTCTACTTGCTGCCTTATTTCTTCATGGACTCTCAAAATAGATCTTTATCCTTATATCCCTATCATGTATTTGTTCAGGAATTTGAAATGTCTCATAACTTCACAGCTTTTCTGGAATGCTCTGAAATCTTGATTTAAACATCAGATATGAAACACAAAAGTAGTGGATTTCTGACATAAAAAAAAAAAAAAAATCTTGTACCTTGGCAATATGGAATGAATTTCAAATTTTGATTCCTTGTTGCTGTTGCTTGTTGCTATTGTTGTTTTCCTCAAAGAAAAGGTTTTTAATCTTCATTAAATTCTTGAATGACTATTGGTTTCATTATATACAACTTCCAGGAATAAAATGCCTTTGAGTCTATTTCTATGTCATCAGAGGCCAAGAGTAACAGAGCAGGAGTCACTAGAATTTTATCAGTCTTAGAAATGAACAGAAGAAAATGCATCTGAAAAGAAAAGGTAACCTAATGAAACACTGTCTATTTTTTAATATATACATCCACATATTTTACAGTGGTTAGTAGTGTATTAAAACTGCCTCTTCTATATATTAATAAAAATTACAATGTATTTATTTATTTTGGAATACCATTTCAAATAATAACATAACAGTGGTAATGTCCACAGCATGCTTGTGGTCACACACAAATAAACCTTGATCATTTTTATTGTCAATAGATGTAGCTTGGAAGTCCTAAAGATAATTTAGTAACTAGTTTGGGTCATACTACTAGTTAACTGCTTACTTAAATATTTTTTTTTTCTTTCTCTCCCTTTTTTTCCCCCAAGTCATCTTTATCTCAAGCAGGAAATCTACAATCCAAATATATGTAATGATTTCAGATACAATTCACCGAAGAAAAGTTGCCATCCATGCTTGAGGGAAAAAAACTCTATTCTTCCAATTAACAATTCTTTCTCTTTTTAAATCTACATTTACATTTCTGTTATAAAAATTTCAACAAACCTAGCAAATAGGTGGAAACACAAAGTTTTATTCTTGTCAATAACACCAGTCTATTTTCTCCCTTCTGTTTGCTTCTAGACATTGATCTTCACCTGTACTATCTTCTATTGCTTTGTTCAAGCTCTGGTGATTTTGTTAGCTTTTTTGTTATTCCCTCGACACTGATTTTTCCTTCTGCTCTGTTTTTTCTTTTCTAGACTTGATAGTTTCTTCTCCCACCAAAAAATCTCAGACATATCCTTAGGCCCCAGTATCCTAATGAAAACTGTGTATTGATGTACTACTTAGTTTGGTTTAGTTGTGCATCAATAAAGTAGAGAGCAGGTTGGAAAGCAAAGTCTCCCAGAGCATTCTGAGGTATTTTGCATTGATTTAAATTACTTTCTACAAAGTAACTTTATACCTCATCTGGTGCAGGTAATATTTTACTCTCTCTGGAGCCATTAGTATGATGTTGATTTCAAACATTATAGTCAAAATTCTGGTCACTCTTGCAATGGGAGACTGCAGGGATGACAAACATACAGGTAATCCTGTCTCTCTTTTCCCTTTTTTGAGGCAGCCAAAATCTTCTACACAGGTAAAGAGTCCTCTTATGACATGGAAGGGTTTAAGGGTTGCCAAGAGTATGGTATCAAGATTAGTGGTAGATTATCTACATTTTTATAGCAATCAATGTGGGGTGCATTCCTTTAAGATCTGAGTGAAGTGATGGAAATAACTCTGAACAGGTAATGGCATTCTGCAGACATTCAAACTCCCAGCAGCATCAGCAGATGCTGTGGGTCAGAGTTTTGCTTCTGGTTGCCTCCTCCACTCTTCCAAGACTTTGCTCCAAGAGAAGGTTATCTGTCCCTAAACCACTAACTTTCAGGTTTCTTATTTCAGTTGTGCTGGTCACTCAGTCCCTTTTTCTCAGTCCTTTCCTCCTGATGAAGGAGGGAACAGAAACTCCTTTGAGCAGTTTAACAGCCTGCACAGAAGAGAAGATGTACTTGCCCTGAGGCTTAGCATTCAATTGAATCAATCTTGCACAAGCCAAGTTTGGAGAAGGTTCCATCTCATCACTTTTTCCAAATGAGATGAGGACAAGCTGTTAGATCTGGATGCTGGCACAGGCACCTCAGGAATCCAGTCCCCAGCAACAGTGTCAGGTCTGTGTATGGGCCAGCATCTTTCTGAATCCTCTCTTCTTTTTTCCTTTTCATCTCCACTGCAGCTGGTGCTCCACAGCAGAAGTATTAGACTATATCCCCCCTTACATTAAGAAAAGGGTTTGAATATAGGAAAACAAACAATAACGCTCCATAATGTCCACCTTGTTATGCATCCAGAGTCATTCTGCCTGCAAGCAGAATTGCCGTAATTCTTGCACAACTTGGAAATCTGCCACTCCCATTTACTGACTCTGAATATTTACTTCTGTTTCTTCTACCCATCAACCTATTAATTCATCCATCCATCTTTTCATCTTTCTTGGGAAGCCCTCATTGCCTATCACACCACAAACTGTGACTAAAATCTGTTTAGAGTGGACTTGATATCAGACTCAGACAGTTCTGGCAGTTTACATAAAGTCCAGTCAGGAATTCTGTTACAGAAATTATTGCTCTTCTATCTGGCAAATCTGTGAGTTGTTTTGAGATAGAAGATAAACAAAAAAGTTGGGATGGCATGGGCTAAGCACAGTCCTTGTCCAGCCTGTGCTCGATATCCCAGAGCAGAATGGCCTAAAGAGAAGATGCATATAACAGTACTATTCTGACAGTTCTTTTAGCCTAAATCAATTGAGGGGAGGATGCTGTATTCAGTCTATCAGCCGGGTTTGGAAAGACAGATAAACCAGTTCTAGAGCTCTGTTTTGAGGGGGGTGGTCATGTTAGAGGGGTAATTCCTGCTTGACAGGAAAGTCTTGTCGCCACATCTATCTCCTCAGCAGAAGAAACTCCAGCAATATATTGTCTCTGCCTGCTCTTCATCTGAGTTTGACGCTTTCTTTTAATCTATCCTCTTCCACTCCATTCTTCATAGCTGGGGTGGAAAAATGCAGTTCTGTCTATACCACTGAAGAGCTTTAAACTAGCCCTAAGATGTGGTATAAAGCATTCCCAGCTATGTATCAAGTGGCTGCATTTTATTCTGGACAGAGCTTTGTGTTTGTCATTTTCAGTCCTGTGTACAAAGGAAGGAAAAGAGGCCTGAGGCACAGAGCAGTTTCACCAACACTGGTGTATCTCCACAGTCAGTAATGTCCAGCAAAATAACTGCAGTTCCTCAAACACAGGAGGTAGGAGCTGAAACCTCACTTTCCCTCTGTGTTCCACTTTAACATAGTCTGAATTAATATAGGCTGCTTATCAAGCCATATGCAGTAAAATGAATTCAGACATTTTACAACTAAAGGTTCTATCTCTGTGGGTCATTTGTAAGTATCTTACCTAGCAGAGCCTAAAGAGTTAATTATTTGTAGATGATTATATGCGGTGGTTTCATTTGCTAGTGATTTAGTTGTATTATGTTGAGGGGAAAGGGGGAGCTGAGGATTTGGTGTACATAAGGTATTACTGAAGATAATCTTTCATCTTTTCACATTCCTCTTTCTCATTTAGCAACATCAATTCTAAATCTGAATAGTCAGAAAGTCACTTTCAGCAAGATGATGTTTAACAGTTGCCTCTGAGGTCTAGGAGCAGCTCAATGACCCTTTTCCATCACTACAGTCAACCCTTCTCAGATTGGTACTGACCCAAAGCCTGTTGGCAACATAACTCCTTGTCAAGGCCAGGACTTTCAAGCCAAGCCCACATCACAAAGCTGCCACCTAACTAGTGTTCATACTGGAAGTCTCATCAGACAAACAAACAGCTGAAGAAATCTGGAGAGTGAGCTGCTTTCTTAACTTTAGTTGTTCTCAAATTGCAGATGAAGTAAGTTATGCTTCTTTTTTTAGCTATTTGGTAACCAAGCTGTTACTGGAACATGATCTCTCCATGAACTTTAGGTTTTTTACTAAAGTTGTGAAGATGCTTTTATAAATACCACGTGATTCTGCATAGCAGAGGTTACACTTTTGAACATCTCTTCTCCCAGTACTTTTTCCACACTGGAAGTGCATTTATGGAAGTGTAGTTTAGCAGAATATATGAAATACAGATTTGACTAGGAGACTAATTGGATTAGGAGCTCAGCTGGATACTTTGTATGGCATATTTATGGTTACAGTGAGGCTAAACACAATGTCTAGTTAGGGACTGAGTCATTCCAAAATTTATTCCACTATCTGTAGTTTAAGGTTCCCAGTCATGAATGACTTCTCCTCCTGTGTAAGGTCAATTTCCTTAATAGTGAGGATACCCATGGGAAAACTGTAATATAGTGTGGCTATTTATAATGTTGACACAGTCATTTGTAACAGCAAGCTGTCCTTATATAGTAATAGCAACGATACTGAAGATTCTACAGAAGTAAATGCACTGAAAATTTAGTAACAAGAACAAGGCCTAAAATCAAAGCTCAGTGGCTCCCTGCATAAAGCCGCTCATCTAATTTTTCACAGAATTAAAGGATATACAAACAGTCCAGTCAGTGGGGTTGCTGAATATTTATAACCACTTAATTTTAAATAATTCATGATTTATGTAATAAAAAAAAAAAAGTCCACATCTTTTGGATATGATTCAACCACCTTTGGCTGAATCAAGTTTTTTCCTCTCTAAATTGTTTCATTGTTAGACTAGTTAGGAGATGGACTATATTTCAAGTTCACCATGGATAGCACAGTTTAATCACAGTGATCTCATCAAGGAGAAGAACTCAACATCATTAATTAATTGGACCTTTTTCAGACATCAGTCCCTTCTCACTCTTCCAATGACTTCTACGGGAAGCTCTTGTTTAAAAATAGATACTGTGATCTGTCCACCAAGGTGTGTATATCAAATTATGTTCAATGTTCTGTATTGGGAGAACAATAAACAGATTAGTCTTTAATGTCTATTGGAAATTCCAAATGCAAATTCTCATTCAGATCTAAACTTACTTGTATGGCTTGTTCTGTATTTATGTATTCATTTTATTTATTCAAAAAGGACATCACACAAAATTGACCAAAAGTTTGGATCCAAAATTTCTCGTTGGAGAAAGGTGTTAGAAGGAAAATATGAAATCAGAGTGAGAAGGCAGAGGGCTGGAAAAGCTTCATACCTGCTAGCAGGATGCCTTGGAAGAGAAACACAAGTTGAATGTATGATTGTGGTTATGGTTTGAAGAGCTTATAAATAAAACAGAGCTTCGATTATGTTCCTGAAAGTACAACAGATCATTAGAGGACTAGAATGCCACAGGTGCTGGAATTCTGTACTGATAGGCAGAAATGTGTTTAGGAGCAATAAAAAAGAAGTTAGCATTAACTTGGTTTGGTAAATTCAACATCATTAAACCTTTATACTGAAGACTACAATGTACACCAAAATTTGCCTACAGATTTTATGAAGGAAAAGAGTATGATGCATATTAACACAATTTAGACTATTTTTTCTGTTAAACATTCAATATAAAATAACAGAAATTAAAGAAACTGCATATATGTACATGTGTGTATATATATATGTAAGGATATATGTATATACACACGTATATACTTTATGACTAAAAAGTCTTGCATTGTAGACAACACTGCAAATGAGAGCATAAGCAAAACTTGGTGGCCACCAAAAATCATAAACCAAGATAAATCTTCTCTGGGAACATCTGATCCATGATGAGTTCTTCAAATGTGGTACTACCTGTTGTAAAGGGACCTATTTTGTAGTTTTCCCAGACATATTTCTCAATAACCCATTTTTTTCTTCCTTAAAGAACTCAGCCATATTATCCTTTCTCTATTCTTATTCAAAGAGTAGAATGTAAAAATGGCCAATTTTTTTTTTCTTGACAGGGTTTTGCCCACCAAGAATACTTCACATTAAAATGATGAGCCAACAAAATTTCAGTTTAATTGCACTGACATTGTAACAGCTCCCTGGCAGATGTTATACTACCATCAATGTATAGCATGGATATAATTAAGATATAAGTTAGTGGTGTTATCTGACTAATAACTCCTTCAGAACCTATGTAATGTAACTGTATATGTATCTCTGAAAACTTTCTTTGAAATCAAATTACTAAAAAAATGAAAAATGTGTATTCAACATTAATATCTGGTAGATGTTGTTCATTGTTTTGTGACCTGTAAAGTTTGCGAAAACAAAGCACAAAAGTAGCCCTGTTACTTCTATGTATAAATATTTTATATAGGCAGTCCATTTAGTCTTGTTAAAACTCCAATTTGAAGTCCTCAAGTTTGATCTAGAGAAGAAGGCATCATTGAGAAAACAAAGGAAAAAATTAAATTATTCCTTCCCTCTGCCCTCCATGTCCTAAAATCCATGACTGTTCTCAGGAAAACAAGCGAAAAAAAAAAATCTTCACAAGTTGCAATTGTTTATTTCTTCTATTTCCCACAAATATTTGAGCTAACAACTTGCAGATTATGTATTGTTCCAGTGCAACTGGATCTTTGAAAATCAGAGCTTGAAATGGAATTTGTTTCAGTCTTTTATATGTCGTTGTGGGAAAATATAAAAGTAGCGTTTTTTACAGCTATGCAGTTGAAAGAGATGAGGCACTTGAAGTCTACTGGAGACAAGATGACACATTCTCTAATTTTTTAATTTGTTTTTAGAAATAGGTATTTCTTATATTTTAGAATAGTAAAATCATGGGCAACAGTAATTGAAAATGGCCTAAATTCAAACTATAGGCTTGGAAGCAACACTTCAGTCCTTTTCTCTAAGACTTTTATATGACAAAAAACTCAGTTATTTGATACATTTCACTTCTGCACTCTCATACTTCTCTCTCCTCTCACTTTGAACTGTGACACCAGTGCCAGAAACACAGCTAAAGTTAACTAAACCTTGATTTCACTCACCTGCCTCTCCCCAGTGCTGTCTACAAAATGGATTTAGATGAATGAATCTAACCAGAAGAGGAAGGTATTGATTAATAAGAAATTGGCATAAATGCACTCATTACTTAGCTTACTTGGATGGAAACTATTATGTTCATCAAAGGGATAACGAAAATACAAAAGCACATCTTTAAACTATTTTCTCAATGGTTCTTAAAATTATACTTTCCATTCATTAGCTTTTAATCCAGCAATATTTCAGTGGGTAAACTATGGGCTGGGCTATATTCTGTCTCTGCTTGCACCTAACAAAATGCTCCTGACCACAATGAAGTTACATTTGCCTTGGATTAAATTTAAGATGAAGATCTCACTTTGCTTACCACTTAGTATGTCCAATTGTATAGGCTCTCTAGTCCTTGTCTTTTTTGGTAGCTCTTCCAGTAGCAGAAGAGAGAAGTTAATCAAACCTTTTGAATGTTACATAGTAAGGGAATTTATCTGAAGCACCACATTTGTCACAGCTTCTAAATTCCTCAACATAAAGAACGGCCTATTACTCTCATATCCGACTTACACAATGGGCAACAGGATGGTTAGCCTAAGGCAGCCCTAACCACCATGAAGCCTGAAACTTCATGCCAGACTTGCATTACTTCATCACTTAATGGTGATGATGAGGCCTGAAATGTCATGCCATTTTCTTGAGCTATAACTAAAACCTGCTTTTATATGGTCTGTTGGATATTAAACTTCAGAAAATTCTAGAAAACTTGTTTGATCTTTCTTCGTATGTGTCTGATTCTCATAAGACACTTCCGCTGTTCAGAAAGTAAGCTTTTCTTGTCCCTGTGGGACATACAAATAAGCAGGCTCTGTCTGAGATTTTTACGACTTGATGCTTTGTGCATATTTCCTGTGACAGACAAGTTATGTTAAAGTGACAAAGCAGGGTGTCAGCATGACCTTGCTGTTTTATACAAGCTATCAGTGAGAGATACCATGAGACAGCCTTGGATATGACTTGGAAATTGTAGTGAATTACTTAAAGCATTAGGCTGTATGTGCAGCATGGTACTAAATAACAGGAGTGAATGTGAGCATTTGGCACTTGGATTTTGCAACAAATTAATCATTAAATTGCAGATAACTGGAAGGTAGTTTGCCTTCTTCCATCTGTATTCTTAGGACTAGAACTTCTCCAGTAGCCCCTGGTGGGCCTTACCAAGCAAAACTGATGCTGACCTTGACAGGATCACAGGAGATAAGTGTTACGATGGAAAGTTTGCATCCTGGTGTATTTAAGGAACATGTGACTGGCAACAAGAATATACTGAAGAAAAGACAGAAGACAGGGCAACAAGAATAGATCTCTGATTGCATTCGGTAGATATTTTTGGTTACAGACTGAGACAATGTCACAGTATGCGTAGTTGCCCAAAGGTTGTTGATAGTAAACGTGTGTCATAACATTAGTCTGTTCCCTGTGGACATACAAAGAGACTCACGATCAAAGAAGAATATGTGCCTATTTTATACCACTTAGAGCAGAGTGGGATTCCAATAACTTTTTGAATAACAGTTTTGGAGTAACTGTGGCATTTTTATGTCAAGAAGTGTATGTGACAATCCCAGAAAAAAAGTAACTCAGGTATCCTGAACTATTAAACAGGCATCTGCACACATTGCAGCAATTTCCATAGTCCACTGAATGGTGCATATCCCCAAGACTGATAAACTAAGGCAAGCAACAGTGTCAAGGATGCTATACTTTATGCTAAATCTCAGAGAATTATTCCATTGACTCTGACTTATTACAAAATTCCCTTGTGCAGAAACATAACCCTTTGTTCACATGCAGCCTGCCAGTCTGAACAGCTAGGTATTTTGTTCTTTGGGCAGATCAGTCACACATGCTTCAGCAGTGGGAAAGGAAGACACCTACATTCATGAAAGAATTGTAGGTCTTTGATGCCTCATATTAAAGCCTAGTGGCATTGAAATTAGTCCAATATACAACTGAAAGCATCATTTTAGTTCAGAAGTAGAGGGGGTTGTGTCTGATGTTGTATGGTACCCTGTTGAGAAAGTATTTTAAACATAAAATGAAAATGACTCCACAGCCCAGCATGATCCAGACCATCTGCTAGTTAGCAGGAGACTACCTTCACTATCTCACTCTGAGAGAGACTCAGCTAAAAGCTACTTTAAAAAAAAATCCTTTTATGACAAAATCCATATTATGATTAAAAAAAATTATTCTTGGGGTATGAGAGAGAGAATGAGAAAGAATTTTCATGTGATGATAGAAAACTATATGTTAGCAAGTAGCAGAACCCAGCAGGAGTGGATTTGTAGAATAAAATGATGCTGAGGACCCAATGTCCACATTACAGATGTTTTTGGAATTTTATTTCAAGGTTGTTCTAGTTTGGTCTGAAAAAAAATTAACTGTTGAGGGTGTGTCAGGTGGGTTCATATTATAGTTTAGGTGTCTATTTAATGGCTTCTGAGACCATCCTGCAAAGGGAACCAAACAGTTAGAAACAATTAGAAGATTCATTTGAAAGGTACCTCTGAACTAGAATGCTTGTATAGATTCACTCTTGGCTTTTTAAACTGAAAATTAGATGAAAGTTAGTCACTGAATCACAGAATAGCTGAGGTTGGAAGGGACCTCTGGAGGTCATCTGGTCCAACATTACTGCTTAAACAGGGCCACCTAGAGCAGGCTGCACAAGGCTATGTCCAGATGGCTTTTGAATATCTCCAACGATGGAGATGCCACAACCTCTCCAGGCAACATGTGTAAAAAAGTGTTTCCTGATGTTCAGATGGAATGTCCTGTGTTTCAGTTTGTGCCCATTGCTTCTTGTCCTGTACTAGGCTCCACTGAAAAGAGCCCGGCTCTGTCTTCTTTGCACCCTCCCTCCAGATATTTATATACATTGATATGATCCCCTGCTTGAGCCTTCTCTTATCCAGGCTACACGGTCCCAGATTTCTCAGCCTGTCCTCATATGACAGATGCTCCAATCCCTTAGTTATCTTCATGGCCCTTCATGGCTGGACTCTTTTCAGTATGTCCATGTCTCTCTTGTACTGAGGAGCCCAGAACTGGACATGGTACTCCAGGTGTGGCGTCACCAGTGCTGAATGGAAGGGAAGGGTCATCTCCCTTGACCTGCTGGCAGCACTCCTCCTAATGCATCCCAGGATACCATTAGCTTTCTTTGCTGCAAGGGCACATTGTTGGCTCATAGTCAACTTGGTGTCCACCAGGACCCTGAGGTCCTTTTCTGCAAAGCTGCTTTCCAGCTGGGTGGCCCCCAGCCTATATTGGTGAATGGGGATGTTCTCCCCCAGGAGAAGACCTTTGCACTTCCCCTTGTTGAACTTCATGAGGTTCCTGTCATCCTATTTCTCCAGCCTGCTGCAGTCCCTCTGGATTGCAGCGTGACCTTGTGGTGTATCAATTTTGCATCATCAGTGAACTTGGTGAGGATACACTCTGTCTCATTATTCAGATCAGTAAATAAGATAATAAAGAGGATCAGACCCAGCATTGACCCCTGGTGTACACTGGTGACAGGCCTCCAACTACATTTTGTGCCACTGATCGCCATGCTCTGGGACCACCCATTCAGCCAGTTTTCTATCCACCTTACTGTTTGCTCATCCAGCCAATACCTGATCAACTTCTCTATGAGGATCTTATGGGAGACAACGTCAAAAGCCCTGCTGAAGTCTAGCTAGACAAGACTGACTGCTGTCCCCTCATCTAGCAAACCAGTCATTTCATTGTAGAAGTTTATCAGGTTGTTCTCCATACCAAGGTGACAGAAAGGAGAACTAATAAACAATAATGGAGAAAAAGTATATATTATAAAGTACAATGCTATTACAAGGAATACATTTAAACTACACATTGGAAGAGTTTTTTGTGTTAACAGAAACTCTAGTGAAGCTGTCCATTATATATAGTGCTATCAAGAGACTTACAATGCGCCTGGAGAGGGCCTGTTTCAAAATCTGCCAGATAAAAATTCATGCTAAAATTTCAACCTATTCAGCTTTTGAATAGTCAGCTCTGCAGTGTCATAGGTGATAAGTCACAGCAAGACTGTAGAAAGGAAAAAAAAAATCCTATTTTTCTTTCACTTTTTTTTTTTTTTTTTTTTTTTGTTAACATAGCTTGAAACTGTGATTGCAGGCAGGGAGTAGACTTCCCAGGTCTATCTCAAAAAATAGTCCCAAAGTACTGCATTTTCACACCTATAATCTGCAGATTAAATATTTTTAGGCATAAAAACATGGCTACAGTTCATAGTGATTGGTGCCACCTACCTGAATATTTAGCTAGTGTGATGGAAAATATGCAGCCTCCTCCGCACTCCTCCCTGTCGCCTCACTGTCCTTTATCCCCCACAACCTTCTGTTTCCTCTATTTCAATAGCTCCTCTCACTATAATTCTCCTTCCAATTCTTATTTGGGTTGTCTTTGGCTTTATTTTCAAATAAACCTCCAGAATAAGGAGTAGAGGTGCAGTGAAGGATAAATCTGTTGCGGAACATGTGACTCAAGGCCACTGAAGGATGTGACATTATTTTCTTTTTGTTTCACTTGTTCCACCCTCTTTCAAGGTGGTGTGGTTTATCTAAGGACTTTATGCCTACAAATGAAGCAGTTAAACTCTTCTTTATTTTATATTTCATTGTTAAAATTATTTATTTTAGAAAATTGTTCTTCACTGACTGTAGGGTGCCTCCTATTGAATTAAAATCTAATAAAAAATATCTTCAACTGTGTATAGTTTATAAGAATACAAATCAGTACAGTGTCAGAAAAAAGTACCTTGGCTCTGATTTTTTAAGTTATGAGCGATGATGTTCTAGTGCTAGCCCAGAACTGTCTACATAGCTCATCATTACTGTGTTGAAAAGCTGAGGGTAATAGCAGAGCCTTCATGTCAGTAAACAGAATCATGATTTCATAGCCAAGTTCATCATAAATTATAACTGTTCAGTTTATTTCATATGAATTTAAAGATAAATAGAGAGACAGGGTTGAAAAAATACAGTAAAGAAAAACAATTTTATACTACTAGTGGAGAACCGTGGAGGTTGAGTGATCTGGCACTGCCTGCCTCTGCTCCTACCTGGTTGTGTGCCAGAGTTTACAGAACTGCATGAAATGAACTCTAGAGGGACAAAAGATTTTAAAAAGTTGTTGAAAATACCAGTGGAGTCAACATTCTACTTCAAAAGGAGTTATTTTTTTGTACTAAAAGTGGACATGTGACATGTAATAAACAAGGTATACACATTTGGCTGGGGATCAACCTTGACATGCAAAGAATATAATTCACCAGCTTTCTTGAAGAAATAAATCTTATGCCTGCTGGTGTCTTAGTATTTTTTGTGTCCAGCTCCCTTTTGTGATATGAGCACTATGTCATGGTGTAGTGGAGGGTAAATTTATCAGGGACTGCATGATCCAAAAGCCACTGAAAGCAATGAGATGGTTCCTTTTCACTTCAGCTGGCCTTGGATTAGGCTTAGGACAGTTATTGCTTCATTCTGTGGATACCGGCAGGGCTTCAGGATTGCGTAACTTGCATGTGCTGTCAGGCCATTTTGCACTGAACTGAGAGACCAGCTAAAAGGAGATATCTCTTTATGCCAATTGCACAAGTTAGATGGCTCTGTTTTTGCAGGCAATACTTGCTCAAGTTGTTACTGTGCTGTGCTGAGTAACAGTGCAAACTGGTAGGATTAGCATTCACAAATATTCTGAACACTTAATAAGGAGACAAACTGTAATATTGAGCATGATGAACATAAGTACTTCTGTCTAACAGCAGCACATTTCTGTTTGCAAAAGGGAAGCTTCTTTTTGTAATTGAGAATTCACTGCTGTGTGAATCTGCCTTTTAAATGATGATCATAAATGCAAAATTACTGACAATAGTTCCTTACAAATGTATACTTAGGCTGTGTAATTATCATTTATATCTTATTTCTGTAGTTTCAGTTCTTGGAGAAGGCTTTTTTCAACAACAACAAAAAACAATCATCATTTTGTTCAGTGGTTACAAGTAATTTTACAATATTTTTTAAGCTGAGCCCTCACTGCTTTATTGTCTCTCTTTAATTATGCTATAGTCAACAGTACCACACATGGTCTTTACTGCATAATTGTCTGATCATTCCCAGAAAACACTGCGGATGTTTGGGCTGCAACCACAGGCCAACATTTCCAAACCTGAATGTCAGCAGTTAAGTCTTTAAATCCATATTAAAGCTCATAGATAAATCTGACCTAACTTTCATTCCTCTTTCTCTCTCAGTTGATTCATGGACACTGACTGTCTTTGAAAAGCAGGACAAATTTATGTAGAAGTATCAATATGGATTTAAAAATCTAATTTCAGATGCTTAGCTGTGGCCTAAAAGATTGTACTGTGGTTCCCGATTTTAACATAAGCATCATTAGAACTGTCTTTTGGAGGCAGGTCTACTTCTGCTAAAATCAATGGGACATGTGCCAGTATCCAGTTGGGGCAGGATTTGGCATGTTATAAGGAAAATGTTTAATTGTAAAAAACAAGGAATTGGAAACTATGGTACAATTTGTGGTGTTCCAAGGATGCAGATAGATAATTTTTGCTTTTTATGTGTTCGTAATAAGAGAATAGATATTCTATTAAACTTTTGTGTGATCCATTCTTTGGCAGGATGTCAGTGTTTACGAATAAGTCTTCATTTATAATCCTGTGTATTAATATACACTCTTTTACAATTCAATCTGACAGCTACTCCAAATTCATAGATTGCCCTGCTAGAGGCTTCCAAGGTCATAGTCCTTCAAAGCACTGTTTGTCAAATTGCTCTGACACACCTCCTGCTGGCAAGCCTACTTGCAGGGTGTTAATATTCCATTACAGAGCCTCATGACCTTGACAATTGATTGCAGGCTGCAGTAGAAATGTCAAAAAGCCCAGGTAGATGAAGGTAACTAGTGATGATGATGGCAGGGAATCTGGTATGAGCAGCAGAAAGTTTCTTCAGAAGAAGCAGACATTGCACAGACATTTCTAAAGTTACTCACAGGATGCTTAAAGAGCATTAAAGTTTGTGGCAAAATATGGGAACCATACATTTTTGTAATATGACCATGAAAGCTCATGTTGAACCCGTGAGATTTATAAGTCCCTGTTAGCATTGGTATGCCTACAGAATTGTACCTAGAGAGAAAATGCTTTCAATGAGAGCAAAAAGTGTGCTAAAAATGAAACCTGTGGTTTAACAGTAACTAACCTTGTCAGGAAAATAGTCCAGTATATCAGACTTTATTTTATTTTCATAATTACTGGTATAGATCAGTTCTTAGGTATGTTTAAGTTAAAGCATCATGCAGATGCAAGCCAGATAAGAATCAGATCCTATTTTTCTAACGTTCAGATACAAAGGAATCCTGAAAACATAACTGGAATTGAATAAGCTGTTGCATATAAAAGCAAAGACATATTTTGGACTTAAAATTTTGGTAAGGACTAATTTAATATGGGAATTCAAATGAACTTGGAAGTGCTCTGTCTGCAGTTTATGCGTCTTACAATGCACATTGGCAAACTAAATGTGGTCACGCAGATTCTTGTTGCTCTAAGACCCTCAAAAGAGATGGTTTCCAGAGTTTGAAATGCATGCCTGTTTCAGCAAGATGGAAAATGAATCAAGTGAGATCAAAGCAGTAAAGTGAATATTTATGCAACAAAACACATGCTTAAAAAGTGAATAATCAGCTAAAAAACAATGCTTCAGGGTATATTTCATAGTAGAGGCATAATCAATATGACAACCCAAGTTAGACCCTATACTAACAATAACTTCAGAAGTGTCTTTGAACTTTCCTTGTTAGGCTATATAACACATCATTTAACTTAGGCTGTCTTTGATTACATCAATGCAAACATCATAAGAGTTTTAAATCTCATCAACAGATTTATAATTCTTTGGTAAAACAAATAAAATTGCCAAAAAGTTTTTTTTCTGGCTTTTCCTTTTTATTATTTTTTGAAATAAGCTCAAAGGTAAGTACATTTCTTCAAATATAAAATCTCTGACAATCCACCTCTCATTTTATTCATTTATGTTTCTAGAGCAAGTTTTTCTCTCTCTGTCTTGCACTCTTCCTTTTCTTCCTGCCCCCCAAGCTCAACACCTACACTTTCTTAGACTTGAATGCACACCTGCTAAACTCCTAGAGTAAGGAAAGTAACTTTGTATGAGAAAATGTCAGGAAAGTCAGAATCTGAAATTTATTAACCAAGATATGGCAAATGTAAATGTCAGCTTGCATAACTCTGGGTACCTGGGGTTGCAATAGATTTTTCAACTGTCTGGGCAATGAAAAGTGAACTTTTATTTCAATGACAATGGAATAACACTATACTTGATATAAGAAAATGCTCTCTAGCTAGAGGGCATTTTTGAAGCATATGAGTTTACACTTACTTACACCCCAAAGTTTTCATATTAAAAATAAAGTTAGTGTATGTAAAACACACAAATACATATTTTTCATGTTTTATCATTCATATTTCACTTATTTGCACAAATAGAGATGAAGAGATATGCATCAGTATGTGTTATATCAAATATATTCTCAAATCTTACCGGTAAACTATTAAATACCGCTGAATGAGAACTTCAGAATGACTCAGACTCAGGAGACCTTAATGAGCATCAGTAGAGGAAAGAAACAGTCAAAAAGTAACTTCTCTCCCCAACTAGCACAGCGATAAAAACAGATATTAAATGTTTACTATAAAATGAACTTTTGTAGTTTAAAACCTTCCTTCTGCTTTAGCACAAAAGAAAAAAAAAAACCAAACAAAAACCCAATCCAAACCCAGGTTTAAAGCACAGTGTAATATCTACTAGTACTGTATTTGTGGGTCTATGTTCATGGTTTGGAGTGTTGTCTCCACTTACAGAGAAAAGAGACTAATTCAGAGCAAAATATCCCTTTTGTGTGGTCACTTCAGTGAGTGTCAGCACAGGTTTTGGTTATGGAAACAGTCGTTCCTCCTATGGAATGTAAAATTGGGCTATGGTAGAGGAGCATAACTCAGCTGACTACTCAGAGGTGAGTTTCAGCTCAAAGGAATTAGTGAAGTCAAGTGTCAAAAAAAAAAAATTGAAAAACAATAGCAACGATGTGGTCACCATTTTTTTCAGTCTCACCTCATATGTTACATTTGATAAACAATAGAACTGGTAACGATTCACGGTCTACCTCCACCTTTGTCTCTCATGCACATGCACATGAACATTGTTTACTATTTTGTAAATGCATGGTAGAATTTGCCATATAAAAGATTTTTATTTCACAGTTATATTTACTTGTTGAAAGTAGAATGATCATGAAAAAATGTTGAAAATATGATACATATGATATAAGTGAAAAATATGTTAGGTTATGTGCTGCTTTCCTAATTATTGTCCTTTGATTACTGCTATAAATTTCATCATCCCCATAATGGCAGTGATCATGTTATTATAGTTATTCACTTTTTAGTGCTTGGCCTTTTATTCACTTTTTAATGCTGCTGCTGTAATTCTGTTTCAGCAAAGAGAGAAATAGTGAAACTAGGAGTGTAGTCATCACTGAAAGATAAAATAGATTTTACAAACAGCTTTTCTCTTGGCAAAGCTATACACTGCAGTTGTAGCAATGCAAAGGAAACCATTACATAGCATAGAGAGCTGTGGCGGTGTGCTCCCCCTGTACCCTCTTGCCCCTGCCCCCCCCCCCCCCCCGACCTTTTCCCATAACCCTGCTCAAGTGATAATCACCAGTGGCAGTTGTGATGGATGCATCCAGCTCAAAGTGGATTCCGGGGAGACAGATAACAACACAACAGCCAAGGGATAATTTATGGCAATGTGTCTACCTAAGCCCAGCGCTGGTCAGTGTCCAACTCAAGCTAGATTTGGAAGAAACTAACACACGGAGTTGGTATGCAAATACGACTACGAGTTAATCATCTTACCCCCATAAATAGTGAGCAGCCCAAGAGCCCTTTGAGCTCTCCCTCACAGCAGGAGGCTGCATGCCAGGATCTCCCCTTGAGTAGTGACGCCTCTCAAGGTTAATCCTCGAGGCTGAGAGATTCCTTGCTGCAACAGATCCTCGGTAAGTGACTAATAGCATGCTAAACTTTGAAATCTTAGCTAAGTGATATAAAGGATTGATTGTGCATATATAACCCTTTAGTCATAAACTGTTGACCAAGTCTGGGACTAGGATTGGATCCAGCTGCACCTAGACTCCTCTTTGAGAGGGAGTTTTAGAAAACAAGGGGGTCCTCTATGAACTTCATGACTCAACGGGAGGGTGTCCCTGACAGTCTTGTCTGATCCTGTCCTCTATGCAGTAAATAATCAAGTGTATCTTGCCATCAAATCTCATTAAACCACTGTCACATTTACTATCAAACTTTGTTATCAATAAACACATTGCTTTTACAAGTGCACTCTCACTCCATCCTCAACAAGAGCTACCCACCTGTAAATGCTGTAGAGTACACACAGATGCACATAGAAAACAACTTCTAAAGGAACCTTAAAGTAGATGCAGAGGTATTGTTCAAAAGTCCAGAGAATAAATGTAGTTTTCAACTGCAGTTTACTGCTCAGTGGAGGAGCTTTTCTGTTGGGTAATAAATACATCTTTATTTTCAACACTAGATCACAGAGAACAGCTCTGGTTCCTCAAAGCAAACAAACAGATGTATTTTAAGGTAATTGAAGTCACATGTGCTTCCAAATAATCAATAGTGCATTCAGAAATAATTTATTTGTTACAAGGCAAATCCTATATCAGGTCATTTAAAATTAATTTGAAAGAAAATTTATCTCTATGACCTACATTTAGATGTCTCTTTAAAATAAGATAGGTGATGGCAAGTATGAACGTGCGCTTTATGACAAATAGTACCTATAATAAAAATTTCATCTTCAAGAGGCATTCATTAAACAATTCTCACAAATGGATGACTATTCCCATTTCACATCTTCATAAACCAAGGCAATAACTGTAAGAAATAAAGCACTGTAGAAATGAACATATGATAATAACAGTTCAATCATTACTCTTCACATCTTTCTAAACTTTCTGGTTAATAACAATGAAAATACTATGTATATTTTTTCATTTCAAATGGCCAAGCCTAACACTGCATTGTATGTCGGTAGACTTTATAATTAATTTTATTTTTTTTTAAATAAAGACATAGCTTTTACTTCAGTGAGAAAACTGTGCCACATTTGTACTTCTTGTTTGACACCTCTATTATGTTTTGCAAGACCTAAAAGGAAAAAAAAAAAGGGGGAGGGAACAGCCAGTTAGTATCTTGTGATTCACTCTGCTTTACTTCCCAAACTGTCATCGTAGTTGAGACTAAATGGCAGCACTTTTCTGCCATAAGTTAGGTACATGGTTAAGAATTAGTCTCAGAATGGAGCTGGATTGAAAAGAAGGTGATAATTGAGATGTTTAAGATGAACGTTGAAACCCAAATCTACTGATATTTATGAGAATGTTCAAACTAATTGACCATGTATCAGAAGTAAGGACAACTCTTTATTGCCTCTGTTGAAGCTTTTTCACTGTACAATAAAGAATCCAAATATTTTTAGAGAATTCATGTTTTCTTCTCTAGACTAGAGGGTATGTGATTCTTCAACTTAGTGGCTGCTGCACTTATGAAGAAGGGAAAGGTTCTAGGCTCCAGCCTTTGCTTAGGAATTGCTTCTGTGATGTATATCCATTGAATGAGATCCACAAACAGGTCTGGATCAGGAATCACAATCTCCAGAGTTAAACATCCCAGGATTTACACTTCTGACAACATAAAGGGCTTGATCCATTTTACATCATGTGGTTTCTTTGCTGCACAGTTTTATTAGGAGTTGAGTGCTTCACACAGGAGTTGAGTGCTTAAAAATACCTGGTGAGTAGATCAGTTTTGCAGAAAATAGAATTAATCTCCAGTCCTTTTCATAGAGATCATTAAACTGAGAAGGATGCTGATCCTCAATTTCTGATGTAAAAACTTGCTTTAGACATGAGATAATTATTTAAAAGGAGGATGGTAGCACCAGCACCATATTGCTAAAAAAAGGCTGTCATTCCATTTGGAGCCTGTCAAGGTACTGATGTGCCAAGGAGAAGCTCAGCCCCCACAGTGGAGTTAAACAAAAGTGCAACTCATTCCTTCACCTTGAGTAGGCTAAGGTGCGGGTTGCCAAGCTTTTATGATAGTGAGTTTAAATATAGGCAACTCAATTCCACCTACATTCTATTTTGAGTATCTAAGTCCTCTGTAGGATTGAGCTCTAAGTTCCTGGTGGAACTGAGATTACATTCACTGCAAACCTTTTAATCTTAATTAAGGTTCCTGCCTGAAGAAAGAGAGTATCTGCCTATATTCAAATTAAAGTTCCAAAAAAGCTCATGAATAACTAGTTTCCAAAAAGAAAAAGAAAAAAAAAAGAAAAAAAAAAAGAACAAACTGAAACTTTTAGTCAGAAGGAAAAACTGGAGGCTGATTTAAGATGTTAAAGAAAGTGAGGGCAACAAGCCAAAACCAAGCCTGTCAGATTGTATTTGTGACTCGCCTTGTCTTTCCTGTGAAATTGTTGTCTTTAAATGCACTTTATTTTTGAGCATTCTGACAATAAAATTATATGAGAAAGTACTTCCTTCCCAAGACCTATTTGCTGAACTATTATTGTCAACACAGCCATCTCATGCTCATCAGATTATTGTCTGCTTATTGAAATTCAGTAAGCAATTAATGAATAAGAAATTTGAAGAAAATTGTTTAAAATGATTGGAAATAGCTGTTAACACTGATTATATAAACAAGCTATTTTTACACATCTTCTCTGGCACTATTTTGTTTAATCGTGATTAGAAAACTCTAAGGCATAACGATAACATTACTTTTATCTTGTTGAATTTTTTGAAAGAAATAGTGAGGAGGTTGATAGCAGAAGAAATATATTTCCAAAATATTTTTAAACTTCAGTATGATCATCTTTAAAATTTGGGTTAAGAAAATGAAAGATGGTCACAAAATATTTGTTTTTTATGAAACTTGATTGTTCAACTAAATACCTTTTTCATTCGTAGGATAATTTCTCTCATCCTTTTTTCATTCATATATTCAACAACAAAGTATTTAGTTATATATTTAAGTTTAAATTTAAATTAGATTTCTAAATTTTAATGTTTTTTGTTCTCCAGGTTCCAATTAGATAATTTCATTTAAATTGCTCCATTACATCTTGTGACTCACATGTAATATACAACCTTAGTATCCTGCCTTTTGGCACTTTCACAAAATGTAAAATGAACAAGAGAAAAATAACCTCTAAGAGGAGAAGAAAGAAAAAGTTCAGTATGTTCAGAGGTGCACTTGCAGGAGACAGCAGTAGAACCAAGGTACACTCTAAGGATGGTTTCAAATACTAAAATCATGCTGCCATTCAGCGCACAGATGAAAAGCTAACCCAAATGTAGTCCTCTAATAGTCTGGGATCAGGCAGTATTGCTGGTTATTGACTCAAAATTGTCTCTGCACTCTCTATGTGTAAAGGAGAAAACGGAAAAGTTCCAAATTTCAGCAGTTTTAGTCTTAATCTAGTGCTTAACTAATTTGACAGCTGAAACTTCTGTAATATATTTTAATATATTATGTATACATAGTCATGATATGTTAAAGAAGCCTTGAGGAGTGGAACCAGAGACCTGGACACAGAGAGAAGAAAAGTGAGAAAACATATGCTCCTGAATAAGGAATGAGGTAACATAATTGTCACTTAATACATTTTTAGAACTTTTTCTAAAACAGAAATGGGAAATACGGTTTTCTGCCTTGTACTGTGTGCATGCCCACTGAGTGGACAAATGGTTTAAACACCAGTGACTACCCTTGACATGATGCAGAAGACAACTAACTAAAAATCCCCAGTTCATTCCAAGGAATATTGCAGAAGATCTATAAAGAACTAGCACGGAACTTTCCAGAAAGATCATAAATGTTTGAATTCATGAAAGCATTTTATACTCCAGCAGTTTACGCTCCAGTGCTGAAGCAAACACAGTGACCCTGGAAGGCAGTTTCTGAAGATAGTGACTGTTTTGGATTGAAAATAATAATAAAAAAAATTAAAGACATAATTATCTCTCAAGGTAATCACCTCCACCACTATTCACACATGATTTGGTTTAATCAGCATCTATGTTATACTATGTATGAGAAGGCTTCTTTGCTTCATTTCATGGTCTACACTTTAAAGGACAATATAGGTTTAGTCTTAGGAGATCCAAAACAGATTTAGAGGTGTTGTCTGCATCAGTAATTTGGTCTGAGCAGGTCTAGCTCAGCTGAGAGCTCAGCACTTTTCCTGGAAGGTTCCTCCTCAGGATGAGGTTTCTAGAGAATCCTGTGGTGCATCTATACAGCACAGCAACCACAATGATCCAGTGTAAAACTCACTACATGCATGTAAGGTATGCAATGGCTCAGGTGGGCTGGTGTGTACCGATATGGTGGAGTGGCACTTTCTAGTACTTCAGTGACTTGGTTTTATCATTTGGCTCCCTAGGCTGCATAGGATTCTTTTTGTATGTAAGTCATATCATTACTTTTTTTCCCAGTTTCTACCACTGTACATCCATGCATGTGTGAATATTAATAAAACAGAAAATTAATCCAAAATATATATGTTGTACCCATATAAACTGAACATATGTAGCTTGTTATTAGTGTAATTACAGTGATGATTACATGGTAATAGTCACCCTGATAAAACACTCATATCCAACTTTAAATAATACCCCAGTAATATGACTGTTGTTGTGTGGATCTATCACAAAATATGGCAAAACAGTATGAATGGTTTGCAGTATAGCATTTTCTCATATCAACATTACCATTTTAGCACCCTTTTAATTCGGCTGCTACTTCACCTCTACCTTGAAAATACAAGCTAATAAAACAAGAGATTGTGAAAACTTGGTAAAAGCCTGGAATGATTTTGGTACCATCCACTGTAAAGGAATAATAACAAAGTGCACTGAATGAATTTATGCATTTATACTTTTTTAATTAAATATTGGGGCTTTTTACTTACTTTTCTTCTTCCTGCAGCCTCACATTAGTGCTCTTCTTTCCCTGTCTATCCTGTTTCTCTTACTGTTTCTGTAGT
This sequence comes from Nipponia nippon, assembly GCF_047370975.1. NCBI lineage: Eukaryota > Metazoa > Chordata > Aves > Pelecaniformes > Threskiornithidae > Nipponia > Nipponia nippon. The sequence goes on along the minus strand of NW_028262290.1, from coordinate 17,090,484 downwards.
GTCCTTAGGTGGTAATTAGGCAGTGATTAAATGGTGAGTATTGGAACATTTGCGTTTATAACTATGAAGCTTTTAATATTAAAAAATATTATCGAGAGACAGAATATACAAAGACTGGAAGAGATATGTGACAAATTCTGTATGCCAACTGGGCTCCGACAGACAGAATCAAACTGGAATGGTGTAATACATTTTTGCCCATACCTCTTAAAGGGACTCTTCTCCATAGAAGTTCTACTTCTTTCACATTTCACTCATGTCTTTTTGCATTTCAAATATGTTCTGCAAACTTATTTCCTGTGAGCTTTTCCCTTTTGATCATTGTACACTTTTTTTGGTCACTTGACACTTGTCACTGTCATTTCTGCTTTTTCTTCAGTGCTGAAGTGTAGCTGTTCAATGTTAATACTTCGCTTTCTGCCATTGTTTAACCACCAATTTCTGCATGGTAGTAATGAGATGAAAATTATTTTCAACACACACAAATATATCACACACAAACTCTGTTTTTTTCCAAGTCTGATGCATGATGCACTTCATGTGTTTCTTTACATGCAGGAGATATACTGATCATTGATCTTAAAAATATCTTCCTCAAGTAAAGGGTCATGGAAAGGAAAGGGCAGAAAGGGACAATTAATCCACAGTAAAAGAATTTCATTTTATAAATGCTGAGTTTACCATGGAAATCAAAGAGTAGGAGGTGTGAAACACCTAATAACACTTTGTAAACAGATATCTTTTTGAACAAAACTATGCATTAGGTGACACCAACATGTGTATGAGAAATGATGATGTAGTTTTAATTTTAAAACCTTTCCATATTCTCCATCAACTGCTTAATTTTAGTATATGTGCTATCATCTTTGATGGATGATGGCATGATGGGATTATGGCTAAAATTATAACTATTACCATATTGCATTGATAAATGCAATTTAAATTAGGGTTTGTAAAAGTTAACACTGTAATAGAATTGCTGGCTTATGGCTAGCTAAGGAATCTCCTATGTTACTTGATATCTTATGGAAATCCACTTATTTTTTGTTAGGTTTCCTTTTAACTTTTTTTCAGATTTAAGGGTTTAGAAAATCACTTATCAAGGGAGAAGGATTTTCATCCTCCAAGATAAAAAACAGTCTTGAAAAATGAATAATGGATCCAGAACAAAGGATTATTGTCTCATTTTAAGGTCATGAATTTAGCAACAGCAAAAATTAATTATATTTAGTTTGATTATTTTAAAAAAAGCAAAATTAAAAATACATAAATCTGGAAACTTTCTAAATAATAATGTATGCCTGGGGTTTCTTGGAAAGGAACTTTCTGAGCCATCCGTAAGTTTTAAGTGAAAAAAGGTTGTAACTAAATGAGTTTTAATTTCCCCATTGTGGATTAAACCCAAGTTATAAAATGTCACCAAGGACTACAACCATGTTCACACACAACATTGATTGCTAGCACTACTGAAATAACTTTATCAGTTTTCCCACTTAAGAAAACAACTCACATTTAGCTTGGCTGAGTGAATTATTACATTCTTGGCTTTACTTCTAGTGATCTTTCCATAATATGACAGCTGATGCACCACAGATGAAACTCAGACATATACCTGAAACACATCTCAAGTTTTGTAATTTGTAATCAATTATTGTTATATTTGCAGGGTTTTTTTCCAGATTTGGAATAAGTTTCCAGTTTTTATTTCAAATGTTAAGGAATCCATAATATTATATAATTAGTAGCATTCTATAATCAATGAACTTCCAGGTTTGGGGTATTTTTTCATAATTAGAGGTAGCTGAAATCACCTCTTCCTATTTCCATTTGCTTTGAACTCTTTTCCCAGTTTTGGTATTTGCATTGCTACCAACTCTTTGAGGCGTTGCTCCAGCTGTAGTTTCTGCATAAATGCATGAGCTGAAGATAATTGCCATTTTCCATACTGTTCTGTTGTTATAATGTCTAAGCCTTGCAGAATTTTGCACATATTGCCTGTTATACATAGAACTGTTTTATCCAAGGTAGAAGACAGACTTAACCTCCTTGTCTATATGAGGATGTTCCAATATTCTAATTAAAGTAGATACCTTGAGATACACTTCGGTTTCCATTTGTTCAAAGATTCTTCTCCAGTACACATCAGTCCAGCTTCTTTTTAAATGTAATGTTTTTTTTATTTCTACAGAACATGGGCTTTTGTTATTTTGATTCTTACACTGGCTTTGTCATTGTGTTATTTCAGAAAGAACTAGCCAAATGCTGGACTTAGTGGTGGTAAAGGTTTACCTATGGTAACCTCTTGGAGAAGATTAAACTTTTTTTATATCAATTATCCAAGCTTTAAGAAAGAACCTGATAAATCTTTATGAAAGGGAAAAATAGACTTTTTTCATTCCTTTGGAAGCATGTAAGCAAATGAGAAAATTCAAAGCAAAACTCCTCAGACACTACTGAATCCCTGCTGACAGCAAGTAAAGAACATCCAAAGCCAATGCAATCCTCTTTCACTACTCCCCTGGGAAAAAATAGAGTTTTTCAAAAGCTTAGTTTGAGTCAAGCAGAAGTCCAGTTCAACACTTCATGACCTTTTTAACAAATCTGGACTGAGTTTTGGTTTTATATTGGTAGAGTTAAATACTTCGTTTCTTGAGTACATAGTTTAATCTATGACCTCCATATTTCGATCATTTTGCAACTTACTTTCGATTTGGTTTCTACTCCTGTGGAGTATTTTGAAGCATCTTTGTATTAAAGTTTCTACATAGCCCATGTATTTTTTTTTTTAAAGTCACCAGGGTGGAAATGTAAAGGTGAAAGTGCAATTGTATCTCAGAGGTTTTAGATAGAAAGAAATCACTGATTGCCTTCGTTAGTGAACCAGCATGCCTCTAAAAGTAAATAACAGCACAGAAATTGCCTGTTTTAAAAGCTTTTGCTTTTCTAATTCTTGTACTTGTTACACAACTGAAAGCTGAGATATTCCAGAAAATATCAGTTCAACATGCAGCTAGACAATTATCCAATAACAAAAACAAAATAGCCCAAAACATAGTATTCAGTGGAGCTCAGAGTTACTACGTTTGCCACTGCAAGGTGTCCAGCTCAGAATCCTGCATATTCAAGACTGAAAAATCTTAAATAAAAACAAATTTTATTGGTTTATACTCTGTTTGGCTACCACCTGCAGCAAGCAATGAATAGCCGTTTGGACCACAGAAGTTTACTTTGTACTGCTGAGTAATCAGGTGTATTTTGTCCATGCTGATTACAACACCTGATTATCTCACTGCCTAAAGGTGATTTTTTGGGGGGAATTGCCAAGTCTGGTAGCCCAACAGAGGCAAGGCTGCTGCAACTTCACAACCCCAGGTCCAGCCAGTAGTGAGACTGAGCATGTATTCCCAATAGGTGTACTCTCTCTCTCTCTGTATGTATATATTTGCATGGTTGACCGTACAGATCAATACAGATATGAAAACACACCATACTCATTTAAATACAACAAGCACAAATGGCCTGATCCTGTTCCTCTCTTGGCTGATCAGGATGAAAACACCGGTAGAAATTATATACATATATATGGTAGCTGGGCCTGGATCCTCACTCTCCCCAGTGTCTAGCACATGGACATATGAGCCCCTGATGCTCACAACCCCACTCCAGCTGCTGATACCTAGACATACACACAAAACCCGACACACATGCATGCAGAGACACACAACCCCTAATTCCCTCCAGTAACAAACCTTAGACACTCTCTATCCAGTAGCTGGCCCATGGGTCCCCACATCTTCCCATTTGCCTCATGCACAGACATGCACACATGCATGAATGGATCTCTCCAGTAGGTGGCTTAGATCTGTGACCTTACTAGTGGCCCTCCCCCACACCCCGCGATCTTTCAGTAGCCAGATTGGACCACGTGTCTCTCCAGTAGTCAGTCTCAGACCCTCTGATCTCTCTAGTATTTGAGTAAAGTTATGGCATCTCTGATACATGGTTCCCATCCCTCTTATTCCATTCATTGTCTAGTCCAGCCTGATGTTCCCTAGCAAATTACATGCACAGGCACATGCACACCCCTGTACAGTACGCACACACTCCGGTCTCTTCTGTTGCTGGCACCCCAGACACAAAGACCCTCTGACCAATGGTCCCAATCCAGCTGCTGCACTCAGACCTCCACATGTGCACATCATGCCCAATAGAGTCCCCTCACTCAGGAAAGTAGTTAGAAATGCAGTTTAATGGGAACACAGAACTGACTATACTGACCAGGAACAGGCCATGGCTAGACAAGCATACAAAGCCTTTTCTTACACAAGCCCAGCCCATTTTATCTCCTTATCCCTCTATTTTCCAACTCTTCCAACCACCTTGATCCCTCTCCGTGGTGGTGTGCTCCCCCTAACATCACCACCCACCACCACCACCACACCACACCCCGAACCTGACCTTTTCCCGTAACTCTGATCAAGTGATAACCACCAGTGGTGCCCATGATGGGTGCATCTGGTCTTGATGACTGCATCCAGCTCAAACTGGATTTGGGGGAGACAGATAACAACACAACAGCCAAGGGATAATTTATGGTAATGCGCTCACCTGACCACACTGCTGGTCTGTGTGGATTCAAGCCAGATTTGGAAGAAACTGGCATCTGTGGTTGGTATGCAAATATGACTATAAGTCAATCATCTTATCCCCATAAATAGTGAGCAGTCCAAGAGCCCTTTGAGCTCTCCTGCACAGCAGTGGGCTGCACACCGGGATCTCCCTTTGAGTAGGGACGCCTCACAAGTTTACTCCTCAAGGCTGAGAGAATCCTTATCACATCAGATATTCAGTAGGTGAATTGGGAACAAATGCACTGAAATTTTGTAATCTTAGCTAAGTAATAGAAAGGATTGATTGTTCATATATAATCCTTTAGTCATAAACTGTTGACCAAGTCTGGGACTAGGATTGGATCCAGCTGCACCTAGACTCCTCTCTGAGAAGGAGTTTAGAAAGCAAGGGGGTGCTTTCTGAACCTAATGACTCAACAGGAGGGTGTCCCTGACAGTCTTGTCTGATCCTGTCCCCTATGCAGTAAATAATCAAGTGTACCTTGCCATCGAATCTCAAACCACTGTTGCATTTACTATCAAACTTTGTTATCGATAAACATATTGCTACTTCTCTCTTACGAGTACACTCTCACTCCATCTGCAATGCTTCCTTTCCCGCCCCCCCCAAGCTCCTCCCCTAAACATCCCATTATAAGTATTGCACAATCCCAGAATGTTCTTTCTTGATATCCTATAGTGAGTGGCAACCGCCAGATCAGGGACTTTGTCTGTTTGGTGCCCCAGAGAGCTGCCCCTGTGGGCTCATGGTGCTGGGTCTCACGCAGCCCATAGGTATGATACTTTCCTGGGATAGCCCAGGGGCAGGGGATGGAGCAGGGGCTCATGTCTCTGACTCAGGGTAAAGAGACTTCTTTGGAGTCTGTTGTCTTTATGCAAATTAGCATCTAATCACATAACCTAACAGAATCCATTATGTAGAATTTGTTGTAAATCTCCTGGTTAGACCTAAAATAATATATATTAGTTAATTTGCATGACCACTTTATTTTCTCTTGACAGAGAAATCAATGGAGAGACTGAAGATAAGTTAAAATTCCTATCATGATGGTGATTTCTACAGTCTCATTATGTTTGGTATTGTTAAAACAGAGGTCTTTTAGAAGAATGGCCACAGCAGCACAGATTGAGCCTTGGCTGAGAAACTCAACCAATATTAATATTTCTATGGACAATTTTTAAAAATGAACCTGAGTTTTATCACAATATTTTTTGAGTGCCACTTCCAAAATTTCATTAAATCTAGGTATGAGTCAATTGTGACTCTTCATTTTTAAGTCATTCTCTCAGTGACATATAAATGACTACTTCTGTCTGTCAGTGAGATCATCAGTAACTTTTGATTCCCTGCTCAATAAGCAGTATAATTGACCAGGGAAATGAAATAAGAAAATTCAAGAGTTAACCTTTGGTGATGATTTGGGGAATGAAGTACAAATAAAATGATCTGTATGAAGGGTTGTTACAGTCACAACTTTTCATCTAAATATATAATTTTAAGTTAACAGATTTGCAATATTACAATATCATTTGTCTTTTGATACTACTAAAACAAAAGTGGTATAAAATCCTAGAGAGAAAATACACTGTCATATGTCTAGTGATAAGGTTATAGCCTTGGCCTACAGAGTTTGCAATCTAAGAACCTAAACGGAAAATGTTGACTGTCAGATGCAAAGCTTATGACCTGTATAGAAAACCATCTGATAAAGGATTTATAGGTCTGGATTAAATAGGCTACACACACCAAAAAAGCAGAGGTTTATGATGTATGCAAGTATATATTTTTTTATAGATGTTCTTAGTCAATAAAGATAATTTGAAATTAATTAAATGAAATTGCCTTCACTGACAAGTATGTGGCTTACTGGACAGAAAAGAAGAAATCAGTGTGAAATATCTTTATTTTATTAGACTTCTGATTGATAGATAACATTCTGAAAAGCATAGTAAAATAAAACCTTCAAAGGTATATTGTCAAGTCAATCCATAAAACTTATTCAAAAAGGAGTGACAACAGATTTCTCTCAAATTGCAAAGCATATCAGGAGGTGGTCTCCAGAATTATTCAGTTCAATTAAGAATTTGTGGGAAAAAAATAGTCAACAAATATGAAAAGCATGTTAAATTAATAGGTAATATTTTTCAGAAAAAGAACTTATATGATGGTGGGTGGAGGGATTAGATATAATCATATTTCTAATCACAACATTGCAGAAAAAAACTTATCCTGGGATGTATTAAGACAAACATCAGATATAAGAAACTGGGAACAATCGCTTCTCTACCTTTAGTTCTGCAATGGTTTTGGCACCTTAGTTTAAGAAAAAGACAGTGGAAATTGGGTTATAATGCCAAGTAGAATTGTAAGAGTGGTAACAAGTTCTGAAAATAAGATTTCCACAAAACCGAAATTACAAGGTTGTCTAGGCTGGAGAAAAAAAATAGAGGATATATGAAGACTGTTAGCACTCCAAATGCGAACTGTTTATTTAAGAGTGTCTTTCTGCTCCATATCTACTAAGAGGAGCACAGGAATCAAGTTGCAGAAAGGGAAATTTAAATTGCATGTTAGAAAAAAAAAATGAAAACCTATTAATGTAGAGCTCTGGCACAGTTCAGTTAGGGAGTCAGAAGAATTCCTGTTACTAAAGATTTTCTGGGACCAGCATAACAAATGTTTCAGAAATAGTCCAGGTGTCATCTTAAAGAAAAGTAATAAACTAGATTCTACGGAAGAGCTCTTCCAACTGCATGCATATAAGATTTCTGATTGATATGTCTCCTTAGTGACACCATTTTTGTTTTCAAGTGCTGTATATATGCTATTTGTTCAAATATGTAGATGTGTATTCAATATATACATGAAAATTCACATGCAAAAATAAGAGAACTTGTAAGTCATATTGAATGGTGAAGCCATGATTTGCATTAAAGTTTTACTCATATCTTCCTTCAACTTTTACTTTCAGTACAAGTGATTTAATTGTGAGCTGTAAAAACTCCCACGTAAGTCCCTTAAATTACAAAATGAAAGGGTTGAAATTATCTGTTTCGGGCATCTTTCTTAGGGGGTGTGACCAAGTAGTGGCTTTGCTTCTTTAAAGAACCTTTTTTCAACAGTGAAATCTTTACCTTTGATGTTTTCTCTGATGTCTCCAGTGATTTATCTATGAATTTCCTGGCGCATCAGGGAAACCAAGAACAGGTGTCCAAAAGGTGCACTAAGGTATACAGCACATGTATTTTTTTAGTGGAGCTGAGTAAACAAATCTGAAAAATGGTATATCCCTAGATTTTCTGAGAGTAGTTCACACATATTCACACATATTTCAGATATATTCATTATTAAGAGGTATTTGAGTACTTAATGATCAGACCTTAGTCTGCTTTTTTTTTAGTTATTTGAAAACTGGAGATTTTTAAATTTTTTTATAGTTAGAGTTAGAAATTCACACAAACCTCATTAGTTTAATAAGTCTAACTGTATAATGCCTAGATTTCAAATGAATGACTTACTGGTACAAATCAGTTTGCTAATTAATAAATTAGTCAACCTCAATACTATTTATTAGCAGGTATTTGGGGCTAACGATGGCAAAGCAGAGTTTGAAAACAAAATTGTATTGGTCATGACAAGACATAACATATTCAAAACTGCTGTTGGAATTTACATACTTTTTTGCTAAGCATTTTTATTCCATTTAATTGCATTTCCTGATCAGTTAGTAAACTATTAGATACCTGTGGTTTGAACTTGTTCTACATCCTCTTGTGATTTACCATCAAGACAAGACAGTTATAGTGAACAAAATGGGAAAAAAAAAAAATGCATGCACAAAATGTTTTTTTTGGTTATTTTTCTGCTCTTTCACTTTTGTTTTTTTGTATCTCAAGAAGTAGACACCCATTTGCTGATTCAAAGAAAGTTCTTTCTTTGCCACACTACAGATATAATTGCTATCCCTAAGGATAGCCAGAGAACTGGAAATTATTCACCTCTAGTCTCCAATATCCACTCTAACAGCAGTGTTTATGACTCCTAGGGTTCTCATTCTGGCTAAGGCATTTTTTATGCATGGTTCTCTCTAGTATAATATTTTAGCATAGAAAGACTTCTTATATTGTGGGATTCTAGCATCGCTTCTATAAACTGCAGAAGTGCTGTTATTCCACACAATAGCACGGGGAATTGCAATACAAAGAAGCTGATTCACCCCAGATCACAAGGCTACATCAGTGCCACATCTGGTAGCTGTGGTTGAGGCTAAGTTGCTAAGCTTCAGGCTGCAAAGGGATGTGATTCAAGCTACTTGTATCCCCAATTTAAGGGAAGACCTCAGTCATGAACCAGAATCCCTAGGCCTGCATTTCTTTCCCTGGAATAAGTTCACTAAGTCCAAACTCGAGTCAAAATGTGAACTGCCTTGCAGCCAGCTGGTCAATCAGAGGATTTTTGTTGACTATCAGCCTGAGAAATCATGGCAATATGGAGCCAGAGCTTGTGGCACAGACAGTACCTAGACCTTAACAGTCAGTTTGTGCCGTAATCACCAAATCCATTCTATAGCACACAAAATTCTTTCTGAAGCAAATCTCAAGCTAGGAAAAAACATTATTTCCTAGTAAGGTATTCAAGCCAAGCAGTGGCATGTCTGAACTTAAAGTTTCTCTGAATTTGAACTTCACTTCTCAGTATGGGTGAATTCCTGACTATCTTGGTGCAATGGGAGTTTTATTCCTGAGTTAAATAAAGAATAATTCCTTCACTTGTCCCTATAGCTGGTCCTGTATCCCTCTAAGAACTGTTACTTCATTTGTTTGCCTATGACAGAAGTAAGAGCTTGTACACACACAGGGCTTAATAATGACAAGGGGTTGCCTTATCTCGTGTTTCTCAATGATTTCTATTCTTGCATTAACAAAGTATTTTTTGAAGAATGAAAAAACATTATTGGGGATGTTCAGTAATATCTTAGAAGAGAATTAACAGAAAAATGTAACTGACCTATAAGGATAGTGAGTATTTTTAATGGTAATAGGTGGACACTTTAATTAAAATTTCTGTTGCATAATTTTAAACCTAACTTTTACTATAAGCTGGTAAGACAACTGCTCTGTATTGATGTACTTTAACTGGAATAATGTGTTTCTCTCTTTTTTATAACTGTTAAACTGTGATAGGTGGTTTTATTCAGAAAAAAGCTTTGATGTGAAACTCTGTAAAACTTTCAGACATCAGATTTATTTTGATATTTGGAGAATCTGTACTTTTTCACAGAACTATTAAACCTATTAACAACTGGGATTTATGGGGGAAAATGTATTCTTCCTTAAATATTTTGTAAAGGAAAGTAATTGTTATTTTGCAGGATTATTGACATTGCAATTAGGAGTACCATTCATGGACTAAAACCTCACTGTGCGGGGTATTGTAGAAGGCCAGATCAAAATAATGTTCCCTACTCCAAAGCCATTCATTGAACTGTGGATTTTAGTGACTCAGATTTCCAAAAGGTCTTTTATTTTGTCTAAGAGTTTTAACTTGTCACTCAAAAAACCTATTGTATGGAAATCTAAAAGTGGAACATTCAGCATCTATTCCTAGCTTGTTGTTACATTTCTTGGAGGACTGATAATTATCAGCAGGACATCATAAAAATTATGAACAGTTTTTCAATGTCCTGAAATTTAAACTGATGGAATATTTAAGTTGATAGAATTTAAATTGATGGCTTTAAATTGATGGAATATTTTCAGTGTAAAGTATGAAGCTATATAAAATAATGTATGTTAAATTAAGTTTCAATTAACTCCAAATAATTTTTTCAGAATGGGTTATAACATTGACCTGTGCTGCATCGTATGACAGAAGTTCAACTGAGAGAGAGTAGCCTAGTGGATGGGAGGGGGGCATTTTGTTTGGTAGGTTTGTTTGGTTTTGTTTGTTTTGGTTTGGTTTTGAAGTGCTATAAGGTAGAGACATCCTGGGATTCAATCCAAAAGACAAAGAGAAGCCTTGAAACTAGATGACAGAAATGAAACCCAAATTGACTCAGGAAATTAAAAATATCTTGATTATATTATTCCATCTGTGTTGATTTCACTGTGAAGTCTGCATGTATTTTTGTAAAGGCACATGCTAGTCAGATAATCAGGTTAAGCTGTTCTATCATAAGAAAGCTACTATGTACTCCTACTCATACTCCCTTCAAATATGATACACACATACTTCACTGGACTCATGCTTCTGATTATACCCTAAAACCACTTTGAAATTAAGGTTTATTGGATCAAGGTTGTGTTTTTTTTGTTGTTGTTGCTGTTTCTTTTTTGCTTTTTTTTTTTTTTTCAAGCTGAGGTTCACAAGTCTTTGGAGGTATGTCATTGCTTTGGGAAATGGGGTTGTTGAAAACATACCATCTCTTTTTGATAAAGGTTCTGGATCATTCTCAAAAAGGTTTTTTCACATTTAGATGGTATTTGCTACATTCTCAACCAGGGACAAAATAATTGTTGATGTGATTACTTAAATATAATATGCATAAGCCCTTAAGAACCTGATCTTTTGATGCATTGAGTTCCTCCAAAATATAATTTTTCAAATGGCAAGAGTAAAAAATCTACTCAAGTTTACATAGATTAAAAGTCTACTAAACTCTACCAATTTAATCTGGCATTCTGAATAAGTAAGGTCTTCTTGAAGTGCGGATTGGAAAACCAGACAAATACAACACGCTTTTCACATCAGCTAAGCATTGCAGTTACCATGATGGTAGTGTTTACGTTCTTACATGTCTACAATATCTAATAAATATATAAGTAAAAAAGAATTTACATGGCATAATTAATACAAAGTTTAAAAGCCTAAAAATACTACTGGTTCAAAAAAATTTAACAACAAAACAATATCATATCGTTTCAAATTTAAGAAAAACAAACAAACCAAATTGAACATTTAATTTAAAGGGAACAAGTTAGATGTCTTGAATCAAAACTAGACCCTGTCACTCAACAAGAAAGACATTTTCCAGAACCAATTGAACTCCCTTGGACAGCAGAACTACAAAATTTTGGACAAAATGTCTGGTAAATTCTTACCTATCTAGAACAGGATACATTGAATGCAAAACTGGTAAGGATTTAAAGGTATGGGAGGATAAAGATTTTCCAAATATCTCAGATTTTCAGATTTCTGAAAATCATCTACGGTTGTCTTCTCAATATCTGTACTTCAGTCAGAATCTTATTCACAGTTCTAAAAAGAATGTCTGCTTTTGTTGGTTTACAATTTTTTGTCATAAACATGGGTTTAGAAGTAGCAGATCTTGCATAAAACAGTCTACCACAGTAAGAAAAGTGTTGGTTAGACACAGAAAAGAGATACCCTTTGAAAGAAGAGACTTGAAGGGGGAAAACACCTTCCGTTTTTTGTCTAATGGAAAATGCACTTAAATTTTGTATGGATACTGGTTTATGCTACAGAAGTATTATACCAGTAATTTTACCAGCTGGAAGGAATGTGGAATTTTTTTTTTTTTTAATGTGGTTGAAAATCCAAGACATTCATAGAACTTTATTTAAAATTAGAGACTACACTGAACTGAGTTCTACACACCAGCCCTCTGGGGAGCTGATCCAAAGTCCAAGAAGTCAACACTCCAGCTGAGTTAAATCATGCTGGGATCTAGTGCAGTTCATATTCCACTATAATCATCCATACTTAGTTGCAGCCAGAATGCTGATACCACGTACCTTGAATTAAGTATCTATATGAAGGAATGTCTGTGCTAAATATCATAACATTTAAGGAAACATTATAAAAATATCTGACAAAACATAAATACAGAGAGAAAAAAAGAAAAAGACACAGTCTGAAAAATAACTAAAAATTTGGTCACTTCTAATGAAAAAAAACCAAACCTGTAACAGTAGTCTATAAATTTTATTGCTCTTTGGACAACCATAGAGGAAGAAATATGCGAGGATGCAGTGTGTGTTTCTTTCTCTTTCAAGCGTAATCTGACTAAGCTAACTTTCTATGGCTACAAATGTTGTCAATAACTCTTTTCATAAACTTTTTGTGCAGGAAATATGAATTTGGTACTTTTGTGATCTACAAAATATCTCTGAATATTAAGGAATTTATTAGGGTTGGAATGATGAAGGCCTATGGGGTTCTTTGCGGTCACAGAAGCAATCTGGAAACTACCATGATGTGAAGGTAAAGGAATATTGCTTTCTACTCTTTGGGCTTAGACTTTATACTACATGTCAAATATGTGAGAAAATCTGAGGGCGTTTTTTTATAAATATAAGTACTTGTTGAAAAATCTTATTCTTTTGAGTAAATAGCAGCAAGATAACAAGAAAATTGGAACATGGTGATAAAGGGATTACACTAATTTATGTATACAGATGCTCATGTTTGTACACATGTATCTATATCTGTGGAAAGATGTATAAAAAGTTAGGAAGAAAAAAGATTGTGGTTCTGCAAATAATTTTCTTTGTCAGAAATGTTCTGTTTTCCCTCAGCCACTATTTTTGACATTTGAATTTGAATAAAAATGATCTTTCTCTTTCCACTTAAAGCTTATTCTTTATTCTTTAGCAAAATCATAACACTATGTTTATGACATAGTAGCCTACTGCTTGGAAATAAATGAACTGTCAAAATGTCAACATGATGATTTCATTGCATGATCATGTGGGTGTGTGAGGAAGAACAAAGCCCTGATAATTAACAGAGCAGGTAGAAAAATTATTGAAACTTGTGAAAAGTTAATGGCTCTATATTTCAAGGAACTTAAATGTAAAGCATTCCCCACAGCATGAAGGCAAGTGTGCTTTGAAAATTACTAAATGTTGCATTGCTGATGCCCCACTCAGCAAGGCACTTGGAGTTCATCCAGAAGCAGAATCACTGCTCTGGGCTGTTGTAGCTGCTGCTTTTACTTTTGTTCATTGGCACTTGACACTCACTGCTCTGAGTCGTTAGGCTACACTGCCAGAAGAAATGCTTTCCAACTGCCCTGTGACTGAATATGTTTTGGAGGACTGGAAAGTTGCTTATAGGGTTATGTATAGCCTATCTTTCCAATTTCCATATGGCTAAAGCAAACATCAGTTTTTTGAAGGATCAAGATATCTTTCCATAATATATATATATATATATGATACGTGACATGATATACCATGTATATAATAACATGGAATGTGTAATATATAACATACTATAGAATATAGTAAAACATTCCTTTTAATTCCACTTCATGAGTCATCATCACACTCCATGAACTTTTCCCCTAAATGGTTTGCACCCATCCTATCCACCTGATATTAACACACCCTGGAGGAACTAAAGAAGTGCAAAGATGGTACAATGACAGTGCACAGCTTAGTTCCTTTATGAGCATGAACACATCTATAAGACTGAAACTGCTAAACATTACAGAGGGAGCACTTTTCCTGGTGATAGCAGTAAAATTTTTATCGCATCTGTTCACTTGATGACTTATAATTTTCCAAAATATTTACTTTTCATTCTCCTTACAGTTCTTGTAAGATTAATGTCCAGACTTGCAAAGATTCATGTATAAATTACATTTCATATGTAAGAACAATAATTACATGTTCAGGAATTTTTGCAGATTCTGAACCCACTTGTTGAACCAGGCAATCAGAAATTAAAATCAAAACCACATGAAGAGAAAAAAGGACAATTAAGAGGATGCTGAAAACAGGTGACATGAAGTAGAAAAGCAGCCCTAACATTTTACATTTTTTTTTCTTTTCTTTGTATGCAAATCACGCCAGCTTATGCCATTTGTATTAATATTCATTAAGCTTAAGGTGGGAAAAAGTAGCTCAAGTTCAGGTTATACAAGTCATTTCTGAACTGAATCTTTTACTCTGCTGGTGCTTTTAAAGATTCTCCCCCAAGTGTTTCATAGGAAGATAGGGAGAAGTGGCATACCCCTAAGAATCAAGGGTATGTAAAAAGCTGCACTTTCTTTGTTTTTTTCTTTTTTCTTAGTTATTATTAAGTACAGGGGTTGCCTAGAATTGACTTCTATTTCTGTGAGTTAGACACAGCCTCTCCCATTACAGGGCAGCTTCTGTGACTGCAGGGCCTGTGAAGGTGAATGAACTCCCATGAGCTGTGTAGCTGCACAGGCAGATTTGACCCAGAAATCACCTCCTTTACAAGGGTCTTATAAAATCTAAGGAATATACTTTAAACACTTGGAGATACTAAGATTAAAGGTGCTATGTAAATACAGAGGATTAGTATGCTAATTAGTTTTGTCAACTAGCAAAAATTCCTTACTTGGAAAGGTCTAAGAGAGAGATTTAATTTTATCTAGAAATGAAAATTAAAGGTTGTTTGTATTCAGGGAAAAACAGTTTAAAGCAGAGAGATGTGTGACTATGCAGCTATTAGTTGTGATCTTTGCTTTTGTTAAATACTGACTAGAATGCAATGAGGAGGTTTTATCAAAAGGAACTACTCAGTGGTTACTAGTCACACAATTAAAGCAATTGTCTGAAATGTTTATGCATTAGTAAAGCTCTAAAAATCATAAACCAGCAGGGATCAGAGAGACATACAGCTTAGTCTTCTCTTACTGCTGCTTCAGATAAAAATATGTTCACTGTTAGGATAAGCTGACTTGTGCTTTTAAGATTTTCATTACTAATGACTCTATGGTTCAGTGTCAAAATACACATGAATTAAAAAAACAAAACAAAACAAAACAAAACTGAAAACTCATGTACATTTTATACATGACAGTGATTCTGCTACTGCTCCACTGCTTTGTAGCTTTTTATACTGTGAAACAGGAGCTTGAAATGTGTGTGTATGCTTGACAATAATTACTAGCATTTTTAATTCTGTGTAAATTATTACATGTGGTACACAGTGATGAAAAAATCTGCTGCATCTGCTACCATTGCATGTCCATGAAGAAATATAGGCCCTATGACTCCAAGCAACAACTGAGAGGCAAAGCCAAGGATTCAGCAATGCAGCAGTTCAGATATTCATCTGAAAGTATAAATACTTCTTACAGATTATGCTAAGAAAATCACCTGTGTGGTACAGTGAAGAAGAAATCCTCTCATCTAACAGAGAAAAGCTGTTTTTAGTGTGACACTATCCTTTTTTCTCACCTTCTCTATATGGATTTCTTAGGCATGATGCAGACAAAGCTGTAAGGGCAGCATTTATAAGGCCAGGATCAAATCTCTCTGAGGTGCTATGTGAGCAATGAATTTTAAGTGATGTGTGGTTTTCATAGTGGGCTTCTTTTCCTCCTTTACAGTACATTATAATCCTTATTTAGCATTTGTGTTTGCAATGACCATGGTAGATTATAACACAGTTTATTCATATACAACTATGCTCTGAAACATTAGGAGGAATGAAAAATCATGAGTGTTTTCTGTCACTTGACAGATATGAACATGAATATGGGAATCAGAGATAAAAAGGTGAAACCTTGGTGATTTTTCTAACAAAGCATTCACTTTAAAAATGAGCTGACAAGCAATAAAACAATCTGTTCCTCTTGTGGAAGTCTTGCTTCTTTGAGTTATATAAATGTGGCTTCATAAAGGGCTAAATTCTATCTCTATGACACATACCTTGGTCAGAGGTAGAATAGGATTTCTTCATTATAAGCTCCTTCTTCATTCTTTTTCTTTCTCTCACCAAGCTAAATTTTCGTTCCAACTGTCTTTTAAAAAGAGTGGTAAGGTCCAATTTGTTGCCACAAATATTGGCCTTCTGCAGTTCTTTGTCTTCTCTGTAGCAATTGTACAGCTAACATTAAAAAGCAGCAGAATTTGCCACACGCCCTTTCTTGTTCTTCAGATTGATTTAAACCGTTTTCAAGATTGCACAGGTGTCTACATTCACAACATATTGACATCCATATCTTCTTTCACTGGCCTTTTTCTGTGTAAGAAAACTACATGTGGAGAAAAGTAGTTATAAGCTTGGGGAAGAGTGGCTGGAGAACTGCCTGGCAGAAGAGGATCTGGGGGTGTTGGTTGACAGCCGCCTGAACGTGAGCCAGCAGTGTGCCCAGGTGGCCAAGAAGGCCAATGGCATCCTGGCTTGTATCAGGAATAGTGTGGCCAGCAGGACCAGGGAGGTGACAGTGCCACTGTCCTCGGCACTGGTAAGGCTGCACCTCGAGTACTGTGTTCAGTTTTGGGCCTCTCACTACAAGAAGGACATCGAGGTGCTGGAGCATGTCCAGAGGAGGGCAACAGAGTTGGTGAAGGGTCTAGAGCACAAGTCTTATGAGGAGCGGCTGAGAGAGCTGGGATTGTTTAGTCTGGAGAAGAGGAGGCTGAGGGGAGACCTTATCGCTCTCTACAACTACCTGAAAGGAGGTTGTACTGAGGTGGGGGCTGGTCTCTTCTGCCAAGTAACAAGCAACAGGACAAGAGCAAATGGGCTCAAGTTGTGTCAGGGGAGATTTAGATTAGATATTAGGAAAAATTTCTTCACAGAGAGAGTGGTTAGGCATTGGAGCAGACTGCCCAGGGAAATGGTGCAATCACAGTCCCTGGAAGTATTCAAAAAATGTGTGGATGTGGTGCTTAGGAGCATGGTTTAGAGGTGGACCAGGTAGTTAGGTTAACAGTTGGACTCAATGATCTCAGAGGTCCTTTCCAACCTTAATGATTCTATGATTGATCCTATGCCCCTCCAACAGAAATCCATTTTTAAATTTTACTGTCAATTGATGATTGAGTTGGAAAAGCATTAATTGATGTTTTCTCAGCAGCAACTAATGCTGGAGTTTTGGAGTTGTCTGAACACTGCACTAGGAATTAAGAACTATTATGTACTTTGCTTAGCAGTGATATTTATTTCCTCAACGGCCTTGCTATCTCTCTGCCTAATTGTATTCTCTGGTATAAGAAAGTAGTAATTGGTCTAAATGATGATTTCTATTTATAAAATGAGGGAGATTTTCAGGGAGAAAATAGTTTTAGGGAGTGGCTGTAGAAATGACACTAATTATTGCCCTAAACTAGGACATAATCAGTCTGGGTTTAGTTCCATCCTTGGTCATGAACTTCATCATACTTTATGGACAGGTAATTGCTAACTGCTCCTTACTTCCTCCAGCATAAAGATGATAAAAATTGTAAATTCCTACTTTTTTCCCCCTTGCTCAATAAACAGAGCTTGATTAAGACCGCAGAAAGGTATTATACATTACCCTTTAGACTACCCTGTGTTGTTTTAGATTCTCCAGTTATTCATACTTTCGTCTTCTAATTGTTAACATGAAATTGCTTTGCTGCATTGACCTTCTTGAAACCCATCGATGTTATATGGGGATACTTAAGCTTGTATTCCTCCACCAAAAATGCCTTCTTTGCAGTTAGAAGCTGCAGTGCTTTCTTAAATCCACTGAAAATTCCTCCTACAAAAGATAAGCTGTATAACTTCATGTCCTGATTCTGCCAATAACTCATTGTACAACTGTCTGGATCTGAAATTAAAAACTACTCACATATACATTCTGATAAAAATAGCTCAAACAGCAGCTATACTATTCAACATCATTAATTCCATTTTATAATTATTTAACAGACCATATCTTCCTGTAGCAACTATTATCCCACAGAGAATAAATAGTATACATTAGGATGTTTTAAATATGTATTTATGAATTATGCCAATAACTTGTGATGTTCAAAGAAGCCCAGTATATGCTTATTTAAATGAGAATCTTAATGCTTTATTAAGGGAACATGCATTTACATTACTTCTGTAAATGCATACATGATTCAATCCGTGATCTATTACTTCTTTCCTTTATTAATATTTTTACTATCAGCATTAGAAAAACTCTCTGTACACAGCCAGTCTGACTATAATGAATGAGTATTTCTAAAATGCATAGCAGGTATTTTATAATCTTAAACATTATCATGAAGTGTAGAATAAAAATGAATGAATAACGATAGCCAAAATATTAAAATAGTATGAAATACCATAACCCTTAAATAGTGAGTTTGTTCCTTTTTACACTATTTCCTTTTCAGAATACAGCTGAAAGGAAAACCAGGACCAGAAGCAAGTTCGTGCCTTCCTTCTTTTTAATCAGATACAGTTGAATTTATAGTTCCAGACAGGATATCAGGAAATACGGCTTCTAAGTCAATGATTTAGGAGTTTTCTTATTCTCTGCATAGCATAAGTGTCATCTCTCTCAAAGTCTCATTCATTCTTGATGACCGTCTCATCAAGAATATAAAATTAGGCCTGGACTTGGCCAGAAAAGGGCATGAGAAAAGATCTTAAGCATCTCTGGTGCTCTCCAAAGCAGAGACCATTTTAAAATATTTGTTTAGAATTTTTGGGAGGAATACTTGTCAGTGAAACTTGAGCCTTTGCTTGAGTTACAACAATTTACAGGCTGTTCTAAATATACCTATTATCAAAATCTAATACTGTGAAAATCTGGTCTTAGCTGGCAAATGATTCCTTTCCTATGTGTATTGGGTTGCATGGCAAGGTTTTGGGGGGGGGGAGGGGGGCTATAGGGGTGGCTTCTGTGAGAAGCTGTTAGAAGCTCTATGTCCAATAGAGCCAATGCCAGCCGGCTCCAAGACGGACCCGCTGCTGGCCAAGGCCGAGCCCATCAGCAATGGTGGTAAACACCTCTGGGATAACATACTTAAGAAGCAAAAAAAAAAACAAAACCCGAACTATGCAAGTGCAGCTGGAGAGAGGAGTGAGAATATGTGACAGGAACAACTCTGCAGACACCAAGATCAGTGAACGAGGGGGAGAAGGTGCTCCAGTCCCTGGAGCAGAGATTCCCCTGCAGCCCATGGTGAAGACCATGGTGAGGCAGGCTGTCCCCCTGCAGCCCATGGAGGTCCACAGTGGAGCAGATATCCACCTGCAGCCTGTGGAGGACCCCACGCCGGAGCAGGCGGATGTGCCCAAAGGAGGCTGTAACCCCGTGGGAAGCCCACACTGGAACAGGCTCCTGGCAGACCTGTGGAGTGCGGAAATCACGCCGGTTTGCTGGCAGGACTTGTGACCCCGCAGGGGACCCATGCTGGAGCAGTCTGTTCCTGAAGGACTGCACCCCATGGAAGGGACCCACGCTGGAGCAGTTCATGAAGAACTGCAGCCTGTAGGAAGGACTCACATTTGAGAAGTTTGTGGAGGACTGTCTCCTGTGGGAGGGACCCCACGCTGAAGCAGGGAAAGAGTATGAGTAGTCCTACCCCTGAGGAGGAAGGAGCGACAGAGACAACATGTGATGAATTGACCACAACCCCCCTTCCCCATCCCTCTGTCCCACTGCTGGAGAGAAGGTAGACAGAGAAAATCGGGAATAAAAAGTTAAGCCTGGGAAGAAGGGAGGGGTGGGCAGAAAGTGTTTTAAGATTTGGTTTTATTTCTCATTACCCTACTCTGATTTGATTGGTAATAAATTAAACTAATTTCCCCAAGTCAAGTGTGTTTTGCCCATGATGGTAATCAGTGAAAGAACTCTCCCTATCCTTATCTCGACCCACAAGCTTTTTGTTATATTTTCTCTCCCCTGTCCAGTTGAGGTGGGGTAGTGGTAGAGTGGCTTTGGTGGGCACCTGGCATCCAGCCAGGGTCAACCCACCACACTATGTAAATAAATTATAAAATATCCGATGCCTGAATTTTAGTCATGGAAGAAAGAACAAGATATATTGTAGAAGATGCTAAATGAAACACCAGAAAAATCAAAGACTCCATTTTATACAAAGAGCAAGTCCTACACAGGAATATGGACTGAGGTGTTAAAGCCCTTTCTTAGGATGCAGCAATTTTGCCTATTGTTCTCCACATTCCTCCTAAAACGTAGGTTCTAAAACAAATAAGCATATTTTGATGGCTGCAATAACACTGACAAACTTTGTCATCCTATTTTAGGGTCTCTGTAAAAATAAATGAAGTAAATAGTCTCCTAACTTATGTCGTCTGACTTACAATTTGGAAAGGTATTCCTCTCCCCATACACTGTTGACTGGAAGTCTACCAGAATTAGCTGGTAGGAATGTACATCTTATTATGCAAATGTTGTACCAAGAAGGCTACCTTTTAGTTTCTGACACCATCAAAAGACTTATACACATCATATTATAGTAACTATATCAGCACTGATAATCTATAAAACAGTAAGTTTTACTCCAAAGACGATTTTAAATTTAAGTTGAGAAGAAAGGTCTATCTAGCCCACTGTTGGAGTTTTCTTGTCTTAACTGGTCACCTATGATACAAACTGCCATCACCCCTTGCACCGAATACATTTTCAAACCAGTATTTTTGTGACTTCAGTGCTGCTCTCTGGCATGGTTTGGATAATCATCCACCAAAGTAATTCATATTTCTTTTTCAAAGTCTTCCATGAACCTTTCCTTGGTCTCAATGCGGAGAGCACTGTTTATTGTACTAACCACTACCGTCTCAGTTTTTCTTGCACTTTTCTACCTGTTTCCTTCTATTGAATATTTATTTTCCTATTTCCTATATAAAATTCTAAAAAAATTGAAACCTTAATAAAGTCTATGGATCTCTTTGTGCTCTATACCTGCACAGCGCTTTGAGTAAAGGTATTCTCTATGTGAATAGCACAGCTGGACGCTATGAGAATAATAAAGCAAAAACAACATTAAGCAGTATATATAAAATCATTTTTCACCCCAAATTGATCACTTTGTACAAGAAATAGGCATCTGGTATAAGCTTAAAGCAAAGTGTCATAGCTGAAGGTCTGTCTCAGTAAAAGTTTAAAAGGAGTTATTTCCACCAAAATTAACTACTTCAGACCTCTTCTTATTATTTAAATATTTTTCCACAGTCTCAAAAGTCTCTCAGGGGATGCTTTACAACTTAAACAGTTTCAGTCATCAGAAGAAGTCAACTAAAAGGGAATGTGTTCTTACAAAATAATTAATTGATTGAAAATGTCATTAATATTGGCGGGACACAAATTGTATGAGTATTACCTTATCTTATAATCCTTAGTCAAGAATAGCATTTTCATCTTCTGATTTCTGGCAGAGCTATGGACTGGTTTTCTGTACGTATGTTACACACAAATGTGCACAGTAATTGTGATTATGAGAGGTATCAGACTGGCTGCGTAGGCAGTGTACATCCATTTTAAGTTTAAAGATGTTTCCAGGATATGTTAGAATTGTCACTTCATGCCAAGGAGATATGAACATTTCTGGGATTTGAAAAGCTGTGACAGTTAATGACATGCAGCAGAGGAATGCCAGCCTGAAGAGGAATCAAATATCTGTACATCCTCGGCAAGTTTCATAGAATCCTCAAAGTCTATCCAGACAGCATTTCTGAAAAGAAGGGAAACCTGCAAGTACCATAGAAGGATATCGAGAAGGATGGGTTGGTCCAGAGGATGTTACCCGTCCAAAAGGATGGTTTTATATTTGTAGAGACATTAGCACGTCTCTGTAGAAGCTGTAGTGGGAAATGGTACTTCCTGGGAACTGTTATGTGTATGTTTTCTTTAAAGGCAAGATACTCTATGATACAGTAGAAACTGAAACTTTTCATAAGAACATATCATACTGTATTTATTAAGCCCAGAGGTAGAATTTGGGTTAACACAGAAAAAGTGAGGAAAAAAATATCTCAAGAGTGGTTTTGTTTCTACACAGTTTTGGGATGAGGAAGAATATGATTGAGTTTCTTGTTTTAACATCCTTCCGTGTCTGTTTGCTATTCCTGCTAAGGTATTGCTCCTGATAGAGATAATACACTTTACATAAATAATTGAATACTAATTAGAACAAGGTCTTGACCTTCAGCCTCCCACATGACAAATAAAAACCCTAATTACTGGCAGTCAGGTTCTACCCAGGACCACCAAATATGTAATTTAGAAAAAGTGAAACAGATTCAAGTTTTGAGAATGTGAAAGTGTCTTGCATTATGTAGCACTCTTGTGATAGCTCATGTTTCAGGACTGAAAACAGATTTGACATTAACTTCATATTTTTGAAAGGTCTTTCTTTCTTCTTGAAATCAAAGAATAACTTTTAAAGTATCTTTATGATTTCAGGAGAAGGTGTTTCAATTATATGTAAAATGTTATAGCAGTTGGAAAAATGACCTGTACTTTCAATTGTCATTTAAATTGTAACTTGTAGGGAAAATTATGCACTTCATGTCATACTTTGAAAATCAGATAAATGACACCCGGTAGCTTAGTTGACTATTTTAGTAGAAGACGTAAGCGTTGAATGAGGATTTTTTTTCTTGTTTTTATTGTTTTTACATCTAAGCTATGTTATTTGAACAGATTTCTTTTTACTTCAGTTTTTCATTAAGAAAATATATATATTTCTTTGCTGGAAATTTATTGTCATGATATTTGGGGGGATATTACAATCAATGGGCAGCCATGAAAACTTAGATATAAAATTAAAACTCATTATCTAAATGATTCCCTTGTAAATGACCCCTGAAAATGTTGAGATATGCCAAACATAACTTTCTGAGGGTTCAGAACAAGGATGTGACTTTGATTTTGTTTTTCTGCTAACTGAAATGAGATGGTTACTGCTTCAGACTGATGTTGCTTTAAGGTCATGGATTTCTTGAACAGTTCTGAGCAGACTCTGCACTCAGGATAGATCTGCCGCTCCCCTCTCCTTTGGACTTTGTTTTGAAATTTCCGCACAGCTTTGCTGGTAAGCTGTTATCAAATTAAAAGAGACAGAAAAATTTATAATAAAAAAAAATTGCAGTCCTTTCCTTGGCCTTCAAGCTTGCAAATAGGAATAAATTGTTAATTTAGGTCTATACTTCTGGTCAGCTAGGAATTATACTTTAGGCAAACAGTTTGGATCTGTTACCAAGGAGATGCTGAGTCAGAATCTATTTCTAGAATGACTTAAAGGTGTTGGTGTTAAAAATGTTAGGTATCTAATTTATTCTGGGAGATCAAACCTGTTCGGCAGGTGTCTGTTAAAATTGCTGATTTCTCTCTCATTTTCAGTTATTGCTTTTCAGGTCACTGACACTGGAGGCATGAAAAAGTATTTTAATGACTTTTTGCAGTATAGAGGTAAAATTTCTTTTTCCCAAGACCTTTCCTTTCTCACTGTACCTGTTCTTCATCCCTCTTAGAATATTTCTCTTATCTTCTCTTGTTTTACTTTATAAAGACTTATATAGGCACTTGGGTATTTCATGTGTTAGTCATACTACATGAAGACCGAGTATAACCCCATTTTCAATCAATGGGACTTTTCATTGATTACATCTGTTCTTTCATAAAGTTATATAATTCATTTACCTTTCATTTTTGCCTCAAGGTATAAAACGGGACTTTATTGTTGCTGTTTATGAAGTGCTTTGTCCAGTTTAAGGTGCTGAAAAAAATAGCAATCTTGAAAATGCAATACTGAAAATAAACACCTGCTTTTGTTATAATCCCGTTAAATAAGATAAATGCACACTGCTCTTGCCCTTGATTCTGCATTATTTAAAGTAAATTTTCTGGAACCTCCTTGTAGTACAAGATGCTGTTGCTAGGCTAAAAACAAGAAAATAAAATGGACTACAGAATCTCCCTGACAGAAAATTAAACATAAGATTTTTCTCTTTGAAAGTCCTTTCTGTTCTGCCCTCTTGCACATTGTACACTGGCAGGTGAGTATCTCAAATGAGTAGGTTCAATACACAGTAAATAGATGTATGGCTTTTGTGCTTACTGCCATTTGTCATGAAGCAGCACTGGAGCAGGATGCTGTCTGAGTATGTGTTATGATCATCAGAGCTTAAGGATTTCTGAAATATTTCACAGCATCACAAAATTACTTCTTTTTTTTTTTTTCCCCCCAGAAATTTTAAAATATCTGTGCCCTTGCTCCGTTGTTTTCTCTTTTCCCTGTGTGTACTGCACTCCTGCTTTTACCAGAGGGCAACTCCCTAATAATCCTAATAGCTTCATAAAAGCACAACCTGTGGCATAGTCTGGGCACTTCACATACCTCTGGCACTTGCCCTGTCATAAGGTTAAGGCTGAACATATTGTTCTTGCAGCCACTGAGACTTTTCTGAAGATCTAAAGGAAAGCTTGATCAGACAAGTGTTGCAAAAGTTCAAGCTGTATTTTACAAAGGTGTGCCATAGTCTATCGATGAGAGAAGTGTGGGGTATTAGATTGTGCAGCCTGTTCTGGGTAAAACACTGAATTAAGTCATTTGTGGCTTACAGACAGCTGATCGTGATTGGTTTAACAGTTAGTAAGTCTCAGTTCAACTTTAACTTTCCAACCAAGATAGTAATAGATTTCTAAGAGTCAAATGTCTTTGTAGCTTCCCAGCTCATTGGTCAGGCTGTTCTTGATGGACTTCGAAGTGAAAACCTGATGTCCTGACTATATCCACTAAGTTTTTACTGAAGCCCTTAACTTAAAAGTAAAGAGGTTCTAAAGATTCAGAGAAGTTTTTACTGCTTCTCCCTCCAAGCAAGAAATTCTGCAGGATTCCCAATCACCAAAAGCATTTTTTATCACCTACTTCAAAAAGATATCCATCAAAGGCTTGGCCCTTTGGCTTGTGCTTAGAAATCCTCAGAAGAGAGAAAAAATAAAATAAAATAAAATAAAATAAAATAGGGCTGTATGAGCTACATTAAAAGAAAAATAAATCACTTTCACACTAATTTTACCAGCAGTTGTCCCAATAAGATTATGGGAAATGGAAAATGAATGGATTAAAGTAATCTAAACTAAATTCTTACTGTATCCTGGAGTTTTCATGATATTACAAGTGAGTGCGAGCAGAGATAAGCAAGATGTTCAAATGCACACTGTACTTATTTCAACAAGTGAAAAATCATGGAAGATATTCTCTTTGAATCAACAATGATATTTCAGGACCACAACAGAACTTCCCAGAGGAAGCAATTAGGAAGATTTCAGATAGATGTCTGGAAGGTGCCAAAAGTCTATGAAGACATAAGGAGTTTAAGAGTTTAATGTTTGTTTTCATAAAGTTGTGTTCATGCTTTGAGGACACATGTCTAAAACCATGAACGACGTAAGTGTATGAAGTAAATAGCAATTTGTGTAAAAGGACAAGGTCAGTGTCAGACCTCTGGATCAGAGTTCAGAGACTTCACTGTTGTCATTCTTTAGGACCTGCTTTGGGAACCAGTCAGTCTTCTTACTGATCTAGACTAGAAAAGGGCAGCAATTTGGCAGTAAGATATGGAGATTTAGATAATATAAACATCTTCTGAAATACTGATGAAATCTTCAAAAAGGCTGATGAGCATTGCAGGAGTTGTTTATATTATTCCCATATTTACAATAGACACATTCTTCTAGACATTTAACAAGCTTCACCATAGAAATTCATGTCTTCAAATTTAGGAAACAATCAGCACTAAAGTGTGAACTGAAATCCAGACAAAAAGTACCCCTATAGTTCAATTTCCTTGAGAGGAGGTGGTGAGCAGGTTGAGGAGTATCAAGGAGTCCAAAAGAGAGATAGACTACAGGAATTGCACCCTACCTTCCCTCGGACAGGCCCAACAGGCAGACAGGACACATAATATGGAGGACTTCTTATCCTCTCTCCACCAGGCTGAATGCAGTGATGCAAGGTAGAGGGGGCAATGGCAACAAGTTTCTGCTCAGTGTGGCAGGCGTGTCTCCTCTGTGACGAACCCACCTTCCCAGGTGTCCTTGCATAATAGAATCATAGCATCATAGAATCATAGAATCGTTAAGGTTGGAAAAGACCTTTAAGATCATCGAGTCCAACCGTTAACCTAGCAATGCCAAGTCCATCTATACCATGTCCTCGAGCACCACATCTACCCATTCTTTAAATACCTCCAGGGATGGAGACTCAATCACTTCCCTGGGCAGCCTGTTCCAATGCTTGACCACCCTCTCGGTGAAGAAGTTTTTTCTAATATCCAACCTAAACTTCCCCTGGCACAGCTTGAGGCCACTTCCTCTCATCCTATCGCTTGTTACTAGGGAGAAGAGACCAACCCCCACCTCGCTACAACCTCCTTTCAGGTAGTTGCAGAGAGCAATCAGGTCTCCCCTCAGCCTCCTCTTCTCCAGACTAAACAACCCCAGCTCTCTCAGCCGCTCCTCATAAGACTTGTGCTCCAGACTCTTCACCAACTTCGTTGCACTCCTCTGGACATGCTCCAGCACCTCGATGTCTTTCTTGTAGTGAGAGGCCCAAAACCGAACACAGTACTCGAGGTATGGCCTCACCAGTGCCGAGTACAGGGGCACTGTCACCTCCCTGGTCCTGCTGGCCACACTATTCCTGATACAGGCCAGGATGCCATTGGCCCTCTTGGCCACCTGAGCACACTGCTGGCTCATGTTCAGGCGGCTGTCAACCAACACCCCCAGGTCCTTTTCTGCCAGGCAGCTCTCCAGCCACTCCTCCCCAAGCCTGTAGCATTGCATGGGGTTGTTGTGACCCAAGTGCAGGACCTGGCACTTAGCCTCGTTGAATCTCATGCAGTTGGCCCCGGCCCAATGATCCAGCCTGTCCAGGTCCCTCTGCAGGGCCTTCCCACCCTCCAGCAGATTGACACTTCCACCCAACTTGGGGTCGTCTGCAAACTTACTGAGGGTGCACTCAATCCCCTCATCCAGATCATCAATGAAGATATTGAACAGGACTGGCCCCAGTACTGAGCCCTGGGGAACACCACTCGTGACCAGCCGCCAACTAGATTTGACTCCATTCACCACCACACTCTGGGCTCGGCCATCCAGCCAGTTTTTAACCCAGCGTAGAGTGCACCCATCCAAGCTGTGTGCAGCCAGCTTCTCCAGGAGAATGCTGTGAGTAAAAAAGTGTCAAAGGCCTTACTAAAGTCCAAGTAGACAACATCCACAGCCTTCCCCTCATCCACTAAGTGGGTCACCTTGTCATAGAAGGAGACCAGGTTAGTGAAACAGGATGTCCCTTTCATAAACCCACGCTGGCTGAGCCTGATCCCCCGGTTGTCCCGTACTTGCTGCATAATGGCACTCAAGGTGATTTGTTCCATGACCTTCCCTGGCACCGAGGTCAGGCTGACAGGCCCGTAGTTCCCTGGATCCTCCTTCTGACCCTTCTTGTAGAGGGGCGTCACATTTGCTAGCTTCCAGTCATCTGGGACCTCCCCGGTTGACCAGGACTGCTGATAAATGATGGAGAGTGGCTTGGCCAGCTCCTCTGCCAGCTCCCTGTGTATCCTCGGGTGGATCCCATCAGGTCCCATGGACCTGTGGGCATCCAGGTGGAGGAGCAGGTCGGTGACTGCCACCTCTTCAACAACTGGGACTTCACTCTGCGACCTATTTCCATCTCCCAGCTGAGCATGACGTCATATGGTATGGAATAGCCCTTTGGTCGCTTGGGGTCAGCTGTCCCCTCCCAACTTCTTGTGCACTCCCAGCCTACTCGCTGGTGGGGTAGTGTGCGAAGCAGAAAAGGCCTTGACTCTGTATAAGCCCTGCTCAGCAGTAACTAAAGCATCCCTGAATTGGCTTGATGTCCAGATGACAAGTGGTGTCCCTCAGGGGTCTGTACTGGGGCCAGTGCTGTTTAATATCTTCATCAGTGACATAGACAGTGGGATCGAGTGCACCCTCAGCAAGTTTGCAGATGACACCAAGCTGAGTAGTGCAGTTGACATGCCTGAGGGACAGGGTGCCATACAGAGGGACCTGGACAAGATCAAGAAGTGGGCCCATGTAAACCTCATGAGGTTCAACAAGGCGAAGTGCAAGGTCCTGCACCTGGGTAGGGGCAATCCCTGGTATCAGTACAGGCTGGGGGGTGAAAGGATTGAGAGCAGCCCTGAGGAGAAGGACTTCAGGGCACTGGTGGATGGAAAGCTGCACATGAACTGGCAATGTGCTCTCACAGCCCAGAAAGCCAACCGTATCCTGGGCTGCACCAAAAGAAGCATGGCCAGCAGGTTGAGGGAGGTGATTCTGCCCCTTTACTCTGCTCTGGTGAGACCCCACCTGGAGTACCGTGTCCAGCTCTGGAATCCTCAGCACAGGAAAGACATGGACCTGTTGGAGTGGGTCCAGAGGAGGGCCACAGAAATGGTCAGAGGGATGGAACACCTCTCCTATGAAAGAAGGCTGAGAGAGCCGTGGTTGTTCAGCCTGGAGAAGAGAAGGCTGCGGGAAGACCTTACTGCAGCCTTCCAGTACTTAAAGGGGACCTACAAGAAAGATGAGGATAGTCTTTTTAGCAAGGCCTGATGCAACAGGAAAAGGGACAATGGTTTTAAACTAAAGGAGGGTAGATATAGACTAGGTATAAGGAAAAATATTTCATGATGAGGGTGGCGAAACACTGGAACGGGTTGCCCAGAGAGGTGGTTGATGCCCCATCCTTGGAAACATTCAAGGACAGGCTAGATGGGGCTCTGAGCAACCTGATGTAGTGGAAGATGTCCCTGCCCATTGTAGTGGGGGTTTGACTAGATGACCTTTAAAGGCCCTTCCATCCCAAAGCATTCCATGATTCTATGAATTATTAACACTGTTTTCAGCACAAATCCAAAACACAGATCCATACTAGCTACTATGAAGAAAATTAACTCTACCGCAACCAAAACCAGCACACACATACACACCGAGTCCAGCTGGGTTTGTTGTCCTGGGCAAGAAGTTGATAGGCTTTACCTATCAACATAATTTATCTGGAGATGACTTCAGTGGTAGTGTAGTCTGCAGGGCTAAGAACCTGTTTTAAGTACAATAGCTATTCTCGAGGTGCTGGAGCGTGTCCAAAGAAGGGCAACAAAGTTGGTGAAGGGTCTAGAGAACAAGTCTTACGAGTGGCTGAGGGAGCTGGGGTTGTTTAGTCTGGAGAAGAGGAGGCTGAGGGGAGACCTGATTGCTCTCTGCAACTACCTGAAAGGAGGTTGTAGCGAGGTGGGGGTTGGTCTCTTCTCCCTAGTAACAAGCGATAGGATGAGAGGAAGTGGCCTCAAGCTGTGCCAGGGGAAGTTTAGGTTGGATATTAGGAAAAACTTCTTCACCGAGAGGGTGGTCAAGCATTGGAACAGGCTGCCCAGGGAAGTGATTGAGTCTCCATCCCTGGAGGTATTTAAAGAATGGGTAGATGTGGTGCTTGAGGATATGGTTTAGTGGTGGACTTGGCATTGCTAGGTTAACGGTTGGACTCGATGATCTTAAAGGTCTTTTCCAACCTTAACAATTCTATGATTATATGATTCTGAAGAACTCCTGGTCTCCAGCTGTAAGTCTTCACCTTCTATCTTTAGGCTTTGTACCAAATCCTAAATACTCGTATCAGGTTTTACTGTATGGGTCTTTTATATCTTTTTAGCATTTGGAGCAAGTCCAAAAGTCCTCTGAGTGTGGAGGGCCACAAAGATGATCAGAGAGCTGGAGCACCTTTCCTATGAAGACAAGCTGAGAGAGTTGGGGTTGTTCAGCCTGGAGAAGAGAAGGGTCTGCAGAGACCTTATAGCAGCCTTCCAGTACCCGAAGGAGGTCTACAAGAAAGCTGGAGAGGGAATCTTTACAAGGGAATGTAGTGATAGGACAAGGGGTAATGGCTATAAACTGAAAGAGGGTAGATTTAGATTAGATATAAGGAAGAAATTCTTTACTATGAGGGTGGTGAGGCACTGGAACAGGTTGCCCAGAGCAGCTGTGAATGCCCCATTGCTGGAAGTGTTCAAGGCCAGGCTGAATGGGGCTTTGAGCAACCTTGTCTAATGGAAGGTGTCCCTGCTCATGGCAGGGGGGTTGGAACTAGATGATCTTTAAGGTGCCTGCCAACCCAAACCATTCTAGGATTCTACAGTTGACATCTACTTTTTACTGTGAAGTTTTGTATACATTGCTACCAAATTAATGTCTATCACTTATTTAATACCTGAAAATTATCATTTTTGTCTCGGTTCCCTCTTTTTATTGTAACTACAAAAACTATGCTTCTCCTTCATTTCTTTTATTTTCATGTTGAATTTTTTTCTACTACTGTTCTTGATATAAAAGAGGCAGCACATCATAAGGAAGCATAGAGCTGATCTGCACTGAATCGAGCGAAAAACTCTGCACAGGAATTTTTCACTGCGTAGTGTTATCTTTCCAAAATGTCTTTTAGCTTTGTAAAAAGAAGTGTGAATCAGTATCAGAATCGGTAATTTTAAGGAAAGCATAATAACAATACAAGGCTTTTTGAATGAACTTGAATTTCATATGATTTAAATCCAAACTTAGTAGGTTCATTTTAATTAGAAAAATACATGAAATAAATTATGAGTGACACTTTAATGCTTAGAGGATGAAAAGGAGTAAAAAGCCGACATGAGATTTTTCTTCTCTTTTAGATAAACAGTAATAGTTTAGTCACTTTTCCTCATTTAGTTCAATTTCTCACATTATGAGAAATGCATCATCACATAAAACTCCATCCCTATAATAAGTTATCTGAATCCATTTCAGTCAAATAAAGAAAAGTTTCAAGTGAGACTTCTTCGTACAAATGTTATTATTTTTCAAAGATTGGCATAGTGTAGGAAAAGAGCCAAGAACATGCAAGAACAGCCTTTTGGGTTTGAAGAAAAATTTCATTTACACAAAAGAGAATCAAAATCAAAATTAACACTTTTTTTCAGAATCCAAGAAAAGCAATTCCCCAAACATTGATCTATGTGTGATATTTGGATGGCTAATTGCCCACGGAACCTACCACTCTCCCAATTTCTTCTGTATGGGAAAATCTAGGCACCTAAGTACAGGAGCCAGTAAGACCGTCAAGTCTAAACAGACAGAATAATTTCATAGAATCATAGAATCATAGAATGCTTTGGCATGGAAGGGCCTTTAAAGGTCATCTCGTCAAACCCCCCTGCAACAGGCAGGGACATCTTCCACTAGATCAGGATCCTCAGAGCCCCATCTGGCCTGTCCTTGAATGTTTCCAAGGATGGGGCATCAACCACCTCTCTGGGCAACCCGTTCCAGTGTTTCGCCACCCTCATCATGAAATATTTTTCCTTATACCTAGTCTATATCTACCCTCCTTTAGTTTAAAACCATTGTCCCTTTTCCTGTTGCATCAGGCCTTGCTAAAAAGACTATCCTCATCTTTCTTGTAGGTCCCCTTTAAGTACTGGAAGGCTGCAGTAAGGTCTTCCCGCAGCCTTCTCTTCTCCAGGCTGAACAACCCCAGCTCTCTCAGCCTTCTTTCATAGAAGAGGTGTTCCATCCCTCTGACCATTTTTGCGGCCCTCCTCTGGACCCATTTCTGCTATGCAATGTTAGGAGTGGCCACGTCCTCCAGCAGCCCTGGCCCAGGACCCTCCTGCCCAACTGCTGGAGACCAGCCTGGTGCTTGGGAATTCAGGCTGAGGGATGCAGCTTCCACTTTCCCCTTTGCAGGGTCAACCAGTTGTGAAGCTGAGCTCGAGTCCCAGATACAGACACACACACAGAGTACACTGACATGGCTGGTCACACAGACTGCCACAGAGAGGGTGCTGCCTTCAACAGCACCTTTGTACAGGACTCACATAAAACACAAGCACAGGCAACCAAATCCCCTTCTCCTCTTGGGCTGGCAGAGGAAGAAGGTCACTAGTGCACAACTCTCCAATACTACCACCCAGATCCCAGGCCCTCTTACCCACCCCACAGATCTCCTGCTCCCTGTCTGGTCCAGTGTGGTGCTTGCTGGCAAAAAGACACATCCACTCACACATACGGGACAGAGGGTGAGATCACACAGGGCGACAGCTAAGAAAAGATTTAATGAGAAAACAGGACAGACTGCAGTGATCAGGTGCAGGGCTCATTCAGACAGGCATAATGACTGTCCACATTTTTCATGTGATCAGTCCCTTTTATACCCTCTTTGTTCCTCCTTTATCGCTTTCCCCTGCACATTCCCTCATCAGCTGACACCCTACTCCCTTGCCCCCAGCATCCTGGACCCTCATCTTTCCATCCTTATGGGTTGCAAATTCCTGGTTTGTCTGTTGATTCTTGATAGCCCATCAATTAGTGAGACTGACAAGGTTTGTTTCTTGTCTTTGTCTCCATTATGTTAATCTGTCAGGTTTGTAAATGTATATGTTGTTTCTTGCTTCACCCTTTTCCTTAGTATCCCATTTGGCAAGGTCCTCGATCAGACCATCTTACTGAAATAAACATTCTGGCATTCCACATAGCCTTATCAGTCAGTGTGACTGACCAGGTTTGGTTCTCGTTCCTGTCTCCCTTACCATTTGTCTGTCAGGTCTGTGTCTCTGTATGTTCTTGTTTATGGCTTCCTTCTTTTCTTCTTATCCCCTTTTTCCATTGAGAAAGTCCTTGACCAGATACCATTAAAGTAGAGCAGATGCTCTTCCCTTCCATATAACCTTACAGTTTCCAATGGACACACAGCAATCACAGAGCAATTAGATACAGTGGAACATTACTACTTTTTCTGAAATGGATGTATTCAATGAGAGAGGCGAAGCAACTGCACATTTGAGATACTTAACAATAAGACGGAATAAATTAGGCTCAGCATAGTCAAGTCTGAGGCATCTGTGGATGTGCAAGAAAGCAATTTCTAGAAACACAATGTTAGAAATGTATATAGCGACAAGTTTCAGACATTCAGGGTCTGAAAGAAGCTAAGCAATGATTAAGAAATCTATATTTTGGGTTTCAAAACAGTAAAGAGCTTAATACCTACTGTGAAATTGCTTGAGAGTGTTTTCCTCTGGAAATTGTATAAGAATGTGAGAATAAGTTTGACACATGGATTATACATTATTTATGAAGTACATACAAGATAAGTTTCCAGATAAGAGACTTTGTCAATGAGAAGGTTAATGTTTTCCATGACAATCCTATTCATGTCTGCTTCCGTTTGGTAATTCTGTTAATGCATCTCCTGCTATAATCAGTGAAGTCATAAATGTTTTGATTATTTATCCCTAATCAGAACTTTGAAACAAATTGAGACTTGTTCTTTACCTTCAGATATTCTATCACAGACTATATATTTCTGCTACCTAGTTGAAACTCATTTGTATGTGAACCTTGATGCAAAGATAAATGGCTTAATACTTAAAAGACTTTGATTTGGAGGGGCCCTTCAGCACTTGATAACATCAGAAGTGAAAAGTACGTAAGTTGCACTCAAGGAGAAGTGATAGAGAAGAAAAACAACTGGAATTCAACAGAACACTCACTTTAGTGTATGGAATAAACTAGACAAGAAATGGAAATATTGAGACTTACAGCCTTTATGTAAGAAAATATTTCCCTTTCTGAGTGCTAAACCCTGTCATAATGCCAAACTTTTCCATTTTCTAAATGCATCACTAGTTGGTGGTATATGACTTTGTCCATAAAACTGTTTAGTAAAGGCTCTAACTCTAACTAACAGAATTAAATGAATAACTTCTGAACATCATCTTTTCTTTGAACACACTTTTTCTGCAGTTCCTTCTCTCAGATCCCCTGATTATATTTGAGCATTACTCTGGATAATCGGCTAAGATCTGTCAGAGCAAGAAAAGAAAATTTCAGGAGTGACAGAATTTGACATAACATCAGGTTTTGTAAAGGTTAAAAGTCTTCAAAAAGCAGATTTTGGAAAGACTTTATATGCATACTGTGGAGTGCTGTCTGGTTCCAAATGAGTGGTAATAAAACATCATTTATTTCTTCATGTATGGTTAATATGATTCTTTCACATATTGGTAAAAAAAAAGCTATTAAATAAAAACGTTCAGTTAAGGACCTAACTCTAAAATGGTAGATGCTTTTGACCCACATTATTGTTAAAAATCAGTAAATAACTAATTAGCAAGCTTACTTTATGTTTTCAAAACCTGCACTGGGCACTGAGAATAACTGAGAAGTATGCAGATCAAGAAGTGAGGAAATCACAGAAAGCACGGCAAAAGAATAAAATGTTGGTAATATTCACTCATTTACTTACAGAATGGCTTTGTATCCTCAGAGTTTATGGTAGTACGTTGTCAGTGAAGCTTAGCTGAAGTCTGCATTTACTCAAGAAATTAATCATTCACTCTTTAAAAGGGGAAAAATGTGCTACAGCATCAAAGAGAATGTGAGAAACAAAATCAGTTATATTAAAATACTAGTAATATTGATACTCACTGGCCCCCAAATTGAACTTCATTTTCTTTCAGGAAGTGTCTCCTATTTTTAGGGCACTACCAGAAATACACATTGAATAAATACATACCTGTAATTTCTTTCTGACAAAATGAATTTTTTTCAGTGTTTGCATGGGACAACACTGGCATAACCAAGACATACCTCATGAGCTAGATGGACTTTGCTTAAATACATATTGGGGGCTATGTTATGTGAATAGTGAATAAGCTCTCAGGGGCTGCTGGAGGAGTCAAATCCATGGCTATTGATAAAATGAGTAAACAAGAAATGCAGAAACCAGCATTGTTGTATTTCCCTACTCACTCAGCCTATCCAAATCACATAATGAAGAAATTGAGGTTTTGTCTCTATTTTTTAATTATATTTACAGTTCACCCTCTTTTTAGGTGTGTGATACACATTTGAGACACTTCATGTGTCCTATATCCCTTAACCATAGGTCATACAGAAGACCTCTTTATGTAAATCTTACAGTCCAGGAGGCTGCTGCCCTGGATTTGTGCATGGTGGGGATTCTTGATAACTTTAAAAATAATTATAAAAGCAACTATAAAAGCAATGACCACAGTGTTTAGTACGACTAATAACTTATTATGGCCTTATTCAAGTCTTCTAATGGCAAAAAAAGGGCTTTTTTCCTTCTGTTGACTTTTTTTGTTAGGAAATGTTTGATTTTTATTATTATTCCTGCTTATTTTTTATATTATACATTATATAAAAGCTGATAACTAGACAACTAATGAAACTATGATGCCACTGCAGGTAAGAAGGAGAAATTTGAACAGTTATAAGAGAAAGTCATTTGCTCACAAAACTTTTTTTCACTACATTTTTGAATAATCATTTTCTTTCTGCTCCAATGATTATCTGTGAAAATTTATCATTCTAGATAAAGCAGAAGTTAAAAACAGGAAAGATCATCTTCTAATGAACAAAGGAAATGTTAGGTCCCTTTTTAAAAATGAAAAAGAAAGGAAGCAGAAGGCTAAAGTTTTTTGTGTAAAATTGTCTTCAGATTGCCCTTAAACCCATATGCTGTTGTGAAATATTGTAAATAATAATGCTTGTTACACTTGTGATAATTGGTGGCTGCAGCTAGTGTTAGTCAGGAAAATTATACTGTATTTATAAAATGATGTTACTATAGTGTCAAAGTTCCACATGAAACATGTCAATAGGATTATTTTTTGTTGTTCTTTAGAGGAAAGTAGTACAAAATTTTCAAGTTTTGACAAAGAAGTAAAAAAGTATCTCTTGGAAATGCTGTTGGGTACAAGAGTGCACATGACCTCTTTTCTAATAACACATTACTGAATAAGTCTTTTCAGTGCTTGCAGTTTGGGGAAAATGATGAGAGGAATTGCCATTGTGCATTGTTATTTCCAGAAAAAAGAATGTTTTTACAATTTCCGTGTGGTGAGGTTTGCAAGATACTTCTGTATGCACTATTTTCTTTTTTATAATGGACATGTTTTCCTTTGACAATCTCTACATGACATCATGACTTCATATGACACCTTCCTTGAACCCAAAGCAGTAGAGGTCTGAAGAGTTTCATGTGGCGCAGGTGCCACGAGTTGAATACAGTTGCTATGGAGTCTCTGAAATGCCATACAGAACTCTTCCTGCAATAATTCAACCACCCTCTGACTTTTGAATCAAGAAGAAAAACGTATATAATCTTCCATAGCAATCAGATAATGGATGCTGGTGTGAATACACAGCTGTTGTTTTCTGTTGATTTATGTGTTTCAATAAACACTTCAACTTGTGAAAGCTTTGCAGAAAAAAAGATGCTTTTACTACTGTGCTGTGCTAATTTAGGCAAATTATTTTAACTAGCTGCCCTGTCAAATTTTAAAAATTAAAGAAAATTATAGTTTTATGGACCTATCGTTCTCTGATCTTTTAATCAGAAACATACCTGGAATCACTACTGAGTAATATTTTTCACAAGTTTCGTATTTGCTTCTCATTAAGAACATTAATTAGTTGTCTGATTCAGAAAAGAGAAGTTCTGGCAATATATCAATATTACAAGGAATGTTAATTATGTTCATTTTTATTTACATGGACACTCACCTAAGAGTGGAAAAGACTATTCTGAATTGCTACAGAGGATCTTCATAATGCACCAAGACACTGTAAGCAGCTTTGATATCAATACAGCAGTACTTACACAAAAATTTGAAGGGAGGGGAGAGAGTTGTTTCTTTAAGCAGGACCTTCTTTATACCTAATTTTTGTGGAGGACAATGAAGAAAAAACCTAGCATCTCAGCAGAATCATAATTTGATCATTTTTTGAGTGATCTTGTATCAATTTAAAAAAATATACAGATTTTTCCACAACATTGTGGTTTGAATAACATGACAAAAATAATTTATTTTGATTCTTCAAACCTGAAGGCAATTTGGCTCAAGCCATAATATATAATTATTATGGAAGAAAAAATAGTAAAAAAAACCCACAGGGCGGAATTTTGTGTGTCAAAGGAACACAAAAATGTTGATTAGCCATTTTGTAAACTTAAATAACTGAAGCAATAGGCACATATTGTGGTTGTAAGTGCTAAAGAAAAAGGATGGATGGCCTGAATTATTTTCACTGTAAAAATAAAACTTTAATAGGCAGTATCAATGAAATACAGAAGATCAGGAGAAGACATTTTTAAAACATGAATGCTGAGGTAGAGGAGAAGCCAAGATATTTATTTTTAAAGCAGAGGACATCAATGCTGTGATAATTCTATAAGGCATCTTATTCTGTGGTCTGAGATGAGATATAGTCTGACCTTGGTTAGGTTTTTGTTTTCTAAAGTCTGTCTCAGACTAAGCAATCCAGTCCATCCATTTTGCAGGTTTTCCTTATACCTACATCCATTAGTTATTTCCTCACTTAGCTGAGGAGGTGACCAAACCCAAATGTGTCCTAGTATATTGAGCATTCAGCTAAAAAGTTTAGCTGAGGTTTCTCATCCCAGCTCTCGCAAATGTGTATGCATTTTACTTAGCCTTTGATTGGGTAAACTCTAGATCTACTCTCTAGTTTAAAACAAATGATTTAATAACTAGGCTAAAGTTAGTTTCTCGAAATCTTCTGTCCTGAGTTCGACAAGATGAAGGAATTGCTGGCCAAGAATACCTGCTGGTTATGATGCTTTAGTGGGATGAAGGTTGAATCCGGCTAAGGTGAATAGAACTTAAGACTCAGATTGCCACCACGAATGGTTGTATATGCACAGCATCACGCAGACTTTTGCAGTATGGTCTTCGCAGTCCAGCCAGAAGAGAGCTGGCTGACTGGATTCGGAGTCACTAGAGATGTGGAGATGTCTAACAGATCTGATCCTTATACTCCTACCTAACTTTAAAAGATCAGATGAGCCTCTGGAGGTTTTGACTATGAAGGAAGCTTAGGAAGTTCAATCCAGACAGATGGATTTCTACATCCCCAAATCAGAAGCTTCATTTTACTGAAACTGTATGTAGCCAAGTTTGAGCCCATCCTAAGCCTGCATATTAAAGTGTATATGGCAATATGAGCTATTTAATTTTTGAAATGGAATTACCTGAACACTCCTAGATGTTATTGTGAGAGATGCTGTAGCAAAAACACAGATGCCTCGAGTTGTTATCAATATAGCAAATACCTACCCATATCCCACAGTTTTGTTAACCTGAGACTGAAGAATGGACTTCTTGAATCATATTTCTCTTTCCCTGGATGTTACACTATGCAGTCTAAGAAGTTACTGTTGAGGTAATGTACCAATATATAAAACTGAAGTAGACTATACTTTTAAAGAATAGATAAATGTCTTATAGGATTTATAAATAGCAAAACCAGTGTATTATTCCTGGCTTAATTGACAATTTCAGAGTTACCTTTCACAAAAAGGCCTTTGAAGCCTGTAATGTATGTGCTTGGGCACAGCAGTGGAAATGGCATTGGAACACTTCGTGGCTGTTTTCAGTTTCCAGGTAAGGATGGTCTGATCTTGTAACATGTATCTGATTAAAACTAACAATAATTAGTGGTAACATATATTTTGGATATGGATTTTCATTCTGGAGAATCTGTTCCAACTTAGTAGCATGAGAAATGTTAGTAACAAATGCGTAACAAGTGCCCACATTAACTACTGTCAAGTGTGCGTATTCTTGAATGTAGTTTCTGCTCAGAACATGTAACTTTATATGTTGTCAAGAATCATATTAAACACAGGCTGCAGACAAGCTCATTTACATCCTTCTTTTTTTGCTCTTGACTGTCTACTTGTTCAAGAGTAAACGACTGAGAATAACATAGATCCTTGTATTTCCCAGAAAGTATCAAAATTTACTTGACCTCACTGAGCTCACAAAGTCTCTGTTTATCTCTTCGCAATAGTGCAGTGTCCTAGTGCCTCAGGGCGCAAAGATCTATATGACCAATGCTCTTCAAAGAGAAGGGTTGATAAAGCATTGAGGTGTGATTGAATGTCTGTAATGAAGTTCCTTTGTTTTTAGTAAAATAAATCAGTAAATAAATTTACTTTATATCAGTTATGATTCATAAACATTTGATTATTACAGAAATCCTGAGCACAGCAGGTGACCTGATTCTAATAACAATAAATCTATATTTTATTTCAAAATGTAGATTGTTTCCTGCACTGTTTTTAACTGGTTCTAGTGTTTGAACCTAAATCAGAAATTTGCTGGGGTGGGAAAAATCTTTTTAGTGTTAGTATGTGTACTGCTTAGCACAGTCAGGTCTGATACCACTATTTGAGGCCATAAGAAGTAGTCCATTACAAAACAAGGAAGGATATGTTTTTAAAGCTCTGAAATGTATATTTGTTGTCAAGGAATCTGCAGAATGCTTTGTGAATTATATTGGTTACAAATTCTGTTGCAAACTTTGTACAAACACAGGCTTTTCATTAATCACAACATAACCAAATCTGAATGTGCTTCTGTTTCTGCCATCCATGTAAAACACCCAACTAAGCAACAGATATTCATTCAGTTATAACAGATCTTATCATGCTGATCTGTGGTGATCTATGTTTTTTAATACACATATTCATACTCATTAACATTAGTAAAGATATGTTGATATACTTTATCCCAAATAACATTATTAATTGTTGTTCTCTGCTAACATCAAAATTCAGCCAGCATTTACCTTAAGAAACACTGACATTCATAGATTCATTGAGCTACTTTGAGATACTACTAAATTGTCAACTAATTCAGCTAATGGGGTCTCCAAGATCTATGAAGATAGGGTTTATGCCCTCAGTAATGTAATTTATATGAAAATTAGAGTACTCCAAGGGAAATGATTTAACCTTTCGAGATCATATCAGGATATCCAGCTTCTGAAATGCATTTAATCATAGCAAAGTTTACCATGGATAAAGTATTTTTATTTCTATTTAAGCAAAAGAAGCTGAAATCAAATGGTTTTCTGCAATTACAGGGATTCCAGTGCTACTGCAGTGTGACACTACAGGGAAATGTAAATGTACAAAAGGGCTCATTTCAAAGAATTCAGTCTGATTAGTAAACATGCAGTGTTTTATACAGTAGCATAATTTGTGTTTCTTTCTTTGAATAACTGATAGCAGGATTATGGAAATTGCCTCAAAGAAAAGGAAGTTATTACAACATTTTCCAACTAGGCATGATGAGGCCAGATTGTTTTCCCTGGAGCAGAAACATTTCATGCAGAGCTTCTGGAGCTACTCTGCTGGTGAGGGTGAGAGGGCGTGGGGTGGATTTTTTTCTTTTCTTCCCTGCACAGCAGAGGATGGAAATTAACTTTCTGAAGCTCTGTGTATCTTTCGTATCTTTATATATGTTTGTCTGAGAAGAAGACTGCGGATTTTGTTTTGACAACAGGACTACATGGCTCAAAACTGTAGTAAAATTTCTTTAGATTCATCACAGGGTTGGTAGAAAGCCCATGCTTGCTCCTCTGCATCTGCTTTGACTTCTGTGCATGTCAATATGTAAGACAGTTTCTCAAAAGAATACTAGTATTAAATGAAATATGGATGTAATGAGGTCATTAACCATTTTTTCCCCACAGTTTTGAATGGCTGCTACTATAGACAGGGCACTACTTAACACAAGATAAGCAGAGTCACACTATGGGATTTGTAAAAGATGTAACCAGTTATTAGAATATTGATATTTGTTATGATGTTTATTAGATACCATCTGTTGTTCTGTTTTTACCATCAGAAAAGCAAAAAAGGAAAATGAGGAAAATCAGCTCCTTTTGAGGCAAAGGTATTTTTCTCAGTGGTTAAATTGTACAGCACATTAGAAAGCCCAATACCCTTACACACAACTACAGTGCACATAAATGAATAATATCTATTTATCAAAAAAAAAAAGAAAAGAAAATTAATTCAATATTTGAAGAGCTGAAAACCAGACTTTCAGCAAATAATGCTTTAAAACACATACTGCAGGTGGAATCAACACAAATGATTATTTTGAACTATTTACATAATTCAGATTTAATTATGACTAAACAAATGTCTTGGATGCAAACTTCTCTGAACATCTAAGAGTGCTAAACCAGTGTGCAGTCTATACAATATGCAGTGTGAATT
The DNA here is from genome assembly GCF_047370975.1 of Nipponia nippon. Taxonomy (NCBI): domain Eukaryota; kingdom Metazoa; phylum Chordata; class Aves; order Pelecaniformes; family Threskiornithidae; genus Nipponia; species Nipponia nippon. The sequence continues at coordinate 17,049,004 of NW_028262290.1, read as the reverse complement.
TTCATTGTTTTTTTAAACAACTGATCAAAATTATAACCTGTACTGATACAGCTTGTTGACTTTTTCCTTTGTTTCACTGCCTCTTATTAAAGAAGACTGAGCTGGTGAATCAAGACACACATCTCAGAGAAGGGGGTGAGAAAACTACTATTGGAAGTACCAACATTTTTTTTTCCAAAAATAATTTCTGCTGTTTGTTTCAGCAACTGTAGCCCAAAATCCAGCTTACTTACAAAGCAGCTGTGTGTGAAAGTGAACAGACCACCCACGTATTGAACAATAAGGGGCAAAATTCTTCATTCTGTTATTGCTCATTATCCTCATTGGTTAATGGCTGAATTTGACATATTTAAACTACAGTAATTTTTTTTAATGGCTTATTCTATCTTTTCTCAGCTTCCTGTCTGTTGCTCAGGGCTTTTCCTGCTGAGAAAGACAAGCATTTTCTGTGTGAATGGGTAAAATTCTTTCAAGAGAAGGAAGAGGAGATGCTTTCAGATTGCCTCAAACCACAGGCTGCTGGTACAATGGAAGGATTACCTGCTAACACAGATCAGAAATGGTAAGAAAGTCACACTGAATAATCATAACAGTCCTTCATGATCTTTAAAAAATAAAGCAAAATATTGGCCTCAATAAGCCACCAGTAACTGCTAGAGCCTGAGGATTTTATAAAATTGTCAATGAAAGTAAAGTCAGTTTCCAACTCTTACTGCTGAGGACTTTCAGCCTAGTACTCTATCCTCTGTGTTCTCTGCTTTCTAGGCATTTTAGTAAGGGCAAGGGAAACACCAAGGTCAGATACGTTTCTCTCGTTTGGACTTTGCTTTGCAGAAAGGCATACATAACCTGAACAACATCTTTGATAACTCCAAGTATGCAAATATTTTGAAGAGATGTTCTTACATTTTTAAAAGTCTTAAAAATCAGAGAATGTAGAAGTTAAAAAATGCATCCAAGTCACCAGATCAATGGGCCGGCCACTCTGAAGCTGTTCCTGTCTGTTACGTTCTATAGGACATGCCACTGGTGCTAGCACTAAAACTAATAGGATTCAGTTTGAATTATCGTCCAGGGATATATAACCTGATATATCAGACCTGTGTGAAGTTCTGCACTTCGTTGATATACTTTTTTTTAACTCTAGATGCACACAGTTCATGTTGTTTGCAGTCTGTGCACGCAGATCAGCATCAAAACAGTATTTTCAGCAGTTTGTACTCAATTTGGTTGCTTCAGTTTCTTGGTGACTAAAACTCAGTAGGACCTTTGCTTACTTCCGAGTCATAGAAAATAACTGTAAGGGGACAGCAGAATATTTACGGACTGATCCAAAGACCACTGAAATGAGCAGAAGATTTCCATTAACTTCTCTAAGCATCCAAGGCTCTCCATATCAATTTATTTTCTGACTGCTGAGAATAAAATGATAGAATTTTATACATTTTTGGAATCAAAGTCCTAAAAGAGCATTAAGTGTTCTGATGAATAATGTACAACAACTACTTGCACAGCTGCTGAGAAGCTGTTTCTGAGAATTATTTGTCTGTAAAAGCTCTTGGAGTTTGAGATCTTGAACCCAGAATCTCATTATTTTTAGTGTCAGCTTTGAACTTAGATATACAACCTATAAAATTGTTATAAGGAATGCTTAATGTACTTTAAAATAGATACTGACTACTTCTTTCTTACTTTTTTCTGATGGTTATTCCCAAATACTTGCAACCCGTGAGGAAAATCTGTCCATCAATAAGGCACAAAATTATGCATCAGTTACATTGTTCACTGTTTAGCTGTCAAGATCATTTGTAAAGGGCTGTCACTTAGAAAGTCACACAAATGAAAACTGAAATATGCTGCAGACTGTTAGAACCTGCAGTCCGAATTTATTTGATGTAGATAGGAGAAGAAGGTGAGAAGGCAATGAAAAAGACTGCACAAAAAAGTAGCTGAAACTGCATCATTAGTGACTATCACAGTTCTAAGGAGAGTTTACAAGATTAAGGTCCCCTAATTTTCCTTATAAGTCTTCATCTGATTTGTGCCACTATTCAAATATCTATTACTATTGCAATGTAAAGAAATTAACAGGACAGAAAAAAACCCCTAAAACACAAGCATTAACATGATGAAATTCATGTTGTATAGGTCTTAAATATAGTAACTGAACATACACACCATATTCTCAAAAGTAGTAGCAAATTATATGAGGTTTCTTTTTTATTATATTTTTTTATTAAAAAATAAAGGTAAACCAAAAAGTAGTCCTTTAGATATGGCTAACCACAGCAAAGATTTGGGCAAAAACCTAGAGTGATCTACCGGTGACTGTGCAACAGCTCTGTAGGGCTAGGACTTTATCAATGGCTTAAATAGTACCTAAGAACATTCCTGGAAGTCATTGTCTATATTAGTAAATTCTTAGAATCACAGTGACACAAACGTGGACCACAACTCAGGCATGGCTGGGGAATCACCATGGCCCAGGAAATCCTCCATGTATGTAGAAAAGGCAACCTCCTTGTTTTGGAGTCTGAAACTTAATATATGATTTCTACCTGGCCCATGCTGGCTGATTTCAGTGCCAGAAAACAGTCCCAGGTATGTTTAATTTAACAGACTTAGCCTGCAGTCCACCCAAAGGCAGTTTGATTGTTGAGCTTGGTCATACAGTGAACCAAAATTCCTGCTAGCATAGCTTTGTTGACTTAAAAATGTTTAAATAATAAGGTATTTGACCCTGCAAGTACATTTCAGAGATATTAATTTCATTGCTAAAATCAAGGTTAATGTGTTTTCCTAAGATTTCTCAATTTCTTACTACCTTTTAGCATAAATGAATAGACTTGTTTCTTAATTGCACAGAGAAAAAAAATTAAAAGCAGCCTAGGAAGATGGATATAGTAACATATTGTTGCCTTAACATGTTTGATTCAGCCACCTAGAGTAAAAGCTGTATTTAGAATAAGCATATGAGAAAAGATGATAATCTCATTGCAGCAAATGCTGAATGCCTGATTATCTTTTTTTTATTCCCAGACAGACTCGTGGTAAAGGGACAAGTTACAGATGTGTGTATTTTAGAGCGGTTGTCCTAAGTCTTCAACTGATACACTTGGTAAAAAGTGTTACCCCTTTGGGAAAAGGCACTAGTTTAGCACTAAATTCTGCATCACAAGACAATATGGAACAGTAACTTTGAGCACTGTCTCTTTTTCTACACGTTCATTTTGGCATAATGTCCTTTGTGTGAACATTTTCTAAAGTAAGCTGAGTTGACAAGCGAGTGAAAAGGAAGTGCAACACTTATATGACCTTGCAGTTACATATAAAAAACTCAAACCATGTAATTAATGTATATTAAGAGATGCTGTACAGTTTAGGCATTTTGTTAACATTGTGCATCTCTGCTAGATACTCTCTGCCTGAACTCTTAGTTTCTATTACCTTAATGACATCATTTAAGAGGATTCTAAATATGTACTCTTTCTCTGAAAGCATTATGAAATACTGCTTTCTCTGAAAACACTATGAAATAGTGCTACCAGTGGTCCAAGATATCAAATTATTTCTGTCTGTTACTGATTTTTGCTTTTGTGCATTACTGTCTACCATTTAAAAACCATAATCTTCATAACTGACAGTAGCTGTGTAATGCAAAGTACAGATGTAATTTTTTTATGCCTTTGTTAAACTTGTGGAGAATATTGCATTGTATTCAGGCCTTTGTAGGTAAAATTTCTATATAATTAATCTAATATTAGATAATGAATTTTGGTTTACTAAACAGAAATGCTTAATGAGCAGTATGTTGATTATTAGAAATTCCAATTGTTTAAAATAGCAATACATTTATAGTAGGGTTAATCTTATTTAATTTTATCTATTTAGAAGCTATAAAATCAAGTCTAAGCTTAGATTCCTCAGCAGTAAGGGATAAGGTACTTCATAAAGAGTTAGATGAAGATGCACAGTGATTCATTTAACCTCCCTGAGGACTGGATGAAACTAGCACCAGCTTTTCTCTCTAAATATTATGCCTGCAAGTAACGAGAAATACAATAAGCTCTATGTAATTGGAAGAATAACATTATTGTGTTGATGTAAGAAAGGAGAGTTACTGACCTTCACAGAGTTAATTGGAAGGAAAAGATCTTGTACAGTACCTCTATTTACTTCCAGACATGACACATACAACACATGCATTCATGCTTACATACATTGATACATGCAGTGTACAAAATATGCTGTGAAAAAGCTCTGAATATCTGAACCTTGATGCTAGTGCTATTGTGACAATAATTAATACTAATTAATATATTCCTGGCACAATGTTGGGCACTGTGAAGACACATAAAATGTATTAGTTATTTCATTATTCAAAAGTGCAAGACTACATATAGTTTTTTTCCTAATCTTCATTTAATTCATCATCTGTATGCCAAAGAAGAGCAATATCATCTTCATACAAATAACTGTAGATATTATTTATCTTCAGCACTGCTCTGTTTTACAAAAGGTTGTCATAGGTCACACATTATCATTAGCTTAATAAAGGCACGTTTTTATTTATGTCTCTTACTGCCCTTGCCAAACCTCTGTCATCTGTTAAGATATGGGAATTTTACATGAACAATTACTGCTTCTTTGTAACTATAGTTGACTTGAAGAAAGCATTTGACAACTTTTAAACTGAAACATTATGTTTTCTTCTTCCACTAATGTAGAGTTACTCAGAAGCAGTAATGGTTGTCAGAGTCTTTTACAATACTTCTAAAAGCACTGTGTGCACTGATGGATAACAGTTTAGATAATTCAGCCTGACTAGTGGAATGTTGCAAGAAAATATCCTTACCCAATTTCTTTTCATCTTTGTCATGCACGCCATGTCAGATGAAACACTGAGAATAGTTTTAGATTCATTATTCAAGCCAAACAAGTCCCATAAACACCTATCAAGGTCCTGAACAACCATAGTTTGCTGATTTTATTGCTCTTCCAGAGGACAGCTTTAACTGTGCACAGCACTTTCAAATACTTAATAGGAATGTAATGAAGGTGAGGCATTAGGTCAGCATACTTTGGACAGAATTGTCGTAATAAATGGCTTTCATACCCCATAGTTCCATTTGAACAATGAATGGTTTGTGTCCATTTTACTCTTTCTGTTCTCATTCAGTAGAATGTTACTAAGTCATCCTTCTCTGGTTTTGTTTGAAAAATAGTGTGTGTCATTCTGAACAGGGTGTCTTCATATTTATTGGGATGAAAATACATTCTGGTAACTATTGGAGTCAAAGTAAATTTCCAGTCTATATTCGTCTGTGTTGAAGGGAATTGTATCACCTTTGCCATGGAGGGAATCCTGTCACTTTGTGTCAATAGAGATATATTCTGCTGAAACAGTTTGCACGTCAAATATCAAATACGCAGACTAGGTGCTACTGGCTTATGACTAGTTATGAGCAGTACTATTCTTGTATTATCCTTTGCACATGGTTCAGTGTAACAACAATAATAGTTGTTGTTAATAATATCTATTATGCACTGTAGTTTTCTAAGAAAGTAAAATTTTAACCCTCTTTTTTCAGTGTATGTTATTAGCATGCATACAGACACATACATTGCTGTTACATTTTAAACTTTTCTCCTTTCAAAGAGCAAGTTATGGGGTTTTTTTCTTTTTTTTTTTTTTCTTTTACAGGATTCTCATTGGAGTTGCTATCTTTGTGCTTAAATGCCTACAGATTCACTCATAAAATCCCTCTTTAGGAAATGCAATGTAATGTATATCTCCATCTTCACTCTTCATATATCTAAAGGCCACCAAACACAAAATAATATCACTAACAAGAAAAAAAAAACAACTGCTTATTCTTGAAATGAACAAAACCTCATTTGTGTGAAAATTATTTTCTTGCTTCTTTTGCCAATTGATTCTAAGCTCAGAAGTCAAATTCCATCAGTTCAGACTTACATGTGAAACATCATACATAGATGGAGTGGCAACATTAATCTCTGACTCAAGATTATGATGTTGGTCTCTTCTTTTTTGAAATGCTAAAATTTAACTTTAAGTCATTTAGTTAATCTGTGTGTAATTTTTGTAGGTAGAAACACATTTTCTGCATAATTTCCTGGGCCTCAAACTAGGAGCTAGAGGGCATGGCCAAAGAAAGAATAGCTAGAATAATATCCTGCAGCCAGTTTTCTAAGCAATGATAAATATGCAACAGTTTAATTATCACTACTGAAGAATTTAGGAAAGTGTTTTAAAGATTTTAAAACTATTGCCAAAATAATCAGTCTTCAAATGGCATAAAATACTTGCAGACATTTATCCCAATCATTTCCTATATCAGACTATACTGATGAAATATTATGCAACATATCTAGTTTTCGTACATTTATCACTTAATGAGTTTTTCAGTAAAGTATGACTTTAGTTTGGACGGAATGAAAGGTAACTCACTTAAAGGGTCACTAAAGCACTGTGACACTTTTTCATTTTAGCTAGAAAATCTGTGTGCATGCAGAAATTTTATAATAAATGAAAATGCATACTAAGCACTAACAACATGAAGATCTTACAAAAATTCAAAGCTTTTGTTGCAGAGTATATTTAGAAGATCAACAACATTCTTCTAGTTTATAAATGTATGAAAATTCTCATCATTATCAAGATTTATTTTTGTCACTTTTACCAGTGAAATTCCATTGCTCTCCAAAGCTCTCAGAAAATGCATCTTATATCTTATCTTGAAATTTAACCCCAATTCAGACAGGAACTTTCTGTACATCCATTGTTATAGCAGTTCCTTCAGTCATCACTCTTCTGCTTCTCTAATCTTTTCTCTGTCCTCAGCAATTCCACTACACAAGACCTTCCTTAAAGGGCTCATAAAATCACTTCCTCTTTCTTCTGTACCATATCTAAAGTCCTTCCATTTAACTCTCCATACACATCTGGGCCCTGAACTGTTACACAGTTCTTGTCTCCTAAGTTTTCTCTTCAGGTTTTTTTGGCCTCTGTCTCTTCCTCACTCAAAAGGTTTCCTAGCTCAGCACTTTCACCTTCTGTATGTTTGCAGGATACCTGTTTCATTTGCTAATAGTTTCTGACAGACATGAACATTTTATACACGATTAATCATACAAACATATCATATATTTACTTAGAATGACACACACACGCACATAACTATGAAGATGTTTTCCAAGATCTTCCCCTCTCCAATTTCCATTTTTTTATTTAACTAACTTTTTTTCTTTTTTTTTCTCTTACTTGTAATATCTCACAAGACTTCTGTTTAGAATTTCCATCCTTTTCAACATACAGAATTGCTCACAGGAAATCCCAGCTCAGTGCTTTTGTTAGATAACGTTGTATTTCCCACATGACACCTCTAACAGACTATTTAGGGAGACATCAGAGGAGGGCTGTGATGTTATGAATAATGCCTACATTTTGTTACATAAACACCACGGACATCCATCTTTCATATACTCATAAATTTTTTCATATTTTTCATTCTATGACACAGGAGTGCTTTCATAAGAATTTTTTTCTCTGCAGGTGAACAGATTGTTGACTGCTCAGCCCTTTGTCAGCAATTTTTTTCATAGATGCACACTGTCAGTTCTACAGTGGCTTGCATTTGTTCACATGTTCCAAAAGTTCATTTATTGCCACATTGAGGTGGTCCAGTTTAAGAAGATCTAAAGGAAAGTCTGTCTGTTATCTCCATTGAACTACACTTGCACTGAGAGAATTTTTCACTATCTTAGCAAAAATGACATTATATGAAAGAAAAGAAGAGGTGATACTTGTCATGCTAGTGTTCACTGAGCTGCTGATAAAATTCTTCTGATCGCTTCAGGTTGCTGGCTTTCTCTGTAACTTCCCGACATTAGATTTGAGAGAGAACATCGTCTGTACCCTTGACAGCAGCTACATTTCCTTTTGCTTTGTTGCTATAAGACTATCTCAATTCATTTTGGAACTTTTTCTGATGTCTCCCATGATCCTTCTGTTTGGGGTCTTGCATAACTCAGTGTATTTCACTGAAAAGTCTTTTTCTTTACCAAACACCTACCCTCTCAGTTGTATTTATATTTCAGTGGCATGAATGTGGACATCCAATCTGATTTCTACTGATTTGTAAGCAGTCTCTGTTTATGAATGAAAAAGCCTTACTGTCAGCTGATGTTCCTGTCATATTTTGCTGTTGAGAAAAAAAAAAGGTGTCAATGGGCTAGAAAGATAGCAAGATTCACCTGTTAGTACCAGTGACGTAAGACAGACAAGAGCAGGAGGAAAAGAACATGACTTGTTGGCAGGGAGCAAACAAACTTTTCATAAAAGATACCACTAATTTCACTTCTTGCTTCTAATTTTACTTTTTATTTGTCTTGAAAGAATCTGGGAAATAAGTTTCTTCGTATTACCCAATTACTTTACCAACAAAGTTTAAGTTTTTTTCTTTAGCTGAAACTTCCAGCTATAAGAAGAGTGCTCATAAATAATGATCAAGTGATCAAGATTGGCCAACTGAAAAATTGACTGACCAATTGCAAATTTTATTTTAAAAATATGCATCACTTTATTCAAGGTGTATTATTTCCTTGTATTGTACAACGTTTTATATTAAAAAAAGGTTGACCCCTTTGCTTAGTGTACCTTCTTTGTTCTAAAGATATGTCTTGATCTTCCGTTAGGGCACAGTACTGTCCAAATACACAGTTTCATTGTTTACGATAATGAAAAGAGAGGATTACCTGAGAACTACAGTATTGTTCCTCTGAAAATAATAGTCCTTGTGGTAACTGTTTCACTAATAAGCAATTCCATACTTGTCTTATCAAAGCAACTGATAAATGCTAACCTTTAAAATGTTAAAATAAATGATAAATACAGTGGCATGAAATATCCTTTATGAAAAATAGCTGAACCAAAATAAAATCATTATGGTTACTGTTACTGTTACTATTATTATTATTAGAGATAAGTTATGATTACTCTGTATTTAGCTTTCCATTACCTGTGCTGCTGAGCAATGACCCTTGACTTACCACATAAAATTCAAATCCATCAAAATACTCTTAAGTAACTGTGTAAACATATATCTGCAGAACATCAACTCTTGAGAGAAACAACTGAAATTCAAGCAATGAGGAGCATCAAATTAAGATGTTTAAATCTTTCTAGTCAAGTCTGATTGCTGCTTTTGATAAAATTACAGGATTAGTGGTTTCAGAGAGCACAGCAGATGCAATAAATTTAGATTTTACTGAAGCATTTGATGTGCTGTGTTGTGAAACCACACAAAATTAATTCAAGTTGGCTCAGATAAGAACACTACCACAGAGCCTGACAAAAATCGTTGGAGAATCATAAACAAAGAATCATGATAATAACTCCAGTTTTGCTGTGGAGAATTTTCTGAGAAGAATAATAAGATCTGGTCCCTCTTTTTTTTTCATGTCTTTTACCTATTGTCTGGTGATACAAATAGCATATGCTTAAAATTCTTAGGTATGTACTTTCTTTTTGGAGTTTGGTGGAGAATTTGGAGGTAAAATCTGTGGAGAGTTGCCTGCTTTTTTCCAAGAAAATTTACAGTCATGAGTGGAGAGCAGGTAAGTGAAAGTAATTTTCTTACTGATTTGAATGGGAGTCATATTTTTCTCTAAGCTAGATTGTGCTTGAATCTTTATACTCACTCAGATGTTCCCACTACAACACGGTAGTCGCGTGACGGCTCTACATACCCGAGGGCAGTGATAAATGCAGTGATTTTACATGAAACACATGGATAATTTAAGAAGGATACTAAGAAATTATGTAGAAACTGAGACTGGGTATCTGTGTGAATTCTTCTAGTCCATGGAAAGATGAAGTGAAAAGAGCAAGGAGCACATGATGGTTGTGATTGCGGAGGCAATGGTCTGTTATGACTTCCCTATTTCTGTAATCTAAATAACAACGTGTATGTACCTTTCTACCTGTTTTATTTTTTTCTACTTGTATGTAGTAATAAGTTTATTTTATTTATATAGAGTACTTCATTCTCCCCCTACTTCTTTTGTTCCAATTTATGCCTAGCTCTGTCTCACTAAAAAAAAAGTGAAAAGGGTTTGACAGGAGATTTTAATGAGAGCTTAGAGATTTGGGGAAATTCTGGCTAGTTAGTCAGCTTGCTTTAAAATAAATAAATAAGGGCTTGCAAGCATGTGAGCCTGGGGAGAGCTTAATTAAAGTGAATGGGGAAATTAAGCTGAAAGGAAAAAAAAAAGGGGGGGGGGGTGGCAGCAAGAAGGGAAAGAAAATCAGACAGGGAAACTGCTGAAGGCGTGAGAATCAAAAACAAGTACCAAGAAATCAAAACACACATTTCATAATCATGCTGTGGTTATACTTTCTGGTAGTTGTTCCCACAGACGTCCTCCACAGACACCTATTGCATAAGGAAGAGATCTCCCTAGTGGAAGGATAGACACTGTGCTCCCACTGTGGGACTGACTATGCAAAGGAGCTTGCATAAACTGAAGGGTTTGTCTACATGGAGAACTTTCCAAGCATAAAACTGGCAGAATAATTAGTCCACTTTAAACTATTCTGATATGACTCCCCACTGTCAAAATTATTTTGGAACAAAAGTGCTTTTATTATTTAGAAGTAAAGTAATTAATCTTGAGAACAGCTGGATTTACTCAGTGATTGACTGTCCACATGGGGGAGTTATATAAGCATAACTAGAGTAAAATAATTTGATTGCTGTAGCTATGATGGAAATTACCCCACATAAATAGATACTTATTATAGAATATAATAACAATACATGCCCTTTTCCCAGTACGTAAATTTTTAAACATGGATAACAAATTTAAACACATGAGAAAAAACAGCTTTTTTTTTCAAGAGGTACAGTATGAGTCATTGGAAGTTTTGAAAATATATTCTATGCAGAGCAATTGAACTACTGGGGTTCTTTGACCTGTGGAACAGAAGGCTGATAGAGGTAATAGCTTTTATTAGGCTAAACTGTAAGCTTAAAAGAAATGAACAGGATCTGACAAGAAGTGGCAAAATCGAAGCTAAAGGCTGGTTAGCCACAGGTGCTCTTAATTACTGCTTATTATGTTAATAAGGCCACTGGAGAAAAGAGTCATTAGATGTTTGCAGTATTGAGGGGCTGCATGGATAGGTGATTTGGCTGTGAGCTGGAGTAGGTGACCATTTCAGACCTTCAGTAATGGCCAGTCTCTGAAAGAAGTAGGCACTCACATAGACAGGTGCAGAGGAAGCAAATGTCACTTTGCACCTAAATGGAGATGAAGGCATTTAATTAAAGCAAGACTAATATGTCTTGCTTTATATTTTTCTGCTTGTACTAAACTCTTCCCAGGTATTTGTTTGTTTGTTTTTTTTCCCTTCAGTTTCCATGCAAATTTAGTCTATGGATTGGGTTTTTTGAAAACATGTAAGAATCAAGCACCTAATTGTCATTAATTTTCTTTGTAAGTTGCAATCATACCCTGAACTTATCATTTTTTCTTTAAATCCTGCTCGGTAATTTATATGATTTTGACAAGCTGCTTTGAATTTTAGGGGGGAGGTATTTTTCTGTCCCAAAACTGGAAATTTCACTCACTTATTCATCCCAACAATATCTTATCCTTGACCAACATTGTAGAGTTTTTAAAACAATTAAAATTGATTCCAAAATCTGTCGCTAATCTGTAATTAACTGTAGATTTCCTAATATATGAAAGAAAAAATTTGAAAGTAGAAAAATGAACACAAATTAAAACAAGAGAAATCTGGTCACTTTGTTATAATGTTTGGGAGAGGAAAGAGAATTGAAACATGAACAAGAGCCAAACGCATTTGATGGCAAATGTGTTTGGTGATAAACGATTTGACAATGGTAGTCATGGTGAAAGTTAAAATAATTGAGTTTAGTTGACATTACAAAATAAGATCCCATGAGGTCACTGAACATGCTTTGTTTTGTTTTAAAAGTTAGTGAGTTCTGTTTTGGCTATGACTTTAAAAAGCTAATTTAAGAAATGCTCAAAGATTTCTTCAGCTTTTATTCAGAACTCTTCTGACTGCCAAAGTACTTTGGCTTCACAAGGAAAACCTCTAGTGCCAGAGGCAAAAGTATGCTAGTTAAAGCTGAAGGACAGACACAAATACATGTTTGGCTTTGCAACCATAGGCCCTGGTTAGCTCATCTCCCCACATCACAAATCTAACTCTCATGGACTAAGTACAACTATACTGCATTAGCTAGGAGCTAATGTCACTAATGAATACTCCTGTGAACAAGCATCAAACAGGAAATTAATTACAAAAGTTAAGGCTATTACCACACACAGACCGCCATTTTCAAGTCTTTTGAAATCTGTTCATATTTTAAATGTCAAACTGAATTGAAGGGATATCATGCATTTTAGATTTCACCCTATGTTTTCCCAGAGAGAGAATCAAAATAATCTAATCATGAAAAAATAATCGAAATCATGCAAAGCACTGTTATCTTGTAAAGTAATTTGATTATTGTCTTGTAGCTTGATACAGTGTTAATTAATCAGATAGAGGAATAATGGATGCAAACTCATTTTACATTTTCTTAAATCACTTTTTTTAGGTATTTAATGGATTTTAGGGGTCAACTTTCATTCTTTCTGACATACATATCCCTTCAAAAATATACTAGAGCTATCCTGTGGGATTTGCCCTTGCATACAGAGGGTAGAAGTGAGCTACATGGTAGTTCAAAGGCAATCTATAATTTCACAATATGCCATCCCAATATATCTTTCTCCCAAAGAGTAATGTTGACACTTTTGTAACTTTTTAATAGGACTATTATATGCACATAGTTTTAAATATTAGGTATTTTTCTCAAAATTATATTAATCTTGCTATACAAAGAAGAATACTTTTTATGGGGTTTTTTTGGGGGGTGTCAATTCAATAGTACATTGAGGTCTTCTGTAGCAAGTCATTCACAATGTTGGCTCTTCTCTCATTCTTATTTGTAAATTTTCTAAATGAAAACCACAACGCACCTGCACACCAGTGTAATAAAGGCTGTGCATTTATTGGCCATACTATAACTATTCTAGGTAAAGGGAGTATATTATACTCTTTTAATTTGGTATTATGTTATGTTGTTTTGTGCAAAAATATATCAGACTGCACTTGGTCTGTAGACAGATGGAAAGTCAAGTTGAATAATTATGAATGAACTTAAATACATTGAGACTTAGAATTACATCAGTTGGTCATATGCATGTAAGGATCTATTTCAGAAATGCAATTGGCCTTGGTGTGGGGTTGCGGGCTGTACCACCCCATGTAAAGTAAAACTTCTTCAAATATTATAAAAGGCGCTTACAGTAATTATGTTCCTAACTGGTATGCCTGAAATTAGGTGAAATGAAGCTAGATCTAAGACAGAGTTTCTAATACAAGGATAATTTTCTTCATTTTTACACAGTTTCAGGAAAAAAAGGGAGAAAGAAAAGGAAGAAATAAGAAGCCACTTTTCTTTCCTTCTGTGCTTGTAATACAAAGGAAGCCTAGCTCTGGCAATTTGCAATATATAATCCTGTGGTCCAGATTTGTGTTAGTGGGGTAGGGGTTGGCTGGGTAATAACTCAATTTCTATGAAAATCCATCCGTTATGGAGCTACACCACCAGCTGTGGTTATGATTCAAGACTTCCCTAGACTTTTAATTAGCCTTTTGGGTCTCCCTTCAGCAAAGTACTTAAGAATGTGGGTAGCTATAAGCACAGGGTAGCACAAATTACTCCAATGGGATTCTTGCTGAATTTGAATCCTAGTCACTTACGTTGAAAGAAAACCCCCTAGCCTAAAATAAATGAAATGCACAGTTTCATCATTATCAAAGTAAAAATTTATTTATTTATCATCCAATAGAATCCATCCATTTAAGGAAAAAAGAAATAGCCCTACATATATTTTCCTAGTAAATCCATTTTCCAAACCTCTGCAAAACCTAACATGGACCACAGGATTATATAATGAAAATCATTAGAAGCCTTTAATGTATTCAATTTCTGCAATATTCCATTTCCCTATCCTTCATTTAAACCACATTGACAAATGTAAAAAAAAAAAAAAAGACCAAAATAACCCTTCCAAAAAAACCCAAACTTGTTTTCCTTTTCTTCTTCTCTCTAGATATCTTGCAAAAATATAGATTTTGCTTAAAATAAGTTCAACTTTTCCTATTGCATTCAAGTTGTTCTGTATTTATGTATTAGGAAACCTTACTAAGTGGTACTTCTTTCATCTACCTTCAAAACATCTAACATTTTCATTAAATTGCTGTCTCACACAGCACAATGTTGGTTATGGGCTTCCCTTCCCTAAACCAGCACTTCCAAGTAGCCTCATAAATGGCAGAGCTTAATTTAAGAGAGGTTAATACAATCTTGTCAGTGAGTCGTTCTGCTTGTCAAAGAGATAGGACTCTAAATATTTGTCTCTTTGTGAAGGAACCTGAATGTAATCTGTGAAAATAGCCCATTATGCAAAAGCATAAATCCAGCCATTCCATGTGAGTTTCAAAGATGAGCTAGAGTTGTATTTTGATTCCTCAGTGGCTTGAATAAAATTCAAGGAACCACTTAGAAAGTAAAACAACAACAAAATATTTTAGAAATAGGCATTAAATTAGCTTTTGCTTTTCCATCCAAGGAAAGGGAAAGGAATGCTTTATAGTATAAAATATGGTTACAATCAGTACATGTTAAAATCCAGGGAGAATTTTTTTTCTGTGTTCTACTGCCATTTATACATCATTTGAAATAGATTTCTGAAAACATATTCAGGAAGCGTGGTATAATTTTGGAAGGGGAAGAGAAAACGAAGAAGGACATTAAACTCTGTTCTTTCTCATTATTAGATTAGCAGGAGATTTAAGTAGTATATACGAAAAAGGTACTTGCTTTCTTTGCAGAGTCAGAAAACCTGAACAAAAAGGGGATGATTTCTAAAAAGTATTTGGTGGAGTTTTTTTATCAGTTTGAGCATGGGGATAACTACAAAAAATAAAAGCAACCACTTCCTGGAGACCACCATAGACACTATTTTAATAAAAAGGGCCACTATTCATAAAACATACATATTAGTTTAGTTTCAATAACCTGAAATTAAAACAACAAAAGCATGCAGGTTTTGCTGAATGATTTCAAAATCTCTAGACTTAGAACAGACTACTTCAGTTGGAAGGGACCTACTACGATCATCTAGTCCAACTGCCTGACCAATTCAAGGCTGATCAAGTTAAAGCATGTTATTAAGGGCGCTGTCCAAATTCCTCTTAAACACTGTCAGGCTTGGGGCATTGACCACCTCTCTAGGAAGCCTGTTCCAGTGTTTGACCACCCTCTCAATAAAGAAATGCTTCCTAATGTCCAGTCTAAACCTCCTCTGGTGCCGCTTTGAACTGTTGCCACACGTCCTATCACTGGACACCAGGGAGAAGAGGTCAGCACCTCAGTACCTCAGACTTAATACATAAGTTGTATCCTTGTGGTATAAAAACCACAAAGATACAAAATCAAAATATCTGATACCTCAGCCAGGTACAGATATTGCCAAGAAGTACGAGTTTTAATATAAAAGATTGCTTATTCTTTCAGCGTTTTAAGCTATAATTTCCCATTCTTATTTACTTCCACTGACACTCAGCTGTGCTTCCAAAACCTACCCACCTTACTGTACCTAGTAAAATCCCATTTCTGCTGTGTTTTACTGTCTTCTGATGGCTACTTCATTTTCATTAACCTTTCCTTTTTTTTTAAATCTGCTCCATCCACAATTTGTATTTTTTCTTCCATTTCTCCCTTCATCTTCCATCTTCTTGTAGCAGAATATATTTCTCAATATATATATACATATATAATGCTGTTTTTATTCTCTGTCATTTACTGCCATTTCCTTACCATTTCCCTTTGCTTTTTTTGTACTATTTCCTCTTTCCTTATCATTTATTTAGCATGTCTCCCACATTTTCCTGAGTTTTAGCATGCATTCTTTAAATTTAATCTTTCAAAGGTAGGATTTTCTGAAGATATGGCTCAGAACTTAAATAATTGATTACAATATGTTGAAACTATATTTTCAAAATATACTTTGACCCAAATAAGTCTCAAAACTGGACAGCTAAAAAGGCATTTTCTCCAATGATATTGGCCAGATAAATAGCTGAAATGGCTTCATTATAGCAGCCAGGTATCATGTAGGTAAATCCCAGGAATACTTTTCTTCATAATTTGGTACTTTAGAACTGATAGGCATTTCTTGGAAATAACCTCTCTAAAGCCATCCAAAGGTATAAACTTAAACACCCTATACCTAGGAGCCAACACACAGGAGCCAGGAGGCTCTAGTGACTCATAACCAAAGTCACTGTAAAATTGGCTTTAACATCTTTGTTTACATAAATGTATAAGATCTATTCCAGCCTGTGTTTAAAATCAAGAACAAAATATTTTTTATAGAAAAAGCTCCAAGAAAATCCATCCTCTTTTTTTCATTATTTTTTCAGACAAATCAATGTAATCATGCTGAAGGAACTGTGGAGTTAGTCTTAAATATAAACAAGGCTAACACTGGATTTTCAACACTCTTACAAGTCCTCTGAAGTTTGTTTCAGAGAATTATTTTATTTTACAAAAAAAAAAAAAAGAAAAAAGTTTCCAACTAGCAATGTGTGACATTTTAAAATGTGGTAGAAATTTGTATGATTGCTAAAATATTTCTAAATTAAGGTCGTAGAACAAGTTTAGAGCAAACTGCACTAAGTGCCTCTATTCCTGTGTAGGTCTTTCTCTTCTCTTGCAAAAACTGATTTGATGTGTCCCATGAACAGGTGTTGAAGGAAACACTTCAGGATGATGGTACACCTCCCTGTCTTATTTTGTGGTTTATGGAACTCCAAGTTTTATGCTATCAAAGCATTAACTATCAAATATGAAGGAGGTTTGGTTTTACTCCCCCCTCCCCCCATCTTTCTTTAATTTATTTCATTTTTCTATGACATTCAGCAAAACATGCTGCAATTAGGCAGGCACAGTGGAAAACCTCAAGGGACACCAGAAAAAAGATTTAACTCCTATGAAACACTAACGCAAGTCTGAAAGTGTTTTCCAACACACCAAACCCCTGTTTGCCTCACATCTTGTACTTGCAGTATAAGGGATCGATCATTAGTTGTCTACAGAATTTGATGATCCTTTTTTTTCCTGTGTGGTGTCTGAGAAGCCTGCTCCCTAGGACTGAAATTAAATCAAAATAAAAATTATTCATTTAAAAAAAATATAAACCACAGTAAGCTAACCTTCTGAGAATATTAAAATTTGTGATTATTTCTTACTTGTTTGTTTCCATACTTTATTGGTTTAGTTATTATTTCTCTTTCTACACTAGAAACATTTTTGTTGCCAATTTTGATACTAGTGAAACACATACACTTCCATTAAATGGAGCAGTAAAATCTTTTTGTAAATGTTGTAGACAGATATGAAGCAAGAAGACTTTTTTTTTGCTTCTGAAGTAGAAGTCTATCAATGACTGATGTGATATGAAAAAGGACAGTTGAGCTTCAGTCTTTGAAAACTGAAAGACATGTCTCAAATATGGCATTAATTGCTATAAAGTCTATGATAATAGAAAATGAGTAGAGAATAAAAGAAGATAGAACAATCTGTAACGTCAAACCTAATGCAATTATTGCCTTTTCCCTTCAGAAAAAAACAAAACAAAACAAAACAAAAAACCCACCACACCATATTTTCCTCAGAACTATTTTTATAGAATGTACAGATCATCAGAATTTCTGTGTCAAATCTTATTGATTTTTGTGTGACTTGAAGGGCTCCACAAAAAACTTTGGAAAATTAAAAAAAAAAAAAAAAAAGAAAAAGACTTCTAATTAATTTTGCCATTGAATCAACAGACTGAATTGCAATGATCTGCTAAAAATGTTTCACATTCCACCTGGTCACAGACGCGTATTCTAAGACGGATTCCTTTCATGGCTTCAAGGTAGTTTAAATACGTCTCACTTCAGACAATCTATAAGCACAGCCTAAAGCACTTGCTATTGTGTAATTAGAGATGAGATGTTGGTTTACTAGCTAAAGAAGGTTGTAAGCATCTTTACATACTGCAGACTAAGATGCTTACAGGTATTAGCTGTTTTACCTATCCAATTATCATATATTCATAGAATCATAGAATCGTAGAATTGTTTAGGTTGGAAAAGACCATCAAGATCATCAAGTCCAACCGTTAACCTAGCACTGTCAAGTCCACCACTAAACCATGTCCTCAAGCACCACATCTACACGGCTTTTAAATACCTCCAGGGATAGGGACTCAACCACTTCCCTGGGCAGCCTGTTCCAGTGCCTGACTACCCTTTTGGTGAAGAAATTTTTCCTAATATCCAATCAAAAGCTCCCCTGGCACGACTTGAGGCCATTTCCTCTTGTCCTATCGCTTATTACTCAGGAGAAGAGACTGACCCCCACCTTCTACAACCTTCTTTCAGGTATTATTATCAGGTATTATCTGTATTATTATGGGTACTATTTCCATTCAACTTTGGAAGAGATACTGATAAAAATCTTTGCACACATATACAGTTAAAGGGGTAGGTAAGTATCCAATCATATTTCCAAAACTGTCCAGACTTCTCATTCCCATTTCCCATTCAGACTCAGAGACTGAGGAATGAATCCCAAAATTTCAACAGCTATTTCAAGATCTTAGTCCCTTTTCTTTCCATATTCTGGTATTAGGTAGTTTAACAAACACATCAGTTTTTGCAGATTCTCCAGCAAATTCGTTCTTAACTTGTACAGGGAACATTTGCCATTGAGGGTAGAATCTATAGAGGCACTACTGTTGAGAAAAGTTATCACCTTATAATGTCTTGACCAGAAGGGTGAAGTAAAGTGAGCTACAGCAGGTCAAGCAAGACCCTAGATCGTATCAATGGTTAATATTTTGCTTGGGAATGCTCCAGCCCAAAAGGTTTATCACATCCTGCATGTCAGTTACAAACACTTGTGGGTTGCTGAACCTCTCTATACAGCTGCTACACAGCTGTAACCGATTTGTTTAAATCTCATTGAGACCTGTGTGTTTAAAAGTAATACCTTGCTTGGATTAATTTGTATGAAATGAAAGTGGGGCTACCAACTTAAACAGGTGCTTACTTTGCTCAAAACAGGAACATGTACAAATGTAATCAGGAATTTACTGAGAATAAAGAGCAATCTTTGAATATGAGTGTAAGGACCACTCTTGTATATGAAAAAAATCTGTTGGCACATTATTTACCTCATTAACCAACTTCAGGGATATAAGTGAGTCAACTGTTTTCTGCTTCATTTTTTCTTTTTCTACTGATGGGAGAAAAATAATGTGGTATATTCTTTGTATATGAACACTTTACTTAACAGTGTTAGCTGGCTCAATAGGAACTCATTCAAAAACAAAAAAAAGTCCCTGAGTTTTGGTTAGCCATTTCATGTAGAATAAGTAATAATGTTTTCCTTTCTTTCTTATTAAAAACCAGCTGAATAAAATCAAATCTTCATCCTCAAAATAAGGTCAAGGGGTTCATATAAGTCCAGTTTTATATTAGGAAAAAAAAAATCCTTTGGATTTTCATCATCAAGTAGAAACTAGAATGTGTGGTAGGGAGAAGCAAGATGAGATTTGTTCATTTAACAAGTCAGATTTATGTGTCTATGCTCCTCACAAATTCATTTTGATTTTTAAAAGTAAAAAATAGGAAGGAAGGTTTTTCCAGAAAAACTGTGTATCTTCAAAGCAAACTCAGAAATTAGTAATAAGAAGTATGAAAGGTGATGAGAATATGGATTCACTTTTCCATGAACTTTCTGGAAGATAGGAAGTCCTACTGGGAGACAGTAAATAAAAAAGAATTCTTCTGTTATATCAGAATTTGCTTCTATGTTGGTAAGTTTGCTCAACGTTTTGAGATTCATTTCAGCAGAAGAACTTTCAGATCTTTGGGAATCAAACAGAGTTTTAAATAAAAGTTAATTGACTCTGCCTTTGTACGTTACTGACTCTGTGGACCTTATGTTCACTAGTTAGCAGATGGCTTTTTTTGTAGTTCTGAACAGTCTATATTAATTTTAGTTTGGAAACAGATTGAAGAAACTTAGTTTTATTGGGTAGTTTTTCCTGGACATTTTCCAGCATCTACCTGTCCTGAGTTGTTTCTAGCCATATGTGAACGTAGGATTGCAATTTACATCTCATAGTTTTTTCATTCAGTTACATTATGTTACATATGCATTATTTTTACAAGAGTTTTTTCTACCTTAATTTTTTGATTTATACCTATTTCATCATTTTGCGGATGACATTCAGCTACACCTGCTGCAATGAATGTTTGAATTTATAGGAAATTTTCCCTGAACTTCAATCATTCTTTTCTTCCCCGATTAAGTTTGTCCATCATACAAAAAATAAACACATTTAAAACAAGGGAAATAATGCGCAAAAAAATTCAGCAGCAACTTCACTGTGGAATTTTGCTCAAACTAACACATGAAATATTGGAAAAGAAAAAAAAATAAAAGGTAATTTACACAGATAATAGTGCTTTCATGTAGTTTCCCCATTGAGTTCTAACAACTAGTTATATACTTACAAAATTATATAAACAATTCCCTGATAACTATTCAAGGAAAAATGTGTAGGTGTTTTAAAGTCAGCTAGGTCTAATCTTTGACTCTTGTTATTTTGGATAGAAGATCTGAGCTGACATGAATTTGCTGTATGAGGAGAAAACATTAAATATTTCTCACCAGTTCTGTATTTAATAAGAGTACAACTTTAGTCAGAATCATGATGTCTGGACTGGGACTACTCTCAGAACCCGCTTAACGCAGTGGACATATTTCTGTTGACTTTCTATTGGAAATTTAGTCAAGCTACTACTGAGAAATAATAATGCAAATTTTCATGGCTAAAAGCTTTCTTGTTTTTAAAGAGAAAATATAGACTAGAACATTTTCTGAGATGTATCAAAAAAGTAAAATTCTTGGAACTTCTGAGAAACAATGCTGGTGGTTTTCTTTGCTGCAGAAATAACTTTTAAACTTTCCTCATCCCATGACAACAGAAAGTTGGTAATTAAGTATATAAAAGAAATCATATGCAAATTACGTAACTCTAGTATAATAGGAAAAATTCCGTCACAGTGCTGATAAGTGACGTTATGTACAGTATTATTCTTGATACTGGTTAATGTATTTTTCTTTTCTGAAAATTGATCAGTTCTTAAGAATTGTGCACCTTTCCTGTCAAATAATGGTCAGAGTTATAGTTAGCATGATTTTAAATATAGAAAGAGTTTGAGTAGCTTAGCCTAAATAGAATCTTCATATTTGCAGAAAAGCTACTGTAAAAAGAAAGTGAATAACTTCTTTGAACTGTCAGGTTTGTTTGCATATATCTTTCTCCAGTCCACTGTTTCTCTGATTTTCCACATTTGCCTGCAGACCAGTCCTAGGTACCTTCTGGCATGAACAGGAAGTACTCTTCAGGAGGATATTTCAGTCCAAGAAAAATTCAAAGAAAAAAAATTTCTCTACCAAGTTTGGGCCTAATACTATGCCCATAT
Source organism: Nipponia nippon (assembly GCF_047370975.1). Classification (NCBI taxonomy): domain Eukaryota; kingdom Metazoa; phylum Chordata; class Aves; order Pelecaniformes; family Threskiornithidae; genus Nipponia; species Nipponia nippon. The sequence continues at coordinate 17,027,286 of NW_028262290.1, read as the reverse complement.
GCTTTGCACTTCCATACAGTCCGACACTTACAGTCACGGAATCACAGAATATTTGGAGCTGGAAACCTCTGTCAGTCATCTAATCTAAACTCCTCTTCAGAGCAGGGTCAGCTAGAGCGGGTTGCGCAGAACTGTGCCCAGTCGTGTTTTAATATCTATGAGGATGGAAACTCTACAGCCTCCCTGGATGACCTATTCCAGTGCCTGATCACACTCACAATAAATAAATAAATCTTCCTTATGGTTAATTGGCATTTCCTGTGTTTCAGCTTGTGCCCGTAGTCTCTTGTCTTGTCACTGGGCACCACTGAAAACAGTCTGGCTCCATCTTCTTTACATCCCTGTCCATGTCCTACATCAAGTATTAGTAAACATGGATAAGATCCCCCTGAGCCTTCTCTTCTACAGGCTAAATAGTCTCAGCTCTCCCAGTCCCATGTGAAAGATGCTCCAATCCCTTAATCATTTTCTTGGCCCTGTGCTGGACTCACTCCTGTATGTCCATGTCTGTTTTGTACTGGGGAGCCCAACACTGGATACGGCACTCAGATGTGTCTCACCAGGGCTGAGCAGAGGGGAAGCCTCCCTTGGCCTGTTGGCAACGCTCTGCCTGTTGTAGCCCAGGGGACTGTTGGCCGCCTTTGCTGCAAGAGCACATTGCTTGTTCGTGATCAACTTCTTGTCTACCAGGACTCCCAGGGACTTCTTCACAAAGCCACTATCTGCTGATCACGCTTTGGTAACTAAAAAACCAGTGTTGCGCTACTATTTCATTTTGACAATTTCGAATGGAAAAAATAACAAAACAAAACAAAAAACCAAACAGGCACTGGATCATTACACTAATACCAAGGAAGACCCAAACTAAGCTGTATACAGTGTGGATGTGACCAGTGGTTCACTTCACAGTGTACTAGTTCTAAGGAGTGCTAAGAAGTGAAGAGATAGGTAAAAGATGCTTCAAAATTTGTATTTAAAATTGAAAGTTTCTTTGTGCTTTGCCAATAAAATTCATGGTGTGTAAAAAGTATCCCACAAGGAAAGTTTAGAAGCTGCTTTTTAGAAAGTGCTGTTGGCAGTGGAAGATTGCTAAGGGAGCTTACCTGACAATGAACAGAGTTACATTTGGGGGAAAAAAAAAATGCATGCTAGAATGTGCTGGAGTGAAAGCTGTTGACAGGAGAGCTGTTTAGTGCTGGGTTGCAGGGCTGTATTTGAAAGTAATTTCCCATATGTAGGTGGAAATTACTTTACAAGCTGATCTATACAAGTAAGTGAATATAACGCTGGCTGGTGAAATATTGTTCTGTCATCTGTGGCAGATGCTGGCTGAATGACTGCTGTTAGACACCAATGATTTCTGCCAGGCAATGCAGCCAAAAGTGCCCATCATGGGCATGGCAGATGCCCCATCCCTGGAAACATTCAAGGTCAGGTTGGGTGGCGCTCTGAGCAACCTGATCTAGTTGAAGATGTCCCTGCTCATTGTAGGAGGGTTGGATTAGATGACTTTTAAAGGTGCCTTCCAACCCAAAGTATTCTATGATTCTATGATTTTACCTCTGGGTTCTGGAGAGAGTTAACATTTCCCGTCCGTAATGGCAGTATCATGTGTGCCCCTGAAAGACAGACTTCTGGTCCAATCCCCTGTCCTGAGCATTTGCTTCAGATCACTTACTAGGGTCCTCACAGGTTTCCTCAGACCTTACTGAAGATGTGGACTTTCTAGGTTTTTTGTTTGGTTAGCTAGTTGGTTGGGGTTTTTTTATTTATGTTTCTTCATATGACACTTAATGGACATGGAAGAATGCATACAGAAACACATAGGCTTTGTACTAAATTTCTGAATATACCATTGTTTTTCTCACTGAGAAGGGAAAGCACAAAGTAATACAGATTACTGGGAAATGTGTCTTATTTCACTTCACTTATTTTTACCAGCTAGTTATCCCTACCTCCTCTCTTCTTGCTACACATATGATGAAACTCCTCTCTAGTCTCCTCAACTAAATCGAGCTCTGTTTGAGCGCAGCATTCTTGTCTCTCATTGCATTACTTGATCCTTCAACCTTTCTTTGTTTAAATGGTCACATCCTCACTTAAAAGAAAAAAAATCATCATATGAAGCAGGATGCACCTATTTTAGAAAGATTTTATGAAGAATTCCAGCCTACTAAGTCCTTGTCAATTTGTATTTCAAATATAAAGTTGTGACAAAGAATCTCCACAGGATTAGTTTATGACCATGATTTATTTTCAATTATGTATTGTTTATTTTCTAAGACATTACAGCAATTGTTGTTTTTATTTCTGCTTGACAGCAAAAGAAACATGTAAAATCCTGATAAACACTGGTTGCCTAATTACCACCATGTTGTAGGAATTTCATCCATCATTTGGAGGCAATGCAGAAGTAACCATCTCTAATCCATGTGAGACTCATGAAAGGGCCAGGTTCATTCACTATCACAATTAGTCACAGCACTAGAGTGAAATAAAGATGGGCTCCTATTCCATATGTCACCAAAAATTGAATGTTTACAAAACCAGCATGTCATTGTACCAACAATTTTAAATGGGCCATAACAAGAAATCCCTTTAGTTAAAAAACCTGACCAACTTCAACCTAGGCACCCATGTACAAACATAATTTGTAAATCCTCAGATTGAAATTCTCATCTATGTATTTGATCTGCAATCAGGAGTTACCAGCTCACAGTGATTTTATTAAAACAAAGTTTTGAATTGGTTCTTACAAAGCATTCTGCATGTACTGTCATACGGTATGTGGTCTGAGAAGAAAGCTATTATGCATACTGTAGACTGCAAATTTTTTATGCATATACATTTTAGGTTCACTGAATTCTTCTGGCTATGCTGGACTGATTTTTATCAGAGCACCTCATTGCATTAGAAAATCTAACAGAGTTTAGTGCTTAGATAAATCCCTAAATTCCTTTTTTTTTTTAATTCTCCTTTCATACAACATTTTCATGTTTAAAATTATATTAATATTGTAGGTATTTTAAACTGGGAGAAAGATTGTTTGGAAGTGGTATATAAACTGAGTGCCTACGGAAGTTGTAGCCATTAGAAGAAGATACATAAAACAGTACACAGAAGACAAAGGCCTTTAGGGTGTATTACATGAGTTACTCCCCCAAGACTGCTCCTAATTTTATATTCGGTGAAATGTTCTGTACTTCCCTTAAAAATGTTAGAAGCTGAAGAGTTTGTTTTTGTTTCTGTTTTTGGTTTTGGTTTTGGTTTTTTCCCCAATTGATCAAATTTATCTATAGTGCTTCAGATCTGAAATGAAATATGTCCACTGTGACATAGTTAAAAAATAATATATAGAAGGAAAGTTCAAAACTAAAAAGTTGACAGGATGATAAAAGAGTACACAGACACAATTTATCAGCAGTGACAAGCAGATCCTTGGTATTGCAATTAGTAAAACGTTAGTCAAGTGTATGAGATGGACAAAGATTTACCAAAATGAGTAAAGCCCAAGAAAAAAAGCACAGATATATAAAGATCCCAATTTATTTTAAATATTCCTCAGTAACAAAATAAGGTCCATTAGATTCAAATTCTGTTATGCTTCTGCTAAAAAGTCCACTGTGTGGCTGATTTGCATGTATGAGCTAACGAGTTCTTGTCTATCATTAATTTCTATTAATTTCACTTCAGCTTAAACCCTAACATGATGTAGAGCACAAAACTCACACACAAGACCTGTGCAAAAGCTAGTCAAGAACTAAGCTTGAGATAGGGTTTGGGGTCAATCAAGGAAACAAAATGCAGACAGAACCAAGATCTGATACCTCGGATGAAGAAGAAGGAATAGTATCAACAGACAGAGAAATAAGTTCTTTAAAAACTTCACGTGTAAATGTGGTTTGAGTGGTAACATGGAAGTCAGGTGAGTGAGAACATCAAGATGTCACTGAGAAACCCATTCAATGAACATAGTTAAAAGAGTTAAAATATAGTGGGCCAATATTTAGTAGTGTTTTTTTCACACTGTTTTTATGCTCTGCTGAGTGTGATTTAGGCAAACATGCCTTTGCACATTTTTAATACATTAAGTTTGATTCTGGGTTTAATTTTACTGTTGCAAAGCTTAAGGGAATTTGGAAACCAGCCTCTTTCCTATTTGACCGAAGAGAAAAATTCACTACTTGCTAGTAATAAGAGTGAACAGTTGTTATTCATGCTTCTGTAAAATGTTGTAAAAAGTGATGTTGACATAAAGGTCCCTTTGCAGAAAACTAATCCTAAGTGTTCTCCTGATATTCCTTTTTTTCCCAAAGCAATTGAAATATCTGATTTAGAGTGACAGTGAGATTATTTAAAATAGAACTAAGCTGGTCAAATCTTTTGAGTGAAAACATACATTCACGTATTTTTTCAATACTGAAGTTATTAGCAAACAATGACAATGTGACATTTATTTGCTCTCTGGGGATTTTTTTCCCCCAGAAACTGTTTTCTTCGTTGTCATCCAAATAATTTTAAGAAAATGCCTTCTCTGCAGTTACAATTTTACCTCTATCTTTATTCTTAACATTGTGTGTGTTAATATTAGAATGAACATCTGTAAGTAAGTATATACTTTGGCAGGACTTGAAGAAAAGAGATGAACACAGAACCAAGCATTAAGCTATTTTCTAGAGTAGAAGAGTGCACTTTTTTGCCACTCTACTATATTATCATGTTTGCTTCCCAGCAACGCATGTATAGAATTAGGTTTCTTGATTTTTACTCATTTGCTAATTTAAACTATAATTTAGGTGAAATTTGAATGATGGTTTTAATCTGGTTTTTTATTCCTTTGCAGCCTTCCTGCTTCCATCAGGAGAGGTGACTGCTAACCCTTAGAAAAGGCCCAGGATTCAGGGACATCTTTATAAACCATTGAAAAACTTTACTATCTTGTGTTTAAATTAGTGGTACTATAATAGGAAACACTGTCAGGGAAGCATGAAATGTAACTGGAGAAAGAAAAAACTGCCATAGTTCAAGAAGCTCAAGAAAAACTCTGACAAGCTTTTGTGTCTCCCCTCCTCCTTTTCTTTTATTTCTCTTTCCTCTCCAGTAACAACTGCTGGAGTGTAACACATCCTTTCAACCAAATGAGGCACTAATCAAGGATGCAAACAGCGCCAAAAGCTGCAAGTGAGTCTGAGGCACACTTTAATGTGTAAAAGCAATTAATTAAATAAGAAGCAGAGGCTGTCTCTGCAATGGGGAGAGCAGAGGTAGGGGAGGTGATGTAAAGGGAAGGAACTTGTGATCAGGGCTTGGACTGCAACTGTAGTAGCAAAAACAAGTAGCTCAGCTGCGAGGGTTTGCTAGGTGTCTCCAATAGAAGCTGAATTTGAGAAGGAAAGGGCTTTAGTTTGGATAAAATAAAGGCCAGGTTTGTGGAAGGCTGGACTTGAAAAGATGGCATGAAATGCAGTCAGACTGGGGGAGAAGGATGCTGGAGGGAAGAAAGTTGGATTGCAGGAGGTGAGACAGGATGCATGTGGGTTGGTAATGGGAGAAAAGCATAGACAAGAGAGGTGAGGCGGATAGGACTATTGCCTCAAAAAAAGAGAAGACATGGATACCTTTGCGACTCCCAATTAAATAATCTCAATTTCTTGATGTTACTACACTCTTCACTTGGAAAGAGACTCCAAATATTCACACACATTCTTAATAGTAAGACTCACTGTGAGATAAATGTTTGTTGACAAGCTGGAAGAGGCTTCCATAGGGCTTTCTGGGATCTCAGTAAAAAAATTGTTTGACCCGTATGATCATATGCATCATGTTAATCAAAAAGACAAGAAAACTAACAAGTTTGCTGGGTAAATAATCTTCCCCACCCCCCTAAATTTTCTTTTTGCTTACTTCTTCTGTTTCCTTTTTTTATATACTTAAAAAATGAGTACAAAGCCCTCTCTACACAGAAGAGACATCAAGTTAATGGTAAGTTCGTCCTATCCCCATCCCATCATATTTAAGTCGAGCCAATGTTTATTCATATGGGGTATCTAAGTTACCTTTGAACTGAGTAAGTTGGGGGGGGGGGGGATTGGAAATCTTAATTAAACTGAGAAATTTCATTATATATACAATTTTGATAAAGGTGTAAATCCTGGTGTAAAAAAGCTAAAGCTTTGCATTCTTGCAAGAAAAATCTAGTCTTGACATCTGTTAAAATTGTTATCATCTGCAGGTTTCAGAAGTAACATTTTGAAAAACAGATAGAGTGTTTTAATCATCTGGTAACTGAGATGTAATGTATTGTTATAGAATTTGGAAATACAGACCATGAACTGGGAAGCTCTATCTTCAGTTTGAGAGCTCTAGACTTTACTCCCACTTTGTCTTTTACTTTATTTTTATGTTATTCAGAAATATAAACTTCAATCTTTACAGGCTTGATGGTAATGTAATATTTTATTTGTTTTCCTTTAGATGAAAATGAGTGGTGTCACTTGGTAAAAACATTCATAAATAAAGCTTCAGGTTAACAGACACTCCAAAAATTTTGCCAAGTTGCTCTGTTTTGGAAGAAAGAAGCAAGTATATGTATTTCAGATGCTATTTAACAAATGTGTTGAGAAATCAAATTCAATGGCTCACTTTGAAATGGATATTAGAAAGAACTAAGTTATTCTATTTCCTTTTACATAAATTACGAATATTCAGTTATATGACTGAGGTGATTATCATGAGTGGGAGTCATCTCACCTAACTTCAAATGTTTAAAGGAAAAGGTCTGCTATGTTTTTTTTTCCTTCCCATAGTTGATGACAGCTGCAGAAGATAGTTCATCCTATTTTCTTAAATCCCAGTCTTAAAGTTTGTGTTGGTTGTGGCTGGGATAGAGCTAATTTTCTTCATACTAGCTAGTATGGGGCTATGTTTTGGATTTGTGCTGAAAACACTGTTGATAATATAAAAATGTTTTTGTTATTGCTGAGCAGTGCTTACACAGAGTCAAGGCCTTTTCTGCTTCTTCCACCACCCCGGCAGCAAGTAGGCTGGGGGTGCACAAGAAATTGGGAGGGGACGCAGCCAGGAGAGCTGACACCAACCGACCAAAGGGATATTCCATGCCATATGACATCATGCTCAGCAATAAAACCTGGGGGAAGAAGAAGGAAGGGAGGGACATTTGGAGTGATGACACTTGTCTTCCCAAGTAACCATTATGCGTGATGGAGCCCTGCTTTCCCGGTGGTGGCTGAACAACTGCCTGCCGATGGGAAAGAATGAATGAATTCCTTGTTTTGTTTTGCTTGTGTGTGCAGCTTTTGCTTTACCTATTAAACTGCTCTTATCTCAACCCACAAGTTTTCTCACTTTTACCCTTCTGATTCTCTCCCCCATCCCACTGTGGAGGGAGTGAGCAGCTGTGTGGTGCTTAGCTGCCAACTGGGTTTAAACCATGACAAGGTTAAACAAAAAAACAGGTGAAAGTGCTTATTTCTCTTCAGTGTGTCAGAAGGATCTTGCAAGGACACCTTAGACTAGAGTCTTAACTCTTGGTTGCCTTGAGTCATACAAGATGAATGCCTTACCATATCAGATGGAAAATCAGAGAAACATCTTTCTTTTAAGATAAACTAGAGATGACTGGCTTTTTCTGTCATCTTTTATATGATTTAATTCATGTTTTACTTCTGAATACTTTTCTTCTTTCCACGTTGTTCGATTGAATTTGCTGTTTTCCCTCTTTAGAGATTTATTTTCCACCATCCATATTATTTTTCTTCCCGTCCTCTCAGTTGTTATCCTCTGCCAGTGAGCAATTACTCTGACTCCTCTGTTCACAGAAACCAGTGAGTTTACCATGGTCCTCCTAGTAAAGACATAACACACTAACTCACATAATCTTTAGACGGGTATGTTCACTGTGATATGTTGTATAGTAAGCTATATCTTATATGTCTGGCAAAATGCATACCTAAAATGACATTTTTCATTTAACTTTGTTTGCCTTCATGAAAGTTAGCCGAAGCAAACAATGTTCTGTCAAATTCCATTGAAAATTACCTGTTCGGTATATGTAAGGTTCTACATGTTCCTCCTCTACCTGGCTCTCAGGACCCATGAGCTATGCAATAGTAAGTCTATGCTCTCTTTGGTTAACAAAGTTGTAGAGTTCAGCAGGGCTTTTTCAGACAGACTGAGAAGTCTTTTCGAAGTACTGGGGGAACACAGTGGCATAAAATGGAGGATCCCATTTGTTAGGGGGACTATCCTTGCACTGGAAATCCCCCTGCATTGGGGTTTAGATTAAGTTTAGGCAAAGGCAATGTGGCTCTTCATAACTAGGATATTGGGTGATATGTCAAGTGATAGTTATTTTTATTAGAAAACTGTAATAGAAAACTTCAAAATTTACACAAATTTTAAAAAATGTTGATAATGAAACCATATTTTGTCTTTTTATTCTTTTTTTCTGAGAAGAAATGTTTAATACACTTTGTACCTTTGTTACTTGGATATCAAGTGCTGCATTTGTTCTCGTAGAAACAAGCAATGTATTCTGTTATTCAATATCCAGACTCACTCAGCAATATATCCTGGACTTTCTGTATAAGCAACCTTAGTCTTAAAATATTAGATTAATCTTGACTTGAAGGTGAATCCATCCCTCTTCATTAAACTCAGCTGTGAACTCTTGAGACAGGAAATGCTCCTTCTGAAGTGTTTGTATACCTCATATCATGATAAAGTCTTCATCCTCTTAGAGTTGCTGTGAATCTGTAAAATAAACACAGATCAAATTTAAAGCTTTTTTTTCAATCTAGCAAATTTCACTGAATAATATATCTATATATATGGATGCATAGCAAGAATTTTTCTTTCCAGTGTAAAACATGGCTCTTTAAAATGACATTAACAAGAAATTCAAAATCATACTGATGGGCATACAAATTCTGCTATATCTGCAAAGCACATAATCTCTGAACAGCTCTACAGGTACTTTGAGTTTTGATTTTGAGAAGAATTATTCCCAAAGTGCTGTGAACATTATTGTTAGGAGTAGGGAAAAACAGGATGTCGTGCTATGTAAGTACTAAGGGGATGTCATATCAGCATCAAAGGTATCTGTGAGACATAAAAAGAAATCTGGTAGAAAATATGACTTTTTAGCAGTGCTTTGTATATACCAATTTCTCTCTTAATTGGACTTATTCTTGATAGTACATAAATGGAAGATGAATAAACCAGGGAACAGGGGGGAAGAGGAAAATAGAAAACACCTTATTTCCTCCTTTCCCCAAATACAACACAGAAAAATAAATTTTTAGTAAGAATGAATTTCTTAAATTATTCTGTTTAACTTGCTCTTTTAAAATCATTGAATTCTTATGGATTGAAAGTTACTGCATGGTTGTAGAAAAAAGCGAGATAGATCCCTGAGCTGGACATTTTCAAGAGACAGAATTTGTTTTTGAGAATTTAACCTGAGATGATTTAGTAATCAAGAAAATTATTGGCATTGGCATTGGCTCTAGGCTACATTGTTAATTACACAGCAAAGTAAGAGGGCAAATTAATTAGATGTTTCAAAACATTTCCAGATTTCCTTATGGTGGGAAAATTTAAAATTATTTTTAATATGAGATTTATACTTATTATATCTTTCAAAAATTATTTGCCTCATTTAAGAATATAAATTGTAGTCTGTTACTTTACTTCATAATTAAATGTTTTCAGATTTATTTCCAGGCCTCATTTTTAGTAATTATGTTACATTTCAGTACCTATTCTCCTATATTTTACATTTGTGCATTTGAGCTTTAGTGACATCTCTGTGAGGTAATTCCTGAATAAAACTTCTGCAGATAAGAACATTTCTTAAGGTACGCATTAAGGTAAGGAAAGAAATTAAGAGCTCTTGCATTGTTCTCTCTCCAAAACCTAATATTAGGACTTAATGATCATCTTTCATCTTGACAACTGCAATCATCTCTTCTCTGGTTTTTACAAGTTACCACCACGTTTCCCTGTTCAAATGACTCCCTCTAAGCACATCTTACCCACCTATTGCTTTGACCAGTCACAAAAAGGCCCTGTAATATTTACCAGGGACTAAACTATCAGGACTCTATAGAAATATCATGAAGTTTTATTATAGCTATTCTAAACTGTATATAACACAATAGAAAATTACATTCCTTTAAAAAAATCAAAAAGTAACAAAGATGAAGTAATGGAATAGATTGTACCATTCACATAATTTCTTTTGGTTTTTGTTTTTTGTTTTTGTTTGTTTAGATAGTCTTTGATTTACTCATGTTCTTTCCCCTTCACTTAGGGAAGAGACTTCTTAAGGAAGGACTTATTCAGGATAAATTAGACTGGGATCAGGAAAAAGCAATTTTAAAGCTTCTGCTAAAAATATATGTATTTATAGCTAAGACTATTAAGGATTTTTTCCTTTAAAATAAACTCAAATCAGTATTTTTTGTGTTCAAAAACTTTTCAGTTTCATTTCTTTATTGTAAAATGAAATTTGAAGTTGTTGAAATTCCTGCTTCTGTGTCTTAGATTAAAACTGATGATTTCCTTATTCAAAGTAAATTCTAATTTGAAATTCAAACTAATTCTAGTATATTTTTACAAAGTTACCAAGAGACTTAGACGGTGTCTCCTTTTATCCAGCTTTTCAAAGCATTGTTAAATGAGAATACTTTTTCAATAAAAGTTAAAGGATGCCATGTGCAGCAAGTTAACAAATGAATATTCAGTATACTAATCACAACATTAATTTTTTATATTGACATACTTGGTGTGGGATTCATCTTGCATAAATGTATGTCTAAGTCAGTCAAACAACGATATTGTCATAGTCTGTGGAGTTAAATAGTTATTTCCAACATAAAATGTATTTCAATACAGAATAGCAGTCTAAGCTCAGATAAATCAATAAACCCAGCGCCTATTTCTTTTAATCAAATATATTACGTTACAAAAGTCTCTAGGTGCCTTTGTTTAGGCAACTGTATCCTATCATCATGTCTAGCTCTGGCTTCTTCTGGTTACTGATCCATCTAAGAACTTTCTATACAAAAAGAAAATGCTGTTTTTGTTCAAGGAGTAGGTTTTGTGCTTTCTCTATGAAGATTTCATACCCTTCCTGATAATTTGTCTATGCTTTTTGTATGTTAGCTTCTAAATAAGAATTCCAGGATGAAATATTGACCAAATATAGGAAAAATCACGTTTTACACACTTGCAGTGGATTTCTGGTCTTTCTATTCCAGCATTCCTCAAGATCTCAACATACAAAGTCCCATGCAGAATGATTACAAAAATCTCTTAAAAATATATATATAAGGTAGTTATTTGACTGGAATTCAAATATTTGTGTTTAATGCATATGACAAAATTCTGTAAACCAAAAAAGCCAAATTTCGCAGCCTCACAAATGTTGCCATTTTATTTATTTATGTCAAATAGAAGTTTGTGTCTTTTTATTTTAATATACTTCCCTGTATTCCAATTCATACTAAACACCAAGTTTTCCAGAAGAGGTATTAATTGTTTAATTTCTATTTATGGTATCATATAGATTAACAGAATGAAATATATATTAAAAATTAGAATTCAAATTCAGACAGACATGGCACGTGATTGAAAAACAGTGTGACGTCAATACAGAGAAATGATTTGTGTATCTTTGTGACACTTGCAACTTTCTCTGTGCAACTTTTATTTCAGGGCAGAAGAATTTGCAAATTCCATTCTTTCTGAACAACGACGAAGATATTCGGAAGAGTTTGGGGTTTATATTAAGCTCTGTCAAACATTGGGACTGGCACTACTTTTCTGTGTTTGTCTTTGTACACTAAATTTTTATGTCTCTCTACCTATAACGCACTCATCTATGCAAATAATATAATCTAACAGAATTATTAAAATTGGTCAAGTGTACTTTCTTTAGAAAAGGGGGAAGAAAAAAAAAAACAAAAAACCCCCCAACCTTGCAACAAACTGATGAATTTCAATCATCTTCTGCAAAATGAAACTGCAAAGAAAACCACAGCTGAAGGAAAAAAAAATTCAAAAGCAACTTGGAGTTTGTTTCTAGGAATATCTTAGTACAGTAAGCACATTATATAAACATTTTTGTGCAGAACTTCAGTTGTTTTGTGCACATTATATTTATAATATATGTTTTAAAAGAAAATAAGCTGAACAGTAGAACATTATGAACGGTGCTACTTACTGACTTTAATAGGATAGTTGACATATTTGAGATTGCTCTTGGATTACTACTACAAATTGACATTTTTCATGTTTAATGTTTATATTATAAAATAAAGAGGTATCCATTTTCTTTGCTGTGTTTTTCCAAGCCCTATATGGTTTTTTACAGGGAAGTCAGACTACAGCTACCATAAATGCTAAAAGAAATACATGTCTTAGGATTTTAAAATTTTAATTCTGTTTATACTTGCATAATATTTTCACGTAAAACAAAAAACAGTTTGGCAATTAAATGTGCAATTGTACTTGGTGGGAAAAAAAGCTGAAGTTTTACCAGCCTAGAAGTTACAATCCTGATTGGGTTTTTGTGGTTTTCCTCTCCTCCGGGAAATAAAGCTTTTCTTTTGTTTCCATTCTTACAGATAACTACCAAAGATTTCTAGCAGGCAATTTCAATCAGAATTCTCTTCAATTTTTTGTTATGTATTCCACATGGATTGTCATGGAATAAGTTTAGTTAGTATGTTCCCCGCTATTGCTTTGTTATTCCAGGTGCTCTTTGAACTGATGTGTCTCATATAGTGAGTAATCAAACATAGTAGTTGGCAGTCAGCAGTGTCTGTGAGATTATTAAAGAAATGGGTGTTAAACTTCCAAAATTCTCAGCATATTTCTAATAATGTAGTCATAATTGTCATCCTGTAGTTCCCTCCAATATATTACAAAAGACCACATCTCTGCTTGAAATACTTTAGTTTATTACGGATGATTAACAGAGTGATTACAGCTCATACTTGAAGGCTGACATTTGAAATCTCATTGCTGTGTCATCTTTAAGGAAAGAAATTATTCTCATAATTTCTCAATATGTTTACCATTTTATCTCTGAGTCACTTAACTATACCAATTCCTTTCTGCCTTCCAGAGGTCCTGTGCAGTATTACTTTTGATTTAGCTCCTTCAGAGCATGCTGTATAGTCATAATGGCAAAGTAGAAATGTGTAAGGTAACTGACTCCTTTTGGAACAGGAAGTCTCAGTTCAATAAAGCCCACTTCTGAAAACCTGCATATGATGTTTTTTCTCATGTCCAGGTAATGAAAAGGCTTTTTGAATTTCACTACATCAGATGAACATACATAAGTCTATGGGAACTGACAAGATGCATCCCAGAGTACTGAGGGAATTGGCTGATGTAGCTGCCAAGTCACTCTCCATGATATTTGAAAAGATATGGTAGTCAGGTGAAGTCCCTGGTGACTGGAAAAAGGGAAACATTGTGCCTATATTTAAAAAGGGTAAAAAGAAGGACCTTGGGAACTATCAACCTGTCAGCCTCACCTCTGTGTCTGGGAAGATCATGGAACAGATCCTCCTAGAAGCTATGCTAAGGCACTTGAAGGACAGGGAGGTGATTTGAGAGAGCCAGCATGGCTTCATCAAGGGCAAGTCCTGCCTGACCAACCTAGTGGCCTTCTATGATGGAGTGACTCCATCAGTGTACAATGGAAGAGCTACAGATGTCAACTCCCTGGATTTCTGTAAGGCCTTTGACACAGTCCCCCACAACATCCTTCTCTCTAAATTGCAGAGATAAGGATTTGATGAGTGGACTGTTCAGTGGATGAGGAATTGCCTGGATGGTCTCATCCAGAGGGTAGTGGTCAATGGCTCAGTTACCAGATGAAGGACAGTGATGAGTGGTGTCCCTCAGGGGTCCATACTGGGACGAATACTGTTCAATACCTTCATCAATGACACAGACAGTGGGATTCAGTGCACCCTCAGCAAGTTTGCAGATGACACCATGCTGAGTGGTGCAGTTGACATGCCTGAGGGATGGGATGCCACCCAGAGGCACCTGGACAAGATCAAGAAGTGGGCCCATGTGAACCTCATGAGGTTCAACAAGGCCAAGTGCAAGGTCCTGCACCTGGGTAGGGGCAACCCTGGGTATCAATACAGGCTGGGGGGTGAAAGGATTGAGAGCAGCCCTGCAGAGAAGGACTTGGCAGTACTGGTGGATGAAAAGCTGGACATGAGCCGGCAATGTGCGCTCACAGCCCAGAAGGCCAGTTGTATTCTGGGCTGCACCAAAAGAAGCGTGGCCAGCAGGTTGAGGGAGGTGATTCTGCCCCTCTACTCTGCTCTGGTGGGACCCCACCTGGAGTACTGTGTCCAGCTCTGGAGCCCTCAGCACAGGAAAGACATGGACCTGTTGGAGCAGATCCAGAGGAGGGCCACAGAAATGATCAGAGAGATGGAACACCTCTCCTATGAAAGAAGGCTGAGAGAGTTGAGGTTGTTTAGCCTGGAGAAGAGAAGGCTGCGGGGAGACCTTATGGCAGTCTTTCAGTACTGAAAGGGGGCTTATAAGAAAGATGGGGACAGACTGTTTAGCAGGGCCGGTTGCCATAGGGCAAGGCGTAATGGTTTTAAACTAAAAGAGGGTAGATTCAGACCACATATAAGGAAGAAATTTTTTACAATGAGGGTGGTGAAACACTGGAAGAAGTTGCCCGGAGAGGTGGTAGATGCCCCGTCCCTGGAAGCATTGAAGGTGAGGCTGGACGGGGCTCTGAGCAACCTGATCTAGTTGAAGATGTCCCTGCTCATTGTAGGGGGGATTGGACTAGATGCCTTTTAAAGGTCCCTTTCAACCCAAACTATTCTATGATTCTATGACTTACTGACATCCTCTGTTGCCTTTTGGCAAAAATTCCAACAGAACAATGAACGGAATAATTAGAATCAATAGAAAGGATGATTTTTGTCCTCTGCGTTTGTATTATTATCAATATGTTTGCTCAAAAAAATGTTTTATGTAAAGAAGTATCTCTATTTCTTTAAATGCAATTGCCCTTTTCACGTACGTAAGCTTGTGAAATCATTCAGATATTCCTAATTTTTTATTCACTAAAGCTTCATTGGAATAATCAAATAATTTCTTTTAGTCCTCTTTCCCAAGATAATAGAAATCTACTTTGCATTTGTAGAGTGTGTCCCACTATCTGCCATTTCCTTCTCTCTTTAGTCCAATTTCCCTCAAGCATTTTTCAAATATAAATATCTGTACAGAGGATAAATGACATCAATGAGTAGAATCCTATGATATAAATTCACTTCTGTATAGCTGTCAAAATATATCTCAGAGGAGGGAATCGGGCGTAAATAATGAATACATTTCAAACCTCTAAAAAAACTGTCAGCCCCAAGGCACTTTACCCATTGTGGTGCTCTGGCCCCTCTGTACTTTACTGTGAATAGTGTTCAGGTGCTTTAGCAGCTCCTGCATGAGCCTGTTGCACATTTCACATCATCCTTCTCTGCTTCAGTAGAGGGACATCAATCACACTACAGTGAAAGACCGTAGTAACATGAACAAAACTTTCAGTGCTACCTTCATATCTCTCTGTTTAGCAAACATGGAATAGAAGGACTTCAACAACTTCTCATGTCAGAAAGGCCAAGAAAGCAAGCCTTCCCAATAGTTGTAGCTTGGAGCTTAGTGTGATGGTTTTCATGTCTCGTTAGTGCAGGAAGGATAGTTGGTCTATCTGGAAAACTGAAGTAAAGGTAAAATTCATCACGAAGAAACAGACTTTCTTTGTGTAGGGCAGACTGTGAGGTAGTAATTGTAAAACAAGCTATGCATCCTAGATGACATAGACAGGCTTAAAGGACTCCAGGATTGGCCGCGGGATTATCGTTACCTGACTTTAACCAGCTAAAAGTTATCTGGATTTTGCTAGTCATGTAGGCTCTTTTATAATCAGTGAAAAAGGACAAACACTCTCATAAGAAGATTCATCTACTCATCTTAAACAGATGTCTTTTGATGGAATAAACTCCACTTAAAAGTGATTCACTTCTCTTCATTGACCACAGAAGGATCTTATATGACTAATCTAGTGTAAGTGATAGTTTTAACATTACTGTACTTTAACAAGAGGAATAAAGAAGTGAATTGAGAGGAAAGTACTCAAAGACCATGATTTCATCTATACTCAAGCTTGGCTCATATTATACTATCATACAAATTTGTACTTAAGGCTTATAAACACATAAGTTTAAGTGTCTTTAGTCTGTACATTTAATGGATCTTCTTTCACAGCTGATTTCTCCATACTTGGGAAATGGTCAGTATTTATTTTATTGCACATAGAAATAGTATAGTTTCTAGTCCAAGTGGCTTTTAAGCCTCTATTTAAAGAGTAGAATGCAGATTACTACTGAATTGAGATAAATAAATGTTCTCCTTTGAACGAAAAATTTGCTTAGCGTGATTACTGGAATGAATTTGTGTGGATCCTGTCTACGTTTCTGGATTTGAAAAAGCATCTGGGACTGAACTACGTAAAATATTTATCTAGAAACTTGAATCCATCTAACATACCTTGCCAAACCTACAAACATCAGTCCAGAACCATGGTAGCTGGCAGAATTTATGTGATGCTATTTCTACACACTGAAGAAATCTCCAATTTCATCAGCAGGAGCTGGCCCAGGGCCTGCCACTACGATTTCATTCTGCAATATCCATTTTCTTTAGTCTAAACAAACCAGTATGCTCAGCCCAAGTCAAGACAGTGCAGAGTTCTGTAACACAGTCGTTGCATCCATTCACGCAAGCTCTTTTCCAGTGTTCAGTTCATCGAGAGTTTAACCCTATGTTGGATACATTTTTCATATTTATGCCTTTCATTTTCAGCTTATGGAACAGTGAGGGACCCTTGTATCATCTAGACCAACTTCTTATAGAATCATAGAATCATAGAATTGTTTAGGTTGGAAAAGACCTTTAAGATCATCGAGTCCAACCGTTAACCTAACACTGCCAAGTCTACCACTAAACCATGTCCCTAAGCACCACATCTACCTGTCTTTTAAATCTCTCCAGGGATTGGGACTCAACCACTTCCCTGGGCAGCCTATTCCAGTGCCTGACTACCCTTTCGGTGAAGAAGTTTTTCCTAATACCCAATCTAAAACTCCCCTGGTTCAACTTGAGGCCATTTCCTCTTGCCCTATCACTTGTTACTTGGGAGAAGAGACCAACCCCCACCTCGCCACAACCTCCTTTCAGGTAGTTGTAGAGAGCAATAAGGTCTCCTCTCAGCCTCCTCTTCTCCAGACTAAACAACCCCAGTTCCCCCAGCTATTCCTGATAAGACTTGTACTCTAGAACCTTCACCAGCTTCGTTGCCCTGTCCAGCATCAAAATGTCTTTCTTGTAGTGAGGGGCCCAAAACTGAACACAGTATTTGAAGTGTAGCCTCACCATTCTTGGATACTGTTCTTGCATAGTAATGACAACAAGCCTTCCGCAGAATAATTGAAACTTATTTATCAGAGGAAAAAAAAATCCAGTTAGAATAAATGATGAAGAATCAACTGTAATATTTGTTAGGAAGAATCAATAGTTAATTGTAGAAGAAAACTGGGAACCGATAGGGAGATTCAGAAAGATTGCTTATGTTAACAGAATAAGAAAATGTTTTTTTCCAGCAGTGCTCTGGTGGGGAACATGGGAAGATTTTATTTGTCAAGGATGTTGTAGTAATCAGACTACCATATGATAAAGTCTCAATGGAGATATTATACAAAAAAAATTTGGATGTGAGGATCCTAGTGAAGTCCAAACAAAGTATGATATCCATTTTCCTTTTTCTTATTAAAGCTTCTTAATAATTTTGAGGAACCTCAGCACTTATAAGGTATTAAACAAGGATTAACAAGATACAGTGCTAGCATCCTTCTGACTTTTTATAAGGATATTTTATGGTTTTGCGTGCAACTCATTCAGCCTTCAGATTCTGTAAGAATCTTAGCTTTCATTAGAAAGATCAAATTTTAGTATCATGACTTAGGTGAAATATGTCAAGGACACTCTGAAAACTGAAAAGCCAACTGGAGAATAAAAATTTCCCCAGATGTATAATTTAAATTAAAAAAAAAAA
This sequence comes from Nipponia nippon, assembly GCF_047370975.1. NCBI lineage: Eukaryota > Metazoa > Chordata > Aves > Pelecaniformes > Threskiornithidae > Nipponia > Nipponia nippon. Next base: position 17,009,099 of record NW_028262290.1, on the reverse strand, counting down.
AATGTTCAGGACTTCTATGTCATACGTGGACCTAAGTCATAACTTTTGAAATTGACAATACTGCAAAAGTCTTTCACGTTTCTTCTTCTTTGGAAGAAGAAGGCTTTGGAAGCCTTGGGGAGAAACAGCTAGATTCATTTGCAAGTTGGGAGCCATTGCTCTAAACCTTATTTCATTTTCTCCTGGCTCTCATACACAGTAGTGATTCCTACTCACATCCTTTTTTACATATGCCATCTCCTATCTCTGCTTTTCTGGATGTTTTGCTTTCAGTCAGTTACTTTAAAAATGTTACATTTTCTCTGCTTGCTACCCTAATTTAAACAAAACTGTTTCTATATAATGAGAAAGTGAGAAGCAGCAGAGATTTTTTTTTTTTTCCTGACTCCTACAAATTTGCCTGAAACATTTAAGGAAACACAAGGTCTTGTTTCTATTACATGAGGTTTTTTTTTTTTTTTTTTTTTTTTGCTTAACATCTTTAGAATGTCTATCAAACTGTGAAGAGCTGTCAGTGCTATCAAACCTCCAAGCTAGTCTTATAAAGCTGTAAATTTTATGGAGCTTTACAGAGTGTAACTGAACTAATTTAAATACTGGTAGTTCAAAGTTCTTAAAATGCTTTTCAAAATGGCAGGATTATTAATTATAATCACATCTGATTTGCAGGCATAATCTTCACATAGTGTATTTTATTAGTGTAGCATGTTAAGCCAGGTTATAAAACCAAAGGAACATGGTCTGGGAAGATTATACTCTCAGAATTTGAGTCCTTTAGAATCACCAAACTGCAGAGCTCCTGACAGTCACCCAAATGTACATCTTCTGTCATTCTTCTGTCACATAATTTACCATGGGTATATACTACCAACCTAAAGGAAATGTTTAAATTGCTGTTATATAGCAGTGTTGATCTGGCAGCACACATCAGTCAATTCCTGCCTCCTTGTTTTAGGTGTCAGGCAAATATATAGCCCAAATGAAATTGTCAATTCCAGTCATCTGGAATGATACAATCACACCTTTGGGTTACTTTGCAAGATGCAGCACAATAACAGACCCTGATTATTCTACTGTCCTTACATTCAGTATACCAATTTCTCTTGACTTATGATATTAACATACAGAAAATTACACAGAAGAGAATAAAAAGAGAAAGAGGTAGGAGGAGGCACTACATATCTGAGAACTGCTGAGCAGGGACAAGATTCAGCTGCCAAGAGAGCAAGCCTGTCTACGCTTAGTGAGGGAAGTGTCTGGGGGATAGCATGATGGAGGCGGCTTTCACACAATCTCTGTGAATGCTGCATGACCAAGGTCCATCTCAAGTGACTGTAGGCAAATGCAGGCAGGATGTGAAACAGGATGATGTGAAGTTCTCCATCATATTCTGCTTCACTGAGCTGCTGCTTGTATGGTTAGCTCTTATTTTTCCCCCAACATTTTCAGAAAAAGCTTGGAAAAACAAGTTGAACATGAGTCAGCACTGAGCTATTGCAGCAAAGAAGTCCAAAGGCTTAATGGCTGTATTAGCAAAAAAAAAAAAAAAAGAAAGAATAGATTTTAATTAAGGACAGTAAAAGACAAAACAAAAAAACTACAAAACAAACTTACCCTTGAAACCCTGTAGTAAAGCTCTAATGACATTATTCACAGTGGAAAAATAAGAACTTACCATAAAAGCAGAGCAAGTCAGTGAAGTAGAGTATGATAAAAGTTATGAATTTCAATTATCCTGAAAATATGTCAATATGTCACGAATCTGCTAAAGACATGTTTAGAAAATAGTGTTGGAGGCTTTCCAAGATAACCTTCACTGACTGCTTTGACGTACAATAAAAAGGTGGGTTTTGCCCTTCAAGATTGCTCTTATTTTAGAGGACATGTAAACTTGTGCAAGGGAGATGAAAAAAAAACCTGAGGAAAAGTTAAAATATTTCCTGCTAAAGTTCCTCATAATGGAATAATGTTATCTTTTTCTTCTGAAAGTCCTATTTTGAATGATTCCTTTCCTGTTCTTTGGCTCAGATGAATGTTGGAAGAATGTCTGTGCAGCAATGTTATAAAAATAAAAAGAAATCATGGAATGATGCAATCCTCTTTGAACACCTCAGCATCATTTAGTCAGCACAGCCTTACATTGTTTATGGAGTTACCTTTTAGCAATATCTATTTTTAAAGGAAAAAAAAATCACTAAAAACTTGTGTAATTCTTTTTCTCAAATGTGGAAATTTCTCCTGAACAAGATGATCTAAAATTCAGGAGCAGTTACATTCATTACCTCATAGGACAAGAGTTCTACAGAGATAGTAGGAGCTTTTGGTCCTCCCACATACTCAATAGGGTAGGACACTTCATTCTTTCTTCCTCAGCACTGGAGACTTTAAAGATTTAACACACAGAGTGTTAAGATTCCTTCTAGAAATTGTTGATGAAGTACCCTGAAATGAACACTGTGACTGAAGAAGGTAGAAGTCTTGTAGAGCAAAAGCAAACCCTCTGCTAATCTATCTTGCATCATTGTTCTGCGGTTCGTTCTCTCTGTAATGTTTGGAATAAATGGAAAAATGCAGAGGTAAAATAATATTTGTATGATAAATGTTTTTTCCCATAATGATTCTAGTATATGTAATGGTGGGCTTAAAAATAATACAGAAAACCTATACATGTTTTGAATACCACTGGTGTCACCTCTCAGGAATTTTACAAGCAATTTACCTTGGAGGGGGAGGAGTGCAGGGAGTAAAATAAAAGTAAGCATCTAATAAATGAACAATAAATCAAAGACTGAGTTTCTGTCAGCCTTTTATGGCTAAGAAATGTATGTGTCACATGACAAACAATGACACTACATAATGGTATAATTTGTATTAAGACTAAGAAGAAGGAATACGACACCAAGCTGAGTGGTGCAGTTGACATGCCTGAGGGATGGGATGCCACCCAGAGGCACCTGGACAAGATCAAGAAGTGGGCCCATGTGAACCTCATGAGGTTCAACAAGGCCAAGTGCAAGGTCCTGCACCTGGGTAGGGGCAACCCCGGGTATCAATACAGGCTGGGGGGTGAAAGGATTGAGAGCAGCCCTGCAGAGAAGGACTTGGCAGTACTGGTGGATGAAAAGCTGGACATGAGCCGGCAATGTGCGCTCACAGCCCAGAAGGCCAGTTGTATCCTGGGCTGCACCAAAAGAAGCGTGGCCAGCAGGTTGAGGGAGGTGATTCTGCCCCTCTACTCTGCTCTGGTGGGACCCCACCTGGAGTACTGTGTCCAGCTCTGGAGCCCTCAGCACAGGAAAGACATGGACCTGTTGGAGCAGATCCAGAGGAGGGCCACAGAAATGATCAGAGAGATGGAACACCTCTCCTATGAAAGAAGGCTGAGAGAGTTGAGGTTGTTTAGCCTGGAGAAGAGAAGGCTGCGGGGAGACCTTATGGCAGTCTTTCAGTACTGAAAGGGGGCTTATAAGAAAGATGGGGACAGACTGTTTAGCAGGGCCGGTTGCCATAGGGCAAGGCGTAATGGTTTTAAACTAAAAGAGGGTAGATTCAGACCACATATAAGGAAGAAATTTTTTACAATGAGGGTGGCGAAACACTGGAAGAAGTTGCCCAGAGAGGTGGTAGATGCCCCGTCCCTGGAAGCATTGAAGGTGAGGCTGGACGGGGCTCTGAGCAACCTGATCTAGTTGAAGATGTCCCTGCTCATTGTAGGGGGGATTGGACTAGATGCCTTTTAAAGGTCCCCTTCAACCCAAACTATTCTATGATTCTACGATTCTATGATTCTATGATTCTATGATTCTATGACTCTATGATTCTATGATTCTATGATTCTATGAATGGTAGGGAACCAAGACATATTTTCAGAGATCAATTCATACCCCATAGAAAACCAGTGGAAAGGGAGATTATTAAAAAATTTCCCTGGTGAATGATTTGGCACTGGGAACTGATACTTAGAGTACAAATTGTTCAGGATTTGTTGCCTCAGCTTGATGACTAGGAGTTGCCATGGAAGGAATCTTGAAAAGCCATTAAGGAGCAGGCAAAATCTCAAGTAAACTTATGGGCTGTGGATTTTTCCTCCTCTTTGTATTCCTGTTTCAAGTATTGTTTTCCAGAACCTCACCTCATGTGCTTTTGATAGATGAAAATCTATGCTTTTTTGACAGAAGCAACTTTTGCGTATAATGTACATCTATAGTGTTAAATAATTTATCTCTACCGTTCAGTCCCAGGTGTTGGTCTACTGATCATCCAAAATGCATAAATAGTAGTTTATTCCTAGATTATTTCTTGGTATAAACAAATAATTTTCTTCTGGAGTGAAATCTGTGTGTGGTTCCAGACTTCTCTAGGTTTCTGGTGTAATGGACATCAGGTTCAGCTTCTGCTGCGTTTCTTCTCCAGTACAATTCCACCATAATGTCACTTTTAGGAGACACAGCACTTACTCTCAGTTTTATACCATAATCAGCTTTCTGGTACACTATATCATAACCATCTTACCTGGTTGCTTCAGACTGAAGCCTTTTAATCCCAGTTGTACAACCACAAGACATAAAGACTCAACAAATTCTAAATAGGCTGGAAACAGTCAATCTGCTACAGAGAGGATATTCATGTGCAGTGTGGTGTTCCTGTCTAGAGTAGATATATTTGGCAGTCTAGGCATACCTCTACTGAACTATTCATATTGTAGGCTAAAAATACTTTTTTCTATCTCTTAGAGCATCTGGATGTATACTGATGTGGTAACTAACCCATGTCACTTTTAATGGGAAACAACATTTAAAATACTTTTGCATATCATATAGCTACTGCCCAGTGGTTCTGAATAAAAGGTCTGACTGACAGACTTCTTGATTTTTTTCAGTAGTGATGTGATTATATCAAGTGTATCCTGAAAAAAGAAACCACCGTTTTACAGAATGTTAAGGGTTGTTTGGGTTTTTTTTGATTGGTTGGTTGGTTGGTTTTTAAAATCATTATATAATTCCTGTAATATATTTCATTTATAATATTCTGTGCTTTTGAGCATTTTCTTCTGATTACCATAGGCTATGTCAAAACTGGGGGATTTTTGAGTTCCTGGATGATGATGTGAAATCAGCTGCGTCTCAAATATGTCGGTCTTTTCTGAGACTTAGTTTGCATTGGAAAGAAAATTGAGGAATGCAGATTTAAAAGAAAGTGAGCTCAGCCTTTCTTTGGGAGTCAGATCGACAGTTCTGGCAAGATCACAGTCCACAGAGATGTGCCCTTTGATCTGGAAACAAATTTAGCTGTCCAGTGGTGTAATTTGAAAAAAATACATTTTAATCACAGGTGTAAAACACTATCTTCTCTCTACATCTTCAAAAATATTATTTAATTCCCTTAGATTTATGCCCACTTTTCAATGCCATGTCTTTTATTTTCTTGGATTTACTGGAATTAGGCCAAATAATCTTCTATTCCCTCCTATCCTTCTGCTTTATCCCTTAAACCCACACAGAGGAAGAGCAGTAAAGAGATCATCCATGAAAACAAAAGTACAGACAAATCAGAAGTTTAGCAAACTTGAGTTATGCACAGTTTCAGCTCATTTAAAATCATTCTATTTTGATTTCAGTTAAAAGGTGATAACCTTTTTTTGCTTCTGAATACAAGAATATATCTTGTTGAACAAATACATATAAACGGTGATCACTGGTTCTCCGTGACTTCAATTTTTCTTCGGTTCTCACTGCTCTTTCTGATATGTTTTTACCAACAGAGTAGGAAAAACTGGAGTTTCTTTTATTCTATGTCATATGAATATCAGTTTTCTAAAAAGACAAGTGGTATTAGTACAAATACATAACATTTCATTTTCAATATATTATTCCTACATACACTTAAGTTATACAGTTCTTGACATTAAATTCAGGACATGTAGGAATTGTATATGTAAATCATTCCATTGGTTTTACTAGAAGTACTCATCCAAGCAAGCAGTAAATATCCTGGTCTTTGCTGGTCTTTAATTTTGCACTGAATATTTTTTTTTTTTTAATTCTAATCCTATAAGGACAAAAACATAATTTGGTTTCAGATCTGATCTTTATCAATTATAAGACATACATTTGCGAAGATTTATATTTGAGGCAAGAAATTTCAGAACAGTAATCATGAAATATGTGGGGTTTATAATTTAGATTTTTATCCTTGAATCTCAAGTATCTGGGACAGTAGTATGGAACAAGGCACTTTCTCTGTTATTCAGTTATGAGATGAGAAGAAAACCCTATATCCCGGTGTTCTGAGAGCCACAGACTTTTTCAGCATGTCTTAGTATAGGTTCATCTGATGAAATGTGATCCAAAAAAACCTTATTCCTCCTCTTAAAAAACAGGTTCCTCCACATAATTTGGCTGCCTCTGCTGAGAAGCTCTTAAATTCCATCATATAACAAAAGAAATTATTAGGCTCTAGATTTCTAAGAAAATATAAAGACTAAAAAAAAAAAAAATCGCAGAGCTAAACCAGTAATAGTTTTCTGAAATGAAATAACAGTAATCAGTGGTAGAAGATGAAAAAGAAAACTTATATTTGGAACAAGAAACATTCTAAGGAAAAAAAAAATCTGTTTTAAGAGAAAGTGTAAGTCCTAAAAAAACCCATTAGATCGTGAGACATAGTCTTACTAAACATATTAAGAAAATTTCCTTAGGGAATTAAGAAGAAATCAATGCATATTGTGTTTTAATTTAAGCATTTCCTTGTTATGTTAGTAGTTTACATATTACAGAGCCATGGAAGCAGAAAGTTGCTTGTTGAGAGTATAGGAAATGGTATGAGTGAAAACAAGCAAGTAAAAGTAAGATACATTTTTAAAAACAGTTTTCCAGACTAATCCTTTTAGATCTTGCTTGTATCACAGAGCTCTTTGTTTAATGAATGTATTTGCTAAAATGTAATACAATGGTGGCAAAACTAATCTGAGGATTTTACAGTGCTACCAATAATCCATTTGTCACTAGATAGTAAATTTACCCATACTTAACTACATTAACATCTAATTTATTATTTTATTCATTTATACATTCAGAAAGTCAGTCAGTCTGATTGAAACAAGAGGACACTGTATTCAAAATATGATCAGAAAAATATTTTGGACTCAAGATCATCCAGTCAGCATACATTGTAACAGACAACATTGGAGCCATATAAACAATATCTGCATAGAGGCTGAAAAGCCCATACAATGAAAAGTCATTTTAGTGGAAGCCTTAGAATACATACTTAATATTCATCATAAGATATAACTTTGTTTTCCCATTATATACTCAAGGGCTTTTCTAGCTACTGATTGCCATCTGTAAATGAGGAATTCACAATATACAATTGACACAACTCAGGAAAGTGGTATGTCATTTGATTATATTAATTGCTTTTTGCAATCACTGTGAGCGATTAAAAAAAAAAATTATATGCTTTCCCAAAGTCCCTTTCCTTGTGGAAGAAAGAGCACTCCAAAAGGTCAATGGGAAAGAAGAACAGCTGGTAAAGAGACAACTGACCATCCCTCTCTCCTCCCCTGCTTCTCTTATGCATACTCATGCACACATATCCAAACCGCCCACCCTTCTGTTTGTCTGAGCTGAAAGCATCTGCAGTGAGGAGTCCTCTGATCAATTCTCTCTTACTTTTCAGAAACAACCATCTCCAATGTGGTCCTGGTTTAAGGGACTAAAGTAAAAATATGGTCATCTCAATGTGCTTCTTACAAGTGGCTTTTTTGAGACCTTCTGAAAATACATTTTCCAGAACTGTTATTCTATAACCTTCCTTATTTGCTAGTGTAATGATAATATCCTGCCACAAATGGAGGCATGACAGTTTATGATTTTATGTCATTTTTCACGTTGTGAGTGACAGCAAGACACCTGGACTATCCCAAGAAATGTGCTATATGAAAGTACATGCTGGAGTCACCGTCCCACCATCCTTTGAAATGTAGCTGTGGCAGTACATTGTACCTGGTAGCTTGACACACAGAATAAAGTAAGGGTAGGTATGAAGTCAAAATCAAATTAACAGCCTATGGCATCCAGTACTGGCTAGATGAATAACTATTTTGTGGTTTTTACCTTAAAGCACTGTGAACTTAGGTAAGGTAATGACAAAGGTACTTCCCCAGAGGCTTCTCAAAAACATAAGAGAGCCTAAATGTTGTTACTGACCTTCTGTCATTAAAAAGGCCAAGCATTGTCTGGGCAAAAGAGGTCAGTTTTTAAGTGAGCAAGCATTTGGGAAGCTCTCATTCAATAATAAACCAGCCATATCAGAGAGAAGAAACAGAAAGAGCTAGAAACCAGGCAGGAAAACAAGTTAGGTTATTTTGCTAGTTGCCCCCAAAATAACTTTTCTGTAAACAAAAGCAAAAGCAAAAACAAGCCCTTAAATATTGACAGTTGCAAAAATAAGGTAAGCCAATAACCTCATTTGGAAAAAGAATAATCAATAACTAAGCAGTCTAGCTATGAGGCCATTAGATTTTTCTTACTATCAGATAGATTCTGAAAATAAAATAGATCAGAAGGAAAGCAGAACAGCTCAGTTCCTACCAAACTTTCACCAACCTATACCTGTAATATCTTAAGAAAAAAGGGAAAATGTTTTGTCTGCTTGTAAATTGTTGCAGTTAGTTCATCAGAATTTGCAAAATAAATTCTCTTGGTATAGGCTACCAATTTCATTCCTGTATTCAGCTAGGAGGGACTGTGTTTTTCCAAAATGGAGTAAATTTTTGTGGAGCAAATTTTTAATGCCAACCCTCTTGTGAATCAGAATCTTTATACTAACAAACAAAAGAAGGAAAATTTGCAGTCATCTTAGTTCAAACAAGGAAGTTTTTGCTGATCTTGGTGATTCCTAAGAAACAAACTAGCATTTCAGAAGACTAGCTGGTTCACAATTGGCTTTCTCTAGAGAACAGACATTTTGGATGTTTTGTAGTTAAGGCTCACCAGGCAAAGCTTGAATGTCTGCAGCCACGAATGATGCCTGTACTTACTCAGGACCCAGACTGGTCTAGGCAGCTACAGTCAGTATTCATAACAAGTTTTCACACTATTTAACTTGTTAAAAAAATTATGCATAATACAATAGTTTCCAAAACACAGATTCAGTTATATTAAGTCTGTAATTTCTGAGAAGCCCCATTGTTTTATTCTGAAGCTCTGTGTCCAAATGCATCTGAGCTAAAAAAGTAGCAAGGAAAAATATGGCTTCATCTCACACTTCCTGTGAGATGTGGTTTGGCTGCTCAGTTCATGTCACTTAGGAATTAGACCCCCTTGTGAAGGTTCAGAGTCATTGGGCGTGCTAAAATGCAACAATGATTTAGTTATGCATCACCCCTTTTCTGGAACATCTGTTATACTGAGAAAACTGGGAAATGGTGCCATACCACGGAATAACTGCAGGGCTCCAGATGTTTCCTTAAACTGCAGGATTATTTAGCCACCACTGTAAGATTTCTAGACAGGTGTTCTCATGCTCTGTCACACATTAAGAAGAACAGAACCTTGGTGTTGTGTAGGTCCAGTATTCTAATCTCATAGCAGAAATGTCTCTAAACTTGGTTTGGCTTTGCAGAAATGTAAATTCTGATGAGAGGCCTGAAGAACAGGTGGCAGGGTCAATGTCACTGTTAAAATCCTGAGAGAAGAAAAGCTTCATGTCTGGACATGTCTTGCAGCACTGCAAGACTGATTTGAGTAGCTCCATTTAGTTTTCAGGGTACTGATAAGCTAGAGCACTGTGAGTCAGTTTGTTCATCTGTGTTCTTGGAATTCTCCTGCAATCTGTCCAGAGGTTGCTTTGGCTCGATTGAGGCAGACCCAGTCAGTGGAAAGCAATCATTCTCTTTTCCGCATTTGATCCAAACTCATGGGAGCTTTCGTCATAGTAATCATCCTTCTTGCTAGATCAGGCCAATCTTGTGTGACACTATCAACATTCCACAGTCATAGAGAAAATTAAGGAGAAAAAAAAATACTATAAATCCATTCAGGCTGCAGAAAAAAGTGATGGAATATGAATTTCTAAGAGGATGGTTTTTTAAAAAAAAAAACTCCTTCTTTGTTATATAAACAGTTACATTTTTGTAATTACTTTTACAATTACTTCCTCTCTTCCTACAGCAAATTCCATAGGTTAAGGACTGTAAAATACCACTAATAACTCAGAGTGCAGGCAGACTGGCCATAAAACGGTCTACAGCTGGCCACATATGAAGGTGTCTACAGAGCTCTGGAAGATCAGTGGTGTCACTTAGGACTATCACGGTGCACAAAGTAAAGAAACCAATCCAGGGAAAAGTTGTTAATCTTATCATTTTTGTAAGCAGCTCACTGAAAGTTCTCCGTGTTAGTAATTTGGTTAGACATGAGGCAAATCTACTGACAGCTATTAATATTTTCCACTGACAGGGAAAGCATGTAGTTTTACCTTGCTGAGGTAAGCATTAACTATTTCCAGCGTGAAATTAGTTTTCTGTCATGTTGCCTTAAAAGTATTCATTGTGTTAACATTATTGTCAGTAACTTGACTTGCTAGACTGTTTGTGCAAAAACAGGTTTCTGGAGGTAACACCCGGTGCTGAAAAAAATTAGAAAGAACTTTATAGAAATGCTATTTGTCTGATCTAATAAAAAATACTTAAAAATCGACACACTATGCCCAAAAGATTACGTTTAGGCTACTTTATCACCTTTGCCTAATGATTGCTGATCTGATGTAGTCTTACCATACAAGTCAATCTTCACTTGAAAGGTTACACAGGCAGTTTGTGCTTTTATGTATTTTTACGCATGCTTAAACTTAGAGCTCTAGCAGTAAAATATCAGTTACTCCTCTGAGTCATATTTCTCAATTATTCTTTCCCATGATGGCCTCTAAGAAAACATTAAATAAACTATAAAAAGAGAACATGTTAGAAGATTGATGCAGATGAAATATCTTACAGTGGTAAACTGCAGTTCCTTGAGCTGACTGTACTAGTGCTGTCTTAAATCTGAGTCTTGAAACTTGACTCCAGATATTCAAAAAAGATACAGTATGAAATATTATAATGGCTGATGTCTCCTAGGCACCTTATGATATATACGACTGCTTTGACCTCTCTCATGTATCCAGGATCCCTACATATAGCATAAAGAGATTATCAAATGTCATGAGGGAGCTCTCTCAGCTGGCCAGAAAGGATGCTGAGAAAAGAAGTGCCTTACAGAAGGGTGACAATGATGAGGATGTTTACCCAGCAAACAGAAGCAGCTTGGTTCACTGTATTGTGGTACAAGAAGGGAGGAAGGATTCCTGGGGCTGGAATGGGAGAGGGCAGAGAATTAATGACACCGTCTTCTCGCAGGTAAAATTGTGGGAGGGATTTTTGTATTTAAGCATCGGATGAAACAAGGAAGGAGTTATGCAAACAGAAACAGAACCCTCTCCTTGTTATACTGCATCTCTGTTTCTGGTCTTGCTGCACACCTTATTAAGAGAGGTAGAGAATTTGACGACACTTCTTCTTTACAGGCAATGATTGGGGTTGGTTCTTTCGCAGAAAGAAAAACTCATATAATAGTTCATATGAGAAACCATCATATTTGATATTTTCTGGATAAATCATATAAGTATTAGCTGTTCAATGAGAAGGAAACCCATCACTTCCTTCATGATTCAGCTTTTTTAAAAAGTCAGCTCTGGTCAGCACTGTATTTTGTGAGGTGTGTTAGGCGTGGTCTAACAACAGCCGTGGGCTTGAATCCTGCAGAGCCCCGAGTGTGGACTACAGACAGTTTCAGAGTCTGTATTGGGCATGGGCATGCTCTGGATGGTGAGCTGTATGGCCCATCAGAATCTGGCCATATCTAAGAACACACAGAATGTGTAGAAACTCAGTAGCTTTAAAGTTAACAGAGGAGCAAAGTAAGAGTTCTCAGCACTGCAGTTATTAAGTATCTTAGACTTACTTTGATATCTAAAACCTTGACTAGAACTTGCCTTAATTTATCAGCTTTTGTCAAACACCAAACCTTTTTGTTTTGCTGCTTCTGAGTAAAAATTAATAAAGTAAAATCTGACCTACAAGAACCAATAAATCTGAGTGTGGAATGTTAGTTGCAAAATTATCTCCTGAGCACATCTTTAAGGCTATTTCTGGTTGAGATTTTGCTCAAGTAAAGCAAGAATCTAATTTAAATACTACTGTAGTTTAAAGTTTTCATATGAATCACCACATACAGAATAGTTATTGAATTCAATATTACGCTATTAAAAGCAGATATATAATTTATGTTTTACTTTCCCTTAAAGAGATTTTTTTAGATAATGAAACAGTGTTTAGAAAATGCTATAGTTAATAGAAAACAAAATTGACAAAGAAGAAATTAAATCAAGATGGCTACAACTATTGCTTTCCTTTAAAGGAGAACTGCTGCTCTTTTTCAGTCATTTTGGTTTATGTGGTTCTATGTTTATATGTCAACTTTATATTCAGAAAGAATTCAACAAATACATGCAAGGGGCAGAGGACTTTTTTCTGAACATTCACAATTTCCTTCAATAAGTATAGGAGGATGCACTAAACAGAAAAGTTCAATTTGTATTCAGTTATTCTTTATTTTACTTCTATTAAACCTTTGCCATGCAGAGATTGGCATTGTTTGATGTTAAATCAGGAAATAAGAAATAAGAAATAAATACATCTTTATTAATTTTATAAAGGAAAGAAACTGGCTTCCTAACTCAGAATTAAATTCAACCTGTACATATTTAGTAGAAAATAATTATGTTATCTCTATTTTATTTAGTTTACTTTTCTCATAAGGATGGATACAAGAAATGAAATTGCTGAATTAAATATTACAGTTACAATGAACAAATAACTATTATGGAATATTTAACTCAATTTACTAGAAACAGAATCCATAGCACATATCTCTGGAAATTAATACACCAACATATTTACTAGTGATTACTCTCATAGTTTGAATAAACTGCATATCTAGCAAACAAAAAATCTGTTTTTTGTGATATAAAATACTTAAAATTTATTAACAATAAGCAGACTCAGTCTGACTGTAAGGCAAATATGTAATTATTAAAGAAATACTATTTACAGAATTTATCCATCAAAATACCATCTATCCCATAAAAGAATAAACAATGATTTAAGACTTAATTATAATTAATTAATTCCATATAATTATTTAATTATAATTAATTGATTAGTTATCTTTCAAATTGTAACTCATTAAAAGTAGACATTGATACCATGACATACAGAGAATTCATTTTATCTTAAGCACATTTTCCTACACTTATAATAACTTTTTTTTCTGTTTGGCTATGCCCTCCTGTCTAAAGAACACGCTTCAAATCTTCAGCTTTCTACTTTTTTAAGAAAGTGGTTTTACTCAGCCAGTAAAAAGCAGCATGGATTAATCCAGCAAATTAATAAATATGTAAACTGTGGCACCATTGAGGACTTTGGGAAGCTCAAATGAAAGGGAAAACACAAAATGAAACAAGTGGATAAAAGCAAAATAGATTATAAAGACTGATACATATTTTTAATCTCTCAAGCACTGTTTTATCAAAGGTGTGATATTGCTTCAGTTTAGTAAAAAAACAGAACTTTAACAGCTTCTCTGGATTTGCAGCTTTATAAGCAATCTTAAGCTAGTCAGCAACATTTTTTTTCAAACACAATTTAGGCATGACATTTTAATCTCCATTGGTTTACTGGGTAATACAAAAATAAACTCTAAGACATTTTTAATTAGAAGGTATTTTTTCAATCTATCCTCTCTTCATCTATTACAAGGTGAGAAATTCCACACAGTGTCAGTAGAAAGGGTATAAACATTTTAGCACATTAATGATGAAATATTTGGCTTTTGTGATGTTTACGACTGTGATACAGGGAAAATTACATGCAATATCAGTTAAGCTTTTGCCCAAAGCCTCCCACATTTCCACAGAGGGCAGAATTCCTTTTACACATTGCAGGATTTGGAAATGTGATTCTTTTTTTTGTATAGACACTGCATTGCACACAGTGATTCTAATACTACTCTATGTAATCTCCAGGTAGGACAGACATATCTTAATCATGAGAATTATCTTCTCTCAGAATTGATAGTCTGATTACATGATACTAATCCTGTGTTGCATACAAAGGCAAGGGGCAACTTCTCTCATAACAGTGAAACAAAACAAAACAAAAAAAATTCCATCATTCTTTTTCAGTATAATTCAAAACAGACCAGGAATTTTATCTAGAGCATTCTACTCCACTGCTCCACAAGCTTAACCTAAAATGATTGAACTTTTGCACAGATTAAGTTGGATTTGCAGGGGTGATGGCAGCACCACACTCCCGTTGATTAGTCTCTCAGACACATTCATACATGATAAGCCATACCAAATAGTGTTGGTTAGTGCTCAGGAGCATTAACTACAGAGTTCTATCCTAAGAAAGACTGCTAAATGTTAGGAGGAAGTCTGTAAGTGACAGTTTGATGAGTAGAAAGTCATGTTCTTCAAAGCTCTATGGTGCCCAGTAATGGCACTTTGAACAATAATTTGTTGATAAAGCCAATAGACAATGGTACTGCTCCAATGAACTGATACAGCTATTATTTGATCAGAATAAATTCACGCAGGCTGAATTAGTCCTTTGCAAGAAAGTAAAGCTATATAGATATCCTGCCTGTAAAATAAATTTACCTGTCGTAAAGTCATGAGTGACCTGATCTAGCTTCAAAGTTGGATCTAAATTCAAAGCTGACCTTTCATTGACGAGGATATTGAATTAGATGATCTCCAGACATCCCTTTCAGCCTACCTTATTCTTTAAGTTTATGAAGTAAGAAAGTATAAGTATGTAAACTGAGGGAAACACAGATATATATGTTCATACAGATATTTTGGAAATTCAAGGACAGGAATGAATGATGAAGGAAAAATATCAGAAGAATAAAAGAATGATATCTGCACTCTTCATGCCATGTGATCTTCCAGAAAGTTAAACTACTCTATGCCATGTTTCGCTAGCTGAGATTTGCACAGCAGAGTGCAGTGAGAGCAAACTGCATGCAATCCTAGATTGTTTTTTTGCCTCCTCTCTCTTCCTGTGCCAATTTTGAAGCTTCATAGCACCAGGGGACCTCCTGTAAAGTTTGATGGTACAAAGAAAGCTATTCCAAACCCTCTGAATTGCATTTGCTTTGCCTGTCAAGTAAATACAGCAAAAATTCCTCCAAGTTCAGGGCTGTTTCTAACTGCAGAAAAGCAAGATACACCACAGAAACATTGATGAAGGCTTCTATTTAGAAACTGGTTTGTATTTACTATAAGAACCATTTCAGCCTGCCAAAAGCCATGAAGATTTGCAACTGGAACAGATGATCTTTCTGTAAAAAAAATTGCACATGATAAATCTTTTTCAGTCACAAAAATACTATGTAGTTGCAAATAATAGTGCAGAAACTATGATGGGCCCATCCAGGACACAAGTGAGCAAAGAATACAAGTGCTCTAATACTTCATTTCAAATATCAACATCCATTGTATTGCTGGTCACTACCTCTATCATTACTCCTACTTTATGTCAGGGGGATTACTGACACAGTGAAGTACTATCCAAGCACTGTCTAGCCCTCTCCAGAGCACAAGATAAAACCTTTCCTTTGTGATTGATATAAATAATGACCAAGTATAATTCCAGTCTTTTGAACTGCATTCCACAGTGGAATGAACACTTCCCAAAGAAAGGAAGACACAGCAACAGAAGGAGAAGTTAAGTTCCCCTCTCAAAAGTAATGATTTTGATTGTTAACATTCCCCCTCCCCTGGAGCTATTTTGCCTCTGGCAATTCTTGTGGTCTCAGTCTTGCTATGCTTTCTTCCCCTCTCCCCTCCCTATATCATTACTGCTGTTTCTTTGAGATTCAGTAAAGCCCTTACTTATCTACAGAATCCCAGAACACGTGAATGAAACTTAAAATCTTTTCAACTTACTTTCTCATCCTATATTCCTAGTGCTGCTTTCAAAATATTCATTAGAACAGGGTTTGATGAGAGGATCTCAAGATAACCAAGATTAGTCTGATTTACTTCTCAATTTTTTCTCCATTTTTTAAATTCTACCTGTAAGTATACAGGTAAGATATTCAGTGAGAAACTAAATATTCCAAACACTTTTGTTCATACTTAGATGTATGAATTTAAAACAGCAACAACAACCAAGCCTACCCACAAGGTGGATTCTCGGGGTATGGTGTCAAATGTTGTCTGGTAAAAGTTTCAGTGACAGAAAACGTGTCTCCATGCTTTTACTGAACTACAGGGAAAGAATATTTAGCAATAGTGAGTATGAAAGGACAGAAATATATTCTTTTTTGGGTGGTGACATTGGAGTATGAAGAAATTTTTAACAATCAACAGTTTTTAAATGCCAGAAAATCAGTGTGCTTTTTAAAAAATTTTTGAAGATATTTGAAGAAAAAAAAATTATTAATAACTAATCATGATGCATTAAGCACAAGAAAAATTCTTATTTAATTGAAAAGCAGAAAGAAACTGACAGTGCTAGAGCCTGAAGTCCCTTATTTATGAGTGCATCTTTTAGCAATTTATGCTTAGCATGGTGTGTGTTGGATGCCAGCACTAATATGCTAATATATTAGCATTGTCAGGCTAACTGAAATAAGTTATAGCTGAGTAAAATAATAGGAAGTCATTCATTAGAAAGGTTAAGTAGTGTGCAGAGCATTGTCTATGTATATAGCCAAAGCCATCAACATTAATTGCAAAGACTGTGATAGCAGAACTACTTCATAAAACGTTTGCTTTTCAAATATGCAGTGAGCTTTCAGATCACTCTGTGTTCTGCCTCAAACTAAATCCTGTAATATACATGTGGCTAAACCCAGAGACAGATGGAGACACTCTGGGTCTCCCGCTCTCAGTCAGGAGGAATTAGAGGTCTGTGTGTAGTTGCAGGGCTACGATCTCATTGGGATCCCAGAGATGTCATGGGGTAGCTCACACAACTGGAGTGTTCCAATGGCTGGATACTAGCTGTTCAGAAAGAAAAGGGCAGGACAGCAATGAGGGGGAGTAGCGCTTGATGTGAAGGAGCCCTGGCAATGCATGGAGATCTGCCTTGGGGTGAGCCAGCTGAGAGCCTACAGGTCAGTATTAGAAGGCAGACCAACATGTGTTGGTGTTGTGTCGGATGTCTGCTATGGACCACCTGATCAGGAAGAAGAAGCAGATGAGGTCTTCCTCAGACAACTGGAAGAAGTCTCATGTTCACAGACCCTAGTCCTCTTGGGGGACTCGAACCACCCAAATATCTGCTAGAGGGTCAACACAGCAGGGCACAAAGTATTCAGGAGGTTTCTGGAATACATTGATGACAACTTCATAACACAAATGATCAAGGAGCCAAGAAAGGACGACAGTCTGCTGCATCTTGTACTCACAAAGAACAACTTGTTGGGGATGTGACAGCTGAGGACAGCCTTGATTGCAGTGGCCATAAGATGGCGTAGTTCAGGATTCTGAGAGGAAGGAGCAGGGCAAAAAGCAGGATAACAAGCTTGGACTTCAGGAGAGTAAGACCTGCTTGGAAGAATCTCCTGAGAAACAGTCCAGAAAAGGGGGCCAGGAGACCTAGCTGATTTTCAGGAATCAGCTCCTCCATGCTATAGAATGGTTTATTCCCTTTTGCAGGAAATCAAGCAAACACAGCTGGGGGTTTGTATGAATGAACAAGGAGCTCCTGATAAAACATAAACAGAAGCCTATAAGAAGTAGAACCGTGGACAGATGACCCAGGAGGACTACAGGAACACTCTCCAAGTATGTAGGGATGGGATTAGGAAAGCAAAAGCCCATCTGGAGTTGAATCTAACAAGGGACATGAAGGACAACAAGAAGGGCTTTGACAGGTGCATCAGCACCTAGGGATGAGGGAAAATTTGTGTCCACTGCTGAAAGGGGCAAGGGACCTGATGACAAAGGACATGGAAAAGACTGATGTACTGAATTCCTTCCCCTCAGTCTTCACTGGAAATACTTGACTTCATCAATCCCAGGTCCCTGAGACCAGTGGGAAAGCCTGGGACAGGGAAGACTTACCCTCATTGAAGGACGATCAGATTAGGGAACATGTAAACAAATTGGAGGTACACAAGTCCATGGGACCTGATGGGAAGTACCCACAAATACTGATTAAGCTGACTGATGTCATTGTGAGGCCACTCACAATTGCTTCTGAAAGGTCATAGTGACTAGAGGGTGTTCCTGAGTGCTGGAAGAAAGCCAACATCACTCCCATTTTCAAGAAAGGCAAGAAGAATCTGGCAAACTTTAGGCTGGTCACGCTCAACTTGATCCCGGGGAGGGTGATGGAGAAACTAATCCTGGAAACCATTTCCAAGATTATTCATGACAGGAAGGTGTTTGGGAGTGATCAGCATAGATTTATAAAGAGGAAATCATGCCTGATCAACCTGATACCCTTCTATGATGAGGTGACTGATTTAGTGGACTAGGGGAGAGCAGAGGATTTCATTTATCTTGACTTCAGTAAGGACTTTGACACTCTTTGCCATAACATCCTCATAGACAAGCTGACAAAATACGAGTGAGAAAACTGGACAGTGAGTTGACTGGAAAACTGGCTGAACTGGTAGGCTCAAAGGGTTGTGATCAGGGGCATGAAGTCCAGATGGAGGGCAGTAACTGGGGGTGTACCAAGAGGCAGATACTGTGGCCAGTACTGTTTAATATCTTAACTGACGACTTATAGAATATCTCTGATGAGAAAAAATGCACCCACAAAAGGCTGGCAGACAATACAAAGCTAGCCAGATAGCTGATGCCAGATGGTTGTGCTGCTAGTCAGAGGGACATGGAGAAATGGGCCAACAGGAATCTCATGAAGTTCAACAAAGGGAAATGCCAAGTCCTGTCCCTGGGGAGAAATAATCCCATGCACCAGTGTATGCTGGGGACAACCAGCTGGGAAACAGCTTTGCAAAAAAGGCTCTGAGAGTCCTGGTAGACACCAAGCTATCCATGACCCAGCAACATGCCTTTGAAACATAGAAGGCCAATAGTCTCCTGAGCTGCCTTAGACAGAACATTGCTGGCAAGTCAAGGGAGGTGATCCTTCCACTCTGCTCAGTCCTCATGAGACACTTCTGGAGTACTGTGTGCAGTGCTGGGCTCCCCAGTAATAAACAGACATGGACATACTGCAGTATGTCCACTAAGGTAGTGGAGCATCTTTCATATGAGGAAAGGCTGAGAGAGCTAAAACTGTTCAGCCTGGAGTAGAGAAGGTTTAGGGGATCTTTTCAATGTATATAAATATCTGATGGGGGCTAGAGGTAGAGGTGTAAAGAAGATGGAGCCAGATAGGAAGACTTTTCTCAGTGCTGCCCAGTGACAGGACAAGAGACAATGGGCACAAGTTGAAATACAGGAAATACCAATTAACCATAAGGGAGATCTTTTTTTTTTTTTTTACTGTCAAGGTTGTCAAACACTGGAATAAGTTTGTCCAGACAGCTTGTGGAGTTTCCATCCTTGGAGCTATTCAAAACTGCATAGGACACATACCTGAGGAACCTGCTCTAGGTAAGTGCTTTGAGCAGGAGTTTGGACTAGACTCTCTCTAAGACGTGACAGCCAGCCTCAGTCATCCTCTGATTCTGTGTTTCTAGAAATGATACCCTTTGCCAGTGAAAATGCCCAGTGGCAGGGTGAGATCCTAGAAAGAGCAATTTTTGACATTGTAAATACAGAAACGCACATGGTTCAGCTGTAAGGGACGCAACCAAACTATTCTCTCTCCTGGATTAGCTCACAGGTGCTGAAGTAGCTGTAAATCCTCTCCCTGGATTAAAATTGAAAGGACAATTTTGCCCATAGGTGTTAGATGGAAAAGAAAAATCCAGAATCAAGTAAACTAGAAAAGAAGATCATCTTGCTAGTATGCCATGTAGGTGGCCTGCAATATTGCCAGAGTATGTAGTTCAACCTTCTGTAGATCTATTTCTGCCAACTGTAACTCACTGGCTTGTTATTTTATAGCTAATATTTTGATATTTTTACATAGACTTAGCTAGTATTTTCTCTGCTATATCAGCATATCATAAGAAACAATTCACTGGTGGGAATGGCAGAAGCTTTGCTATTTAGCAATTATACAAAGGTTGGACTAATATATTTGCAGGAATTCTGTACCGACAGAATTAAATGTATTAAAAGTTTGCAGCAAAGCAGGAGGTGATTCTGAGTTAGGAACCACTTCAGTCCCCTCATAGAGCTTGCCAAGCAAATGTGAACCGCAGACTTCAATCCTGGGGAAGCTAATAGGCACCTTGAAGGCCGGCCAGGTTACCCTGCATATGTGTTGCCTTAAAAGAAGCAGAATGCTACATGAGGCATCTTTGGCTGAAGCTTCTGCTCACTGAATATTACAGGAGGAATAAAAAGATGCTTCTACTGAATCATGGGTCAGACACCAACTACAGAATTTTTCAGATGGGACCACAAACCAAAAGCTCAACAACTAAGTGCTTTGTTTTATCTGAAACTTACCGTGGCACCCAAGGTGTTTCTTTCCAATGTCTTTCTTCGGAAGCAGAACTATAAAAACATTTTTTCAGTACTTGAATACTAATTCTGCTACCTGTGAACACTGAGAATAGGAATACTGTGCTGTATATGGCCCTAGGCCTGATCTCAAATAACCCTGCATCCTTCAAGAAGTGTTTTCAGCGAATGGGATCCTCAGGTTCATCTCCAGAATCTGAGGAGACACAGAGAACTTCAATGAATGAGCATGCAAAAGTTTTTTAAGCTTTCCTGATATTTTACTCTTTACCTCCATCCAAGGTAGGCTGTCCTGATAAAATTAGGAGTATCAGGAACATTTCTGAGAAACAGGGATTTTTCAGCTTGCTCTGATCTGGGATGAATTCCTCATAGTAATTTTTCCTGCTAAAGTTTTCAGTTACAATATTTTGTTAGTCCTGTAACACAAAACATAAAATGTACATGTGTGATTAATTGACATCACACACATTTTTATGATGTCCATTTAGAATGTGAATAGATTAAATTGATTCCTATAACTCAATGTGAAATATTTATGAATGTAGGCATAACTCTTCAATGTCAATTTTAGTGACATTGGTATTTGTCCTGTTGTTTCTTTCCATCTTCATCCTGACTCTGAGATACATATTCCTTCAACACATGTTCATTTACATGTTTATTTTCTTCCTAACATTAAATCACATTTAGATTTACTGACGTTTTTTAAAATTAACATCTGGATGGAAGATGAACTAATTTCTGTTGATTAAATGGGAACAGCTGAATGTGCATTAGTTTTGTTAGCTTTACAGCTGGCTTTGGGTGCAGACATTTAGCATAAGGCATAGTGTTAAACAAAATGTCATTAATGTCTTAAATTTTTATACCATCCCTGGTTTCATAAGATTCTTATACCTTCGTTTATTTTCTGCCTCATTTATAGATGGAACTAATAATCCACCACATGGTTTTTGTAGATATCTGCTGGCAATATAAGCGGGAAAAATTGTAGGAGACACCAATATTTAGTTAAAAGTAAGATTTAACTATTGTAATTATCATTGAGGAGTCATAGTGTTAAAATATAGCCCTGGGAAACA
Source organism: Nipponia nippon (assembly GCF_047370975.1). NCBI lineage: Eukaryota > Metazoa > Chordata > Aves > Pelecaniformes > Threskiornithidae > Nipponia > Nipponia nippon. Next base: position 16,987,341 of record NW_028262290.1, on the reverse strand, counting down.
CCATTAGTCTTTTGTCAAATTGCATGGAAAGGAAATTCTGAAGGACTTCATTTGTGCCACATCCCTTATTGGTAAGAAATAAACGCAGAAGTTTGAATACTAACGCCTCTTATTGTTAAAATTAAAGACAGAGGCTTGAAATTCTTCTCCCTCCCCTCTAATTCATCAATGTATCCAGTGGGAAATAATTCTAAGAGTTTACAACTTGAGTCTGCAAAACTTTTCTAGTGATACTGTAAATGTTATGTGTTGTGATTTCCATTTTCATTGAAATCTAACATGCAAGAATAATTACTATTTGTCTCTCATAAAAGACATGGATAATTTTGTTGTATGTATGTACTACTGGTAGTATAATGTGTACATCAGGAATCAGATAGGTTCCTATGATCAGAGAGGTGGTGCAATTTAGAATTACTCTTCTACTGAGTTTTGTTTAATACAATTTTTTTTCAGATTGTTGTTCTTTATTTTATCTTTGTTTCATCTTTTAACTATAACAGCCTCTATCTTTGGTTTTCACCCAGTTCAGGGTTTGCAATATATTGAAGGGATTTCCAAGGTATATTTTTTCACTGGAACAGGTTCTCCAATTAATATCTCATTTAAAAATCAGCCATCCGGCTGCTGCAGAAATAATGTAATTGTACATAGATGAACATATGGTAAGTGCAAAAAAAAGAGAGAATTTCTTTCATGTATCATTCTGGGTTTTTTATTTTGTCTGGGAAAAATAAATAATTTATATACATACACACAAACACACACACAGCAACAGCACCGAATAACAAAAATCTAGGGAAGGGATGACTCATAAAGACAGACAAATAGGCAAACACATATAGAATCATAGAATCATAGAATCATAGAATGGTTAAGGTTAGAAAAGACCCTTAAGATCATCGAGTCCAACCGTGGACACTGCCAAGTCTACCACTAAACCATGTCCTCGAGCACCATGTCTACCCTTCTTTTAAATACCTCCAGGGATGGAGACTCAATCACTTCCCTGGGCAGCCTCTTCCAGTGCCTCCCTACACTTTTGGTGAAGAAGTTTTTCCTAATATCCAACCTAAACTTCCCCTGGTGCAACCTGAGGCCATTTCCTCTTGTTCTATCACTTGTTACTTGGGAGAAGAGACCGACCCCTAGGTCACTGCAACCTCCTTTCAGGTAGTTGTAGAGAGCAATAAGGTCTCCCCTCAGCCTCCTCTTCTCCAGACTAAACAACCCCAGCTGCCTCAGCCACTCCTTGTAAGACTTGTACTCTAGGCACTTCACCAACTTCGTTACCCTCCTCTGGACACGCTCCAGCACCTCGATGTCCTTCTTGTAGTGAGGGGCCCAAAACTGAACACAGTACTCAAGGTGCGGCCTCACCAGTGCCGAGTATAGGGGCACTATCACCTCCCTGGTCCTGCTGGCCACACTATTCTTGATACAGGCCAGGATGCCATTGGCCTTCTTGGCCACCTGAGCACACTGCTGGCTCATGTTCAGCCAGCTGTAAACCAGCACCCCCAGGTCCTTTTCCGCCAGGCAGCTTTCCAGCCACTCCTCCCCAAGCCTGTAGCTTTGCATGGGGTTATTGTGACCCAAGTGCAGGACCCGGCACTTAGCCTCATTGAATCTCATGCAGTTGGCCCCGGCCCAATGATCCAGCCTGTCCAGGTCCCTCTGCAGGTCCTTCCCACCCTCCAGCAGATCGACACTTCCACCCAACTTGGGGTCGTCTGCAAACTTACTGAGGGTGCACTCAATCCCCTCATCCAGATCATCAATGAAGATATTGAACAGGACCGGCCCCAGTACTGAGCCCTGGGGAACACCACTCGTGACCAGCCGCCAACTAGATTTGACTCCATTCACCACCACACTCTGGGCTCGGCCATCCAGCCAGTTTTTAACCCAGCGTAGAGTGCACCCATCCAAGCCGTGTGCAGCCAGCTTCTCCAGGAGAATGCTGTGGGAGACTGTGTCAAAGGCTTTACTAAAGTCCAAGTAGACAACATCCACAGCCTTCCCCTCATCCACTAAGTGGGTCACCTTGTCATAGAAGGAGACCAGGTTAGTGAAACAGGATGTCCCTTTCATAAACCCACGCTGGCTGAGCCTGATCCCCCGGTTGTCCCGTACTTGCTGCCTAATGGCACTCAAGATGATTTGTTCCATGACCTTCCCCGGCACCGAGGTCAGGCTGACAGGCCTGTAGTTCCCTGGATCCTCCTTCCGACCCTTCTTGGAGAGGGGCATCACATTTGCTAGCTTCCAGTCATCCGGGGCCTCCCCGATTGACCAGGACTGCTGATAAATGATGGAGAGTGGTTTGGCCAGCTCCTCTGCCAGCTTCCTCAGTATCCTCAGGTGAATCCTGTCTGGCCCCATGGACCTGTGGGCATCCAGGTGGAGGAGCACGTCAGTGACTGCCACCTCTTCAACAACTGGGACTTCACTCTGTGTCCTATCTCCATCTCCCAGCTCAGGGGCCTGAAAAACCCGAGGATGACTAGCTTGACTATTAAAGACTGAGGCAAAGAAGGCATTAAGTACCTCAGCCTTCTCCTCAGCCTTCGTGGCAAGGTTACCTTCTGCATCCAACAAAGGAGGGAGATTCTCCCTGGCCCTCCTTTTGTCACTGATATATTTATAGAAACTTTTTTGTTGTCTTTAACGGCCGTGGCCAGTTTAAGTTCTAGCTGGGCCTTTGCTTTTCTGATCTTCTCCCTGCATAACCTCACAACGTCCTTGTAGTCCTCCTGAGTCACCTGCCCCTTCTTCCAAAGGTGGTAAGCTCTCCTTTTTTACCTGAGTTCCAGCCAAAGCTCTCTGTTCAGCCAGGCCAGTCTTCTCCCCCGCCTGCTCGACTTGTGGCACATGGGGACGGCCTGCTCCTGCACCTTTGAGATTTCCTTCTTGAAGAATGTCCAGCCTTCCTGGACTCCTTTGCCCTTCAGGACTGCTTCCCAAGGGACTCTGTTAACCAGACTCCTAAACAATCCGAAGTCTGCCCTTCTAAAGTTCAGGGTAGCGGTTTTTTCTGACCCCCTTCCCTACTTCTCCAAGAACTGAAAACTCTGTCTTTTCATGGTCGCTGAGCCCAAGACAGTCTCCGACCTCCACATCGCCCACCAGGCCCTCTCTGTTCATAAACAGCAGGTCCAGTGGGGCACCTCCCTTGGTTGGCTCGCTTACCAGCTGTGTCAGGAAGTTATCTTCCACACACTCCAGGAACCTCCGAGACTGCTTTCTCTCTGCTGTGTTGTACTTCCAGCAGAGATCTGGTAAGTTGAAGTCTCCCACGAGAACAAGGGCTAGAGATTGTGAGACTTCAGCCAACCGCTTGTAGAATACTTCGTCTGTTTCCTCATCCTGGTTGGGTGGTCTGTGACAGACTCCCACCACAATATCTGCCTTGTTAGCCTTCCTTCTGATCTTTACCCATAAGCACTCAGCCTTATCATTACCTTCATTGAGCTCTAGACAATCAAAACACTCTCTATCCCCTTCCCCCTTCAAATCTAGTTTAAAGCTCTCTCAATAAGGCCTGCTAACTCGTGAGCCAGAATCCTTTTCCCGCTTTGAGACAGGTGAACCCCATCTGCCTCCAGCAGGCCTGGTGTCATGTAAACTACCCCATGACTGAAAAACCCAAAATTCCACCGCTGGCACCAGCCTCTGAGCCACGCATTAATGAGATGGATCTTCCTGTTCCTTTCCGTATGCCTCCTGGCTACTGAAGGGATGGAGGAAAACACTACCTGCGCTCCTGATCCTTCAAGTAATCGCACCAGTTCTCTAGAGTCCCTTTTGATCATCTTCATGTCTCTATCAGCTACCTCATCACTGCCAACCTGAACAACCAATAGTGGATAATAATTGGACCATTTTACCAGCCTAGGGAGCTTCCTAGTAATGTCTCTTATCCTTGCCCCAGGGAGGCAGCAGACTTCCCTATGGGATGGGTCCAGTCAGCATATCGGACCCTCTGTTCCCCTCAGAAGGGAGTCATCTATGACAATTACCCTTCTTTTTTTTCTTACCCGTGGCCATTGTAATGCATGGGGCTGACTGGTTCCCCCTAGTCAACCCCTTGGATAGATCACTTTCCATATCTTCATCCTCCTGGCCCTCAAGTTCCAGAGCCTCTTACCTATGGGGGGGCGAGGTCGGCCGGGAGAGGATTTGCCTGCTGCGCTGAGCAGGGATCTGTTTCCATCCCCCTCCATCTCTTAGGTCCCCTCCTTCTGCCTGGTGGCAAGAGGGTGGGGGAGCCTCTCCTCTTGATGCTTCCATCTGGCGTGCTCGTCTCAGGGATGGTAGGGAGTGGCTCCACCAGTCTGTCTCCCTCTCGCACTCCCTGATACTCCCCAGTCTTGCTACTTCTTCTTTCAGCTCTGCCACCACGCTGAGCAGATTCTCCACCTGCTCACACCTCACACAGGTGTTGTCTTGGCAGCCCTCCATCACCAGAGCAAGGCTCTGGCACACTTTGCATATAAAGCATAGATAAAAGGATATGTACTTTCTTTTGTCCCCAAAACAATGAAAGTGCCACAGAATTAGCATTTCAGAAACATGAGGGGAAAAGAAGTAGCAAAAATCTGACAGCTACAGTCTATCAAGTTGATGCTGTTTTAAACCAGCGCATCTGTACTGTTTATACCTCCCTCACAGTCGGCATCTGTTTTACCTGTTAGATCTCAGCTCAACAACCTGCAGGCTATCCTAAGGGCCAGTTCTTCAAAATACCGTGAGATTTTTCTGCATCTTACCCACTTATCTTTTCTAGCACAAACGGACTCAAATCTTGAAAAAATTTGCAAATTTGTATTTGTATCCTTTATATCCTATAGCAAGGTGGAATAATCTTTTTTCACAAGTCATATTCCACAAAAGATTCAATACTATCTATCCATCAGTGGGTGTTTTCTGCAAAACTTGTTTTTGACAATGAAGACTATTTTGGTAGTATGTTTTCCAGATGTTTCAGTCCAGTATTTATCAATAGTTATTATATTTTCTACATAACACATGCTGCAATCTTTTTTCCTCTTCTTGTATGCACTAGAAAGTAATAACTTAACTGTCAGCATCAGGTGTTCCATTTTATAGCTTTTTTAATTATCAGTGTTTGTTAATTCTAGGCAAATTACTCTCCAGTCTTTCACTTAACCATCATTTCTTGTACCCAAAAGAATGAACTCATGTGTTTTTCTGTACTCCTGATCTCCAATTTGCCCGACTCTAGGGAACTTTGAAGGAAGGCTGCGTCATAGTGACATTTACAGGATCTAAAAGGAAGGTAGGTCAAGGTTCTCAGAATCTTTGTTTTCGGCTCTGTGCAAGCTTAGGCATGCACCATGTCGTGTTTGCTTCATAATTGTGTTAGAAGTATAACACCTAAATAAACCTACAGAGAATTGTTCAATTCTGCAGGTCTCCAAAACTGAAGGATACACAGGTTTTGTGCAGTTCTATATGTTAAACATTGATGTTTTCCCATAGCTTCCTTTTTACAAATTTATCTAGTACCCAAATTTGAGTTGTTTCTCTCCTTCTGTAAAATTTTTGTGACATCTCATTTTGACAGGAACATTTTGGTTACGTTTTGGTCCTTTTTGCTATTAAAAAGCCAATAAGCAAGACCAGACATCACAAAATATTTTCAGTTAGCTAATTAGCTAACCTTTCTTCACAACCAATTTTAGCCAGACATTTGTAAGAAAACCTAAATATAAATACCAAATACAAGAGGGAAAAATGTACCTGCTATTCTGCAGACATTCAAAGAGGCCGATAAAAGGGTTAGTTAAATAGCCTAGATAATAATAACAGCAAGTTGTGAGTTTCTACACTCCCTCATGAGTCAAAAGTCCACAGCACCGCAAATTAGGGGCAATGATGAAAATCAAGCAGAGGCTAAAATAGGCTTGCAGCTAAAGAAAAGATTGGCTTGCCAGTATTTCTTTGGCATTATGAGCATGATGAGACTGAGTATGTATTCAAACTACAACAAGACAAAAAGCCATAAAGATTAAAAGTGGTCAGGTAGGAAGGACATACTAAATAAAAATTAAATTAAACATCCATTAGTTATTTGCTCTTAATTCTCTCCAGCCACCCACTGTATTAAACTGTTTTCCTGTTTTTTAAGAGCATACAATTTTTTTAAAAAGTCTTAAAATAAAAACTCCAAAATCTGTTCTCTATGTTTATAGTAGAAACTGTGAGAAATTAAACTTAAAACATATTGAGAGTCAATCGAGACATTACATTAAACTTCCTAAATTAAGGATAATGGTCTGGATATCTCATTGCTAGCATGTGTTGGCTGAGAAGGCTGTGGGATCTCCATTAGAAGAAAATTTTAAGAACTGCTCCTGACAAGCTACCCCTGTCTTAAAATAGGGGAACAGACTAGAGGACACTCTGAGGTTCTTCCAGCCCTAGCTTTCCTATGACAAAGATTATACTTCACCAGACAGCTCTCAGAAAATGTGCATTAGTCACTGCTAAAATGGAAAGGAACTCATTTCACATTTCAGTTTCAGGTAAAGTGCTTAGGTATAGAGACTAAAGAAATAAGAGAAAGTTGGGAATTCAGGCAGATAGGTAAAGAGATAATAAACCAAAGGAAGACAAACAAGTCATATTTAAAACTGGGAAAGTTATCTTAATTAGCAACTATAAATCACATATATAGTATGTGCATAAAATAATTTACAAAAGTAGGTTAAGTAATTTTAACTGTCCTTAAAAAAAAGCAGAATTACCTCTTCTTAAAATGCAACCCAAGACAAATAAATTACATAAAATTATATTCTCCTTTTTATTTTGGAAATCTAGTTCCAAGTCTAGTTCCAAAGCCTTATAATTCCTAAATTTTATTTATGTATATTGCTGTATTGTTAAAGCTGGGGTTTGGGGTTTTGTTTTTATTTGGGGTTTTCCCCAGCATAACCATCTCTACATTATCAAATATAGCCTAGTAGCCTAAGATGGGGACATTTATGCTGTTAACAGGCATTTTATTCTTTGTCTCAAAACTTCTGGATGTGTTGTCCAGGTTAAAAAAGCATAGCTCTGGAAATTGAGAAAGGGCTAATTATGAAATATTTCTAAGAGATGGAAAATTTTATCTTCATTTTCTGACATCATCAGAGAATGATAGAATAAGCAACAGGAAAAAAAGGAACTATTAGATCATTTGTCCATTTTGTAGCTGGGTCAGGGATCTAACATGTAATGGTTATCTTGTCAGACTACATTTGAATAAGCCATGCTCTAGGTTTTCTTTTGTCATCCTTGAGAAGTCAGTTGAAAGGCTGATGGTGCTCAGTGTCAAGAATTTACTTCTATTCTTTATATATTTTCCCATTTAAAAAAAAAAATTTAGTCATGTCTTGGTATATTCCCATTGATACAATATTTTGCTAAATATTTTCTTTCCTTTGCTACATATTTATGCACACAAGGTATGCATACACTTTTATCATCTGCTATTGCACTAAACTAGTGTGGTCACGATTAAAATTATGTGGTACAAAAAAATATGACTAATCATCTGAAAATTGTAAACGTCAGTATTTTGATGATAACTGCTATCTAAACTTTTAGGCTTTTCTGGTCACTCCCTTTTTCTCCATAATGATTTTGGTTGCTCTTCTCTGAACTCATTCCAATACATCCATCTCTCTGATAAATCACTTCCAGAATGTAACACAATATTCTAGTTGGAACTGCACTACTGCCATATCATTAGTTATTAATGTGATAAGCATTGATATTGATTGATGTGGTAGAATGATGTGATACTATGAAATAGATTCCTTTCTAACTGAGTCAACATTTAAAGTTAGGTTTCTGGCATTCACTCCGTATTTTGTAAGGCGTAACCTGGAAGAAGAAGATAAAAATATGGGTTTATTTAAAAGGAAAAGAGAAGAATCTAATCTTTGAAAATATGCAGAGATTTCAACAGTTAGATTCATTCTGTGTCAGGAGGAACAGGGTGCTGAAAGCCAGAGAAAAGAGCCGTGAATCAGGGCCTTCTGCATTGGATAATGGCCAATAATGTGAGATCCGAATTCCTACTGTTTGAGTCAGACTCAAGCCAGGTTTCTCACTTCACCAAAACACCTCTACTGACCAGACTGTGCAAGACACTATCTCTATTATTCTGACATTGTCTGAGTGTATCAGTCACACAAATTGTGACTAGAATTTTTTCTTTGATCTTCTCCATGACAACGAATCCAGAATTAATACAGGCAAAAGACTGCAGAATTTTCAAATCACTGTCAACTAAATATCTCAGTCAATTCTTTTTAAAACATATCTAGTTAATCTTTACCATCCATAATACAATTTTCAATGGTTTATCTGTAGCTGATTGTTTGCCTTTAGACTCAGATCAGATTTACAGAAGATTGAGTATGAAATGAGATGGAGCCAACTCATTCCTGTGATGTAAAAATCACAGAGAGCTCTAATTCCTCACCTCCTGTCTAAAGAGCAGAGAGAGCACTGGTCATGCTCAGTCCAGAGGGTCCTCTGGGACAGTTCTCTCACACGCACTGGGTATCTAATCTTGTAGTCGCCATCCCAGCCTCACCCCTGTATTTGTAGGTACCAATCCACTGTGTGTTTGTTAGTTTAACAGAATATTTCTGCTTTACTTAGCATCTCTGCAAAACATGGCGAAGATATCAGCTTGAGTTTGTATCACTTTAATGGCGTAAAGCTCTAGGCAGATACGCTCTAGTGTATGTGGGGATGCTTTGGACTTGCTCAGTTGCTAGCTTACAGTGTAAATAGAGTCCAAAACAAGGTTAATACAATGAATCTTTTTTAAAACCAGAACAAACAAAAGAAACCACACCAGAGACTGAAAGACAGAGAACTGGTATCAAAGTACTTTAGTGATCTTCATGAAGGACTCTTTATTTCGGGGAATCACTGTGTATTCTCCATAGGTATGAAGCCATATATGGCTTTTTTTCCTTTATAAAGGATACAGACGTTTTGATAATAACATTGAGGCCTGATTTTGTCATACTAAATGTAGGTATCTTGCTGTCGTGGTTTAACCCCAGCCAGCAACTAAGCACCACGCAGCCGCTCGCTCACTCCCCACCAGTGGGATGGGGGAGAGAATCAGAAGAGTAAAAGGGAGAAAACTCGTGGGTTGAGATAAGAACAGTTTAATAATTGAAGTAAAATAAATTAGAACAGTTAAATAGGCAAAGCAAAAACCGTGCACGCAAACAAAGCAAAACAAGGAATTCATTCACTACTTCCCATCGGCAGGCAGGTGTTCAGCCATCTCCAGGAAAGCAGGGCTCCATCACACGTAACAGTTACTCGGAAAGACAAACGCCATCATACCCAATATCCCCCCCTTCTTCTTCTTCCCCCATCTTATATACTGAGCATGACGTCACATGGTATGGAATAGCCCTTTGGCCAGTCTGGGTCAGCACCCCTCCGGCTGTGCCACCTCCCAGCTTCTTGTGCACCCGGCAGAGCAGGGGAAGCTGAAAAGTCCTTGACCAGTGTGAGCGCCACTTAGCACCTACTTAGCAACAGCTTAGCACTACTTAGCAAGAACCAAAGCATCAGTGTATCATCGACATTGTTCTCATCCTAAACCCAAAACACAGCCCCATACCGGCTACCAAGACGAAAATTAACTCTATCCCAGATGAAACCAGGACACTTGCTCAGGTATACTAATTTAGAAGTATAATTAGTTGCTCTATACTTTTTCTAGTATCCATGGAAAGAGATGAGAAAACTTCAAGAGTGATTTCATACATCACTGTCTCTGGATAACTGGGTATTTCTGATTTTCCACATGAAAAGTAGGAGACAACACACTATGACTTAGTGCGGAAAACCACTGAAGGAAATCAATGGGCAGTGATCTTTAAGTTTACATCCAGCATAATAACTTTATTGAAGAATCAAGTTTTAAGAATTCCAGAACAGCTACACATACTTTAAGGACACTTTTGAATTAATCTCTCTGTGCCTTCATTTACCATCTGAAAAAAAAAAAAATACTGAATAGCTCCTACCTAACTGATCAGTATTAGGGAAAGCTAAAAATAAACTAAAGAAAGCCTATTAAAAGATTTACTGGTCAGAGAATTTAAAATATGACTTCTTAACCAAAAATATTAATGTATACATCAAAGCTGTATATATGCATGTATTGTAGTTTCTGAGGTGACTCATGTAGTTTGTATCTTGTTATGTGTTCTAATCATTTGCTTGATGTAAACAAGATGTTTAACCTAACAGCAACTATTCTGATCATCAAAGAAAACTTAAATTAACATTTAAACTTCTTTTATTCTTAGATAAGTTAGAATTATTAGGTGAAGAGAGGAGACATTTATAAATGAAATAATCTTGGAACTCTCCCCAGTCAACATGACGGCAGGCATAAGCAAGGTTTTAAATTTAATTTAGTAACCAGCTGAGAAATCTGAACAGACTATTTCTTTCTCTCCTAGTTTTTTACCAGCCCTCTAGAAACAAATAAATTTAAATATAGTCATTCCTTAATTTAAAGAGAAAAATACGTCAATGAAAGCAAAACAGGAGAGGATTTGGAGATCTTATATGGCAAAAACTGTAAGCAAAGCTGAAAAGTTGGGTCCTTGAAACCCACTTTAACAAACCTGTTGTTGCAGTCTATGGTAGGCAAAAGCTCTTTTGCTTCTTACAAATTGGGATATGAATAATAAATCTTAGTGACAGATACCATACTCAGTTTTGTGCTGCTTAAAGATACAAATCTTTTACTGCCCTGATTAAGGCAGGTGGAAATTAAGGACTACACAATGGACTGAATTGAAGTTGTATAGCAATCTCTATTCCAGCCACTTCTGGATATGCAGCGTAAGATTTTGGCATTTTCTACCTTTTACATGATTGATTTTACAGTCTTAATGATGTTCCTTTGATGCTTATCTTCAATGAGATGGAAAATCTGCTCAAAATTAATTTAGAGCACATCTCAGAGATCTTGGCAGATGGAGAGATCTTACCATCAGCCTCTAGGACAAAATTAACATGCCTTCTATAACTCTGCATGTCCTAAGAGGTCTCCTGGTTATCATTCACCTATATGACTGTGGGAAAATTAACTTGATTTTTAAGTATTTTTCTTGCAGGCAGATGAGAGAAAAAAAAAAAAAATTGTTGTAATTTGCAGCCTTCATCTGATCTGGAAACTTTTGTGTGCCTATCTTTCAGTTCTTTCAGATGACCCTTAATTTTTTTCTGGAAAACCAAATTTCATAATGCAGCACTGCTGAGCTTTTACTGCGAGAATGAGAGTTTACCCCTCATTCATGGAGTCGTTGGGGTGAGCCTACTGCAGCTTAAACTGCAAGATGCCTCCTGCAACACTGGTTACCAGACAATATACACCACTTTGGCATAAACTTAAATATAATCACTTCTTGGAAGTTAATTCTAGACATTAGGGTGAGTGTACTGGAAAATCAACAAAAATACTATGTGAGAATGGATGGATAAGAAGATAGATTGTGTCATTCAGTTAATTTCAGAGGCTTCACTTCAGCCACTGTAGTATTAACACCCACCAATATATACAGGCTGTATAGTACCTGAACCCATTGAACCTAAAGAGAGAACATATCCTTAAGGACCTGGGATTTTTTTATTTTGTTTTGTTCTGTTTTGTTTTCATTTAGGACAGAGAATACCAATAAGTGATATTTCTTTTGATGTGAAGAGAGTCTATCAGGTTCAAGAAGTCAGCTACACACAGCCTGTAACTAATACTGGCCCAAAAGACTTTTCCCATTTTCAGTCATTGGTGCCAGGACTCAGACTAAGATTTGAGTACATCATTGAACCCTAGCTGGTGGGAAATGTCTTGAAAGACGTTAAAAACTTTATTATTGATTATGATTAAGACTGGCCCAAGCACTTGTCCTGCACATGCTCTGCCAAAGCAGATGTGTTGGAGTTGTGGATAACCAAGATGTTTTGGGACTGTCCTAGGCTTCAACTGTCTTGGCTAAAATAAGGTAAAAGATAAATCTGATAATGATAAGTAGAGTAATATGATAATACTTCCTAGAACTACATTTTGGGATATATCCCAGCATCTTGGAAGGTCTCTAAGTTGTGGAAAGCCAGATTCTCTAAAGCAGTTCTTGTAGCCAAACAACATATATTGCTTCAGATGGAAAATAGATTCTCTCCAGGGACAGAAGCTTGGCATGTTAACTTGGGGGAACTAGAAGCTATGAAATGAGTGCAGTTTCAAAGAACAGGGACCTTGAGACAAATCTAAAAAGCTTTCATCCAACTTTTTACAACCTTTGATTAATCCTTAGAAATTGAATACTGAGAGGTCTCTTTCCACTGTCTTAATCTCTCCAGTGTTTCCCCCACCCTTGTAGACATCCTGTCTCCTTGCCCAACAAATCCTCCAGTCCCCTACTTCTTGTTTGGCTAGTCTCTTGTTTAATTTCCACTTAATTGGTCTGCTTTTCTGCTGCTACAGCCTTTAATCACTCTCTTACTTACATATAAGTGGACATGGTTTAGTGGTGGACTTGGCAGTGATAGGTTAATGGTTGGACTTGATGATCTTAAGGGTCTTTTCCAACCTTAATGATTCTATGATTCTATGATTCTATGATTCTATAAGTGCTTCCTAGTCCCTGCTTTTTATTGCAAATATTTTGTAGAGTCGCTATATTGCGTATGTGTTGCTTGGTTGTATTGAGTGCTAGGGCAGATCTGAGAAAGCTGTTTGCAGGCAGAATGTTTTGGACATTTTACTGATGGATGCTAACCAGCTTCTGCTGAGTCTTAAAAGCCTGTAATTCAATACAATTTCTGCTTCTTCTACTGTAGAGAACAAGAAATATTTGCTCTCACTACCTGTCGCATGCATTAAATAATACATCAAACTGAGGTTTGTGTGCTTCATTTAAAAGTTATATGTGTTTTAATTGTGATAGTAGATTTATATTATTCCTACATTGATGAAAGCATGTGAGAATTTTTCAGGAGGCAATTTGTAACAGTGCCTCCTCATTTTACAAGTAACTTAGTCAACAGCTTCTGTGTGAGAAAGTTTTGCCTGTAGCACTATGGCAGCTACAGTAGTATTGTAGAGTTGGCATTGGATCCAGTCTGAGCTAAAACAGTGGCAGAGCTGTTTTGCAGGGAGGTAGGTATTGATCTGGCTTCATGATAAACTGTGACCATTCCAGCAGCCTGTGGCTCCACAGCCTGCCAGGGAAGAAGAAGCAAAGCCTGCATTGACACAGCTAGGCCAAATGCCTGGATTAAAATTTTAATTTGACCTGGGTTGCATATGATGGTGGGCCTTTCAGTGATGGGACTTGAAGTAATGAATCTGAAAAGAGGAACAAATCTGATCCAAATTATGGTACAGTGATTTGAGTTTCTCAAAAATTTTCATGTTTTTTCTGATGTTTCCACTTACATTCATCTAAAATGATACATATAATTTCATGTTTTCAAAGGAGCAAGGACTAGCAAAGGGAAGAGAAAAAATCTGCAAAGGTGATTGGATGGGAAGATTTTATTTTCTCAGAGTTGGAGATAAAAATACGGCTGTATAGGAATTATGGAGTCATTACAGCAGTTAATTTAGAAAAAGATTTAAAAAAATGTTCAATTCATGTTGCCACAAATGATGATATAAAGGTGATGCTATACAGTAATGGTACAAATGCAGCATTGGTATAAAGGTTGCATTTAACCTTACTGATGGATATTTTAAGAAATTGCTAATGAGTCTTATGTTACACAGAAGTTGTTTAGATCCATAATTTACTCCTCTGCCTAAAGTACACTTTTTCTGAAGAACTATAGAGAGTAGCCTTATGGGTGACTTTACTGATGTAAGCTAATGATCACAGAAGAGGTCAGCACTAGAAGTTCTTTCACACATCTGAAAATTAACCCTACAGTAATACTTTCTTCTGAAATACTGACCTGATTGGCTGTTTATGTGACCCCATGAGTGCTGGTTGGAATGGCAAGAACTGGGAATATGATATTCAGGAGGGTGGAGAAGGGCCCCAAGGAAGACAGAACATTTACTTTAAGGAACAATAAAGATTTAGTTTGGCTTTTATTGCTTGTGAAGCCACAAACTTAAATGCATACTGAAACTTCATTACACTGAAATGTTGAAGAAGCATCAGATCCATTTTATCATCGAGACTCCTCTTTCGAACAAGCGATGACTTCTAAGTTTTTAAAAATATTCTTTGTTTAATGGTTGGATAGCCATGGACTGTTTTGGGGGGTGTATTTCTTAAGAGAGCTGGTAATAGCAGAAATAACAAAATGTGTTGCAGTAGTTCTGAAATGGAACTTCATTTGACATGTCAGCTGTGAGCAGTGAAATAAACCCACTGCAGGACAATATCAGGTTTGAGACGATCTAAGCACACTGAAGGTGCACAAGTCCATGGGACCTGATGAGATGCATCCACGGGTCCTGAGGGAACTGATGGATGAAGTTGCTAAGCCATTGTCCATAATATTTGAGAAGTCGTGGCAGTCCGGTGAAGTTCCCGCTGACTGGAAAAGGGAAACATAAGCCCCATTTCTAAAAAAGGGAGGTGCGGCCTCACCAGTGCTGAGTATAGGGGCACTATCACCTCCCTGGTCCTGCTGGCCACACTATTCCTGATACAAGACAGGATGCCATTGGCCTTCTTGGCCACCTGAGCACACTGCTGGCTCATGTTCAGCCAGCTGTAAACCAGCACCCCCAGGTCCTTTTCCGCCAGGCAGCTTTCCAGCCACTCCTCCCCAAGCCTGTAGCATTGCATGGGGTTGTTGTGACCCAAGTGCAGGACCCGGCACTTAGCCTCATTGAATCTCATGCAGTTGGCCCCGGCCCAATGATCCAGCCTGTCCAGGTCCCTCTGCAGGTCCTTCCCACCCTCCAGCAGATCAACACTTCCACCCAACTTGGGGTCGTCTGCAAACTTACTGAGGGTGCACTCAATCCCCTCATCCAGATCATCAATGTAGAGGTTGAAAAGGATCGGCCCCAACACTGAGCCCTGGGGAACGCCACTTGTGACCGGCCACCAACTGGATTTGACTCCATTCACCACCACTCTCTGGGCTTGGCCATCCAGCCAGTTTTTAACCCAGCGTAGAGTGCACCCATCCAAGCCGTGTGCAGCCAGCTTCTCCAGGAGAATGCTGTGGGAGACTGTGTCAAAGGCTTTACTAAAGTCCAGGTAGACAACATCCACAGCCTTCCCCTCATCCACTAAGTGGGTCACCTTGTCATAGAAGGAGACCAGGTTAGTGAAACAGGATGTCCCTTTCATAAACCCACGCTGGCTGAGCCTGATCCCCCGGTTGTCCCGTACTTGCTGCCTAATGGCACTCAAGATGATTTGTTCCATGACCTTCCCCGGCACCGAGGTCAGGCTGACAGGCCTGTAGTTCCCTGGATCCTCCTTCCGACCCTTCTTGGAGAGGGGCATCACATTTGCTAGCTTCCAGTCATCCGGGGCCTCCCCGATTGACCAGGACTGCTGATAAATGATGGAGAGTGGTTTGGCCAGCTCCTCTGCCAGCTTCCTCAGTATCCTCAGGTGAATCCTGTCTGGCCCCATGGACCTGTGGGCATCCAGGTGGAGGAGCACGTCAGTGACTGCCACCTCTTCAACAACTGGGACTTCACTCTGCGTCCTATCTCCATCTCCCAGCTCAGGGGCCTGAAAAACCCGAGGATGACTAGCTTGACTATTAAAGACTGAGGCAAAGAAGGCATTAAGTACCTCAGCCTTCTCCTCAGCCTTCGTGGCAAGGTTACCTTCTGCATCCAACAAAGGAGGGAGATTCTCCCTGGCCCTCCTTTTGTCGCTGATATATTTATAGAAACTTTTTTGTTGTCTTTAACGGCCGTGGCCAGTTTAAGTTCTAGCTGGGCCTTTGCTTTTCTGATCTTCTCCCTGCATATCCTCACAACATCCTTTGAGCAACCTTGTCTAATGGAAGGTGTCCCTGCCCATGGCAGGGGTTTGGAACTAGGTGATCTTTAAGGTCCCTTCCAACCCAAACCATTCTATGATTCTATGATTCTGTGATATGCTGCTAAGTAATGGGATGCACAAATTCACTGCCTTTGATGCCACGTCTCATTTTAAATTAACACTGAGGTTCCAATACCTTTGGCTGTACAAACCTATTCGGTCCTGCTTTATTCATTTTTATTCCTTTTGTACTAGTGTCAAACAGGGGAATTAAGAGTTGGAATTCCATTTGAAATTAAGCTTACAAACAGGAAAAAAAACCCAAAAACACAACACTTCAAGACCTTGGCTCCAGCAAGAGTTATGCATCAATAAGAGTAGACTTGTAGTATGTCAGTTTTCACTGTTGCCTTAAAAAGTTCATATAAGGAATTTATTATGTTCTTTAAAGTTGATCTGTATACCTGACTTGTTACACTCAATGGGACCTGCAAAAGCAAACACAAATGCAAATTAAAGAATAACAAAAAAAAAAGGCAAAAAAGCTGCAACAATCTCCTCTGTTAAGAATCATTGTGCTTCATACATTGAATGTCTTCTTCCTCCAGAATCTAACTTTGGCATATTTTCGTAAAAGATAAGCAAATCCATAAACTTCACTTTCAAAGTATAAAACACATAGTTTATGCCCATAATTCTATAATCACTGCAAACTAAACCACCATCTGAAATAAGTGTATTGACCAACTTTATTGCATAAGCTAATACATAGAACATGTGGTGTGTCATGAAAATATAATTTGGAATTCAAATAGCATGCATTTAACAAATGCACAGTTAATTCCAAAGCTTGGAATTTCCTATCATATTTTTCTTGGATTCATATTCATACTCTTTAATGTATCAAATATAGTCTCACAGACAGCAGCTTATCTGTAATCCCTAGCTTCAGGGTGTGACACTCTTAAATAGTTTTATAGAAAACCTTCTGTTCAAATTTGATAACCATTAAACATAGACTTTTACAAATTTCTATCCAGTCATGTCTGATTGCATTTCCCTGTGTTCCCAATACAAGAGCAATGAAGTGCTGTTAGCCAACAACTATAATATTAGGCTTTTTATAAAGCTGAGTACTGCATTTTCCTTAGTATTTTTCAAGTTATTTGGTTACTCTTTTCCTCTTAATGACATAAATGATTTTCCACAAGTGGAAAGCAACACAGTCCTGGTTTAGTGAGGGTATGCTAACAAGGTTGTTAAAATTTTAACAGAGAAACTGATATATAGTTAAAATTAAAATATTTACATATATTAATTGAAGATATTTATAAAACCATCTTTTCTGTAATAGCCTTGTAGGGAAGGCTTAAGTTAGCAAGCATCTTTTCTAGGCACAGCATTACTACAACAGCAGAAAAACACTTTTTGTCAATATGAACTGCACCTATGCGAGGAAAGATGTCACCCTTCATGGATCACCACAGACAGAAGTATATGTGCAAGTGAGGAAGTGGCGTGAGTCCTGAAATAAAAAATGGCACCTCTCCACCAGTTCTGTGCACATCAAATATAAACCAAATAGAAATCTGTGGGATGGACAGATGCTTTTTTTGTCTTCCTTTTCGGACTGCAAGATTGAACCATAAGTTAGGCGATGCTTATGTTATGCAGAATGGAAAGGTTCCAGGAAGAAATGGAAGGAAGAATTCAAATTGAATGATTTCTAAACCCAGAGATGAAGAAGAGTTACCAAAACTGGAGTCCCAAACGCCTCATCATGTATTTCATCAGTTCTTTCTGGTAGCTGCAGGGCTCTCTCTCAAGATGCAGAAACATGGAGAAATGAAAACCTCTTGTTTTCAGCAACACTGAAGCAAAGAAAATATCCTACTGGCTCCACATAGAAATGAATGAAAGAAAACAACACTATAATGCGTTATGGAACAATAATTCTCTTCTCACAGATACTCCCTGAACCTGGCAAGATTTTTTTGGTTACAGTGGAGAACCTCTTCAGTTTTCAAACTTAATCTAAATTACTGTTGGAGAATGCTGTGATTTTTTCTCTACTCTGTATGAATGGGGTTTCTTAAACTAAGACACAAGATAAGCCAGGGCTGGCGCACACTTATGTTACCCCTCATCTGATTTGAGATGAATTCCAACACATTTGGGAGCTATGGGCTTGCTGGCCATAAGATAGGCAGATCAACACAGAGGAACCAGTGAAATACCAAATAAAGCTTTCAAGAGAATTTTGAGATCTCAGCTACTGCATAATAAAACCAAACCAAACCAAACCAAACCAAAAATATATTTTGTATGTGAATTAAGGTCAAGCTGTTTTCTTTTTAGCTTTTGTTTTACTTTTTTTGTATTTGTTTGTCATTCATAATTATTGTTGGGGGCTATAACAGGCTAATGATACCTGGAATCTGTTACATTGTCTTTGACATTGGCTGGTATTTGAAGTGGATGAGAAATCCAGGACTAGATCACACACTAAACACATCCAGTTTATTAAGAGTTCATTTTTTTATATTTGATTACTTTGCTCTCTGCACCTCCAGGGTTTGTGTATCTTTTGCAATTTTATTATGTTTTGTACATCTGCCAAAATTCTCATTAGGAATATAACAATCTGATCCTTTGTCCTGTTTACCATGCCATCTCCCCCAGAGCTGATAAGGTGGTTTTGCAAGAAAGGACAGGAAAGCAACCACACTCCAGGAGAAAGGTCAGGGATATGAATGCAGATTTGAGGTAGGAGAATGTCTGGAAATCCTGTAAATATGCTGAAATCATGGAGGGCATTGTCCCCCCTTCCCCCACAAAGCACACTTCCTGCTCCTTTGCCCACCCTGTTTTCAACATCTCTTGTACTCTCTAATAAGGGATTTCCATCACAACATGGAACCCAGATAACATGTATACGTAGAGAGCGAGGTCCTGTATATGTGTGGCTTTATGTTTGCTCATGCATGTATGTGTAATGGGTGTGTAAAGGTCCCATTTAACTAGTTCTTCATCCATGGATTCCACTAAGGGGTAAGATGTGTAGGGTATAAATTCTGTAACGTGCTGTATCTCAGCAATCTATTGTATATGATGCTAGCCTGGAATTCTCAATTGACCATTGTATGTTTTGTATAACCTCCACCATCTTATATTTTCTTTTGTGTAGGTAAATGAAATATTTCCAAGCTTTTCATTATGTGTTCATATGTAAGTCTGTCTCCTTCATTATGTTTACCCTTCTTCTTTGACCTTTTATTTTATCAAATTCCTTCATTGAACTACTTGTCCTTCAGACTTAGGCTGACATAACTGAGTGTTGACTTCTCTGATGTTATTCTGATATTTTCAGTTCTTGCATCCTTTCTCTTTTCTTTTTTTTTTTTTTTTTTTTTTTAATCTACGGCTACAGCCATTCTTCTAGATTTAGAGAAAATCAAACTAGTTAGTGTATTGTATTTTTTATGATTTTCAACTGCTCTGATGCCTAGCAATCCCTCTATTTCTCTTCTGACTAATATAAAAGTTTTTCTTACTCAAGCATTTACTTTCTTTATCAGTTTACAAACATTGATAAATAACAAGCAGCAAAATAGATGAACTAACAGATCTTAGGACTCCTCTTTTCCTTTATTATATTGACAGTCACTCACAGGCTTGAATTGTGGGAGTTGCTAGGTTTTCCTGTGATTTTCAGAAGTGCCACCTGCAGAAAATATTTAAGCACATGTAATTACAACTGTGTGCTCTATTAGCAATGCAACTGTTTGTTTGTTTAAACTCTACAAAATAGATCTTTCTGAAAGTGTATTTCTCTGTATCAAACATTAATCTTACAGTGATTCATATTAAAGGGAAGGTTTGTACTTACACGTTTAAATAAATCTTCCTAACTTTCAATCTGCTAATACCTGTAAAACACAATCAGATTGAATTTCAGCAATATGAGATTTATCACTGCAGGTCAAATCTATCATGTTGTGGACAAAGAAGAATTGTGGCATTTTTGTTTCTGATATCAGCAGGAAAATAGGAAATTACTTGGAAAACAGTCAGAATAGCAGCTTTCATCTTTAATTGCTTAAGACATAGAAACTGCAGCAGGATGATAGAATGTTCAATGACAAAGACAGGATGCAAGAAAAAGGTTTGGTTGATCTCTGAGATGATTTGGTCTGCTGTGTGGCACACCACCATCCTTGTTTCCATTGTATAAAGTAGAGACATCCTTTAGCTCATTTTGAGAATCATTTTAATGTTCAAATCCTATTCAGTTTTACATTTGGTATTAAAGATTGATACCATCTTTCTGCTATGAGATGACGTTTCTTCAGTCAGGACACTGAAAAAAAGATTTTCATTGTTAATAACAGTCATAGTGTCATCTGAAATCTATTAGTCAACTACTTTCAAGTCTTTTCTCATAGTTCAAACTGCATAGACGAAGTTGAAATTAATGACCTCAATGATCAGACTACTGTAGAAAGAAAAATAATTTAGAAACAGTGATTATAAATACGAATATGATGACGTCTAGCAGAGCATAGGCAAATCTGCATGACATGGGGCTAATTTGTGCCGGCGCAGATACTATGTCTTAATGAAAATTATTTCAAAATATCTTATCAGATTTACTGATCGTTAAGATTGTTGATGCTCTCTTTCCCTGCCTGTGTTTTGTGATCATAGATAGATAGAATCATGGAATCATTTAGGTTGGAAAAGACCCTTAAGACCACCAAGTCCAACCGTTAACCTATCACTGCCAAGTCCACCACTAAACCATGTCCCTAAGCACCACATCTACCCTTCTTTTAACTACTTCTGGGGATGGAGACTCAACCACTTCCCTGGGCAGCCTGTTCCAGGGCCTGACTACCCTTTCAGTGGAGAAGTTTTACCTAATATCCAACCTAAACGTCCCCTGGAGAAACTTGAGGTCATTTCCTCTTGTCCTATCGCTTGTTACTAGGGAGAAGAGACCAACCCCCACCTCACTACAACCCCCTTTCAGGTAGTTGTAGAGAGCGAAAAGGTCTCCCCTGAACTTCCCCTTCTCCAGACTAAACAACCCCAGCTCTCTCAGCTGCTCCTTGTGAGACTTGTGCTCTAGACCCTTCACCAGCTTTGTTGCCCTTCTCTGACCATGCTCCCGCACCTCAATGTCGTTCTTGTAGTGAGGGGCCCAAAACTGAACACAGTACTCAAGGTGCGGCCTCATCAGTGCTGAGTACAGTGGGACGATTACTTCCCTAGTCCTGCTGGCCACACTATTTTTGATGCAAGCCAGGATGCTCTTGGCCTTCTTGGACACCTGGGCACACTGCTGGCTCATATTCAGCCTGCCAGGTCCTTTTCTGCCAGGCAGCTTTCCAGCCACTCCTCCCCAAGCCTGTAGCATTGCATGGGGTTGTTGTGACCCAAGTGCAGGACCCGGCACTTAGCCTCATTGAATCTCATGCAGTTGGCCCCGGCCCAATGATCCAGCCTGTCCAGGTCCCTCTGCAGGTCCTTCCCACCCTCCAGCAGATCAACACTTCCACCCAACTTGGGGTCGTCTGCAAACTTACTGAGGGTGCACTCAATCCCCTCATCCAGATCATCAATGTAGAGGTTGAAAAGGATCGGCCCCAACACTGAGCCCTGGGGAACGCCACTTGTGACCGGCCACCAACTGGATTTGACTCCATTCACCACCACTCTCTGGGCTTGGCCATCCAGCCAGTTTTTAACCCAGCGTAGAGTGCACCCATCCAAGCCGTGTGCAGCCAGCTTCTCCAGGAGAATGCTGTGGGAGACTGTGTCAAAGGCTTTACTAAAGTCCAGGTAGACAACATCCACAGCCTTCCCCTCATCCACTAAGTGGGTCACCTTGTCATAGAAGGAGACCAGGTTAGTGAAACAGGATGTCCCTTTCATAAACCCACGCTGGCTGAGCCTGATCCCCCGGTTGTCCCGTACTTGCTGCCTAATGGCACTCAAGATGATTTGTTCCATGACCTTCCCCGGCACCGAGGTCAGGCTGACAGGCCTGTAGTTCCCTGGATCCTCCTTCCAGCCCTTCTTGTAGATGGGCATCACGTTTGTTGACTTCCAGTCAACTGGGTCCTCTCCGGTAGCCAGGACTGCTGACAGATGATGGAAAGTGGCTTGGTGAGCACTTCCACCAGCTCCCTCAGTACCCTTGGGTGGATCCCATCTGGCCCCATAGTCTTGTGCGTGTCTATGTGGTGTAGCAGGTCACTAACCATTTCCCCTTGGATTATGGGGGCTTCATTCTGCACCTCATCCCTGTCTTCTAGCTCAGGAGGCTGGGCACCCTGGGAACAACTGGTCTGACTATTAAAGACTGAGGCAAGGAAGGCATTAAGTACCTCAGCCTTTTCCTTGTCCTCTGTCACTATGTTTCCCCTCACATCCAATAAAGGATGGAGATTCTCCTTAGCTCTCCTTTTGTTTCTAATGCGTTTGTAGAAACATTTTTTGTCTTTTACAGCAGTAGCCAGTTTAAGTTCCAGCTGGGCTTTGGCCCTTCTAATCCTCTCCCTGCATAACCTCACAACATCCTTGTAGTCCTCCTGAGTTGCCTGCCCCTTCTTCCAAAGATCATAAACTCTCTTTTTGTTCCTGAGTTCCAGCCAAAGCTCTCTGTTCAGCCAGGCTGGTCTTCTCTCTCGCTGGCTCATCTTTCGGCACATGGGGATGGCCTGCTCCTGCATCTTTAAGATTTCCTTCTTGAAGAATGTCCAGCCTTCCTAGACCCCTTTGCCCTTCAGGACTGCCTCCCAAGGGACTCTGTCAACTAGGCTCCTGAACAGGTCAAAGTCTGCTCTCTGAAAGTCCAAAATAGCCATTCTGCTGACCCCCCTCCTTACTTCTCCAAGAATCGGAAACTCTATCATTTCGTGATCACTATGCCCAAGATGGTCTCCAACTGTCACATCACCCACCAGGCCTTCTCTGTTCACAAACAAGAGGTCCAGTGGGGCACCTTCCCTAGTTGGCTCCCCCACCAGCTCTGTCAGGAAGTTATCTTCCACACACTCCAGGAACTTCCTAGACTGTTTCCTCTCTGCTGGATTGTATTTCCAGCAGACATCTGGTAAATTGAAGACCCCTGTGAGAACAAGGGCTAGTGATTGTGAGAATTCTCCCAGCTGCTGATAGAATATTTTGTCTGCCTCTTTATCCTGGTTGGGTAGTCTAGAACAGATTCCCACCATGATATCTGCTTTGTTGGCCTTCCCCCTGATTCTTACCAATTCAACCCTATCATCACCATCGTTAAGTTCTAGACAATCAAAACATTCCCTAACGTACAAGGCTATCCCACTACCTCTCTCTCCTTGTTTATCCCTTCTGAAGAGTTTATAGCCATTCATTTCAGCACCCCAGTTCTGTGAGTCATCCCACCATGTTTCCATGATGGCAACTATGTCATAGTTTTCCTCCTGCACAACGGCTTCTAGCTCCTCCTGGCCTGATGACGTGTAAACCAAGCCGTGAACAAAAAACATGAAATCTTGCTGGAGACACCAGGCTTGAAGTCAGGTATTGATCTGCTCGCTCTTCCTGCATCTTTCCTCATCATTCCCTGCAACTGGAAGGATAGAGGAGATGTTTTCATCTTCCACTGTATAATTATTCAATTGCCAGTAGGGTTTTCTGACTACTTCTTGGTTGTATTCATAACAGAGATAGCTCTGACCTGTGGCTGGCTTTTTATGACTCCAAAAACTATTAACCACACCTCAGAGGATGAGATTTCTTGTACTTCAGCCACATTATCAGTTCCTTGGGAGCACTATACTCTGTGCCTTAGGCAGAACATTTATGGACTGTAGTTACATTAAGTGTGAAATTATCTGTATACTGAGGTTAAATTCAGCAAATCATTTCCATAAATAAAAATAAAGAAAGCATATGAATATATACTGAAACATTATAAATACAAATGAAGAAAGCATATGAAATACTGAAACATTATTGTGATGAGTTGACCCTGGCTGGATGCCAGGTGTCTACCAAGCTGCTCTGTCACTCCCCCTCCTCAGCTGGACAGGGAGAGAAAATATATAATGAAAGGCTCATGGGTCAGCATAAGGTCAGGGAGAGATCGCTCACCAATTACCATCATGGGCAAAACAGACTTGACTTGAGGAAATTAATTTAATTTATTGCCAGTCAAATCAGAGTAGGATAATGAGAAATAAAACCAAATCTTAAAACACCTTGTCCCCACCCCTCCTTTCTTCCCAGGCTCAACTTCACTCCCAATTTCTCTACCTGCTGCCCCCGAGCAGCACAGGGGGATGGGGAATGGGGGTTGCGGTCAGTTCATCACACGTTGTTTCTCCTGCTCCTTCCTCCTCAGGGGGAGGACTACTCACACTCTTCCTTTGCTCCAGTGCTGGGTCTGTCCCATGGGATACAGTCTGCCATGAACTTCTCCAGCACGGGTCCTTCCCACAGGCTGCAGTTCTTTCACAAACTGCTCCAGCAGGGGTCCTTTCCACATGTCTGTTCCACAGGGTGCAGTCCTTCAAGAACAGACTGCTCCAGCGTGGGTCCCCCGTGGGGTCACAAGTCCTGCCAGCAAACCTACTCCAGTGTGGGCTCCTCTCTCCACAGGCCCACAGGTCCTACTAGGAGCCTGCTCCAGCGCAGGCTTCCCACAGGGTCACAGCCTCCTTCAGGCACCTACCTGCTCTGGCGTGGGGTCCTCCAAGGGCTGCAGGGGGGCAGCCTGCCTCACCATGGTCTTCTACCATGGGCTACAGGGGAATCTCTGCACGTCCTCCCCCTCCTTCTTCACTGACCTTGGTGTCTGCAGAGTTATTTCTCTCACATATTCTTACACCTTTCTCTCTGGCTGCAATTGCAGTTATTTTTTCCCCTTCTTAAATATGTTCTAACAGAAGCACTACCACTGTTGTTGATTGGCTCAGTTTTGGCCATCGGTGGGTTCATCTTGGAGATGGTTGGCATTGGCTCTATTGGACATAGGGGAAGCTTCTAGCAGCTTCTCGCAGAAGCCACCCCTATAGCCCCCCCGCTACCAAAACCTTGCCACACAAACCCAATACAATTATATTTTGACACTTTCAAAAGAAGATGATGTATATTGAAGGGAAATTAATCGCACTGAAAAATATGTTTTAAAATGGTGCATATTCCTGAGCATATTCCAACCGATACCCGAATCAATAAATTGCCTTTCTGCTTGATTCACAGCGGAGATTTGTTCTGAGATATCCTACAACTCAGAAGATTGCTCTTCCCAGGCAGTTCCAGGGCTCCATTTTTTTTCAGTCATTGCTATTAATTTTGCTCTGCCTTCTTCAAAAAAGTTTACACAAAGAAGCAGCATTGAATTTTGGCAACTCATTTCCCAGGTGAATGCCTTAAACAGGAAGAGGAGCATTCTCTTTGCCATCTAGTGAATATTTTCATTCTGCAAAAAAGACTATGAGGAAAAGAAAACAATCTTAGATGAACAGAAATTGTTATCTGATCTCCCAAAACCAATCCTTCACACAAGAATATATGTAGAGGACAGCACAGGAGCTGTTGACACTAACAGACCAGAAAGTGTAATATGTACAGCAATGAAAGACAGCATTCAACAGCCCTCCACGGATTCACACAGAAAGTGCATACTGTTTAACGTGGAGAAGCAATATGTGATCAATATTTTATTTCAGCAACCTTGATGTGCTCCAAAACCCAGGTCCCATAAGACAACTTTACAACTAGAGTTGAATCTGATCAAAAGCAAAATAAATACTTGACTTCTGTTGAAATGCAGAGCTTGCTTTCTGAAGCATTGCATACACATGGACTTCTGAGTGACCAAGAGATCACCATAATTATTATTCCCAAAGTTGAACACTTCCTCACATTTTAAGGCTGTAAGAGTCTATATATGGCAGTGCCATCTAGTGAGGTCTGAAACCTAGAGCTAGACCTACACTTAAATATGATCAATGCAATGCTGATCTTTGCTTCTTCTAACTTCTCCATGTGGTTCCTAAGAGTAAATTCCTCAGAACTTCAGATATCCTCAGCTTCATCAACAGATAACTGTATGCTTAAGGGACTAAAAAAATCATTATTTGATAAACACTTACAGTACGAGTTAGACAGGGCTTAAACATGGAGGACTTTTTAACCAAACCAGTCCTTACTAGAATATATGAAACTTCTAGGAGGGTTTCAGTAAATTATAAATTCCTGGAATATATTGTGATTTTATCAGTTTATTGTGGTCGTTTTGATTTGGGCATTGTTTTGAAGATTCAAATTCAAAATGTAAAAATTGTTTTTCTCTACTCAGCAGGGCTACTTAACAAATGTCTCGTAGCTTGTGGATGCCATTATCAGTATATAACAACATGAAGGACTTAAGCTTCTCCTTTTACCAGCATACACGTGAAGTTTCTTGTATCTATATGTATTTCTTTTATTACTGTCCAAAAGTAATTCATTCTTCAGCATATGCATCTTGTTTACAAGAGATAAATCAGTTTTGAAAAAAAACCCGTCATCTGCTTTTGATCTAAATTATATTTCCATGAGGTAGTGCAAAACAATTTCATTCTTATATTACTATCACAAAACACTTTAAGGGCTAAGTCAATCACCAGCCTAAAAGAACTAGAAGGTATTACAGTGAGATTTAGAAAAGAAAATGTGTAAATGGATCATAGAAGCAGAGCACTGCAGATGATAGGTAAAAATAATTCATGTACCTTTAGCTGCAGAGGAGGTTGGAAGAGAATAGTTGTTCCAGCTTGAGAAAAAAAGCAGGGTAGAGAGAGTTTATTTGCTATAAGCTCATTCATATGGTTCCCATCACTATAATTTTCTATACCTCTTTATATCCACACAATATATCATTTTTCTTCTTTTTGTCTTCCTTTGGTGCCAATGTAATTTATTATGTATTGTCCTTGTTATGTGTTGCTGTTGTGGGAAAATGAGGGTCAAAGATGTGGACTTTCCAGTTTGCACTGAAGATAATGAGGTTGCCATCAACTGGTCGTGTTCAGGAACAAGCTGTAAATTCACAGACTGCTCTCTGGGGAAGTCCTATCCCTGCTTTCTGAGGGCAGTAGGGTTGTATGGCTGTCAAACCCATCAGACTTCCTTCTCAGATAGGAAGTTCTTAAAGAATTTTTCCTTGGAGAGATATGGGGTGTGGTGGGAAGCCTGGAAGAGGAAGAATGAAAATTGAAATTTGACAAAGTTCTGTCTTCAGAACAGGTAGCCAATAGACCTGTGAGCAGTAGTGTCCTGCCCTGTTCCTTAGATGGGTGATACAGGGTAGCTTGTAACAAGGCTGGTAGTTCAATATCCCAGGATATGCACTCAGCTTATGCCCAGAAATGCATGGACTTTTTATCACCTACTGTCTTCCTTGATGTAGGTCATGAATTAAGTCAAATCACATAGTCATACATTTACCAAGGGCCGTGAACATGCACATTGATCAGATATCCTAGCTCATCTGTCAAAGAGAAATTTGTCAACCCATGGTAGCTTAAACAGATATCTAAGAATATTTTCTTATCCAGGAACAATATGAACTTCTGAATTTACAGAGTATTTATTAATTTAAATTCAAACAAATTTATCTTCTATGAACTTTGCATGAGTGTTTTTAATTTCTTGAAGCAAAGAACATAGAATAAACATAAAAAAGTGAAATGCTGTAACAGAGTGGCTTAAAGTAATAGAAGCTCAGAGTCAGTTCACAGTGGTGAAAGCTGACGATAGAAAGCTTAGATAGGGAAGGTAGGAAAGATAATTGTGAAATTTTCATTTTCAGGGTTAGTACACTCAATGTAAGATTCATCTTTCCTAACTTTCACCAACTTTCATCTTCTAAAGTTAAGTGTCCTTTTACTAATACATTCAATGGGAAAAAAGGAGCTACACAACACAGCAATTAGTTGTATCATAAAAGAGGGATTCATACAGAAGTTTACACTGGTGCTTACCTTCCTTGATTTTTATTGATCACAGACCATATTTCTACCTTAAACGAAACACCCAGCTTTTAGAACACCAGAGTGAGGCCTTTCCAACCCACAATGTGTGAGCAAGTGATGGATTTAGTTATTTTTACCTCATCAGCTTTACAGCTAGAAAATAAGCTCACAAAAGATATTAAACTGTTATCTTCAGATACTGAAATAGTCAAATGATCCAAAGTAAGTAATTTACTTTCTCTTCACATCAAATATTAAATGCTGGAATTAAATAGCTGATAGTATTGCTTGCAAAACTGTTATAGAATTATCCTTTATGGAGGAAATAGTGATTTCACATATTTCCTTTAACATTTTTTTTTTAATTTTAAGCTATCTGTACTACCATTTTCATGAGTGTACAATCATGTCAGAACTGGAAATACCAGGTTTTAAGGATAATGTCCAGAAAGAACTAGTCAACAGGCAGTTCTGTTTAAATTCTCTCAGCGCAATATGAGATACTTGGTACTGTCATCCTTGTTAGAGAATTACAAAGATGTTTTATAATAAAACAGTGTTAACCAGCATGCAAATAAACAGACACCAGTGGAAATGCAAAAGGTTTCTCAGCTTGATAAAGAAGAATAAGACATTTTGGTTTCAGTGGAATAATTTTTATTTACAGAATATGAAACATGATATGAAAATGTATTTTAACATCAGCATACTTCACCAGCTTAAAAAACACAGGTTCTGAAATTCAATTTGTTTTGATGATTATTTCTAAAAGGTTTTTATATAATATTTTCATTGTGTGCTATCCAATTCAAATGATTATTTGTTCATGGAAAGTAATTAGTCTGCCTATCTTGACTGGTTCGTCTGTGGTTTATAACACTATTATTTAATCACATAAAAAGCCAATTCAATTAACCTAACTAATATGACACTTCATTGCTTTGAAATATCAGTGATTTTCACACACTAGGAAGCCAGAGTATTTCTACTAGAATGAGACTTGTCTGACAATTAACTTTATAATATATATATATTAATTACATAAATAAAAATAATTTAAATTAGATTTCTAATATTCTCTCCTTTTTCAAACCAATATTTTAGCTATCTGAAAATAGCAGTTATAGGCTCATTACATATTTCTTATCTTTAGACTAAATAACAGCAATTCATTTGACTTTTTTTCCATATAGGCCATGTTTTCTAGTGTTCTGATCACTTTCCTTGCCTTCTACCAGGGTCTCTGGAAAGGGTTCATTCACTTTAAGTGCAGACCAAACTAGACACCTTTCTTAAAATAAGCCCTTGCTAGTCTTTTACAACTTTAAGTATAACATCTGCTTTCTTACAATGGCATAACAGTGTGCATTTATGATCATTTTGTGGTGTAGTAGTCCTAGACAGACAAAAATGACATGGATACGGTTAATCCTGCTTTGAATGTGCTATATGATCTCCTGAGATCCCTTTCAGCCTTAAAAATTACATTGGGAAAATATAACGATTATTCATTTGTTTCACCTGAATATACTTTTTAAAATAAAATATGGAAATATAAGGCTGGAAGAGGATCTTTGTGTCAGCAAATCTAGTTCCCAGTCCAGATTAGCATCCGCATCTTGTTCTTTCACTCAAAACGTACCAGGTTCCTATTTTAGATCTACCTTTTTCTGCCTAGAAATCATGTTTATTATGCACAGAGGATCCAAGTTGGATCATACTAAAGTCAGGTTGGAACCTTTCACAGCCTTCAATAATGCATGACTAGTTTAAGTCTTAGACAAGTTTTATTCTTGGACAAATCTGAACCAGAATTCAGGCAGACTTTTTGATATGGAAATTTACTTTGCCTCACACATATGTTTTTTGTTGAGGCACTAGGCTCTAAAAGTATGGATTTTAAGTGAGTTCTACATGCTAATTATACATTTTTTAAACATACTTTTATTTTGTTTATTTTTATTTCTTTATTTTACAATTTAAAGTTCTTTTAGTTCTAGCACACATCCCTTAGTTTTGCAATAAGCAGAAAGACAAACAGAATTCCATTCCTTTTTCATACAGTTCATTATTTCATAAATAACCTCTCATCATGCTCTCTGTTAATCATTTCCCTAAATGATATAGCCTTAATCTTTTCAAATCTCTTTCCATATCAAAATCTTTAAATAATTTTTCATCTCCTAACTTCAAATAAACTTCATTTTTTGCTATTCTTCTCTATGATCAGAATCAAGCATACAGCTCAAGATGAGGGCATGCCGTTGTTTCATCTAATGACATTAACATTATAGAAGAATACAAGACTACATTCTGATAGTGGTGATGCTCTGTAATCTGCTACTTCTGCTGCCCTGAAGGCCATGATGACACCCTTTGTTACTTTCACTGTTAACTCTTGGTCAAGGGCAATGCTTTAAATATTCACAGGCTAACATGAAGAAAATCAACTTCTGTTTTAACAGAAAGCTACATTTATCATAAATGGAGGAGAAGGTCACTGAATCACTTCATCTTTTAAAGAGTGAAAGAAAAATAACTGCAAAATCACTGTGCAATAAACAAAAGTTTCAAAATCTCTTTACAGAGCCTTTGGAGAAGGCTGAATAAAAGGCTTTGCAGCAATACCTGATACAAACAGCATCGCCTGGTTTTAACAAATGAGGAAGAGAGGAAACAAGCATAAAAATTCTGTCTGGAACAAGAAAAGGTACAGCATGCTGTTGTAGGAAATTATGTTAAATATTATGGAGAACATGTTTAATAGCTTTCAGTCTAATTCGTGTAATTCTTTGGCATGCTCTCAGCACAAATGTGCTATAAGTTTGAGGAAGTGCATTTACCACCTAGTAATGCAATAGTTCTTTGAGTAATGAACTAATGCCCACTTGCATTGCTCTGTCAGATTCCTGGACACATTAGGCTCATTTCACATGTCAGGAGGTAATGTGTAATATATGTAGTCGTAAAGGTGATTTGTGCATACCCAGAAAATCTGGTAAGTACAGCCTCTTAATTTCTATATGTGCAGGGTGCACCAGAGTTAAAACCTCTGCATCTACAAATACAGCTGCTGGAGCCAGCTAATTTTGGCTCACTCTGCTAAAAGGCAGTCAATTTCTGACTGCTATGTAGAGGCAGAGATCTCTGATGCCTCACACACAAAGCTGTGGGAGCCACCTACAGCCAAAGGTCCTGCAGAGATTCTTCTGTACTGAGGAAACCAGTCAGTACCAGTTGCCTTCAGGAAACTGGAGAGGAAAACCTCAAAATCCCTGATACCTGAAGGTGAAGCTGTAGCAAGAAGAAGGGCTTAGAGGGAACTCCCTAATTCCAAGGATGTTACTTCACATCATAGAAGATCAAATGAAGGATGATACTTTCTAGTCTAGGGCACCAAAAAAGAGTTTATGAAGGTTAAGAACTCCATTGTAAACACAGGAGTCACTATCAAGGAATAGTCAAAAAAATGTGGCTGGATCTGGGTCTTTGCCCCAGGGCTGCTTCCGGACATGAAACTGGTCCCCACAAAAGGGTACTCGTTCAAGAGATTTGATTGCAGTGCTCCATTATGGTGGTTGCAACAATGACAGAGCTATTCCCTACTCTCTACTTGCTACAAGGACAACTTCGTATGATAGCTCCAAGAACAACTGTGCTAGCAATTACAGAGATGATAAATCTGTCTTCCTACATTCCCCTTCCATACATCTGTGACAATGTGTCTGAAAGAGTTTATCGATAGTTGTGTTTAACTTATATCTGGCAACATGGGAAAATAAAGGCAATATAATTCACAAACAGATGGAGTAACTCCCTTAAATCCTTAGATCTTGTCCTTCACTGCCTGTGCCAGTATGTACTTTTCTAACTTATGGACCGAGGCTGAAAAATGACATAGGGGGTGCTTTTTCATTTTCAAGATAGCAGATTTGGGAAATCCTGTGCCAGGGACAGACGGGAGCCCATGGCAATGTCCACACCACTCTAGACCTTTAGACAAGCTCACAGTTTGCAAAGGTGCAGGAAATACTTATACCACAAACACTGAAGATGTATAGGACTGTCTAGAAAGGAAGTTACAGACCACAATGTAAATGGTTTTTCTCTGCAGGAAGCACATTACGTAAATGCAGCATGTTAACATGGAGTGTTTCCAGCATTCACATTCTGGGTCAGATTTACTGGGATGCCCAGGCCTATGCCCAGGGATACCAATACCAGCCTGTACTAGATAGTACAGGTACAGGCGCAGTGCTTAATTAAGTAGGTAGAGCTTCCTGTTAAAGGCAATGACTGCTTTGAAATTAAAGGGAAGATTATATTGATTTACACTGTTTTCCAAATATGAGTATGCAACAGGTCAATCAGAGGTATAAGAGACATAAATGCCTAGAACAGTGCTCAAACTATCCCCAGACACTCTGGAGATAGTGTGAGTGATTCAGTAAGCACCTACAGGTGGTGATGTCCCACTAGGGTGTAACGGTTTGGTTAGTATATGTGGCTGACTCAACACTGTCTTATTTATGGAAGTGCTGTGAACAACAGACAAAGAAATAAAGTGGTTTGTGTTGAAAATGCTGACATGCATTTAATGGACAAAGAGTCTGATGTCTGCCTAAAGTGTGATGACTTAGAGTGAAGCCAAGCATAACACTTTGGGAAAAAATGAAATGTAGACATGACACCACAGATGGCAAGATCCAGTGTAACTGAGTGCCAGAGTTAAGCACTTAAAAAGAATAACTAGCAGTTTCTGTCTAAAAATTGATTGGTGTAGTACAAGCAAGTTCCAGAGGTGAATCCACAGGATTTTGCCACAATCTTTCTTCTCTTTTTTTCTAATTCTGTTTTATAGGTGCTTGGAAGGAAACATCCTCCTCAAACTGCCAGTAGGTAGAGAGTTATCTGAACTGTGTACTGTGGCACACAGTGCAGTCAGTTTTTTGATCACAATTTTGCCTCACTGTCTTCCAGAGAATTCACCTTACAGAAACTGGCATGATAAATTTCTTTAAGATGCCGAAAGGTGAATAACTTTATCTTCTGTAGAAAGCAATCTAGAAGCATCCCAGCAGAAAAGAAAATAAAAGATGCTAATACATGTTGACAGACTACATCTCCTGTTCCATTTCAACAAAAGATGCTTCATTCTTGGGCTAGTGTTTTGCTTGGTGTTTTCTCTTACCTTTCTATAAAGAAAAAAAGGAAGGGTTTATCTACCTACTTAGTCCAGTTACTGGAGTCCTGTAATTACAGTCATGCACTAAAACAGGCCCATAATAATGGGGTTTGATAATATGATACAAGATCTATAGGATACCAACACTTTTCTGAAGTAGCAGGCAAATGGCTGAGCCATCTCAAATGGCACTAGATATCTGAATATAAGTGACAGAATCAAACCTTGTGCCTAATTTTATCCACGAAGCATCTCTACTTGTCCCCTATATTGCAGATCATTACTCAACTCCCCAAAGCCTACAGTAAATGTTAACCTTGAAAGCAAAACACTAACATTTTCAAATTAAATGTGCTACAGGAAGTAAGATCAGTTGCCAGTGTCCTGGCCTGGGAGTTTTTTCATTAAATAGTCCCTGAGAGACTGCAGAACACCCTCTGTTGTAGCAGGTTAGACAAGCATCAGCTATGAGTGACATAGGTATAGATGGTATACACTGAGGCAGAGAGGATTCTTCAGTGATACTCACTTTCTTCCAGTCCTGGGCAGAGTTCATTTGTTATTAGGAGATATTTGATTTGGATGAAATCTCTTCTCAGTTTTATTTCACCACATCCTTAAGAACCATTTCTGCTCAGTCTGTGTTCTGGAGTGCTTCCTCCTTCTCCAGAGCTACAGCTCTGATATCTGGATACCTCCCATTGTGGGTGATGGCACAATTCAGTTTAAATCAGACCAGCAATTGATTTGATCACACAGTTGACTGACTGCTTCACAGAATCACAGAATTATTTAGGTTGGAAGGGACCTTCTGAAATCATCTAGTCCCATCAGCTAGAGCAGGTTGCCTGACTGTGTCCAATTGGGGTTTGAATATCTCCTTGCAGATATTCAAAGAGACTCTGTAGTCTCTCTGGACAACCTGTTCCAGTGTTTGATCACCAAAAAAAGGGTTTTCCTGTGTTCAGACAGAATTCCATGTGTTTTAATGCCTGACCATTTCTTCTTGTCCTGTCAGTGGGCACTGCTAGGAAGAGTGTGGCTCCCTTTCCTTCATTTCTTCCCATCGGACATTTCAACACACTGATAAGATGCCCCTGTGCCTTCTCTTCACCACACTGAACAGACCCAGCTGTCTCAGCCTTTCCTCATATGAAAGATGTTCCAGTTCCTTAATTCTCTTTGTGGCCCTGTGCTGGACTCTCTCCAGTAAGTAATGGTCACCCATATGTATTAAGTTTTTTTTGGATGTGCTGATATACAAATGATATATTTATCTTTATGGAATTCTCCGTATTTCTTCACTGTATTTTTCCTTTTTTTTTTTTCCTTTTTTTGTTTTTCCACCCATTATGTAGTGAAACAAAATTATTCTTGTTCCCGTGCCCTCTATGCCACTGCTTTTCCTGTCACTTTCCACAGAACACACTGAACTGTGACCTTTGCAACACCATTTTCTCAGCTGATCTGTCTGCTTCCTTGGCTCCTTTAACATGAGCCTCTACCAGTTCTGCATCACTGGCTGTCATTGCTCTACTGCTCTGTTCCTTTTGTCAATAGCTGCACTTACATGTCTTAGTCTAGGTCTTTCAAATAGTCTGTCCTCAATTTTATTGTTCTCACTCAACACTCTTGCTTCTAGAGACTGAATTGTTTGTCCCCTGAACTGTTCTAATTATGGAATATTTAATAACTTACATGACAATGTTATATGTCAGTGTACATCCTCAGCTTTGTAACAGCTGTACTCTCTCCTTTCTTTTCCTTCTTGTTTTTCAGAGAGAAGAGAAGAGAAGAGAAGAGAAGAGAAGAGAAGAGAAGAGAAGAGAAGAGAAGAGAAGAGAAGAGAAGAGAAGAGAAGAGAAGGGAAGGGAAGGGAAGGGAAGGGAAGGGAAGGGAAGGGAAGGGAAGGGAAGGGAAGGGAAGGGAAGGGAAGGGAAGGGAAGGGAAGGGAAGGGAAGGGAAGGGAAGGGAAGGGAAGGGAAGGGAAGGGAAGGGAAGGGAAGGGAAGGGAAGGGAAGGGAAGGGAAGGGAAGGGAAGGGAAGGGAAGGGAAGGGAAGGGAAGGGAAGGGAAGGGAAGGGAAGGGAAGGGAAGGGAAGGAAGGGAAGGGAAGGGAAGGGAAGGGAAGGGAAGGGAAGGGAAGGGAAGGGAAGGGAAGGGAAGGGAAGGAAGGGAAGGGAAGGGAAGGGAAGGGAAGGGAAGGGAAGGGAAGGGAAGGGAAGGGAAGGGAAGGGAAGGGAAGGGAAGGAAGGGAAGGGAAGGGAAGGGAAGGGAAGGGAAGGGAAGGGAAGGGAAGGGAAGGGAAGGGAAGGGAAGGGAAGGGAAGGGAAGGGAAGGGAAGGGAAGGGAAGGAAGGGAAGGAAGGGAAGGAAGGGAAGGGAAGGGAAGGGAAGGGAAGGGAAGGGAAGGAAGGGAAGGGAAGGGAAGGGAAGGGAAGGGAAGGGAAGGGAAGGGAAGGGAAGGGAAGGGAAGGGAAGGGAAGGGAAGGGAAGGGAAGGGAAGGGAAGGGAAGGGAAGGGAAGGGAAGGGAAGGGAAGGGAAGGGAAGGGAAGGGAAGGGAAGGGAAGGAAGGGAAGGGAAGGGAAGGGAAGGGAAGGGAAGGGAAGGGAAGGGAAGGGAAGGGAAGGGAAGGGAAGGGAAGGGAAGGGAAGGGAAGGGAAGGGAAGGGAAGGGAAGGGAAGGGAAGGGAAGGGAAGGGAAGGGAAGGGAAGGGAAGGGAAGGGAAGGGAAGGGAAGGGAAGGGAAGGGAAGGGAAGGGAAGGGAAGGGAAGGGAAGGGAAGGGAAGGGAAGGGAAGGGAAGGGAAGGGAAGGGAAGGGAAGGGAAGGGAAGGGAAGGGAAGGGAAGGGAAGGGAAGGGAAGGGAAGGGAAGGGAAGGGAAGGGAAGGGAAGGGAAGGAAGGGAAGGAAGGAAGGAAAGGAAAGGAAAGGAAAGGAAAGGAAAGGAAAGGAAAGGAAAGGAAAGGAAAGGAAAGGAAAGGAAAGGAAAGGAAAGGAAAGGAAAGGAAAGGAAAGGAAAGGAAAGGAAAGGAAAGGAAAGGAAAGGAAAGGAAAGGAAAGGAAAGGAAAGGAAAGGAAAGGAAAGGAAAGGAAAGGAAAGGAAAGGAAAGGAAAGGAAAGGAAAGGAAAGGAAAGGAAAGGAAAGGAAAGGAAAGGAAAGGAAAGGAAAGGAAAGGAAAGGAAAGGAAAGGAAAGGAAAAAGAAGCCTCCTTCAACAGTGACAACATTAATCAAACAACTTTTACAGTAGCTTCTGCACTCTCTGAATTATTACTGGCACATCTCAACCCTTCCTTCTGCCCTCCTGCTCTCCTTATTTTCCTGTATTTTTGTCTTTGTTATCCTACAGAGTTGCTTATGTAAACAGACTCAGTTTTATGCTTTTGCAAGATTTTCTTCAAACTTGGTTTTCCCAGTGGCCTAAGTCCTATCACACTGGAAATTTGCTTTATTTGGATATGGTGTTTGCCTGGCAACAAATCACAAGGTCCTCCTTCTTCTTATGAGTGATGCTCTTTTTTTGCTCTTTCCTCCTCTTCTCCCAAATGTTCTGTGTGCTGAGTTATTACATTGCAAAACTAGAAACTAGATGTTTGTAAAACTAGACTATTTATTAAATTACCTGTTGACAGAGACACTGGAAATGCAGGAAGCTTTTCAGTCAGGTTAGTTTGCTGGTACCTCTTCAAACTTTTGCTCCTAATGACTGTGTTCTTCTCTCTAATTTCTCTGGAATTTTATTTAATAGACTGTATGACATAATGTGGCAATACAGCATACATTAAAATACTGCTTGTTAATGTATTTTTATAAAACAAAGGCAACAAATATTTGTGAATCTTTGAATATACTGTGCTGATCCACCCTCATTCCTTTGATTTTTCATGGAACTTCAGAGCATGCAAGAAAGAAGCAGGACCATAACTTCTACCTATGTTACCTATCAGCTAAAACAGAACAATCTAAATTCTTTCAAGGATGCATGAGGATAGCATGTACCTAGGATCTGGGAACATTGCCTCCCTGGCAGAAGTATCTGTTCAAAGTCCTTTCTTATTTCAGGAGTGACAAATGGTGGAATCATATTAGTATAGTAACATACTGGCTGTTGAAGGACCATTAATATGTTTACTTCATATGTAAGTAATAAGAAATTGACTGTCAATGTCAGGATAGGATCCTTTGCATAGATGAAATTTATTTCTCTCTGTCCTAAAAAACAAACCACATAAAAAAAGCCTTCAATCTTGTCAACTATGTATATTGTAAAAAGCAGAATTATGCCAAGAAAATGAACTGGTTTTAATACTGAGGCTTTCTTTCCCTCTTACTTTACATTTGACACTTAGTTTTAAATCGGTAACATTTGCTGTCTTCTGCAGAAATGTTGGTTAAAAGTTGCTTTCTTAAGGGTAAAATTTTGACATGGTATGCATCATTGTCCTTATGAATTCACTACAGTAAAAAGAAAAAAAGTAAAAATCAAGACAGTATTCCAGTGTTACCTTTGCTATCTTCAGCATTCAAATAGGGGAATTCTACTTGATGTAGAGTTGAATAAAATGTGAATGCTGCATAAAACTGGCTTCAAAAGGTCCATTATGAAACAAGAGTGCTGTTGCATTTTTCGAGCCTGAAGCCATTATATAATTTACTACCACTTTCGGTAATCCTTTGCTCACATAAATTGGTTTGAGACAGCTTCCTCTCCTCTCCTCTCCTTGAACAAAGCAGCAGCACAAAAATATGGTTTAGAAATCTTACCCACATGTCTCCTCAGACCTTTTTTTTCTTTTTTTTGTTAACTAAAGGAAGCAAACTGAATATTAAAAATATCAGAATCATTTGTCTGGGTCTGTCAGACAAAGAAAGAAATTGTGTTGTCATCCATTTGCTGTGACTATAACCTGTAATCTAGCATTTCTTAGTTTGTTAAGTTTCGGATCAAGTTTGTATATTCAAACCTCAAGTGTTGAAATCATTGATTATAGGAAAGAAATATAAGGATGAAATGTGGAAATATGTTTCTTATTGAAGTCTTCAACTTTGAATACAAGTTTTATTTGGAGCATAAATTTCTTTCACTGTATCAAATACAAAAGCTATTGAAATCAAAAGGAAGATCTTGCACAGACCTATATAATCTCTGGATTCATTTTATAGACTATTTCCACATTAAATTTCTTCTAAAATTATTTTACAGTTTATTTTTTCAAATCACTACAGGGCCATGAAACATCTCCATGCATTCAGAAATTTCACCTTCATATATACCACACAGTAAAGTAAGAGGAAGAATGTGATGGCAGCACTTCCGTAGTATTCCACATAGTTTCTCTGTAAGATACGGAGCTATTCACACATCTGTTTGCTTTCCTCACTCAGTAGGGTAATTCTCTTTCTCCTTTCTTCAAGGGCAGGATGACAATGAAAGGGTATATTTATTTGCTGCACAGACCTTCTTCCTCTACTGAGTTGACAAATCTTGATTCAGAGATCAACTGGATAAGAAAGGTTGATTGAAGGACATCTGTAGCTGCCAGCTGATCGTGCTTTTACAGTCCATATTTTGCTTTTAAAGATGAGCTATTATTAATTTTTCCTTGTTCACATACAAATTCTACAGGTTATTTCCTAGGAGTGCATTTTGTCATGCTGCCCTAGACCTACTCTTACATGGTTAGCATTCTGACCTTAATTTACATTTTCACATTTTCTAAACATAGGAATTAGACTTAGTGTCTTGTGATGTACAGTAGTTAGCTATCTGCCTGCACATTTTCACTGCTAGATTAGATGTTCATGTAGCTTTTACATTGAAGTAAAAAAATGCAGGTATAGGAAATGATGCAACACATTCATAAGGCTGAGCAGAATGGGCTGCAAACGGTGATGAGAAGTGTACTTGTTGCAAGCTAGATCTTTTGAACTTATTTGGTGATAGCAGGAATCAGATCCTTACATCCCTTCTTGCTTTGGGATCAGAAAAGGATAACTTTGTTATGGTGTCTAAGATCAGCATACAGGCTTTTGCATCTTCCTGACGTTCAGATAGCTCAGTCCAACAGCTCCTTGTTTCCAACAGGTTGCTAGAAACCTTCAGACAAAAAGTGAAAATGTGCAGAAATAAAATGTCAAACACAGTCAACATCCAGATAGCCTTTAGTCTGAAGCTTATAGCATTCTCATTAGAGGAGGAAAACACGAATGAAACAACAGATTCCAATGATTATATATATGTCTATATAAAATAATCAGCATTATCATTGAAAAAGCTATGGTATTTCTTATGTATATTTTGAAATCACTGTTTTTATTGCTAGTTATTTTAGCGTCTGACAAATTTCCTCTTGGGCAAAGTAGTAGGGATAAAGTCAACTATGTTTCCTTAATTCCTCTGTACTGAGGGAGGAATAGTATTTAAAGGTTATTTTTAAAGTTAGAAATGTAACACGCAGTTATGTCTGAGCTTCCTGGTGTAGCAATGTGAAGCAGTACAGTATCGCATGGAAACACCAGCTGAGGTCTTGGAAGCAATCGAATTAAAACAACAGGGCTAATAAAGTAGGACCATCTCAGTGCTGTAGCAAGTAACAGAGCTAATGTCTCTGCATGATGCTAGGTGGTGGACCAGATTAAGTGTGTCCAACGGCACTGTAAAGTGCAACTACGTCTTCTGTAACGTGATACTGCTTCAAATGAGTGTCACCTGTTAGGTCCTTGCTAATTTAAAATTTTAGTCCCTGTATGTAACTGCCTTTTTAGTCAGCTGTCCTGACCTTTTTCTTTCATTAAGCAATAAAATAACATTTTTACCTGCTTAACATAAAATCTAAAATGAACTTTGTAGAACTATAAAATTATTTTCATATATTTTTTCAAAGAACAACTCTGGAAATCATTTGTTTTGGTCTGAATTTCAAGCCCTGTAGAATTCTCAGTATTATAAATCAAAGACCACAATTTAAACTTTAGGAGTTAAGTTTCTCAGGAAAATTTAGCTCTGTAAATGGAATCAGACTTTGTAAGACTTCTCTAAAATTCGGAGTTTTGTGTTGGGCTTTATCTCTAATAATTTGCAATCATTTTCCAGCCTCCAGAATTCAACATCAAAAGTCTATTTAAAATCTGAAAACAGAAATTTAGGCTTTTTTCCTAGTTGCTTAGGGTCAGATTTAATAATTGAATATTTTTAATACTTCGGAGTTACACTTTGTATAGAGAAGAAAATAACTCATCTTAAATTATATTGTCAATATTTTTTGATAGATTTAATAGGATTTATCGCAGGAATCAGCCTTCAGTGGTTCTTGTTTCTGCATGGCAGTTTTCAACATTTGGTTAGCCTTAAATACTAGGAGAAGTTGTACAAGTTTTACACTGATATGTATGCACAAGCACACTAACTCCTTGATACTACGAGTAAGAAAGTTTAAGCTGATTTCTCTATAAACTGCTGATATGAAACTCCTTTTTAAATTGAATAAATCTTTTTTTTATTTTTATTTTTATTTTGTATGGACCCTATGTGATTTGCTGATCAAACTCAGTGCAAGAAGCCTTCTAGGGACTGATATTAAGATAAAGAGAATTTCTAGAAATGAAATGGTCTTAATATTTTCTGCTAATAACCCAATTCATGAAGCCAAGAAAGCATCATAACATAGTTAATCATGTCTAGCAGATATTAGATGATATATTTAGAAGTCAGATTTACATTTATGAAGAATATTTGGAGGTATCTGATCCAGTTACTAAACTAAATTTAACTTTGTTGCAAATGGAACAACACAATTTACTTTCCTTTGGACTTCATTAACCAAGCTGTTAACTTATCTTTTGCTTAGCCTATTGCATATTAACACTCATTCTATTAACTATTGCTAGGCTAAAGGCTTGGTACATATCTTATTTAAGCCTCTCTAGTCAAGAATATCTAATCCATTTAATGATCATAGAAACAGAAAAAAATAGGTTGCAAAGGACCTCCAAAGGTCATCTAGGTCAATGTCCTGTTCAAAGCACAGTTATCTTCAACATTAAAGAAAGTTCCTCAAGTTTTGAATACTGCCATAGATGGAGAATTTCTGAGCAATCTGTTCTGATACTAACTCTCAGTGTGGGTTTGTTTTTGTTTTTCTTTTTCTTGACTATTGTCTCTTGGGTTTCTGCTGCACACCTCTGTCTGGCTCTGTCTGCAGTATTTTACGCACTTCTTTCAGGAGTGCCAAGGAGCAGCAAGAGCCAGCTGCTCCACAACGGGATCAAGGAATTGGGAGCCAAGGGCAACCCTGGGGCACTTAAAGAAGGAAATGTCTGAAAGTTTTTAAAAAAAAAAAAATCTCATTGTGTACCAGAGTCTCGTGTATGCATAATGCCTTCTAGTCAGATTTCTGTCTCTTTAATGTTGTTTTCAAACAATATTTTCATAGGTAAAATAAGGTCACACTGGTTATGCATAGACCTATGGAAAACAGTGGGAATTTTTTCATTGATTTCAGCTGCACTAGAAGTTTCCCTTCACCAGGAGTCTCACATTAAAAAAAATAAAATAAAATAAAATAAAATAAATAGAACCCAAAGGGACTAAAATGTTGCTTATTCACTTTTATGAGTGCTTTTTTTTCAAGTGCAGTATATTCTTCATAGTCTGCTTTGTTTCAAAGGGAAAATTCTTTCATCAGTTTCCATTTGTGTCCACTAATCTGCTGCTCTGCTCTTTTTGTTTGAGTCCATGGGAAATTAACCTATTCACCATGTTTCACAACAGAGAAGTTAAGAATAGGTATTAGTTTCTTTATATCACTTGTATCATATATTATAAAAAGAACGTTCACAGTCTTACAATGTCTAAATAGGATGAGCAAGTGATCAAGCAAATGTAACCTTTGCTCAACCCTTCCAAGTAATTCATCATCACTTACAATGCCTCTTCTAAAATTTATATTACAAGCTTTCTCAGGCAGGGATCTTGATTCATGTCTTCTGTGGAGCCTCTATTGCCCTTTGTGTGCTTACTATAATAATAGGGTGATACATGATTTATATTGTTTTCTGTGTCTCTACATTCTGATTCATAAATCAGTTGTTAGATGTACTTTAATCATCCTAATGCTTTTTGTTTATTCTGATTGAAATCTCTTGGATTTCCTTCAGTAGTTTTTACCTGGTATCTTCACAAATATTTGAGCTAAGATTTTCCACAAACATTCAACACATGGCAACAGCAAGCAAATGCGAGCTTCATCCAGAACATGCTAGAGGAATATTGCCTTAAGTATGATCAGTGATAGCACATTCTGAAAGGAGCTACAGTATGTGCCTGTAAAACATTTAATCTTTCAAACAAGCAGGGTCTACAGGCAAAACCAGTGTTCTCTTGCAACTATGAAAACTGCAGCTGACAGTTTGTCCTGTTGTCCTTTGCAAGATACATTAGCTTTCTTATACAAAGTGTTAATACACTTAATAATTTTACGACCAATAAGCCGTATGTTTGTAGTACTTACATGTTTCAAAAACATTTCATGAAATGATGATTTGTTTCTCTAAATGCAACATGTGTACAATAACCTTAAATTCTGTACCTCTTTATCCCTGTATTGGTACATTATTTTATTCCAATGGCTACAAAACAGTAAGACTGTCAACAACAAATAGGCTCTTTCCCAGTAAAACAGAAAAAGGGATTTAAAATGAAAGGTTAGTGAACCATCACAGTTATGCTAATAGAATGAAATGCATTTGTTACTGTCTATTTTGAACATTCAAACGGCAGATAGCTCTTTCAATTGTCCTCTGCAAAAGGAATACATTTCACCCATAAATGTAAGGTCATTCCTATCCTATCATGTAATACTGATATTGACATGGGAAAACTGTGGGGTTTGTTCCATTCCTCATGAGTTAAAAGAAAAAACATATGTGATAAATGCAGTTTTCCAGTGTAACTGTATATCCCTGATGGATGTTTTTACAGCACAAATATATTGGCCACTTGTCACCACTTCTCAGGGTGTCTTGACCCCTGTTTCTCTCTTGACCCCTGTTTCTGTCTTGATGATCACAGAAGTACTAATAAGAGCTGTAGGATAAACATGGCCTCGAATCTACTCCCTTTCCAATATTTCTAGCAGTTCTTAGCACTACAAGTAGAAGTTACCACCGATGGTAACATAGTTATAGGAGTTAATCTGAATCTAGAG
The DNA here is from genome assembly GCF_047370975.1 of Nipponia nippon. Taxonomy (NCBI): domain Eukaryota; kingdom Metazoa; phylum Chordata; class Aves; order Pelecaniformes; family Threskiornithidae; genus Nipponia; species Nipponia nippon. The sequence continues at coordinate 16,943,909 of NW_028262290.1, read as the reverse complement.
TTCTAATGATTTGTAACCCCCTAATGTATTTTGAGGTTTCAAATACATTCACCAATTCACTGTTCATCAGGTGTGAAACTTGTTCTGTGCAGAGATTCACAGTAATATTAACCAAGCTAAAAAGACCTCTAAATCTTGTGTGTACTAGCAAGACATATGTTTTGACGTAGAGTAAAATCATGCTTTTTGAACATGATTTTAGAACAATTAGGGAAAGTTAAAGTGATTATAATTTCTTGTAGGCAACCGTTAATACTTATTGAAAAAAGGGATGTGAAAACTTTGAAATTCAATTCACTTTGTGGGATTAAGATAAATCTTCTGATAAGGGTAGTACTATCATCCTTTAACTTTAAGAGTTGCTCTTGTCTGTTAATGAATGCCAACTCCTCATGTTGTTTGCAATCTTTTTCTGATCAGCTGCTGTTCTACCAGATGACAGCTCACTCAATATTTTTTTTTCCTTCCCCAAAACATCTTTTTGTGTGTCCCATCTGATTTTCTTTAAAGGAGAGTGAATATATAGTTTTTCATGCATGTACTGAAAAGATCTTTGAAAAGTACAGCAATATAAAGATGCTATTTATGTAAAACTTCTGCGTCTTTGCCAGACATGTAGTGCAACTTGATTTCTTCTCAGAGGATGCTTTTCGTTTTATTATTAATTTTTTTATCTATCATTAATTTTCACTCTCCTCTTTTCTATTCTACTCTCACCTTACTTGTCAGTTCCCTCTCAAATTTTTCTTCCTATTTTCTTTTAAGTTCTTGGGACACTGTAAAGAGCTGATCCAGATCCTGCTGAGTCAGTTGGAAGTTTCTCCATGGACTTTGGTTGTCTTTCAACCCGGACTTTTTTTTCCTTTTTTCATTCCAGTTCAGCCTCAATTTATCTTTCCTAATACATCAGATCCTGAATGGTCCTGTTAAGTATGTTGTAGGAAAGCTGCATGTCCTTAGAGACTTGAAAAGATAATAGTACTAGAAAGTAAAAAAAAAAAAAAAAAAGAAAGAAAAACAACAACACAAAACCCTTCACATATATTTCCAATGTTTTCAAAGGGAAACTGGATTCCACTGGTTTTTAGCTTTGAGGGATGGATGTGCAATCATCAAGAAAGAAGTGCACCTCAAAGTCTTCCCTGGAGTTACTCTGCTGGTTTCTCTTCATTCCCCAGTGGCAGTCATTTATTGCTAGCCTAATATAGCAGTACTTTCATGCAACTGAACTGGCTAAGTTATTTTGTCCAAGGCCTTTTGCTGACACTATTTGCATGAATAAATAGCCAAGGATTCATATTTATGCTTATGTACCTAGCCAATGTATGTGGGTAACAGCAGTCTAAAATTAATTTTAACCTGAAAATTCTAACCATATCATAAAATTTGAAATGAAAAAGATTTAGGAAAATCAGTTCCTTTCCATCCCTTTGCTGTTTTTTCTTTGTGTAAGGATGAGGACACCGATTTTTCAAAACAATATGACGGAATCCATATTTTATTACTTAAACTACTTGTTAGCTGCTTAAACTGTTATTCAGAAGCAATAGTATTGCATAAAGGAGATTACAAAAAGAACTAGCATCTATTTAAAATCTAAAACAATTTTTCTTAAGTATAGTGTAAATGTTTCTAATATTTCACTGGCAATGGCAAATGGTTAAATGCCATGTTCTGTGGAAAATTGTAGGTTCTATGAGTCATCTGATAACAACCCATGCATTTGTTTCACATGACAGCATCAACACACAGTTCCTTTAATCTCCACTGTAGTGAGTTTCTTCCTTCAGGATTTCTGAAACTGATAACCTGTTTAAGAAAGCCAATTTCAGGATTATGTTCCTCTGTTATGATTTGGAGAGTGTCTGTGTTGCACAGTCTTTCAGGGTTCTCTCTAGTGTACAGCATCTGGCTCAGAGTTACCACTAAAAGCCAAGCCCATTTTTTTTTTTTTTCACATCACACATACCAGCACAATTTTCCAGGACCTTTTTTTTCTTTTTTTCATTTATAATAGCCTATTCTGTCTGTGAAAATTCACCTCAGTGGAGCTATCTGGCATAGAGAGGTGTGTGATGCTTTAAAAGATCAAAGTGAAATACCAGCCTTGAGGTAATCCATTAATCTTGTCAAGTTAGGACATGCTTCTCCCTGAATATGTCATCCTATCCTCCTGTCTGATGGCCTTGCTATGTCAGAAATTGTTAACAGACCACACGTATTAAAACACACATACATGCATCAGCTTAAGATAAACTTCAAAAGTTGCAAGAGGAAACTCTGTGCTTTAAAAAGAAAAGATAGCAGGGGAAGGATTCATCTTTTATTACTGTATGTAAGAAGAAGAAAACATTTTCTGTTAATTACCAAACTTATATACTAAAGCGCAGATGAAAGTTAGCCAAAGAAAATTAATGTAATTTTGCATTTTTTAACTTTATCAGTGATTTACCCTCCAGGAAGAAATCTCGGTAACAGAACAAACACATCATCATGTGGTATAACAATATAGTATGTCTAAATGTCAAATCAACTTCTAATGGGCGAACATGTAAAATATACACCTGTGGTATTTCCAAATGGTGCAATTACTCACTAAGTCATAGGCTTTGTATCTGCTGTCCCACAAATACCTGGGGTAAATTCACTAGAACCACACTTCTTAAGGAATGGATGGAAGCAGAGAGTAAAGTTGAAAGTCCTGCCACCTTCATGGCACTAACATTTACAGAGCTACCTGAGGAACAAGACCAGAGACCAGATCCAGCTAAAAAACTTTTTCTTTTTTTTAATGGGGTCCATTCTCAGCCTAAACAGTTCTTCCTTCTGTCTCACAGTGAAAACAGGGGTAGTAAGGAAAAACCGGGAAAACACAACTGGAGCAAGTAGAGAAGTGAGATTGCTCCCTTTTGATGCCAGCTTCCACTTGTGATGGAACAAAACGACCACAGAAACTTTTCCTGAGTTTCTTTATTGTTTCACATTACTACCCACTGAGATCTGCTGATTTGCATCTCGGCTACAGTGAGAATTATTTGTCTGCAATGAGGTCCTAAATGAAATGCTGCTGTGATGACGTAACACGTATACTTTTTTGCATGATTTAATAATACATAAAAGCACATGTATAACTTAAAATTATTATTTGTGATATCTGTCTGTTTTTTCCCCAGGAGACTGTGGATTTCTAGAAGTCTCCTGGTTCAAATATTCCTTACTTACCATTTACATAGTAGCGGATCTGAGCAGCAATTCACAATGATTTTCTCTTTCCTCTCCAATTTTATTACTCCCAGACTAAACAAGTGTGTTGCTACATGGAGATTTCAGTTGGAATAGTTTGCTTTCTAAGTAGAAGCTGGACAAACATTAGACATCTTCAAGTTAAGCATGTAATCCAAAGTACATGGTTAGGCTTCCCCTATAATCTTCTATAAATTTGTCTACAATTCCACTATAAATTCTACTACTGTATTAAAAAAAAACAAAAACAAAAACAAAACAAAAAACAAACAAACAAACAAAAACAAAAAACCAACCAAACAAAAAACAAAACAAAACAAAACAAAACAAAAAAACAAACCCAACCAAACCCACAGAAACACACAAACAAACAAAAAAAGTGTTCTTATGTGAGCAGAGCTGTCCAAGGTTGATGGCAAAGCTGTCATAATGTGAGATGCATTTGTATCCCTGTTATGTTTTGCTGACTTCCAGAACCAGGTTTAAAAGATGACATGGATTAATGTGTATGTTGTTGTACTATGCATGTAATAGAAATGTAAGGGTTTTTTCCCCTAGGTAGTAGAGATCACATGTGATAGCATATGTTTTACAAAGGCCTTTATATAACATTGCCAAAGGACAGACCACTAAACTGGAGCCGTTGAATTCAAAATTTTACTTCATACGAAAACATTGTCATATTTTCTTAAGAGCAAAAAAAAAAAAAAATCCGCTCTCCCAGTCCTGCTTAAGGCTTTCATGTAAAAAGTTGTTCCTGCTGTAACAACAAATTTAGCTAACACAGTGTGAATGTTAAAGACAGGACATTTTCTCCCATTTTTTTTAATCAAGCAAAAAATAAAAACTTTCTTAATGTTCCTCTGAAGTATATTTATCATTAGGACATGACAGTGTCTTTAGCTGAATCATCATTTAAAATGTTACTGTGATTAGGTTTTACTTCTGGATCATTTCCAAATAAGAGCTGGGCCTAGATGAAGTTCAAAAGTCTTTGAAATTTGGGAAAAGGTTTTTTTTCCTTGCTTTACTTTTTTGGCTTTTTTTTTTTTAATACAGGCTTGTCAGCTTTATATTTATAGTACACTCAGCTAAAACTGACATGTGAGTTCTTGTTTATATCCAAATTTTTCAGATGGGATTTAAAGTTCACTGTTTACATTTATGTGTAAGCCACAAAAACTGTGATGACCCAGATCTAGTTTAATGCCTATAAGAGAGCTATGTTCATTCTAATTTTAAAAGGGTGTAGTTGTCAGAAAGTTAGTGTAAAAAGGCTATACCCCATGGAAATTTTTAGATAAGTTTAAGAAAATTAAAACAAATTATGGGATAGAAGTAGACAGTTTGAGCAAACACACTTGAATCTGAGTTAGCAACAGGTATTTTGTTGCTCTAAGATAAGACTATCTAGGTTTAAAGATGTATCTCGTTTACTTCTTTTTTCCTCTCATGTCAAAGAATGATGCAGGATAACTGTTAATATAAATTATGTGCCTTCAGAAAGCATTGCCTGTTTTCATAGGGCCACAGCTTTTCATTTCATGCAATTAGACATTTAGGTTTAAGATACCCATTTACAAAATGGCGAGAAGAATAAGGAGGTAAGAAGTACCAAAAACATTACCAAGGATGTTTGTGGCCATGATCTTTAATCAGGATCAGAAGATGATGATAGCCATTTGGAAAGGGGATGGAATTTTCTGTGGAGAGACTTTTTTCCTTCTTTGAAAACCAGGAAGCTTAATTTTCAGTTCCTGGTTTTAACTGTGTTACATCCTCAAAAAATCAGAAGTCCCATGGAGCTTACTTCTTGTGCTTCTTAGTCACTTCTAAAGGAGTGGAATGAATAAGACTGGCCAAAGCAGACCTTATTAAATAAATGAACCTATTGGTTGCTCATTGAAATCATGCATAAAAGAACTTCTTTCAATCAAATGGTCTTGGAACACTCTATAAATATTGCCATCAAACTTATAGATATTCAGGGCAGGCTTCAATTAATTATATTGATACCACTCTTCTTACACCTACAAATCAGTAAAGTGGAGCATAGAAGTCATACTGGACAAAACAAAGCCACAGAACACATTGCTAGCAGATTGAGTAATTAAAACTCTTAGGAGAGTCCAAACTCTTAAATCTTAGGCCTAGCCATTATAAATTTTTATTTCATCATTGTTTAATACTATTTCATCCCTACACAGTGTTACTCCCTTATGTTTATTTCTTTGACTCTTAAAATTAGTATTGTACAATGTATTGAAAATAATGAGTCTAGATGGGAAAAATGATTCACCAACAAATTGAATGGTCTCCTCCTCTTGGAACAAAAGTATTTTCTTTTCCTTTGTTCTTTCCTTTCTGTAGTAAAAAAAAAAAAGAAATTATACATTTCAAATATTGAAAACAGAAAACAATTAGCAGCCTCAGACATGCATCTTTATTTCAGATTTAGAGCTCTGATTCTATTACTTAAGGGCCCAGTTTTATTGAGGCAAAACACCCACAGAGATCAGTGACAGCCTTTTGTGTTCAGTCAGTTCATTGTTTCCTGTGCTTATTCGGCTGGGCCGTGATCCGGCAATTGGATCAGCGGTGCCCACATAGGCTGAACAGCAGGATCAAAGCTCAGGCATTTTATCCCTGTTTTGTGTGAATTTATACAGCAACAGGGAAAAGAAGGAAGTTCTTTCAGAGGAGAAAAAAGAAAAGGTTGGATTCTAGGGCAGGCTGAGTGCTGTAAATTATGTTTAACTCCTCTTTTGGAATTCACTACATTTCAGACATGTATCCCAGTTATTATGGCATAAAAGAATGAAGCTGATGAATCACACATTCCTTAAACAAAAATTAATCAATGCAAAGAAGAATTTTCAATTGCTGTTATGTATAAATAAACACACACACTCACATATATTTAAACCTTAAAAACAGCAGAAGGAAAATAAATAGAAACATTGGGAACAAGCTGGCACATAACACATTTAGTATAAGCAGCTATAAGGCTGCCAGTCCTTGGCTGTTGCTGAAGACGGCAACTTGATTTGGAGAGAAACTCGTCAAGGTTTATTTACCTTACTAGTAGTGAAATAATGTTGTCATATTTAAATGCAAAACCCTAACAGACAGTCAAAGTTTGGTTAGCATCATACACTTTTGTGTTCGTGTATACTGCTGAATCAGACCTTAATGAAAATAGATAAATAGTGCAGATTTTTTTTTAATGTACTATGTAATGCAGAATTGAAATAGTGTATGCAAAACAGAGAAATATCATCCTACACAATCAGCAAATTAGAAGAAAATATTTATTATGGCCAAAAAAAAAACAATTGCAGTTTATCAGATAGTTAAGACATACTTATCCTACCTAATTTTAGACACCTAATTCAGGTAAATTAAAAGTATAGTTGATAAAATTCCCGAAACTGCCCATGCAGAGAGGCAGGTGTCCCAAAGTGTATTTCAGCTTACCTAAGGTCTGCTATGATATTTCCATATTCTATAAAGGAAACCTAGAGCAAGCGACTAAATTTCTGATTTATGTGATTCATATATCTGAAGGTAAACAGGCTGATATTTGACTCAGATCAAACAGGATGTAAACTTCTGAATTAAAAACTTTCTGGAGTAGATATATATTCCCTTAGTTAATATGGGATAAAAGCACTGAAAAGTAGTGAATGATCTGAGCTGAGCAAAGACATTTTTCAATTTAAATAAACAGAAATAATCTTGACAAAACCCAACATGTTTTATTTCAACATTTTGAAAATGAAACATTGACGTTTACATAAAATGAAAATTCAATTTTTCAAATAAAAAAAAATATTACATTTGAAGGGAGATTTTTTTTTCATGTTTTATATTTTTTCAACTAAGCAAAATATTTCAAAACATTACTTGTAATTCGTCTCACTTTTTTTTCCAAAGGTACTTGAGAAGCTAAGAATTTATTTTAATGTTTCTTTTGTATACCCAACCTCAGGAATGAAACACACTTCTTTATTATTGTTACTAAAGTTTTCATAGTGTTAGAATAGGGAATAGTATCTTTTATTGGACCATTTGGTAACTTTAGAAAATTTGAAAGAGCTACCTTTTTTTTTTCCAACTATATTCTTTGGTCTAGTAAAGAATATTACTCTTCCCTGTAAACTGTGGTCTTCTTTAATAATAAGAGTATATTAGACTATGAGAAAGAAACCATTAGGTGCACACATTTCAATTATTTTCTTAAAAAAACAACGAGAAAAAAATGAGACAGAAACAGAACTGGGATTTCATCAGCACCTTTTCTGGCATTGTAGTCTTTGAACCACTTATAGGAAAACTCTTAAACCTTCCAAATTACCAACATAGGATATAATTGTCTGAAATAGTGAAAGCGGAGTAGTTTAGCATATTTCAAATGTCAATAAGAACCTGCCAAGTGAAAATATAAATCTTTTGCATATTGGATCTCTCTCATACTGTCCTTGAGGTCTGCATGTTGTAACTGGATCTAGGATGTCACCAACTAACACCCCAATTTTCTCTTTTACCTTGCCATCAAAAGACACTTTCAAGTAACCATGCTGTTTTATGAGACGGGATTTTTTCCATGGCTCCTCTCCTCTCTGCATCGTGGAAAAATCACAAATTGCTTTTTGGCTCCTCTAAAGTTCTAAAGTTCTCCCTCTCTTTTTCATTTTCACCTTGAAGACAAATATCACAAGCATCATCTATCTGACAGTCATCAAGCTATTTGATATGTGCATCCAGACCCATAGGACATAAACGGCCCCTAAGAGCTCCATAAAGAAAGATTAAGGTTAAAACTGCTGAGATGAAATCCTGGCTTCGTTGCAGTTAATGGATACTTGGTATTTACTTCAATAGGGCAAGGGTTTTGTTCCAATATATGTTGCAAGTTATTTAAAAATTGCTTTCACTTATTCTAAGTGTGTTTCTAGACTATTCTTTCATTAAGGTAAAGGCAAGTGCTCAAACAGACAGGAAGTATGATGGAAAATAATTTGTATCTTCAGTTCAGATGCCATCCATTCTTCTAAATATTCTTATTTGAGCTTTGTAGGAAACAAAATCTAAGCAGGAGTCTCCTAAAGTACTTTTTTTTTTTACTTTTTTTTTTTTTTTCTCCAAACATTGCCTTTGCAACTTATGGCTTAGTCTCACTTAAAAGTACACAATCTGTACTTTGGAAGAACACTCCTAGATGTTGATAAGAAAGGGCTATTTAAGTGATTAATTGATGTGTTGGATCATACAGATTACAAAAATTCATCATATGACCAGAGCATGAACTTTTATTCATCAAGAGGATATGCAGTCATCTTTCAAGACTGTATGTGATTTAGGAAGATGCAGTAGCTACCTAAAGTCATATATAAAATCTTAGCTCAATGCCCAGTATTTAATCAGATTTTTCAGAAACTACCAAGTAAATCTGTAAAAGAGTAATCTGTAGACATTAGTTAGACAAAGAAGTTGTGCAGCTGACAATGCTAAAACATGAGACTGATGCTTCACTGTATTTCTGTACCTTAGACAATCATTTATTTTGTAAAAAACAGGTGTAAAATGGTATCAGTCAGACACAATCTGCTTATGTATGTTTGTATTATTGCCCAAAAAACCTCTCATTACTGTCAGTGAATTCTTGATCAAATCTTTACCTTACTATCAGTATCTTATATCATCTTTGCCAAGATTTAAATTATTGCACAATATAGTAGAGAACTGGGTTGACAAAGGTAAAATCCTTAGTTGAATGATCAAAGACTCATTGGTATAGACAGCAGTGTTAGAGAAGAAGAAAGGAAGAATTACATCATCAGGTTGAAAATTTCCCAAAAATCCAGCCTAATTTTAAAAAAAAAAAAAAGTTAGTAAATTTTGGTGCTCAAGTTTTTAGCTGTCTTTCTAAGACTTGTTAATGGGAATATCCACAGAATGGCTTTCAGAACTTTTTTTTTTCTTAAAATATATACTTAATTTTGAGATATGCAAAATAATTTGCAATTTACATCTGAGATTAATTTACCTAGTAAATATTTTTTCAAAACTGGAATAGCAATTACCCATAGTAAATTTGTGTGGGATCCCTCTCATCAAACAAGTTCTCCAAATATTAACAATTCTGCACTGACTTTGAGGTCTATGGAGAGAAAGGTAGCTCCAAAAGCTGAATCATCTATGTTAGAAACCTTTCACAGCAAAGGATGAATTACACTTTTCAAGGTGTCCATTTCTCTTCTTTGACTGTAGAAGAAGCCTAGTTGAGTAGCTTAGACCACATACAGCTTAGGCTGTATTTAATACAGACTAGATTTAGACAGCTGATGTTATGCACATTATTTCCACCCTGCTTGTACATAGTCTGTTTTAAAGTGCAGCATGCTCAGCAATTCTCACTGAAACCAATTATTGCACATTAGTTTTTGATTATCCAGCTTCAAATTTAGGAGCCTATGGCCAGGGCATGGCTTTCCTTTTGCAAGCAGGCATGCCTGATGTACATACTTCTGTTGCTTTCCCTCTATTTGCCCCACAGCAATTTGTTGCATCTTTTCCGTCACAGGTTACCATCTCTTCACCTCTGCCAGCAAAAAAGATCATGTGTGTGCTCTTCCTAATCCCTTGCAGACAGGCAAGCAGGTTACACAGAGGACAAAGGTGTTTGGAGTGCACCTGGCTGACTTTATCTGACATGGACTTGAAAGCCCCCACACAGTTCCTCCACCCTGCAAAGCAGCAGGGGAATTACCCTGCACCCTGGGAGCTGAGAGACAGACTGGAGGCAAAAAATATCTGCAGGTCATGCAGCTACATCCACAAAAGGCCATCCTACTTCAGAGGATTTTTAAGATCTTCAGTATTTTTCTTTTTTTTAAAGAGAGAAAAAAAACATTTTTAAACTATATACCAGGATTTGTAGATGTTTACAGTAACAATTTAAAATATCCTATTTGACATTTTGAAATCTTGTAATTGCACACAGTTATTAGAATACAGAAAAAAATGTGGGAATAAATAAATATCTTAATTATTTTCAGTGATGAATTGGAGTAAAAATGGGGAAATGTGTCTTTCGCACTCTAAGGATAACAACGTTACTCTTTTTAAGTGGTTGTTTGTCCTTAATCAATATTCTGGAAAAAAAAAAAAAGAATCTTATTAAGAGAAATAATTGCCACAAACCTCCTAAAGCATTGAAAAGCAGATGATGCATTTTCTCATTATGAATGGTTATAAAAATTACCTTTTGAGGTAGGATTTGAATGAGTCATATAGAAATTACTGCATCAACTTCCACATGGTGAAGTCTTTTCTTATACGTTTTGACCTAATTTAAAATTAGAATTTCAATTGTGTCACAACCAGATACTAGAACATTTTGTTCTATCTTTTATGAATGCATGCAATTAGGAATACATACTCAGTAAAACAGTACTGTGGAAGAAGTAATTATATTTCACAACTACTGCATTTATTATGAAAAACTTATATGAAAGGTTGTACTCTTGTACATGAATAATCTGTCTTTGAAGAAACAGTAAGGGTGGTTTTAAGCAGAGTAGTGATGCTATAGTTTTCAAAGCTTTCAACATATTTAATATGACACTTCACTTTCTGAAAAGTTTCTCATGCTAGTGAGGGGATTCATAAGCAAATGTATTTGGAAAAGTGGGTTATAAATGTCATAGTGAGCTTTCAACTTAAACTGTCTTGCATAATATTAATTAAGCATGAATATTAATAGTATTATGCCACAACAATATCATGACAAAGAAATACGTCAGCAGACTTCTTTTTTGGCACCTGTAGTTTAATTTCTAAAGCCTATGATTTTTTTTTATCAGAAGTGTATAGCACATTTTAATTTATTTATTTTAATCCAATTTTTCAATTTTACTAAAAATTACTGTATTGGAACAGAATGGATTTATATTTTTGTGAGTATGTGAATTTAAATACTTAGAAAAAGCAGTGACAGCAACCTAAGTCTATTTTTAGATTCATGAGTCTATCGGTTTTGCATGTGTTAGTTATTTAATTTCTGTTCCCTTATTAATGGTTACTACTAAAACATTCTCCAAACCCATCTCTCTCGAAATGTTAAAGCATACTTGAGACGGGTGATTAAGAAAGTTACTTTAATCTGACAATGACAATACAGGGCAAAATGCTGAAACAGAAAAAGAGTTTCTTTTGCTCCCAGGCTATCTGTCTGTTCAACTTTTTTTCTGAAATGAGGTATACAGTTTTCTTACGTTCACTCTAATGCTGATTTCCCCTGACTCCTGTCACGCACTTTTTCTTATAGAAGAGCTCAGTACCTGTGTCCACAGCCTTCAGTTACCAAGAGGAGCCACATTACCAGCAGGGAGTGTTCTTTTATGCTATGCTGTGCCCAGGGTAAACAATTATTTTAAACCAAATATCTGTTCACTTCACATTTTATGTCTATCTTTGCAAAACCATGAGGCTCTAGATCACAGGAGAATTGGTTAAAAAACAGACAGGAGAACAACTGCACAGCTCAAAGAAACCTGTCTAAGACTTCTTTAGCATTTATCATGGAAAATTTAAACAAGATGAAAAATGAAATACTTCGTATTCTTGATACCTGGCTTTGAGAAACAGTTGGAAACCTGCATGTCTGTCCCCTCTAAAAGTTATCACACACAGAGAGAGAACAATGAAAAGACTAATCTGTTTTCAAGAGCAGATACACTGGGACCTTGAAATGATGCATCAAGCACATTATTTTTTGTAGATGTATTGTAGATATTATTTCAAAAAGGTATAAGAAGGCAGGAAGGACAAAAATGTGCAGTGGCAGCCCAAGTACTGGTTAGCTGGTGAAGATTACCCCCACAAACACAGCAAGAGCAGTTGGAGGGTTCAGTGTCCTTCCAGTTCTGGTGCGTACCTCTGCTCTAGTGTGCTGTGGTGCAGGGCTATTGCTGGCGTGTGTGCCCTCTGTGCCTAGCACAGGAGGCAAAAGAGACTCAGGAGGGTGCAGAAGTTTGGTGGGAGTGGATGCCACTGTCCTACCTGTAAAAGTTTCTCTTGCCTGTGTAGAAATGGAAAGTGATTTATTTGTTTATTAAAGTTCAGTAAACAAAACAGGTGCAAATGCAGACAGGGCATATGCAAAAGATGAACATAAAGATTTGCAGTTTCAAGAGAGGGTTAGTCAGAAACAAACAGAGGAAAAAAGTTCATGCTGAAGTATAGTGGGTTGACACTGGCTGGATGCCAGGTGCCCACCAAAGCTGCTCTGTCACTCCCCTCCTCAGCTGAACAGGGGAGAGAAAATAGAACAAAAGGCTCATGGGTCAAGATAAGGACAGGGAGAGCTCATTCACCAATTACTATCATGGGCAAAACAGACTCAACTTGGGGAAATTAGTTTAATTTATTACCAATCAAATCAGAGTAAGGTAATGAGAAAATAAAAACTAAATCTTAAAACACCTTCCACCCACCCCTCACTTCTTCCCAGGCTTAACTTTATTCCCGATTTCTCTACCTCCATCCCCTGAGCGGCACAGGGGGATGGGGAACGGGACTTGCAGTCAATTCATCACATGTTGTCTCTGCCGCTCCTTCTTCCTCAGGGGGAGGACTACTCACACTCTTCCCCATCTCCAGCATGGGGTCCCTCCCACAGGAGACAGTCCTCCACAAACTTCTCCCATGTGAGTCCTTCCCACAGGCTACAGTTCTTCATGAACTGCTCCAGCGTGGGTCCCTTCCACAGGGTGCAGTCCTTCGGGAACAGACTGCTCCAGCGTGGGTCCCCCGTGGGGTCACAAGTCCTGCCAGCAAACCTACTCCAGTGTGGGCTCCTCTCTCCACAGGCCCACAGGTCCTGCCAGGAGCCTGCTCCAGCGCGGGCTTCCCACAGGGTCACAGCCTCCTTCAGGCACCTACCTGCTCTGGCGTGGGGTCCTCCAAGGGCTGCAGGGGGGCAGCCTGCCTCACCATGGTCTTCACCATGGGCTGCAGGGGAAAATCTGCTCCAGTGCCTGGAGCACCTTCTCCACCTCCTTCACTGACTCTGGTGTCTGCAGAGCTGTTTCTCTCACATATTCTCACTCCTCTCTTCTGACTGCTGCTGCGCAGGTTTTTTTTTCCCCCTTCTTAAACATGTTATCACAGAGGTGCTACCATCATTGCTGATGGGCTCAGCCTTGCCTAGCAGTGGGTCCGTCTTGGAGCTGGCTGGCATTGGCTCCATTGGACATAGGTAGAGCTTCTAACAGCTTCTCACAGAAGCCACCCCTGTAGCCCCATCATTACAAAAACCTTGTCACATAAACCCAATACACCAAGAAAGTTAAAACTGGCCAAATTCTATTTATATCCCTGTGATGCAGTGAGTTATATAGTTGCATCAATAGAATTTGGCCTGTATGCATAATATATACTTATAAGAACAACAACAAATTCCATTTCAAATGAAACTTTAAAATATTATTGCAATATATTGGGCTTGCATTTTTATCCCAAGTGTGATTTGAGGAACTCAGATTGCTTTCCTCTATCTACTTTGAGTATAATTATAATTATATTTGTCACTATAAGCTGCAACCATTGTCTGGGCTTGTTCCATTCCTATTCTACTCAGCCCAGGCTAATTATTGATTGCAATATACTGTTAATCTCCTCTATGAAGAATTCCGCATACAAGGAGGAGATTATAAATTAGAAAGACCGAACAAGAAAAGGCAGTTTCAGATTGCTTTTAAAAATAAAGGTGATGTTTAGTAAGGTGTAGTTTATCTTTTGAATGAGAATAGGAGCACAACACAGGAGCCTCAGACCTCATTGATCTTCATTGTCTTTTTCCTTATACTTTTGGAGAGTACTGTCAGGGAGAGATGCAGATGTGGGGTCTTTTCATCTGCATCTGTAACTTTTGTGTTTTCTAAAAGGCAATGAGGTGTTCAATAGCCTCTTTCATAAAGATTATATTCCTTGCAGTATCTGCCACAACATTCATGAAGAATACAAAATATCCAAAAAGACTGGTGGGACTCCTACTACTTAACAGTAGACACCCACAGTGTCACCCCAGATTCCTCTTTGATTTAATACAAATTCGCATTTTTAGGGCATGAGAAACTGGTCTATTTTGGATGTTAACTTTAGAGTAAGATAAGATGTGCCCTAAAAGTGCTTGGGGTTTTTGTTTGTTTCTTTTTTCTTTTGTTTCTTTTTTCTTTTTTTTTTTTCCCCCATTGACTGTAGAATAGAATATATTTCTGGTTCAGATCCTATTTAACAGTGATTATCATTTAGTCAAATGACCCCCATTCATTTTGTTTAGAGTAATGTAGGGTTATGAAGGACAAGTACTGTTTACAGCAATGCCAAAAGGAATATCGGATACAAATTATGTACCTCAGCAGTGCTTTTCTTTTACAAACATCAGTTTATTGCTACTATAGCTCCTACTATACTTTTCTACTGTTAAAGTTTTCATTAAAATGATGTAAATTGAAAAAAAAAATCAAGGTTTGTTCCACACGACTACTGATTTAGTCCAATCTTATAATAAGCACTGGAAGACCTTCCAGACTTCTTATTTCAGACTGCCCCATAGCAAGTTACTTGCTGGACCTACAGTTACCAAGGGTACAAGGGCACCTGCGATATTCAGGCTGCAGGTGACATGCCTGGGATCACAGACTGGAAGACTGTTCTTCAGGAAAGTTAGAGATTTTCACCTTTCTTTTTTTTTAATGCTTTGTTATTTGGAATACAATTTCAGTATGCTGCTATGGGACGTGAAAATTCAGTTCCTCAGATTTTCCTAAACTTCTCAAAGTTTCTAAACAGCACTCTAGTCACAAATTAGATTCAGAGAAATCATCAGCCTGCGGGATTCAGTTGCTGCATACCTTTCCAATAGCCTTAAAAGTGCTCGGGAATTGATACTGGGTTTTCTTGTGAGAATCTGTAAAAATTTTATAAGGTTTTTTAAATAAAAAATCTAAATTTAAAATGTAAATTTAAATAAAAAAATTAAATAAAAAAATTTATAAGATCTATAAAAGATTTATAGAATGCCAGTAGATTGCTAATTGAAAATTCATCAATTTTTTTCCTGAAATTTTAGAAGAGCACTTTTTCTGTGAAGTACAATTCATTTTCCTGGCTTGAATTTTGAAAATTTCAATGGTCTGATGCAGAATCTCCTACATGTATTAGGTACTTTGTGGTACTATTACAAAATTGCTATATTGTAAGCTCAGTGTTGAAATTCCAGCGTTGATTAAAAACAAATTTTCCTGGGCTACCGATAAATACTTTCATGAAATCATGCATTACTATTTTGCCTCATCAGCTGCAGTGTTTGTGCCAGTAGCCTTCACAGTTTTTCTTTTGCCTTCAGCAGTTTTAGGGATTAGTTTTACTGACCATTTACTTTTTTTCCTTCAGTTTTCAGAAATATTTCAGGTGGTTTATCCACAACTTCAAATGTTTTGATAGTGGTTAGGATTTTTGTTCTCCCAGGCCTTTGGATAAATCTACTGCTATCCAATTCTGCTAAAACAGAGGTACTAATCATGTTCAGGCTCAGTGTATCTTCTGTTAAGAACCGCTCTTTATTGTTTGAATTAGGTTTGGGAGGCCATAATCATTCCTATGTTTTTCTAAAAGACAGAAGTAATTTACTTCTAGTAATATTCTCTCAGTTATAATGTCTACCTTTAAAAAAAAAGCTGCATGCTATGCATCAGTATCTTGGATACTACAGTGTTCCTCACACGTAAATAGGGTCTAATTTTCACCTAACTGTGATGAAATGCTCACTTTTGTGAGTGTTTGTTATAACCTCAGTTTATTAGTTCAGAACTAAAATAGACAATATGGAAAATGTGATGTGAGAATTCAGAGCTTGATCCTTGGCTTAATGAAATAAATGGCAAAGATCCTATTGACTAATGGTCCATGATTTGAGACTTAAGAAGCAGGTTGGTTGCAGAAGATTTTTTATTAACTGCATAAGACTTTGACACAGAGTGACAGGCTCAGACTTTTGTAACTGTCTTTTATTCCAGGCACTGCCTTATGAATGTTGCATCTTCTCATCACTGCAGTCCCTCCTATGTTTCTCACTGTCATTTTTATAATATGGCACCTATTCATGTAACAAACCTATACGGAATATGAGTAGATTGTAAAAAAGCAATGGGAAAGCAGTGACATTTTCTCAGACACTACTGAAGTCAAAGATCAATGTCTCTTCCCTTTGATGTGACTTTGATAGCATATTCAACATCTGTTATGAATTCTGTATCATCTGTGCAACAGGAAGCAGAACATAAAACTATGCACGTTTTAGAGTCCTGCTCTTCTTTAATGTTAACTGAAAATGCTTTACAGTGCTCATAGCTTCACAGTAGTACTGCTTGTAATTGCTAGCAAAATACAGAGACAGTCTTCCCACTGGCATGCACTCACGCTGTCATTCAGAGACAATGACAAGAATGATTTTTGTCCAATTAACATTGAAATGTATACCTCTTTAAGTTGCAAAAATTCAGATATAATTGGATGAGAAGGAGTTTCTATTCCTATGACTATGCTGATGCAAAGCAACAGCTGAATTCCAGCCTGGCTGCAGGAAGACCTTATCAACCTACTGTCTGAGGCTGATGAATTTTTCAATTCTGTTCTGCTAGTCTGCTAATAATAGACACTAGAGCTTTAATCTTACTTATTTATTTGGTCTTGCCTGCTTTAACTGGATAATTGTTGATTGTTAGCTTTATTTGGCTTTTTCAATTAGCTTAATTTTTAGAAAATGTTCAGACACTGGGCTGGATTTTGTCTATTACTGTTCTATAAAATAGGGGTGATTCAACAGAAATCAATACTGCTTACCTCACTGTACTTTAAAAGCTGGATCCTGCCCCCATGAACCTTTATAGGAATTGGTTTAGGCTTATAATTACAGATTCAAAAATATATAAAGATGAGAAAATTTGACCTTGAAAAATATTAATTTTTTTAAGCTTTATATTACAGTGGAGGCACACTTGCCAATCCTCACCATCAATGAATTAGACACACTAAAAAAGAAAGAGAAGGAGCCAGTGAGAACTGCAACTATTTTGCCAGAAAAAAGGGAGAAAAAAAAGAAAAGAAAAGAATAAAAAGAGAAAGAGGTGGGAGGGAGAGAGGGAGAGAGAGATTCTGGTTGTCCTTGGCTTCGTAAATGAAGAATTTTGTACTTGGCTGGACTCGGAATCATTTTTGCTGGTAATATTTTTTTCTGGCTGGGAAATGGGTTAAGAATCTCTCTCCCTGGCAACTTCTTTCTTTTTTTGAGTAGCTAGTTTAAAGAACCACCCTTGTTTATTCTGGCTGTCCAACTCTGCCTGTTGTAGACAGAAGAATCAGAAAGAGAGAGATATAACAGCACATCTGCAAGTGGGTGGTCAATCACAGGCACATACTGCAAACAGAAATAATGTTTTAAAATGTTAGCAATGATCTGGTGATATTGTAGATCTATTTTTTTTTCAGAATATGCATGTCCAATACATCACTACTGAGAAGCTTTACTTTCTTAGCCAATGTAAAATTATGTCAGTGCATTAACTCTGATAAACTTTTATTTGTACAGTCCTATTTTATCTTCAAAAGAAGAGAACAAACATCTTTCATTACTTTCTTCACCACCCTCCCTCCCCCAAAACTTGAAATGTGTATTGATGTCCTTGACAGCACAAGAATAAAATTTTGCGTTAAGCTGGGAGGAACGGTCCAGAATAATTAAAAGAAAGCTGCATCCTTTCATTTCTGCACAGCCTTTGGAAAACTCATGCTGCGAGAAGAATTACTAACCATACGTAGAGGGCTGTGAATTGCACATGATAAATAACTGTGTAATCTCCTCCAACTCCTCCCATGGAGGGGCTGAAAGGAGCAAAAAATCCAATCTTTTGGTCCAAATGTTGACAGGAGGAGGGAAGGATGAAGTAACGTTGTCTTATCTATCCCTTTAGCCCCATGAAAGGCACTGCATGCAATCTGCTTGCGAACGGAGGTCTTTAGGTTTTGAGATAGTGCAACTATTCAGGGAGAGGGCATTGCTAGAATGGAGAAATGTTCCTCCTCACTGAAAGCCACAGGCATTTTCTTTACATAGTTACTGTTGATATTGGCAGAAGTGCTTTGCACAATTCCCACTCTGCACCTGTAAATTCCCCCAAGGCACGTTTGAAACCTTAGGGGATGGCCAGCTGGGGACAACACACATGCACCGTCTGGGCCTACGTGCGGGTGAGATGCTTTTTGAAGCATACGTCAAGGTCGATGAATCCACGGGAAAAACATCCCACAGAAGTCCCTGTGGGTTTGTGGGGCTGCGATCCCTGCTGGCTCTGTGGGTGTCCGGACCCATCCCCCCCACATTCCTCAGCACATGATGCAGTGGAAACTGTGGCTCGAGCTTGCAGATCATTCTGCCTGATTTTTGGCCATTCCATGACTTTTTTCCATGGGAGGATGTTAGCTGAGCCAAAGTGTTTAACTGAATCTGGCAATTCTCAGCTGTTTGCTGGCAGCCACCAATTTGGTGAATTGACATAATTTGTGACACTCTCAGTGTGGGATCCGAAATGGAGACAGTTTTATTTTAAAATGAATTAGCTCAGCTCCTGTGAAGAGAAAAAAAAAAAAAAAAAAAAAAAAAAAGATGTTTTCCAGGGCTAATTATTTCTTGTGCCCAAAACGACGACACAGGCAGTATAAAACTGTGGGATGAAATGGAAAACCACTGCTCCTAAACAAGACAAACCAAGACTGCCCACGCCCGTTAAAAATTCTAGGAAACAGGGACAAACTCCATAGTCTAAACTGTAACCTTAGCAATGTGCTGTGCTGTCAGTAAGAGATAGTACACAATTACCTAGGGAAAGAGCAATTTCTTCCTGTCTTTCCTGCAACTTCTTTTCTTTGGGAAAAGAAATACTACTTTTTCCTTGATTTGTCCTCCCATCTTCATCTGTTTTCTAAACTGATTGCTTCTTTGACATATTCAAATGAATGTTGCACATCACAGCGCTACTTTCGCTGCCAAATTAGACACGGAGCTGGAACTACCATTGTTTTGGATGTCTCCTTATTTAATGGCTTCCCCTTGCAAGCCTGCTTTCAGTCCCTCCCATTCTCGTGCAACAAGAGTCATGGTTTGAGGCCTTGCTCAGTAAAGACTGAGTCGAGGACTGTTATGGAACCAGAATTGTCTCGACATTGCCGTTCTACCACCATCTTCTGGCTTTGACATCCAGCCCCCGATGAAACCACCACAGGATGCCCGCGCAGAGACCAGGACACGAAAGGCGGGGCCATGGACTGCACACACGCCTGTGCAGAGACCAGGGTGCAAAAGACAGAGACCAGAGAGCGAAAGGCAGGGCCACGAACTGCACGCACACCTGCGCAGAAACCAGGGCGCGAAAAGCAGCAGCGCAAACTGCATGTATGCAGACCCATTCTGCGCATGTGCATGGCCCTATAAAAGGACCACGTGCGCCTTTTGAGGCTCTCTTCCCTCTTTTCCTTCTCATCCTACCCCGCGCACTCCTTGGAAGCTGCTCCTGCGGACACAGAGGCTGGACCGACTGGACCTTTGATCAACGGGACAACACCGAAGGCAGAGTGACGGTAGCTAGTTCCCCTATGTGGCTCTCTTCTCACCCACCTAAGCACGCTCTTTCTTTCTTTTTTTTCTCTCCTTTTCTCTCTTTCTTTCCCCCCCCCCCCCCCCCGTCTTCCTACCCGGTCCTCACCCCTTCATTCACCAAAATAAAGTCAAAAGGTTGTACGGCATTTGACCTCATTTGCGTCTTAATCTTGTCCTTGGGATCGTATCGAAACCTCCCCCAACTTTGGATCAGGACACACTGCCACCATCAAAACCTAATAATCAAATGCTGCCCTTGAAAGGGTGCAACACTCAGGGAAGGCAAACTACAGTGGAGTAAAAATCACTAAATAGCTTAGTGTTCACCCTCTACAGAAATGCTGTTCTGGCAGCATCCTCCTGCTGGCAGTGTCCAGTGGCCAAAGCGTTTCCAGAACGTTGAGGGTTGTATTTCCACCTCTCTCCTCCCTTGCCATAGCTCTGGGCAGATTTATCAGAAGTTTACAGAATCAGCCTCCATCACTTCAACTGATTTCAAGCCCAGAATTTTCTTCATCTCTATGAAATTAATTTCATTGTGTTAAAAAGTATTAGGTGTTCATCTTTTGAAAGAAATGAAAATAACTTGTGGTCTGGGATTTTATTTTTTTGCTTTCTGTTTAGACATGAGAATCACATGAAAAATGCCAGCTAGGGTCAAAAATAAGTAGATTTAGGACAGCAGGGGAATGGAGCGAAGGGAAACGCATCTTACAGTGCCTTCTGTTTAGCTATGTGTTTTCCTTCTAAAAATCATTGCAGTTGAATGCTTGGTATGGAGATAGTGTATTATGTGAAAAATAAAAGGCTATTGGCCAAATCTGCTGCCATTTATATCCCGTACCAACTCATCAAAATCTTGAATAAAATGGTACACAAACATCAATGAAAAGTAACACCACTGAAATTAAAACATGTTTGTTCACATGGGCACTGATGTAACATGGAAAAGATTTGACAAAAAATAAATACAGGACTTACAAAACTATTGTTATTTGCCCATGTACAGTCTTCTCAGTGTGCCAGCTTCCTAATAAATATCAAATCAAAAGCCAAAATACAGGTGAAATACAGAATTCCAGTACTTCAATAACAATGGCAAGACAAAGAGATTCGTAATTCTCTGTGTGTTTTGTTCCTCTTAATTATTCTTAGTTCTCTTTATTACTGTGTCCTCTGACAGGCTTACCAATCTTTTTTTCTTTGTCAGTGATCTGAGTTATCGATCACTGAAAATATTTAACCAGGGAAATTTTCATCTCAGAAAGGAGATTAAGCCAGAGAAATGCCAACATTTTATTTAACAATAAATTATTTTTTCCCAAAGATAAAGGACATTTTAATAACCATTTAGGATATCAAATGGAGTTATAGATCACTGCCACATGAATATCAACAACAATGTAATCACTAAAAGTTCATATTTTGATTTGTTTTGATTTAAAAATATTTAGTAATATGGTATGCTCTTAGTATTCAGTCACTTGATTCGGTAAGTCTCTTACATTATATAGACTGCTAGCTGCTTGAGTGATTTAAGTACTCATGTTTATTAAATTAAAGCTATGCTGTAAAAAACTAGATTCATATTATTACTTGTACATTTCTGAATATATAATTGATGGGTTCAAATTTTCACCATGTCCCTTATTTTCTGGAGCTATTCCTTTGTGAGATTATATTTCTTCATTCTTAATGAGAAACTATCCAGTACTTCAGTGGCTACTAACAAGTGAAAAACTAAATCTGGAGTCAAGTGCGACTGTTTTGCTAGAAAGAACAAGGGGAATCTTATGCAACAATCTCTGCTGCTTGTTTTCAGATACTATCCAAGTCTCTCTGCACTTAGTTATGTCTGCAAAATCCAGAAAATCTCCTTGTCATCTCAATTTCTCCAATATTCTCTCTCTATGTATGAGCCTGACTTGTGTGAAGTGAAACTATATCTTAAATAAATTTTCTTTTAGTGTACTACAGATTGAGGTGATTGATCCTCTTTTCCACATCAAAGCGCATTCCTCTGGGGTAATTTGTCTCTCCAAATCCTGCTCACAGTCTTTCTTATTAGTAAGATTTCTTTGCCAGAAAAGTTTCCTGAAATATGCATATAGATCAATTGTATACTTTTTGTCCATTATCTAACCATCATTTCTATTGAAGTTAATTTTCTGATTAAGAAAACTTGCCTAGTATGTTGAAGAACATAATGACTAATGTTGATGTCCTACTACCAGGACAAAGTGACCCAGTTAAACTTTAAGATTTCAAAATAAGATTGAAATATTTTTATGTTTTTACATTTCTATAAGTGCAATCATAATTTTAATTAGACTTGATATCCTCTATGTTTATGAAATTCACTCTGCTGATGGATTTACAGCCAGCTTAAGGCCTCTCAGCATTAGAGAGGAACCTCAAGAACAAGGGACCTATGCTAGGCCTTGTTTATGCCATTTCTGCCACAGGGAGGGAAAGGTGGGATGTTGTGTGGAAGACCACGGAGAACAGGTCTGTCTGTTCTTGCTGACATCCAGAGACTGGGAAATGTTGAAAGTCACAATCAGTGTTGCTGCTGGGAAACAGAGCTGTGCCAAATATTAGCTAATACCTCACAACTCCTTTTTTAGTGACAGCAGTAGTACTTAACTTGACATCCCAGAGCTTTGGCTCAGGCAAAGTAGGCAGCTTGACTATAGCAATTTCACTGCCACCAGCAGTGTACTTCCCAGGGATGCTTCCTCTTTGTTTCTGCCCGGAATTAACCCTCACCAACTAAGATTTATGTTTTCTCCATTTTCAAACAAGCAAAGACATTTCAAAGACAAGTAATTGTCATAATCTCAGTCATCTATTCAGAAACCAAAAGGTAATCATTGTTTAAGTAGTACATGTCTATATATACATTCAAATGGATAGGTGACTTGATCTGACCTTTCTTAAAAAAAAAAAAATAGGCAAAAAATCCTGAAAGAAATAAATATTATTTCCAAAACATAATATTCAAGGGTAACAGTTTGTGTTAAAGACCCAGGAGAGATCATTTTATTTAGCCTAACTTCTAGAGAGTAATTAAGTTTACTTAGTATAAAACCCATAGATTCAGATAATCCAGGCATATATAGTTCAAAATACTCACCAAGGAACAATAAAAGCATGTCACTTCTGTTAGCTGATCCTTTAGAAGCTGTCTTGTTGTCATTTCAGGCCTGGTTCTTCTGGTTTTCAATGGAATTGTTCCATTTTATCTGAGATGTAACATTCTTTGAAATGGAAATCCTCAATCATTACCTCTTGATAGCTTCAAAGGATTGATAGCCCACTTTGAATCTCTTTGAAGTACTTATTTCAAATTAAAAAATAAGTTACCCAGAAAGAAGACAATTATACCTTGAGCAACAGACATCATTTTTTTTTCTGAAACGTTTCCTGGTCCATGAGCATCTTTGAAGTATATATTGTTCACTAATTGTACCTCAGAGTTTAACCAGTCGCAAACACTTCCCTGTGACATAGATGTAGTCTGATATTTTAATAGTCAAAGACGAATTACAGTTAGTTTTAGTCACTGTGTACAACTTTGTTCCAAATAACCAAATTAATTTGAGGAGATTGGCTATTACAGGAATAGCACCAAAAAGATGTCTTCTAACTCTCAACTTCATCTTAGACTACAAATTATGGGATTATTTCAGCTAAAACGCACAATGCTTCCTTGACCCCTGTTTTTCCAAAGGAAATGAGCTGCTCATTTTGACTAATTCTTTATTTACTTAATCAACAAATAACGCCTAAAATTCAAGACCAGTAAGTCCCATATTAGTTAAATTTATGTTCAGGGGGAGAGGTGCTGTTTCTGAAACTTACTTATACATCAAACCCAGAGTAACAAAATCTCAGGGCTGAATTTTTGCATTCTGGATTTTATTTCAAGAAAATGGTACATGAAAGATTATGACCAGCTTAGATTTATGGGCTGTTTTCTTCTACTCTTCTCCTTTATGTCTTGATTTTTTTTACCCCATTTTTAGTTGTAAAATTAAAGAGTAGCGGTGAAATAAGTAAAGTAAAGAAAAATCTAAAGCAAAGACTTTGAAGATAACTGATGACCTTTAAATGAATAAATAGCCCTTCTTTTTAAAAGTTCAATACTATGATAATTTTTACAGATTTTCATGATCCAGGCATGCAGGGGAAATTAATTATGTATCCAAGAGACAAATAGAGTTGAAGTGGTGTTTCTTCCCTTTTCCCATAGTATCTGTGGTATCCTAAATATAGCAAATAGCCTGTTCATTGAAATCACTGATCATTCCTGACTGATATCCATTTTCAAAGCTTCCTTGCCACAGGACATTTTCAGTGTGTTTAGAAGAGTCGTCAGACTTGGGTGGACTGCAGAATTGCTAACAAAGGAAGAACAGGTACGTCACCTTTCCCATGCAAGTGATATGCTTGTTTCAAGATAGAGTTAATTCCAGCCTATTTGCAAGTGTATATAATTGGAAGGTTAGACTCATGGCTTTCATAGCTGGCAAAAAAACACAAGAGAAAGTTAGACCCGATATCAGAGAATTCATGCCTCCTTAAGAGGAGGTAAGCAGCTGGCAAGCATCAAACATACTATGATCTGGCTTTTACTCAAGAAACATTATCTTGACAGTATATAAACTATCTTTACAACCCACTCTCTAGCATTCCCTTTCAGGAGAAATTCCTAGAGAAGATGACAAAATAAAAGCTGTTCAGGAGGTGTTTCATACTTCATCCTCCAAGGGGAGTAAAAGGAAAAAAAATCTCACTAGTCTGATTCTTGATCCCACGTACTTTGGTATAATTAAGTGTAACAGTATTGGGATTACTCAAATTATGTCACTGTGAACCCTGCAGATCAACACCAAAATGAGATTCAGTGTATCTTAGTCCATTTTTGCTGGTGTTGGTAGTGTTAATCCATTTATTCAGATTCCTGCTGTTTTTTTGAATTGGAAATTGATTTACTGAAACAAAACACAATTTTTTTCTAGCTGTTAAAATCGTAACATCTAGGTAGAACATGAGGAACACTTTTTTATTAAGCATGGTAAGGGAAATACTTTATCAAACGAGCTGATGTTCAAATAATGATGTCCAAATGCTGATCTTGTTATTCTTTCCAATAGTGACAGTAATGAGTAACATAGAATGTCAGCTCAAGATGAATAGCATGAAAGTCAAAGGAAAAGGGATCCCACAGCAACATAGAAAACCTAACATCACTTACAGGGTGCTGACTAAAAATGAACAAGAAGCAGGGGATGACATGACGAAATGCTTTCATATTTCATTGTTTTTCCTCTTCTATACATAAAACCAAGCACAATCATGTGAATTCAAACTTTATCTTGAATAAAATTGGCAAGCACACTAAGTGTGTAAGCAGAATGTTACTATCAAGACACAAAACACAGACACTTCTCTTAATTTCTATGGGATCCACCTTGTCTTTTTATTTGAAAAAATCCACTAGGAGCTCCCATGGAAACACACATAATTCTAGGAGTAATCAGACTGAACTTCAAATAACGAAGTCAATTATTTTAAGCTTGTTCAATGGCGTTGGCAGAGAGAGGGAGATCTGAGGATACTAAAAATTCTTGTAAATATGATGCTGTCAGAAGAGAAGAAATCTGGAGGCTCTTTCTTTACCTTCTTCTATTATTCTCATAATAGAATATGAGTTCTGTTCTGAGTGTTATAGACAGAAATAACATATCCCTGGATGTACAAATACTTCTGAAAATCAAGTCTCTGCTTACAGTATAACCCAGAGTATGGAGAGACATCAGGAGTTATAACAGCAAAAATGTCAAGTCATTGGGCCAAAAATCTCTGCTTACATGTATGAGAGGGTCACTGACCTCAGTGTACTGAAACTATTTAACATCTGGTGAGGGCCTGCCCTGTGTTGTGCATGTGCTCTGATTTGTAAAAAGTCACACCTATGGCTTCAGTTGTTTCAGGTTTCCTCTCCTTAGGGTGAGTGGGGTTTTCCTTAGTTTTCAAGCCAAAAATTGGAAGGCCCACCAGACTGACAAGACAGATGATAAACAGTAGCTTTTTTGGTTACCAGAAAACTCTTACAGTTGGAGGAATTGCAAGATATAGTGTGATAATTTCTAGTGTGATGTGTGGGTGGTTCTTGTAGCCATTCTTTATTGCTGCAGGTCATTCCTCTCATTCCACTGCCTTTTACATAGTCCATAGTTTTCATCAGCTCTGTCTAGGTGCTTTTGAAACATGATCAAATCTTTCCTGAAGGACGAAAATTGTCTCCTCTCTGTAATCGTCTTCTCACATACCTGTATGACCTGGCAAGTAAATGAAACAAGGACAAGTGTGTTTAAAAGCACAGTTTTGCAGTTTTCCCAGTTCTGATTGCCCATAGACAACCTTACTCATTACTCACAGCCTTCCTTTTTTCCCCTTTGCTTCTTTTTATTTTAGATCAGCTCTGTCTCAAATATTATATAAAAAACATGCCCAGGTGTCTTCTTTGTGTGCCACCAATCCTACAAGCACACAGATTGCAAATGCTTCAGAAAATCACAGCAACTAGGTAATAGAAAGAACATAGCTAACTCCTTTTAGCTAATGTAGGACTGTTTTCCATGATATACGTTTAGTTCTTTATGTCTGTCTCACATGAAATAGTTCCTGAAATAGTTATCTCATTTCCTTTAGGAGACACATTCCTAAACTGATACATATTACACTGTTAATATTTTCCTAATATCCAACCTATATATTTTTAATTAATTTGATCCTATTACTATTGGATACATTCCTCCATACTGTACCTTCTCTTTTTGTACGCATTTGGCAAATATCTAGAGATTGCTTAGACCAAATCCTCACTGAAGCCATGCTGATTTAAACCAGATGAGTATCTGGCTTTTTATGTCTACTAAAGCAATACTTTAAATCTTTCCACACAGCTTAGTCTCTACACATCTCTGTCCTATTGCTGCAATTTTCTTGACTGTTTGAATATTTTTAAAATATTTTGTTTTATTTTATTTTATTTTAATTTAATTTATTTTTTGCAGGTAAGAAGAAGCCCAGAATAAAAAGTACTAGTCCAGATATGGCAACCCTTTTGTAATAAGGAATGGAGTTTTCCTTTCTCTGTTCTGTTGATGTGACACTCTCTTAACACAACATACCCTACATTTTTTTTAGCTGCCATTTTGCATATCCTAACCTTGTCCATTATTAGAACTCCAAAGGTATTTTAAAATATTTTTCTCTTCTGAATTTCTCTTTCCCTTGAATAGTTGTGTTCTGGAAAACTTTTACCTCCCAGGTATAATACAACAAAGTATCATTTGTTTCTGCTCCCACTTGTAATTTTTTCTAAGGCAGGGAACATGTGAATTCATAAACCTGGGGCAAATAAAGATTTACACAAGAGTTGGTTCATGCGTGATATAATGTAGCCATGCTGAAAGAGTAGCAGGGATATGACTCTTGGTGAATGAAGTCTAAATTTGGTATGCTTTAAAATGCCTTCTTTCGGTTTGTGCTCAACACATTTCTCACACTTTGAGTGCACAGATTGCTCAGTTGTATGCAGTTGCCGCGATAGAATTATGTCCAGATATAAGGCAATAGACTTTGCTTGTCCCTGTGGACAGGATAAATATTTACCAATTCCTGTGACTGCTAGCCCCAAATTTTAATCATTTCTTTTATTTAAATTTTTCTGTGTTTTTGTTTTATCCCATTAAGCAATAGTCAGTTGATTTTTAACAGACATCATGACTCACTGTATGTAATGTTATCCATTTGTTTTTCTTTTAATACAACATATAGTGTTCCACATACTTAGTACATAGAGTATCTCTAACATATTTTTTTTGACAGTCCAGTTTAGCCTTAATCTAAGTTTAGAATTTCTGGTCCTGTTCAGCTGACTCTTATGGCCTTGAGATATCTGGCAAAGACCTCAGGTACAACCTAACTCACTTAAGGAATAACATGATCTTAGCCCAAGCAGCTCTGACTGGCAAGGTCATGACAATAACTATTAGTGTAATTGGTCCTAAAACATACTCATGAATCTCATCCTTGTTGTGTAATAACTGCAGTTTTTAAGCTTGGCTATATCTTCTGGGGGAGAAGAATTATGGATGCTAGATCCCTGCAGGAAAATTAACTTCCAGGTAACATCTCCGAGGTACAGATATGTTCTTATAAATCTCCCTGAATCTTCCAGGGCTTTGGAAGCTGCTCCAGGATCAGAGTTCTCAGGTTCTCAGAAACCTAGACAAAATTGAATTTTGTGAAAGTAACAGAGCAAGGACTGAAAAAGAAGGAGGACAATACGACTGAGAGGAATAATATGTAAATCAGGAGCCTTGAGAGAGACCTGAGAAAAGTCATTTGGGTTTCTGGGAAGGTGAGGGAAAACTTAGAAACAGCAAACTGATTTTCAAGGAAGAGGGAGACTGGTAGAATTTAGGAGCAATTTAAGGGACTGCAAAGATATTCAAAGGTATTTGAATTATTGGAAACTGTCATTCTTCCACACTCTGTCATTGCCCCCTCCACTTCCCCAGTTTCATTTGGGAACAGGATTTTAACTTACGCAGAGTTTTCTTTACAAGACCCACTCTCTCTCTGTGAAGTAGGCCTTTATTCACCATACCTTCACTTTCTGGACTGGCACAAGGAGGCCAGATGTAGAAAGGAGGAGTAGGATCTGCTCTGAGCAGAAGAGAAAGAGAAAAAGAAAGGGACAGAAGTGGGATTTTCTGCTCCTGAGGTTGCAGGGCCTGAAGAGAGAGGCTGAGAGCATCTGCTGCACCTTCCATGTGGGGTTGCATCCTCACAAAAATAGCCATGATTTCACAACCACTGTCAGTGACAACAGGAGCAGTTCTTGGGAAGCAAGAGATCAGCTGTTTGGATCACACGTTACTTCTTGAGTAGCCAGTGGAAAGAAACAACTGCCTATTCTCTTGTCATGGTTTCTTCTTCTGCCACATAGAAATTGAAATTTAAATGTAAAAATCTTATAGTATCTTAATTTTTTTTCATATCTACTGTGAAAATAGTGAAGTATTATAACCTAGACCCTAGTTTCATGATACGAAAACTATTTGACTCATAACTTTAAGAAATGACATATAAATGATGCAAGGATAAATAGCCACAGAACAGGTAATTGATCCGCAGAATACAGAGGGCATTTCGAGTTAGTCTGGGGGCATTTACTTTTACAAATACCAGGTAACATTTGTCTTGTATTTCAGAGACATGCTATGATAACAATGTTTGAAGATATAAATAACTCAAAAAAGACTTGAAAATAGCAGTTGTGTACTGACAGTGTTTAGCTTTTCTGCCTTTAATGTGTCTGGGACTGTACTTAACTAGCTTTGCCAAGTCTGTTTATGTTGTATTCAGTGCTGGCCCAGCACTGCTAAATTTCTAGTTACATTCACAGTTTTTGCTGTTATGTTCTTCCAATATCATTGGTCTCATTGTTATAGCTTGTATGGAAGGAATAATACAGTTTTGTTTATGTTTCATAGCTGGGTAGTCATAGTTATTGTAAGCGCAGGGTGAAAGCCTAGGGACAATTCTCAGAATAATCTTCTTTTGGAAACTTTACTGTGTTGCTAACTCATCTGTCTAATTCTTATATACATTTTGCAAGGCGTTATAATTGAGAAGTGAACAGCCAAATGACTGTACATCCAAAGATAATCTCAGGCATAAAACCCATAAGACTCAAAGGGCATTCCTCTGTTAGCAATCCAGCCCTGCTACTGCAAGCAACTGCTTTAAGTCTTCCCTTTTCTTTTGTGTTCTCCTAGTGTGTTCATTCACAGTATGCTTAGGTAATCTTCTCTTCATTACCACATTTCCACACTGTTTATTATTTCAAATAGCCTGAAGATATTTTAGTAAAAAGAGCACTACTGTGTATGTCCATTCTTAGAACTGCAAATGCTTTTAGCTCCCTATCTCTGAGGAATATTTTTGCCTGCAGCATTTCTAAGTCATAGAGGTCATGCATAAAGTTTTGCCACACTGAACTATTCAGTTCAAGCAAGATTAAAACACACACTCACAAAAACAAACCTCATCTCCCATATGCAATGATCAGCTTCATTGAGTATGTCACAAGCTTCCTCATTTTCCATTCAGTAAGAGCCAATTATCGTTAATCTATTGAGTTGGAAATCACCTCACATACTAACAAGTCTTCTGGTCCTCTGACTTGTAAAGAGGTTTACTCATTTTCTAGCATCATCCCTTGTGAAGTTACAAAGATGCTCTGTACTGGCCGAACTTTCTACTTCAGATCTATCTTATTCTACTAATAAGGATACATATTTGAAAAATAAACTAATTTAACTGAGTCAATAATATCTGCTTTGTTTTTTGTTACAGGCTGAGACCTTTACTTATATAAATTTTCATAGCAGAATACAAATAATAATTGAAAAATATGTCAAGCAATAAGAATCTCATTGGGTGTTTTGGTTTGGTTTGTTGTTTTGGTTTTGGTTATGGTTTGTTTTTTTTTTTTTTTTCTTGGGATTCAAGAAAGAGAGCATGAAATCCATTATCCATGTGACAGTTGTTTCAACGCAACGATTCATGCGTGGGACAGCAGGGAGGGAAATTCCATCTGCTCAGAAAATTTCCATTAGTTTCCTGACTAATTTTTCCTAGGCATCCTTTGCTTTCATCGCTCCTATTGCTTTTGTAAATTTGGAGCACAAAGCTAGACTCAGTTGCCCCAGTGGCTGGCAAAGCAAATTTTTCATAAGAAAGTTACTGAAAGTTCCTGAAGGCCTAATAAAACAAACTTACAGCAGAAGTTCACTGGAAGAGTTCTTACTAAGGCAAGCAAAAAGTGCAAATAGTATTTCTGTTTAGCAATTACAAATTTAGAAAGAAAACCAAAGAATACACTGAATAAAAAAAAATAAAAGTCTTGTTATCTTTAAAATGCATTTTAACTGACAATAGTCAGTCAAAATATTAAAAAGAAAAAAAAGAGAAATTAAAAAAATTATTGATTTTTGCCTTTTGCTTGATCTCATTTCAGGAAAAAAGTTAATAATTAATCAATTTTAATATTCACTTTAATGAAGGACAGTGTAACTACTTGTTTCTAAATTATGAAAAGATACTGGGCAAGGGATGCACATAAGAAGTTTCGGGTGGTTTGAATCAAATCCAGATATTAAGCTTGCAATTGCCTACTGAAGATCCAATTTAGTAACTTGGCTCACATCCTGTACATATAACGAATCTTGTTCATGTATGCAGTGCACACATGCTTCAAGAAAGAGTTAAAGGAGAATAAAAATACTTCCTCAATAAAACTTTAGGCTTGCCATTAGTGCAAAGGGTGTATTCCTTCTTTTGAATGTGATGTTTCTGATATGACAAAGTTTCTGCCTGCATTTACTCTGCTGCTTTTTCTGTGGGCGCCTCTGCTATTGCTGTTCCCTGGGGACATGAAGTGTGTGAGAGTCAGAGCCTTATTCTCAAGGGGTATAAACAGCCTGATTTCAGTGCTCGAGAGAGTGGAAGGCTGTTGGAAAAGGTCACTAAACATTTCCAAATGCTACCAATTAATGTGTTTGGTGGATTGTGCTAAGGAGTATGGAATACAGAAGGAAATCCCATATCTTATCAGTTCAATACTGCAGGCTCAATGGTCACTCAAAGTGGCTTGTATAATAGTAAGCTGCCAAGAGTTTACAGGTTGGCAGAGGTTGTTTTCTTTTTCAGCTCAAAATTAACGTGACATTTATCCCCTTTTTCAGCTCCCTGATGTTTTCAATCTAAAGCACTGCTACTATGTCTCTCTGACTTTTTAATCTGCATTCCCATGATAACATTCATTCTTATCACCAAAATCTTTATTTTCATGTATACATGAAATTCAGAATTATAAGCTGTATGTGATACTTCCTGCAATAATTATATCTTGTCAAAGGTCAAAGATAGACTGTCTTCTAAATGAGACACTGCTGGGAATGATGTCACAACATGTTCATCTGAATTCTCTGTTTTCTATACTGGAAACTTTTTATGAAGATCTAAAATTCTGTGGCAAACCTGGCTGGTTGTAATGGATTTCACATAATGGCACTGAATTTCACCTCTAGAACTTTGCTTTTCCATTTGCTTTTGTAGGTGTTTAGACATCCATCATGTTTTTAATGATCACAAACATAGGTTAAAGTGGAAATGTTAGGGTTTGAAGATTTTTGCTTTGTTCTTTAAGCCCAAAACCTTTCAAAATTGGTGTGTGAAGCTGTCAGCAAGCTAAATTGTGATATTATTTCATTCTGACTTTTTCCATTACAGAATGATTCACCTCCTGGTCTTCCATGTTGCTTACATAACACCTGAATGGAGAAGTTCAGGGATCCTTGTTTGTTTCAAAATAAATTACTGAAATCATCTATTTAGGAACAATGAACAACCTTTGGATCTCTGTTTTTATTCTAGTTGAACTGCCATTTGAAAGGATACTATCAACAATAAATCTAAATGCTCCCACGTGCTGTAAAGCCATGAAATTTCTGGACTATGTCTGTGTTTTTTGTTATCATTAAGTCAATGGAAATCCCAAACTGGAGAAGTGAAGGAATTCAACCTTGTTTGAAAAGGACAACATAGCAAAAGAGAGAACTGCTATGCAGTTTCAATTAACAACTTCAGCCTTCTTTTACTTAGACTGCACAACCTACATCTTGATATAAAGGTTTGATGATGTTAAATATTTTTACTGGCATTCTGCAACACTTCAGACAGTAAAAAATTTCATGAAAATGAGACTGCACTCAGTCTGGCATCTAAGCGCATCAGTGGTCTAACCACAGTCACATTTTTTGTAGGTATCATGGAAAACGAGAATTTTAAGTAATATTTTGGAGGTGGATAATGAAGTAGCATTGTGGGAACACTTCCTACACATCAAGAGGTAGCAAGAGACAAAGTACAAAGACTTTTGTTTGGAAAAAGCATTTGGCCAGTGGAGAAATGTCACAATGGAAGAGAGGCCAGATTCTCAGCAATAAGAGAGAGATGATAGGCAGTGTAGGGCTGGAACACAAAGATCTCAAAAGTGAACACAAAGTACTTATGCAAGATATGATAGACAATAGTCAGTGAAATGATGTGAAGAAGATGTTAAGGTTTTGAAGGAGGAATATTTTGACAAAAAGACATGTGAGCAGACTCCAGAAGTCCCAGTCCCCTCTGGGACCAGTTTCAATTTCCTGCAGTGCAATACAAGATCTAAGTCTTTCCCTAGGTCCTAGTAGGAGAAAAAAATAATAATAAAAAAAAGGGTAGGAAAAAAAAAAAAAACCTACCAGAAACTGATTAATATCTCCACTCTGTTCCACCTGAGCAGAAACTGGTACAGCCCAAGTACCTCACTAATCAAGACTACATAGTTGTAGGAAGATAAAATTATTTAAATTCCTTCTGAGAGAAACAAGGAGAAGAGGAGGGAAGGGAAGTCATTTAAGTGGTGTGGGATTTATCCATCCTTGATTTGGACTAGACTAGAAAAAGCCCTGAGGATCCTATGCTGGCCTCCTAGTCCTTCTTTGGACAAGACATTGAACTCAATGACATAATGAGATCCTCTACAGTCTGAATTAACCTAGGGGTAAAGAAGGGGTTGAGCTAGTCAAGTTTCTTCCCAGGAGTGAGCCAGGAAACATGTCTAGCCCATTGAGATACATCACATATATGGATCTCCCTTCCAAAAAATCCCTTTAAGATCTAAAAGTTGCAAAATGGAAACATTCCCTTCAGCAGAATCTCAGCCTGCAATTTATCATACTCTGATTTTAATATAGATCTTACTATTTTCTGTGATGCATTTTCATGATGAGTCATATTAGATAACTTAATTTTCCTTCTGTTCTTTTATGTATACATGTAAAGTTTGTACACATACAAGTGTACAAAACATTTGTATACACACAGAAGAGAAAAGGATATATACATACAAAGACGGCCTGCTCAAATTAAAAAAACAAAACAAAACAAAACAAACCCCTAAGCTCTATCATTTAACATCAGAACAAACCTATTTTTTAAAACCAATTCATGCCATTTGTTTATTGTATAAAAATTTGGAGGTCAGACACTGTTATATGAATTTATCCTGTTCAAATGAAGAGAAGGAAAATAAGTTTTATTTCAGGATTTTTGACAAAAGAATTTTGGATTATCTTAGCATTGACACACCAACATGTCACTACATTTGCGTATGCAATTAATGCATTACATAATAACTCAAATGGCATGATTAATATATAAGGGTTTATTATTTCTCATCAGAATGAATTTTAACACATTACACATTTTCATCTGATAGCTTTTCTGTGATCTTTAGTGATCTTTCTGTGAACTTTAGTGATCACCAGCAGATCATACTACTTTTTTTTTAGTGAGGATGAATTAATATTGTCTGGAAGGTAGATTTATTGCTTGTGCATGTTGTAGATCACAGACCAAAAAAACCACCAAGCAATAGATGCATTTTGCAGATTAATTCACTATGGTTTTTAAAGCTATCGAAAACTAATTTGTTACATTTTTTTCTAGACTATTAGCACCTTAATGACAAGAACTCTCCATTCCCAGTTAAACTTTTAAGTCAATGAATTCAAAGTTAATTCTAAATTGGTGGTTTTGATATAGAGAAGGACTGTGCAAGAAAAACAGAATATAGTTTTGTTACTTCACTCAGGGGCTGGGAAGTAGAAATGGCTACTGTTTACCAACAATGCTTTATAACCTGCTGTCAGATATTGCACAATATAAGTATTGGTACAACATGACCTGCCCTTTCTCCAAATAGTAAAATTTAGAGTTATAGTGTACATTGACTTGAATGTGCTTGAAGGCTTCACCTAAAGCAGTGTCTCATACAGTGGTTAAGGTTAAAAACAGCCAAGGGATGATCACCAAAGTGCAGTGCACATCTAACAGGAACAATTGCAATCCCTAAGGCAGCTGCATGACACATAGAAACAAATTGTTGCATCGGTGGGACGAAAGTAGTGAAACCTACTTTCTTTCAGATATCGATTCTTTCCCTCTTGATCCTATCACCAGGGTAACTCTAACTCTACATATTGTCTTCCCTCTGTCAGTTTACTAGACTGTTTCTAGTCTAAAGTATATGCTAATTGGTCAATTGTGTATTTGATGGCTGAATTCTGCCTACTTTTCCCTCAATGGGTTCGGTTGTGTGCAACTCCCTGGCCCCTCCTTACATTTTCATAACATTTAAAGCATACATACTTTTAGACTCTACGTATCTTTAAAGCATGACTAAAAGTGGTCAGGTGGTTCAAAAGCTGTTAGAACAGAGGAACAGGCACACAGACTGAAAGACAGAGAGATCTATGATTGCATTTCTGGGCACTAGCCCAGGGTAAGAGCCAAGATGCACCAGGTTACGAGCACTTCAAGGAGCTTGTAAGAGAGCAGAATTATGCAGTCTTACAGGACTGTAGTATTCTTGTTAGTGCTATATTTCAGTTTTATCACAGCATTTCTTGTGCTGCTATTTGGCAAGAACATCATCACCAAGGAAAATATGGTGTGAAGTTATCATACTATCACATGTTTTAAAGTGTTAACACCAAGTACAGTAATAGGTTTATGCATGCATGTTCATACTCTTTATATCTGCAGACTGAATTCCATCCAAATTATTTCTACCCAGGTTGCAATTTCTACAAGTAGGAAGGAAAAACTAGTAATGGTTATTCTCTGAAGATGAGATAAAAGTGGATTGTTGTTACCTTAATAATGCCAGTC
This sequence comes from Nipponia nippon, assembly GCF_047370975.1. Taxonomy (NCBI): domain Eukaryota; kingdom Metazoa; phylum Chordata; class Aves; order Pelecaniformes; family Threskiornithidae; genus Nipponia; species Nipponia nippon. Next base: position 16,908,082 of record NW_028262290.1, on the reverse strand, counting down.
TAGGTGATGCTTAGGTTAGCTCAGAAGGGAAATAAGTTACTCTATTGTAAAATAACTCTTTCTCTAACTGACATATCCCATCATTGAGTGCATAACCCATTATATTGATTTTGATTATGTGCATTTTGAGGGAAAATAAGAAAGCATAAGCAAAGACATTGTCTTGCTACTCATAATATCAAAATAATCATTAACCGATGTGTCCCAATCATTTTCTTGCTATGATGGAGACAGAAAATCAATAGGACATAAAAACAGTGCCAGAAGTTATAGGAATTGGCTCTTTGCCACTTTTTCAGAGATTATCCCCAGAAAAAGATTTAGATTTACATGTTACATGTTTATGTTTTGTAAGCAGAAGTTTGAATAGCTTTTTAGATTGCTGCTGGTGGCTTTCTTTATAGAAATGGGAAATTTTTCAGTGTAATGCTTCTCATCACAAAATACCAACCCAGTGGGGAAACCAGACCAAACCAAAACATCCTACTTTTTTTAATCTCCTAGTTTCAATTAAGCTTTCATATAGAAAGATATTTCAGACCACACTGGATTTTAAAAACCAAAGGAGTCAGAACACTGTTGGGCAGAAAAGCAGCTCCTAGAATAATGAGGAGTGTTGTAGTTAGGTCACTCACCTAGGAAAAAGGAGATTAAGCTTTTACATTACTGCTCTGTGGGAGTCATTTCAAGGATTTGAATCTTGTTGTTGTTCTTTGTAGGTGAGTGCCCTAGTCACTGAGCTATTATCTGTGTTCTCCCTGTCACTGTTGATGGAGATGTCCTTTTATGTGCATATAATTAAAGATTTATTGAGAAAAAAGTACATTTCCATGCATTCATTTGTGTAAATTCAATGTTAAAAGCCCCATCTAAATATGCACAGCTGGCTCTGCATTGATGACCATTAACCCAGCAATTTCCCCCATTTAAATAATTTCTCATTACCTCCACCTTCACTGAAGGCTCTATTACGCGTTGCTGCCATGCCATATTGCCAGCAGAGGTAACTGCATTGAAAGAGTAAGCAAACCCTCATGAGGATGCATTAAAAAAGTATATAGCCCTGCTTCTGCAAACAATGCCAATATTCAGTATAACCTTGCTTATAGGATTATATATAGTATATTGTGGTCTGCTGAGCACAGGAAGTATTCACTGTATCAACTGAATTACAGTCACCTAAAAATTAAACTTCCAGGTACTGAATTACTTCAGATGTAAAAAGGAAAAAAGCATACAAACAAAAATATTGGAAAGTACTGATATACCAGATTGATACATGAAATCAATTAGAAGTAACTAGTCTAATATTCTTTGACTAGATAGTGGTTGATACTTTCAAAGAAATCCCAAGAAATATTATTATCCAGAACTATGGAGCAAATTATTGTAAGATAAGTTTCTTCATTGGTTAGGAGTTGCTTTGTAGCTTAAAACATGAGAGCTTTCTTTTTCAGTTAACAAATGTAAAGAGTTTAAATTCAGCAAAATATTTAATTTCCACCTAAAATGTCAAACTCTTTATTTCACTTATGCTTTTACATTTTTTATCCTCAAAAAGCCTTTAACATTCCAAAAGCCATCTCACTCTAGACAAAAAAAAACCAAACAAACAAACCAATACAAACAAATATTTTAATATTGGGACTGCTGAAATGGCAGAAATTCACATTTTTAGGCAGATCTATCTATAAGGTTTTGATTTTATACTCTCTATTAGACTGACTGTTTCCTTGATTCCTATAAGAGATTAGCCATGGGCAGATTGTGAAGGTGTGAGGCAGAGATAATGCATATGTATTTAGAATATGTGCATGTCATAAATGAGAATCTAGGTCCTAAAGCACATTTTTAAGTACCTTAAAAATAATTGGCTACATTTTTAATAGCGTCAATCATGCATATCCCCTTTTGGCCTTACTAATCTTGAGTTGTAGGGCTCCTATAATTTCACCAAAGTGTTTACAGAAGTATACATTCAATATAGTGTATTTCTTTTAATTTATATGCCTTTATATTTGTAAAATATTTTGCTGACACCTTATACCCTGGTATGATTCCCATTATAATCAACTTTATTTTTTTAGACCAGTTAAGTATAACACAGTTATGTCCTATTTTGGATTCGGTTCAAGTGTCCGTTTAGTTTCAGAAGATGTCTCTGGTACTTCTATAAATTTGTCCATTTTCACTGTTGACATTACATAATTTGTATGCTATTTGATTCAAAGCTGTAGCTTTCAGTTCCAAAATTCCACTTCCCTCATTTGTAACAAATTTCTTCTTCACTTGTACAATTTATTTGGTGTTATTTTTTTGTAAAGGTTGAATTTTTAACTCCACGTTTACATGCAACATGACGTTGCTGAACTTGGCATTGTTGTTTACAACTGTGGAAAATCTTTTGGGAAATGTGCATCTCATCAGTAGATTAGCATCTAACCATTTTCAGTGAAAATAATTCTCATTAAGCCAGGAAAGTAAAATGTGGGCTTGCGTTTTTGCTGATTGCTTTTTTTCCAGCCTCCTTTTCCCCCTTATTCTCTTCTTTTTTTGTGCTGTGCCATTTGCTTGGAAGTAACAGTGCTATATTTTAATTAAAAAGTTGATGATAATGTTTTAAGCTTGCTTTTGAAACAGTGACTCATTGTAAATGATAACTGTTGTCAGCAACCCGTATTCTTTGCCAATAGATTTCATATGGAGTATTGCCACTTTGATACTCAGCTTCACAGTAACATCCAAAAAATCAGTAATGTGGTTAACAAAAACATTGTAAAACACCTCTTCAAAATAAATCTCTGTTCTTGAGTATTCATGTTTACTGGACAGAAGGCAAAAATTAGGAGACCATATTACTGTTTTACTTTGTATTAATCCAGCACCTAAAGTCATTAGTTAGAATTCAGGCACTGCTCCGCTAAGCACTGCACAGCGACTTGACTTACATGTTGTTCACTGTAGCTAGAAACACTAGTGTATTTCCATATGCATAGTGTATGTAATGTACAGTAGAAGTCCACTACACCGAGGGATGGATAAGCACAAAATAAGCATAGGGATATGATAATATTCTGTACTGATTTTGTCTGGGATAGATTTAGTTTTCTTCACAGTAGCTTGCACAGTGCTATGTTTTGGATGTGTGACCAAAACAGTGCTGATAACATACCAATGGTTTAGTTATTGCTGAACAGTGCTTACACACCATCAAGGCCTTTTCTGTTTCTCAAGCTACCCTGACAGTGACCAAAGGGATATTCCATAATGTGGCATTGTGTTCAGCAATAAATTTGGTGGAAAGGAGGAGGAAGGGGGGAAGTTCAGGGTTATGGCATTTGTCTTCCCAAGTAACTGTCAAGTGTAATGAAACCCTGCTTTCCTGGAAATGGCTAAACATCTGCCTGCCAATGGTGAATAGTAAATGAATTCCTTACTTTGCCTTGCTTGTGTATGCAGCTTTACTCTACCTATTAAACTGTCTTCATTTCAACCCATGAGTTTTGTCACTTTTACCCTTCCAGTTCTCTTCCCCATCCCACTGGAGGGAGTGAGTGAGTGGCTGTGTGCTGCTGAACTACCTGCCAGGGTTAACCCAGACATACTCATACTCACAAACAAGGAGGAACTCATTGGTGATGAGCAGGTTGAAGGCAGCTTAGCTGCAGTGACCATGAGAGCAAAGCAAAAAGCAGCACCACAGCACTGGATTCAGGAGAGTGGGTTTTGGCTGCTTCAAAGATCTGCTTGGAAGAGTCCCATGGAAAAAGGTCCTGGAGGGAAGATGGACCCAAGAAAGCTGGTTAATATTCAAGGATCACCTCCAAGCTCAAGAGATGTCCATCCCACCAAGTAGATAGTCAGGCAAAAATGCCAGGAGGCCTGCATGGATGAACAAGGAGCTCCTGGCCAAACTCAAACACAAAAAGGAAGTACACAGAAGGTAGAAGCAGGGACAAGTATCCTGGAAACAATACAGAGACTCTGTCTGAACATGCAGGGATGATGTTTGGAAAGCCAAAGCCCAACTGGAATTGAATTTGTCCAGTGAAGTGAAAGACAAGAAGGTATTCTATAAGTGCATAAGTGACAAAAGGAAGACTAGGGAAAATGTGAGCCCACTGCTGAACAGGGAAGGGAAATTGGTGACACAGGACATGGAGAAGGCTGAGGTACTGGATCCCCTCTTTGCCTCATTCTTTACTAGCAAGCCCAGCCTTCAGGAATCCCAGGTCCCAGAGACCATGGGGAAAGTCTGGAGCAAGGACTTACCCATGGTGGAAGAGGATCAGGACAGGGAATACTTAAGCAAACTGGACTTACATAAATCAATGGACCCTGATGGAATGCCCCCACAAGTTCTGAGGGATCTGGCTGATATAATTTTGAGGCCAATAATCTTTGAATGATCATGGTGACTGGGAGTGATGTTTGAGGACGGGACGAAAGCAAATGGCACTCCTATCATCAAGAAAGGCAAGAAAGAGTATGCAGGGAACTACAGGCCAGTCAGTCTCACCTCAGGCCCTGGGAAGGTGACAGAGCAACTAATCCTGGGAAACTTTTCCAGACACATGAAGGACAAGAAAGTCATTATGGATTCATCAAGGGGAAGTCATGCTTGACCAACTTGGTAAACTTCTACAATGAAAAGCCTAGCCTGGAAGATGACGGGACAGAAGTGGATATTATCTACCGGGACTTCAGTAAGGCTCTTGATGTTGTCTCTCATAAGATCCTCATAGAGAAAATGATGAAGTATAGGCTAGGTGAGCAAACAGCATAGTGGGCTGAAAACTGTCTAAACAGCTACGCTTAGAGGGTGGTGATCAGTGGCACAATGTTTAGTTGGAGGCCAGTGACTCCGTCTACCTGCTTGCCTTCCTTCTTCCTTCCTGAAGCTATCCAGTAAATGTGAAAGATACTTGATAATGGTTTCATTCCAACTGAAACTACATAAATTATAATCATAGGTTGGTTAAGCACCCAAGCATGAAGAAGGTAGCAGAAGCCATCTGATCGGATGACAAACCCAAGATAAATTTGGGGAAGTGTTAGACATCTGTTTGAGGAACAGATATTATACTTCTGAACTTCTGCCAAAATAAAAATGTGGATCTGCTTTCATTATAGGCTTAGACTATAGTTCAGGCTTATTCTTATTTCATGATTCAGACATTTATAAATACAAATATTTCTGGTCTGAATAATAAAAACTCATGGAAGTGACTTAGGAGTTAAGGGAGAGATTGAAACATGAAGTGCTTGAACTGGAAGGAGAGGTGACCCAGCTATACAAAAATACAACATGTGTTTAACTGAGAGTATGAGGGAACTCAGCAGAATTGTGTGTGAGGTCATCCTTTACAAAGTAATTTTGAATAATTTTGAACACAAAATTTTAAGCAAGTTTTGTATCATCCTCTGTAAATTTTCTCCAGCCCCTTTTAAATATTCAAATCAAATCTATAAAATCCACAAAATCCTGGCCTTACTGTATTTATATTTTTAATAGCGTCTTATTTGTGTGTATCCATCTGCATACCTGAAGATAGACTAAAACGTCTAGAATCATGTTATTCCTTTTCCAAATGCAGCGTGTTACAAGCAGACACCAAACTTTCCAGTGGAGTTCTTAATGAGAGTCCCAGGCTTACTATTATCCCAATCTTGTCTATCTTCATACCAGGTTAATTGGTTTCCTGTCTGAGATCTAGTTTGTGCCTCTGCCTGATGCTTTTCAATGTTCTCAAAAATTGTGTACATTGTTAAAAAAAAAAAAAAGTGTTGGGCTCTGTTATACTATTGTGCCTTGGCAGCACCTTTCGCATTAGTTTAATATTAGACAGCTACAGAAGGTTTATTACAATTGAAATCCTGGCAAACAGAAGAAATGAGCAGAGAGGGTCATGTACAACAGAAAAAGAAATATAAAACCTGACATAAACCAGGGACAGGCACTCAGTGAGGTTACTGAGGGGATAAAACAAAATCCATTTTCAAAACTAATGAGAGCTGCTATGCTGCTATCACTCCTTGAGGCATGGGGCACAGAGATAAAAGCTCACATGAAGACCGCTAATAGCCTTATACCATTCTGACAGTGAAATTGGTTAAAAACACTTTATTGAAGACAGCTCACGGTCTGTCTTCTTCTTGTTCTCTCCCTCTCTCACACAAGCATCTTTCCTGTCTATATTAGCAAATGTTCTTAGTATAAAATGTTTGGTCTTTGGACTGTTGAAGCAAGGATAGAAATGCAAAATATAAGTAGGATTGTATTCTGCTGAGTTGAAATTATAAGTATATATAAATGCATGCACACATAGTATAATGTAATGGTTCTATCCTTTTCCAGCACAAGACTGAATTCAGCAAGAGTTATGTCAGATCTCCAGAAATTTCAAAAATAAAAAAGACTGTCTCTGTTAATTTAATTTGTTTTATTCAAATGCAGAAGAAAATAGAATGTTTATCTATATGATCTGTGTGCCCTTGACAAAAATTTAATGCCTCATAAATGATACCTTATTTAAATCTCACCATCAAATTAGGGAGAATTAAAAATGTCATCATAAGCAACTTCAAGTTCTTATTGCTTCACGTATCATGCAAAGTATTAACACATCAAAAAAACCCTATCTTAAAAATAAAGAAATGAATATGCATTTACAGAAGGCTTGCATACTAGACAGTATGACTCGGTCAAATATTTCTGTTCTTCCAGGTTCCATGTTCAGGTAACAACCACCTTTTTTGAAGTACTTGTTTGGTCACTTTTGTGAGTATTTGTCAGCTTGCTTGCAGTAGACATAGTTAATATGTAGTCTGCACTAGAGAAATGGTCTTTTTAGCAGATCGTGTTTGGTTTTTGTCCTTATAAATGTGGTGGTTATCCAAACAAGAAATGTGCATGTTGGCTCCCAACCCAGTACCACACTTCAATATACTCTGTCTGACGGTAGAGAACTTATTCTATTACTATTGCTGTCTTCTTTCTTTTAAGTAGTACCCTCTTCATCCCAGATATACTGTAAAATTAATTTTTTTCCTGCATGAGATCAGCTTACGGCTGATGCTTATCACCTTAAATATGATTAGGTGTACTTTGTAGGTAAAAAAAGAGCTTAAATTGCAAATGCTAACAGATAGCAGATAGTGTTGTGTATATGTCTGTGTAAATGACTGGAACTGAACTGTTGAACCCTTAAGGAGAAGTCGTCAAATTCCTAGCTGCAACCAGTATAGGCTACATATAAATTTTGATAAAACTTGGAATAAACAAAAGTGACACATCCTGAATCCTCCAATTAATAAAGGAACATGACATTAAACCAAGAATTAAGAGGGTATTCATATGTTGTGCTTCTGCATATAGACTATTTAGATTGGGTAAACTGAGGGCTTGGGGCCTAAAAGAAGGGCTCCTGGAAATAAGTGGTATTGAAAAGAAAAAGCAGTCCTGGAAAGGAGGTAAAGATCCTGGCTGGAGGAAAGGTCCTGAAATTGGAGGAGACACATGCAGACAAATGCTGGGGAAAGACCAGAGATCTTGGCCAGTAACACTGGTGGCTGGTAATTGTGAGCAGAGGCACAGCACGACCCAACATGACTTTGTGCCCAGTATTCCCAGACCAGCAGAGGCTTCTGTGCAGGGAAGCAAAGTCAAGACCTACTGAGTGTACTGCTGGGGGGAGCAAGTGTGAGACATAATCTGGTAGGGTAAAAGCTCTAATCCCCTTGGTTCTTAAATAAAACTCATTATACAAATCTACTGGTGAGACATTTACTCTGTCTCACCTGTAACTGTGTTTTAATTGACAGCTCTAGTCTACAGGGTCTTTGGTTGTGCTTCTGCTGTCTTGGGTCTGTTAGTACCTCATTTCATGTGGCAATTATCAGGCTCAGACCTACTTATTTGTGTATATGTTGCCTGGTCTTTGGTTTCTTTTTTTGAGTGATCTGTCGTTTTCTTAAATGATTATTTTTACCCGTGTTCTTCTGATGGATGGCAGCAGACTACTATCGAGCCTGCAACCTAGGGCACATGTCCTGGTCACTCAGTGAGCTATGCTGTAGGGGCAAAATTCCTTCCCCTTTTTCTTGCTTTTGCTATCAGTTTTCCTGGTCTCCTCTACTGTTTTCTCATTGTTTAGAAAATAGATGGAGATAGGTGTCTTTCTGTGCTGATTTTTGGTTTTGTTTTCCTTCTGTACAGATGGCTGTTCTGGGCTGAGTTTCCTTGTGTGATTCTACTCACATATGCTTAAGTGAAAATGTACTATACCATTGTTTATGCTATTAGAAGATCCTACTATTGTCCTCAGTTTCCTCACTGCAAGATCATAAACCAGTCCTTACACATTTTTCTGTTGCCTGTCTTGACTGGACATAGATCCCTAGCTCAGGCAATTGCAGGACAGAGGGTTGAGTCCTTAAAACATTCAGTCATAAAGATACCACGAATACTGGTTCCTCTTCTGGTCCAGTTTCCAACTGAAGATTTGTGAATACCTCCCAAAATGCATGAAGAGACTTTCATCCTCATCTTTAACAAAGTATTTCTTCCCTCTTTTGGTTTTTTTTGTTTGGTTTTGGGTTTAGTTGGTTTTTTAGTTTTGTTTTGGTTTTTTTTGGAGAAGGAAGGGAGAACAGACACATGGGAATGGAAAAAAAGAAGGTAAAAATAAAGTATCTTCACACACAGGCATTTTCATCAGCTGCTGGAGTATGCTTGATTTTATCCCTATGAAGGGTTATCCTATTCAGTTCCTGTTATCTTTCTTTCAGTGCATCAGTAAACAAAAAGCTTCACTTTCTCATTCCCCTCCCCCAATGGCAGATGTTTTTTAAAGACTCATTTCTTGGTGTCATGTCTTCCATGCCTACAGGTTTCTTTGAATGTCAGTATAACATTCCCTGTGGTCTTAGGACTTTCATAATGCCTCTTCCCTCCATTTCAAGGTGGCTTATTTTTGCTGCTGAATCACTTTTTTATTTATTTTTGCAGGTATCTCTGAAGTAGTCCCCGTCATCAGGTTTCATATACCCTTGAGATACTAAAACTGTTAAAAGGATGTTTTTCAGAGATGTTATAATTACAGCTAGGATTGTAGTTGCATGCACACAGATTGACTTCCTGACATCCGTTTCTAATTTTTTGCTCCTATAATCTATACTCTTTCCTCCATGGAGTTTGCTTTATGATTACTTACTGTTTTAGGAAGTCAGATCTGTGGTATCATTACTTGCCCATACCTTATCATGCTGGCAATCTCAGTTGTTCAGACTTTACCCTCCTTAGAACAGTACGTTTTACAAGCTCCTTAATAAAGTGGGACTTGCCTCCTACTGATGCTTGCTTGATCATTGATAGTTATGCAAAGAGCACGCTAAGGAAATACATAATACTAAAACATCATATAACATCACTTAGTTACAGGCGTCCTTAGAACCAGGGTAAATGACAGCACAAGGTCTAAAACAGTGAGGGTTATATTATCCATGGTTTTGTGAAAGGCTTAAAGATTTGTAAACAATTCTATAGGAGAAAAAATGAAACAATAGATAGAATTCTCAAGGGAAAATCAGAGATTTACTGAAAACTAGGACACATAGTCTGTTCTAGGAGCATATAAGAGCAAAATCCTCTCATATATAGCTCATAAACAGCAGTTATGTTACTGCTGATCTTCAAGGAATCTCAACTACAAGCATATTATCAGGAATTATACTTTTGTAAATAAGAATAAATGAGATTAATAATCTAGAACGTGCTGCCCGTTTATTTCTTCTAACAAAACCTACTTCTCAAGTTCAATTTCAGTAACTGTTCAGCACCACAAAAATATTGAGAGCCACTGAAACTTAACCTATAGGAGAGGACAAGTATTAGCTAACAGGATGATTTTTTTCAGTGGCTATGTTTCACTAAAAATAAAAAGAAAAAGGAAAAAGGCTTCCTGTTGTAGGACAATCTGGGAGAATGAAATGGTGACGAAACATGATAATTTATATTTTGCATTCAAAAGAGAAAGAAACACATTAGCTGTTTAGAGAACCCATGAAGAAAACAATCACTGGCCAACAGCTGCACTATTCTGTTTTTCACTTTCTTAACATAGGACCTTTGCAGAGCTGTGGTACATTGTGGAATGCACAGATGCCATTTCTCTGGAATTTTTGGAAGCCTGGCACAAACAAGCTTTATTGGGCTAGAAGATATGGCAAAATAATTCTTATACTCCAGGCTACATATCTAGGCAGAAAAGAAAATATATTTGACAAAACCCAGAGTATTTGCAATTGGGATTCAGTGGTAGCTACAGCAATGCTTTCTCAGAGAACTAGCTCACCAGAGGAGGTAATTATGGCAATGACCTCTTACCAAGTATATCAGTAAACACAGCACTCCTCCAAGCTTTAGAAACCTAAATTGAACATTCTTTTTTTACCAGGACTATTTGAACTATTTTCATTCGTTCTCTCCATTAAATACTCTACCTGCAGTGACATGGCAAAGATATAGAGAATATTAAGAAACACCTAAAGAATTACTGCTCTGAAAAGCAGGAAAATTCATAGGCAGCTAGATAGGCAACTTGCTGTATTAACTACTTAATTACAAAGGATGAGTCATTGGATCAAGGCCTTAATTGCAGATTATGTCTAAACTGTAGGACCTGGATCACATCCAATACTCTCAGCCTAGAGTCTACCTTCATTGAATCTCAGTTTCATACGTGTGAGAACCAAGTAGGTGTTAGCCTGCTCCACACTTCATTTTCACAAAGAGGTCAGCTTTTGATATCAAGATGATACTTCACTAAATTAAAATAAGAGAAGGAAACGGGAGAAGTAGCTATATGGGTCAAAGATATGATGTCTACCAGTAATCAAGTTGATGTGATTGTGAAAAAACTAATTAGGATCTTAACATGCGTCAGGTAAATTTTAGGATGTGTTAGGTAAATTGTAGGTCGCAATTCTAGCCACCTGCATGCAGAAAAAACTAATTTGAACAGGAGTGGTACAGATAAGATGATAGAGTAGAGCAATCCTATTTTTGAAGAGTTCAAGAGCATGTTTTGAAGGACATAGTGTCACGGCAAAAGAATTAACACAGAAAAAAGAAGGAATATGGTCACATCAGGGAGACACTGTTGAGAAATCTGACTAGCTTAAAAATTACACTTATGGGTATCTGTGTTGCACTGGCTAAAGCCTTATAATAATTTGCTAAATATTTTTGAATTATTATATTATGTTTGTATCCATGTCCTAAGAGAAATTGGCTACAGTTATGATTCAGTCAATAAGTACATAAATAATATAACATAAAAGTTAAGATGATTCTAGCCCTCCTTTAGCTCACTTTTTATGTCACAGTTCCACAAAGTCAGAACTGTGAAACTTGCAGAGGCTTATGTTGAACCTAAAGTTTGAGAACTCTGGTCACCAAACTCAAAAAGAAAGCACCACCACCACCTTCCTTATTTAGAAGGACAGCTAAAAGCACAGTTAAATCATATGTTTAAATAAATTACACCATGGACAGTGAGCAGCTGATTGTAAACTTAGATCATACTTCTAACTAGATGGTAGAGGATCAGCTGGTACCTTATTCATCCTTAATTTTGTTGCTCTTCTTCTTCTTCAAGAGTGCTTTGAAGAAACAAACAGAAAATAACACAGTCAATTCGATGTTTTATAATTATTTAGAAAGAATTATTGTTAATTTTCAAATTATTGTTCTTTTTTTATTCATTCATTCTGGAAACGTTCACTAAAATTCTGAAACAATATTTCAATTTTAACCCATAGCTTTTTCCTTTATTTCCATTTTACTTTCTCATTGTTTATTTTGTCATTAGAAACTGTGGATATGATGACCATCATCATAATAAATGTTAGGAAAAATGAAGTGGAGAAGTGGCAGAGGGGGGAGGAAAAATAAGGCAGGGAAAGACAAATGAAAAATAGCAATCTAAAACAATGGACTATTTATTTAAAAGAATAGTTCTGAAACATTGAGAAAATAAAGGTTTGGTTTGTGGGTTTTTTTTTTTTCATGGAAATCTGTTTTGGGGTTTTTGAAAAATAAAAATTTACTTTGCAACCTTCTAAAAGTGTTTCTTAAACAGATGCCCAAGACTAATCGGGTGAATATCACCCATGAATTCTTTCACTTCAAAAAAAGGCATTCTGACAAATGTAATAGAAGCATAAGTTGCACTTACACATTTATGATCATAAGCATATTATCCTTTTTCCTTTCTTTTCCTCTTTTCCTTTCCTCTTTTCCTTTCCTCCTTCCCTTCCCTTCCCTGCCCTGCCCTCTCCCTTTCCCTTCCCTTTCCCTTTCTCTTTTCCCTTCCCCTTCCCCTTCCCCTTCCCCTTTCCCCTTTCCCCACCTTGCCCAGATGTAGATGATGAGTATATATTTTTAAATTTTTAAAAATAGGAGGCAGATGACTTTGTATCGTATGTGTGTCAGTGGTCACCTGGGATGATGGTCTGGAGGCTTGTAGTCTCACCTAAGAGAAGTTCTTTTTCTTTAAACATTCTACATTCTCTCCATAACAGCTTCCTCTAGGATGAATGAAGATGGAATTCATACCACCCCACTTTTAGATCTCTACAATGTAGCATCCATATTTGAGCTAATTTTTTAGGCTCTTTTCATAATAGATGAAGAGAAATAAGCACTTGTGGACCATCATTCATCTGATCTTTTTTTAAAGCTCTTCTCTACAAGAAGATGGATCTGTCCCAGATGCATGTATGGCAGCATCTGCACTTATGATAAACTAAAACTGATTAGGCCATGGGCTTGAACCCTAGCACACACAGACCTTTTCAAGTTTAGTCACCCTTTTGCATGATTCAGAGGAGTGCCAGCTCATGTTCTCCCAGGCAGTACCCAGACACTCTCTATTCATTCAACAGCAGGGGTAAGGGATTGCTCCCAGTCAATAGCATGAATAAGGCTCCCTTGAGTTTTGTCTGGAGCATAGGGGAGGGAAAGAGAGTTTAGAAACTGAAGTATGAGCCAGGCGGTGCCTCTCATCCTCAGGTCTGCCAGTTGGTTCTTATCCTATTTTATCTATTAATGCAGACATAACCCCAGCAAATTCCCTGTACTCAAAACTACCAGTCAAAACTCACAGCAAAGCCCTAGCTGATGATCTGTTTTGGTAAACTCATTCAACTTGATATTTAATTTAACTGCTCCTAAAACTAAGTGTTCAGAGCACTTTACAGTGACAGCAAACACTGTATGAATATTAACAGCTCTATTATTTACTGTGCTTTAATGGGGTGCATTTACAGTTAGTGTACTAAATAAAAGTGTGTGTATAAAACATTTCCAAAGAGACACGCACAGTATCTTTGCTTAGCTTAAAAAATGCAATAAAATGGAAAGTTGACCAAGCAGATGAACCACTTTCAAAAGTAAAAAACAATTAACCACAATGGTATCTGAGCTTGATAACACTCTCCTCCTATGCGCAAGCAACAGAACCATCATGCATTGCCCTTCCAGCTCCTGAAAAACAGTTGATCCTTACACTGAAAGTCACCATGTTTGGTATGTTTTCAACCAGCAGATTCCAATGTTGGAGTTGTCTGCATGAAAAACCTGCTGAAATGCCTATTAGGCTGCCGAGATATTGATACAGTAACAGTTATGGTAGTGCTTTCAGTGAATAGTGGATCTCATCTATAATCATGTCACAAATATATTGCTCTATATATTATAATCAACCATTTATATTGCACCAGAAACCTGTAGGCAAGTAGTGTGGGTGCTTGAGCCCATTCATTGATACACCATTCACTAAGCATGCAGGCTGATGTTACTTTTTGGGCTTGTCCGTCTCCCATCAATCCAGGTAAGAACATTATTCATCACAGCTGACAAAAAGGAAACTGTGTTCCTGATTTTCACACCAAGCCCTCATTGTAATTGCAGCTCAGAATGCTACAATTATTTCATTCCATTAAGTCACACAGAACAAATCCTTCTTCAAGGTCATTAATTTCTATATTGTTTTATCAGCTAAAGTAAAAGAATTAAAGTCACTGAAAAAGAAGATGAAAAAGATCTATTAGGTCATCTGCTCTTTCTCTCTGCCAAAGTGTGATTGTTCCTTATTTTTCACTTGAGCATGTTTTCTCATGTCTAATTTAAAATGACATAGGCAAAGTGTATTCCATCACTTTCCCTAGGAAACAACTCCATAGACTAGTAGTTAACTTTGTCAAGAAGGTTTTCCTTCTCCATGTAACATTTTATCTGTCTTAATTTTATTCTATTACTCCTAATGATAGCCTCTTAAAATTATACTGTGCTAAATAATCTTTTACTATCCTTGATGTTTATACCCTCCAGATATTTATAGAATATTATAGTCCTTTTGGATTTGTCAGTTAGCCAAGCACACACATTCAATCCTTCTATTACTTCAAAAGCTCCAGAAATTTTACAAAACATAACAGAAGTATATACCCTGAAATGCAATGAGTCAAGAATGTGCCCATAATGTAAATTTTTTAAACAGAAAATAATAGAATAAAGCTTAATCTTGTAGAAAATATTCAGGCTACTTACAACCAAGTAAGATATTGAGGAATATGATTGCATGTATTGGAGAGCAATTCTATACTGTCATGCCTGAGAGCATAATATCAACTTTATTTATAAATTAGGTAAATGGAATGGGTCCAGTAGAATATGGGAAGTTGTGTAACAGTCTTCCAAAGCTGAAGGATTAATTTAATATCTAAGGTTAATAGTATAGCTACATTCCAGTGCAAATATCTACATACTAGATTTGTTTACTTGGAATAAGGGAGTATAAATGTTGCCTCCAGTCACAACTAGTGTCATCCAACTTACCTTCTTCAGCTAAATTAAGAGACCCTGATTTTCTCAAGAAACTGCCTTTCTTAAAAGGCATTTTTTCTTAAAAATAACTAGATTTTGTGTCAAAAAATGTCATTACTGCAGGAAGATAACTTATGTGAACATCTTGTTCTTTTTGAGAGGATACTGTCCAGATTAGATACATCAAGATGAATACATTTGATTCATGTTTAGAAGCCAATATTGAAAATGTTGGTCTTCCTATCTTAATACTTCTAAATATGGCAGGCATATCCTTAAAACTTGATTAATGACTACCTGAAGAATAATATTATGAAATCAATGGAGTTGGTGAGGGGATATTGCATCTCCCAACTTCATGAAAATTGTGATCAGCTCTTACACAGAAATTCTGAGAGAAAGCTGTGTTTGATGGGCCACTTCATTATTAATCAGAAAGCTCTGATGCAACTCAATTGATTTCACCTGAGTTACAGCAGGATTGCTTTTTTTTTTTTTTAAATCCATTTTGCTTGGTCTACACCAATTGCAGGTTACATGCAATGAAAAACACTGAGATATTCCTATTGTTTCTTAAAGAAAGAAGAATGAACTCAGCTATTTTAAAAACTGGAGGATTATTGAAGTGTAAATTCATAAAATTTTAGGTAATTCTATTTAATCTAAATGCATGTTTCATTGATGAATTTCAAGAATACTGACTTTTCAAACTATTGAATTTAGGGAAACAAGAAATAAGATATTTCTTTGTACTGTCACAGGAAATAAGATATTTCTTTGTACTGTCAATGAGAGAAAGTGTTAAAAAGCTAAATTATGATTTTGTAGTTCTGTTTATGTTCCAAAGAAGAGTCATTGCAAAAAAGCCAAATTTGTTTTTCTGTAGGTACAAGAGGAAAAGAGACATATTGGCCACTGAAAGAAAGAGCAAGAGAGGTCAACTGCTGATAAGCAAGACCATTATCAAAACTGAAATAGCCAGTGAAAAATACTTGATTCCCATTGTCAGGGTCATTCGTAACATACAGTAGAAATGCTGCATAGGTATTATGTGTTTTCTGGGCATTTCTCCTAACATGCAATACATCTTATCAAAGTCTGAGGAAAAAAAAAAAAAGATTTTTTCTGAGTATTTCCTTTCCTGTTAAACTACAAACACCTGCTATATTTTCAAGGCAGCTGAATGCAGGCAGAAGTAGGTGAAAAGAATGGGAAAACAAGTGAAAGGAAAAGATAGAAATGGGAACCAGCATGGGATTAAGAAAAAAGGAATCTAGAGTCCAGTTTCCTGCTCAACATACTGGAACAATTTTAAATTATAGCAACCACAGATTGGTCTCTATTATCAGCTATTTAGAAATGTTTCATAACATTATCCTTCTGACTTGCACTTTCTTTCTAACTTCAAATTTTAAGTTTTTGAAAATGTCATGAAGTCTTTTTGTAGGTAATAATAAGTGACATATTTAGGACATCAGAATGTCTGGAAACAGTTAACATCATCTACTAAAGCTATGGAGAACACTCTTGAAGTAAATACTGCCTCAAAACAAGGAGCATTACTACCATCCATGCAAATAAAGGATTTCAGAACTGTTGGTACTTTGATTTTTCACTAGTTCTGGAGCTCTGTCACTAGCTGGATTAACAAGAATGTGTGACCATACCTTTAAAAAGCAGGGTTTATAGCATATAGGTTGATAATATTATATTGTAAATGAACTATATTAACATATTTTTAAAATTTTATTAAAATAAATATAAAAATTAAATAATATATAATAAGTAATATATGTTTAATTATCATCATTATCTTATTCTTATTCTTATTTTTATTCGTAGTAATATAATTTTAATATACAGTCTTTTTTCCTCAGTAGTACATCTTTTCTAGAAGTAAGCATATAGAACAATAACTTGGAAAATTATGTTCCTTAGATGCATGTATAGGAGTGTGTGTAATTGAATTTCAGAGGATGAAATCTGGACTCTGTATGATACATAAGAACAGTACCCATTGCAGACTCAGAACCAAAATGCCAAACGCTGTCTGAAAAGCTTCAAATGCAGAAAAAATATAAAGAGATGCTTAGCTTTCATGTCTTATTAACATAGGCTACAAAATACTGGCACCTGAAAAAGATATAAATGATGGCTTTTTTCTACCTCTATCATTTATTATTCTAACAACTTTTGCGATGTTTTGGGGAGCAATTATCATTTTTTTCCCAAACTGACTCATCTCCTCCTAATTAAGAAGATAATACAGTTCCTGAAGGATGACATTCCAATTTATCAAATCTACAGAGTTGAAATAATCTAGTAAGTGTTTTCTGTTAGTGGTTAAGGTAGCTGTGTGAAACAAAGGAAAAAGACATAATTTTCTCATCTTTTTCATGCTCCTCCTTTCTTGCACTAAGCGGTATGCTCAGTAATAGTCACTTGTGTCAATACAAAAAAAGCCAAAATTCAATCTCCTTTTCCATCTACTGTGCTGAAGGCTAAGGTTGTCGGTTACTCTGCTAAAAATACGTTGTTTTGTGAAGAGCAGAAAGTAGCTGTGGGCCTGCCATATGCAACACAAGGTACAAGTCTGCATGGAAAACTCCTTTGTGTTCTAGGCAATTAATGTTCTCCTGCACTGCTGTTACAGTACCAAGAGTATTGGCAGAAAAGACCAAACAATTAGCAGTCTTAAAAATAAATCTCCCAAACTTGAATTATGTTGACAGGTTTGTATTGATGGTGGATAGAACAGTGCAGGTCAGATAAGAGAAAAGGGAAAAAAAACAGAAAGGAATGAAAAGATGCCAACAGTACAGATGAAGCTTCTACAACTGCTAAAGCTAAGAAAAATGGATACTATTGTTTCTGTGATTATTAGATACTGGCGAGGATGAAAAAGTTATATTATATTTAAGTCACCTTTGTAGGTCAGACAGCTGGACCCACATGTGGGGTAGTTATAACTAATAAAATGTCCTAAGTTTAAACATTCTGTGCTCAGTATTTGTTGAGACAGGAAGCCCATCTGATTTGTTTTGGTGTTACTCAGTCAAAAAAGGCAAGAGGTTTGAAAAGGACTTAGCAATAGATGGTATGGCAAAAACACAGAGTTGTTTATTTCCTGTGTCCATTTTATCTGAAGTTGTTCTGCCAAAATAAAATCCCGTTTCTCATTCAAAGGATCAACAATTGTCCATTCTGATTAATGGATCTTGAAGTCTTTAAGCCAGAGTACTCCTCTATTGTACATTGTATGTGTTTGCATAATGATTTTATGCTTTTTGAATTATTCTCTTAGCTAGCTGTTGACCCCTCAGATTCTCCCTTTTACTCTGTTTCATTGTATTTACTTAGAGAGTATTTATTTGCATATAATGCTCTGTCCGAGCAGTAATTTAGAATGTCATAAATGTTTGTGGCATTTTTCTTTTTTGCAGTAAAGACCTGTTTCTAATATCCTTGTTCACATATTTTATTACCTTACTACTCATGTCATCCAGTAAGATTTATTCTGCCAAAGGTTATACAGTCAAGTTCCACAAATTTTAATGAAAAACTTCCTATTCATTTCCCAAGCTGTATTAGGAAAACATATCACTGACCAAATAGACTGGGTACAGAAGAAGAAAAGTGAAATATTTCATATTTATGACTGGATGGACTGTTCATGTAAGTTAGGCAGTGTTTTTCTAAAGCAGAGAAAGGACTCAAATATTCAGAATATTTTCAAATTGGAACAAAACAGAAAAGGTCATTATAATATTTTACAAACCATGCTAGGCCCACACCTTGACTGCTGCATGCAACGATGATCCTTTATCTCGGAAAAGATGTAGCAGAATTGGAAATGTGGAGAGGTGCAGGAAGGATTTTGAAAAGTATGGAATTGCTTCTGAACTAAATATGTTAAAATTCATCAGTCTTGAAAAGAGAGGAGTGAGAGATATGAAAGAAATCAAGTCATAACTGAGATGGAGAAGGGTAAAAGTAAATCTTACTGCTGCTTCTAGGTAAGGAATGGGATTTTTGAAGGTAGAAGGGTGAGAAACAAACAGTGGAGGAGGTAGTCAGGACTCAGTGAATCTGTGAAAGATGCAGTCACAGGGCACCGCAGGTGCTCCAAACTCCAGGGACTGACAAAGCCATGAAAGAAACTCAGAAGAGTTTATTCGCCCTCCTCCCACCACCACCCTCTATTAAACAAGAAGATAACACCTTTGACTTAGAAAGGCACTGAGGTACAGAAGTTTGGCAAGTATATCAGAGAAGTGTCATATGTCCTTCTGCTCTCTTCTAGTAATTTGCTTATGGTTACTTTTAGAGACAGATTTTGGGCTAGCTGATTCTTTAACCTGACCTACTCTGAGCAGTCTAGTCCTACATTTCTATGTTTATAACAATTGTATAAATGAGGTAGTTGTATAAAATGAGGTCATTATATAAAATAATAAAATTGCTTTCAATTTTTTACTAATGCATTACCTAGAATTATCCGAGACACCCATTTCTCATTCTCTGACTCCCAATAAACTGTGCATAATTATTCTACATCTAACTTTGAGGAGACACTGAATTTAAACTGCTGCCATATGGTTTAGATTCCATAGTTACTTGCAAGGAAATGTCTGTAAGCCAGATTCCATGTTGTCAGCAAAAGTGTAAACTCAGCTACAAGAATTTTAAGGGATTAGAAACAAACAGAAGTAAATAGGAGTATCAGTAATTTCAAAGCTTGCACAAGCATCTTGAAACTGAGGCTGATGTTAGACTGTGTTTCAATTATTTTAACATGCTACCTATGAAGCCTTATTGCTATACGCTGATGTAACTCCAAAAGCTAGAAGTCAGATGCTCCAGTTTTCCCTTTTAAAGATGGAGAATAATAATGAGGAGTTCCCACTTTAATATAATATTATTATCCAGAAAATATGCTGTGTGCACACTCTTATCTCCCAATGTACTAAGAACACCTCCACAGTGGAAGGGTATTGTTAAATATTGGAATATGGGAACAGGCTGCGATACACCATTAAAGCCACGTAGCAGATGACAGTGAAGGGAACACCTGTGATTACTCCAGACTGTCTTTTTAGCATCTGTCAGTATCACATGATGTTAAGAAGCCTGAAACATAAATTACAATTGTAGAGAGATGAGCAAAGGGAAGAGAGAGATGCACTGAAGAGCTATTGTTTCAAAGTTCTGATGCAAGAAGCAATTAAATGTTTTAAATGCTTTGGCTCCTACCATGCATCATGGAGAAGTAGGTCCAAAGTCAAAAAGTAGCGCCTTGAATTGCGAT
The DNA here is from genome assembly GCF_047370975.1 of Nipponia nippon. Classification (NCBI taxonomy): domain Eukaryota; kingdom Metazoa; phylum Chordata; class Aves; order Pelecaniformes; family Threskiornithidae; genus Nipponia; species Nipponia nippon. The sequence goes on along the minus strand of NW_028262290.1, from coordinate 16,887,884 downwards.
GGTGATTCACAGACAAGCCAAGAACTGACGCACCTTTCTTCTGCAAATCATGCTCTTCTCATCTTCATCCTTCTGAAATCCTTCATCCTTCCACAGCAACATAAAAACCCAATCACAAAAATTCTCTGGATGTAAATGCAGGCAAATTTGTAATGTGTAAACTACAGAACAGTTTAAGTAACAAAATAACCACAGCAATTGTATTTGTTCCCTAAAATTTGAGACTTAATTGCTTCTCTGAAGTCAAGGGTATATTCCTTGCTTACAAAATTATTGTTGATCTGATCTGAAGTCTAATAATAATCAATCTTGGATCAGGCGTCATGAAAACCTAATCTTTCTTCACTGAATCCTGTGGAATTACGTATGTGATTTATACAGGCTAAAGCCCTAAATGGTATTTAAGAAACACCCCGTGAACAATAAGTAAGAAATGTAATATCATCCTTGACTAAAACACAAGTGTTTTCCAAGACAATTCATTTCATTAGCAAATTCATTTCGTGATCCTCATTGTGCAGTGTTACAGGGACCTTATTTACTTTGAAAGGCATGAAATAGCTACTTTTAAAGATTTGATATTAGGCAGAAATGGTTTTGCAGAGTGAATAAGAAATTAGTATTTTAATTGTTCTCTTTTAATGTCTTCTGAAAGAGTTCATTAATCTAAGCAGCTGACAGCATAATCATTATTCCAAAACAATTGCATTCAGAATATATTCACAAGGTGTTTTCTTTCAGTCTTGGGATGATTTTTGTTTTGCTTTTGTTTTGTGTTGCTAGAGCACATGGGGAGCTGCCACTTAGATATCCGTAATGGAGCAAGTGATGCTTAGAAAAACCATGCAATAGCATTTTTCATCATGAAAAGATTCATAGAAAACAGAATAGCAGTAACAAAATACTGGTAAAATCTCTTTGAAACATGAAGAAATACAATATCAATAACTGCTTGCAGGACCTTCTATTATTCATAAGACTCAAAGACTTTGAAGTGATAGGTATTTTGGTGTGACTGTGGTCTGCCATATTTGCTGTTAGATTTCCCCATGGGTCTTCTTAAGCAATTGCAGATTTGAAATAACTCCTGGTCCATTGTGGCAACTTCAGGAAATGGAGCAGTTTGACACAGCAGTCAGGAGTTTTTCCTATTCTTGGCTTATATATAGACCAATTACGTGACCTTGAAGAAATCATTTGAACTTTTTCTTTAGTACCGCTTGTGTATTTTTGATAGTAAGTCTTAGGATGAGAATCTTTTTTCACTGTGAGTCTAACCAATGTTTAGGTGAAATGGTTCAGTGTTAATTGAATCTTCCTGGCATCGTAATATAAATGAAAACATTAATAGAGGTGGAGTATAGGGATTAGTGACAGATAAGTTTAATATTGTCATTAAAATAGGGATTTAGAGTTATTAAAGAGAGATGTGACTGGTTAGTTTGTGATGGTGAAAATTTCTGAAAAAAGTTTCAATTAATTGTTAAAAACAAAAGGGAAACTCTCAGGTAAAAACATCTGGTCAAACATATCACAAAAGCAAATCTCTGGTAATTTGTACAGTTATTGTCAAAAATTTGTGTGAAGAAAGCATTCTTCAGTTGGGAAGGTACTAACTTGAGGTATTGAATAAGATGTGGAGACAGGCTAATAAATCTTTTTTGTGTGGTTTTGGTTTGGTTTTTTTTTTTATGAACATCAAGAAAGGGCTTTAGTGAACTTTGTTTTCATAAACTGAGGGCTATTAAGGCTGTAGAAATGACAGATGTGGATATGCATCCCTTTGTTTGCTCAGAGAACAGGTGTAGCAGAAATAGTTGCAATGTGAGTTTCCCCATGTCCTCCACGAGTGTGTTTTAGTTCTTGCTGCAGAAATTACTTCTAGTCGCAGGTCAGTTCAGACTCCATACTCATTCAAGCCTCGCTTCTGTGCTCGGCCTCTAGACTGCCAGCCAGGATGTCAATTAGTGCCAATTGTTCAAAAGAGGCAATTTGTTGTCCCCCAGCAGCAGCCTGGAACTAGGGTAAAGAAACCTTGAAAGGGATCAGTTATCCTGTACTCAGCCGCTTTCCACTTAACGTTGATTTCTGCTGTCACGAACAAAGTGGGTGGTAGTTTATTCTTGCTGGCAGCAGGCATAAACTATCAACTGCTTGGTTTGTGAAAGGAAAAAGAAAAAAAAAATCAATGTTAAAGGGAAAGTGGCCATGAGCAGGATGACAGATCATTGTAAAGGCTTTATTTTATTTTCAAAACCCTGTTAGTGGACAGTACAATGACTCAGATTCATTCATTAGTTTCATAATGACAGTATCCACACTACATCTGTTTATTGGCCTTAACCAAAGGGTTATCCTTGAAACTATTTCTTCTTCTCTTTGATTAAAACATGTCCCTACCTTATAAACTGTTAATTCTATCTTCACCTTAGATTTCCACTATGGAAACAAGCTGAGTATATCAGAGTATCAAGCTTTTTAGAGAGCATCAAGACTTTTAGAGACAAAAAAGGAAAGAATATAAAGGCAGCAGGCTTGCTTAAATTCTGGCAAGGCAAGGGGATAGTATTGTGTGGAGAACAATCAGAAACCACAAAAGCTACAAAACAGATAAATGCAACATATTCGAATCTATATGGAGACTACCTGTCGCCTGTATTTGTTCAGGTAGTAGTTGCCAATTTATTAGAGCAGCAAAGGAACCAGTCTCTGGGTGCTGGATTATGTTTCCAAGGGCAGTCCAAGGCCATAGTATGATAGTATGACCTATTAAATGTGATTTGAGGCATGGAGAGTTGCCAAAAAAAGGCAAACATGAGCTTGGGACTGGTGGGTTTATACAGATGGTCAATGAGAGGCAGTATGACAGAAATGGGTATAGTAAAAAGTGGTAGCCAGAACTGAGCTTTCATCATTTAAAAGGGAAATAACAAACACCACATTGTCAAAGGATAACTGCAGGATATTGAAATGTGATGAAGCGCAAACTGATTATAAATATTTGTTTCCATGACACACTAACCTCAGTGCAAAATTCATGTGTTTTTGCAGGGAGCGTTGGTGATGTAGCCCTGCAGGCCCTTCGCCTGTCTCTGTTGCCATGTGTGCTCCCCACGTTGCACATAACAAGGAGTGCTGTGCAGTTTCCTCAGTTGTTTCAGCTGTGTCTAGCCAGGACTGATAGCAAACATTCAAGGAAAGACTAGACATTTGGCTGGCTGAGGAGAGCAATTCACAGTGGTGACAGACCTTACAAATTTAACCTTGAACTGGCAGATTTGTAGCTCATCTGTTAAACATGCTGTGGTGTGTGAGGCTGAATTTGTTGTTCACTTTTTTGAAGTACTGGCACTATCTGTTGTCGGAGTAAGGATGCTAGTCCAGATCCACTGTTTTGAAGTTGCATGACAGTTGTGGCAGGTTCTTAACTCAATTGTTAATAGAAATGTAGTAAAGGAAATGACTGCATTTACATCAGACTAGATGAAACAAAAAAGAAAGGTATTAATAGCTATGAAGTAACTTCCAAAAGTGATACTCCCCCCAGTACTGTAACATCATATAAATTGTTTTCCCTGTGTGTATTCTAGGGTCTTCATAGTCATAGGATGTGTCCTCAATAATTTCAGAGAATTTTTCATCTGGTTAGCATGGTACTCTACAACATATGTATTCTTAAATATCCAATCTGCTTCCAAATGTGGACAGGCTTAACTGACGTTATTTAATTCAATGATTTTAACCATGATCTAAATCAATGAGAAAGAAACCTTGATTCGAATACTTACTTTTGCATTTGTACTGCTTCAGTTGTTTGCCAAAATTTGATTCTTGATCATTTATAACTATTGAGACGTGCTGTCTTACAATTTAGCACAATACAACAAAGGTAGTACTATATTTTCCTAAACAGGTTATACTATATACACATTTAATCAGTTTTACAGTTTGATATACAGTTAAATCAATTCTTAATTTTTATTTTATTGTGTTAAAAAGTAGTGAATGTCATTTCTTCTTTAACAGATGAGTGATTTTCCACTCATGATCAATGTCAAATGCCTTCTGAATGGAAACTGGAATTCAATTTAAGGGCAAAAAATCAGCATCTTTAAATTGTTTTTATTAGATAAATAAGAGAACACCAAGTTGCTGCATACATAAGATAAAAAAAAAGTTTTCAACTTAAATTAAGTTATCTATAAAATGAAGGTAGTAATATCTGTAGTTAGGTATTAAGTGCCTCTTGTAATACTGTCTTTCAGTTTCCTAGAATTAGTAGATCTCACCTCTCAGAAATAATTCTTTTTCATAAACCAAATAAACTGCAATAAAGGAAATCTAAAGCTGCATCTGCAGAATAGGTAGGGCTGTCAAAAGGATTATTTATTACTACAGAAACTCAGCTCTTATGATATTACCTGACCTGGAGGCAAGTTGCCCAAATAGATTGTAGAGAATTATCCTTCTGGGTTTTCAAAGTTCAGCTGGATAGGACCTGAGTAGCTGAGATCTCAAAAGGTCCCTTCCAAAATAAACTCTTGGGTAATTCTTGGATTCCATGGTTCTGCTTTAGCAGTTTGAATTAAAAAAATGCAGAAGCAAATCTGTATTGCTCAAGTGCTATTTTTTATTTACCTTACCATATTTAATAGGTGAAAGTAACAGTATAGATCATCCTCCTCCTTAAATTTATTTTAATATATTTTAAGGAAATTAATTTTGAGAAAAAAACTGACAATTACGTATCTGGTTTTTCCATTTTTTATTTTGAATTAAAGTTAAATATATTCACCTACTGCTTTTTCCAATAGAACATTTCCAGTTAAAAATCGTGAATGACAGAGAAAGAACATAGATTGTTTTAAATTGCCAAAATGGACTTGGGATGGCTGCCAATTGTGAATTAACATTCCTGATCCAGAATGATTGAAAGGTATTAATCAGTTTGTCAGATATTTTCTTTTGTATAATGAACAAAATCTGGGATATATAGATAATGAGCTGCAGAAAGAAATATTCAGATTATCTGATGAAATAATAATAAAAGAATCACTGCTGTCTGTCATGTACAGTTATTTTAGAATAGGGATAGGCTGCTCTGTATTTTTTTTGAGATTACCCATGCAGGGCATACATTGTAATGAATTAAACAGAACCACAACACTGAAGCAGTTAGAAGAAGATATAGGAATTGATACAGTCAAGTGTTTATGGATTCTCCATTGTACACGGTCTTTAAATCAAGATAAGATAGATAGTGAAAGATATGTAATAAAGCAGCCAGCAGATAGAGGTTTTATCCAGTTACTACTTAATGAAATTCTATGTCCTGTGTTATGTGAGAGGTCAGACTAGACTAGACTAGCATGTCTCAGTGTTTTAGTCTGTGCTTCGCTTCAATCACTTAAAAGCATTTTGAGCCTTGTCATCCAGAAAGATGTCAAAGAGAAATGGTAAGGGAGAATGTTTTGTGTCTCATTCATAGTTCAGTGCACATAACCAGCTGAAAAGATTAAGGTAGCAGTGAATGCCTGATGCTGTTGACGTCAATAACAGTTTTTGCCTTTGTCTTTAGAGGACCAAGATTTCAACTAATGAATTTCTTGAAGACAGAGAAATTATATTACTCCACAGGAAATACACACTTGCTAATTAGTTTCTGCATTCACATGCAAAATGGTATGTTGAACCATTATATTCAACATAATGGTATGCTGAATTTCTTCTCCAAAATCTTTACATTGTATGTTCTCAAAAACACTCCGTATCTACTTATTTCAATATATAAGCACTATTTCAATGCAGACACTACTTTTTGGCGAAAAATAGGAATGAAGAAGTTCACTACAAAACTTCATATTGAATAAGATGACAGTAGAGTATTCAAATAGAGGTCCAGCCTTCAGTATAGAGGTACTGCCAGCGCAGTTATATTTGTTCAAATAAGCATGAAAATTCAGAAAATGTCAGTCACATCACTTGTACTTATTAAAATGTGAATGTAATAGCATCTGAATATATTGTAGACTGTATTCAATAGAAGGTTCTTTTTAACCTATTAATCTCTGAACTGCTATGTGTGCAGATCATCAAGATTTCCCCAATAAACATTTCTCTAACAGCTCTGTATGCTTATGAAGCTAGGAAGAATTCAATTAAACCAAAATGGAGAAAGTCTTCAAGAAATGAGAAAATGTTATAAAAAGCAAATCTTTTTGTCTTTCTGCACCAAATCTCTCTTCTTCACAGACCTCCTCACCAACCCTAGATAAAACAGCCACATTTCCCAGTATAGAACATACTCTGAATAAATGCCATCAAGCTTTAAAATTTGCTTTTCATTCAGACCATAAAGGGCAAACAAAGAGCTTGTGAGACTGCCCAAGCAAGCAGAAAGAGGCTGGCTCCTAATAGTGCAAATCTTTTGTAAACAGCTCACTGCAGCCCTATTTCATAAAGTCCACAGTGGACTGCTCTGCATTTGTAAGTTTCAAGCCTTGAATGGTGAACTAGCCAGGGTTAAATTTGCTTCATTTATTTGCGGTCCAACGCTGCAAAATTCTTATTAGTTCTCTGTAGGCAGTCCGAAGTCTGCCACGTTATGGAGTCAAAAAGTGACAGCTCTTTTCCATGCATCTTCGATTTAGGAATGGTTTCCGAGAAGGGCAACAGTCAAGAAGTGGATCTATGTGTAAAATCAAAATAATAATGCAAAGTAGATTGTTATTTGACATGGTTTGGAGTTAGGTACCTTAATCAGAAGCAAACAAAAATAAGTACCAATGTTTAAGTGACATTTATCTATTAGGCTAAACTGTTTGCAAAGGAAATTTATGTGCCAAGGTTATAAAGATTCTAAAAGACACTATTTAATTATCCCTCAGTTGAGCAAAGAAGTCCAGAAAGAGCATGATATGGGACTAATGGACCAGCAAAAATGCAAAGTACCATTCAGCACTAAAGTAATTGGGCAGAACATAGAAAGAGACCAGGATAAATGATTACTTCATTAATTTTAAAATTAAAGGGCAAGATAAGGCGGTCTCTATCATAGAGAGTTATTAAGGTAAAACTGGCTAATCAATCAGCACAATTTAAATGTAAAGAAGTCATCCAATGCGTACCAATTTCAGAAGAGTATGAAATAAAGCAATTTGATGTAGCTTTATCAGTCAAACTGTACAGATAAGTGTTTTAGTCTAAGAGTTTTCTAATTTATTGTAGCCTTTGTTTAATACACTGACTACTGTAAATTGAGGATGGACATCTCTCAAAAAGTTTAGGGTTTGGGACAGGCCTATCCAACACTTTGCAAATTTCAGTGCTTTTCAGGAAATCCCATATTCTTTGCCTCCATAATACTCCTATAAAAACTGTCATCACCCTTTCCACACCAATTCAGTCTTCCTACCTGACATACTGGCCACCTTTTTAGTCTGTTCTTTATAACAGAGATTTTTATCTTGCTTTCTGAGTTGCCTTTCTTTCTTTCTGTTGCGCTGACTCATCACTTTTACCATAAAAAAATGGGGCTGCCTCCCTAAAAGCAACACGTATATACAAAAGTCACAAGATGTCTGTTTTCACTCTTCCTCTATGAACTCACTTTTTAAATATAAGGCATTTTATTTTTGTCTCGTATGGGTTTCTTTGTGATTTCCATTAGAATCTTCTTTAATCAGAAATAAAAAATAATAAGAAACCCCAAACATGCTAAAGTTCAAATAGCCTTGAGCCTTCTTCAAAAATACAGTCTTATTAGTGGATGTTTGAATCCTAGAATAACTCCTGTATCTCTTTCAGTCCATTGGCAATATTCATTTGCTTACTCCAGAAGTATTTAATATGCCTTAAATCCAATCCAGCATGCCTGACTAGCAGACTGTAACTGTTCATTTATTTATATTATATCCTGGTACTGCCATGGAAATGTAATGTCTCCTGAGACTAAAAGCCTTAAGGCTTGTGCATTATATGCTTAATCTGTTATCAACACATCATTTTGTTTCCCCTTATAACTGTAAGTGAATTCTGGGACAATAATATGTTAATACTTTCTACTGACAGACAAGATAGTGTATAATGAAAACAGGGGGTTTTAATTTATTGACAAAGATGCACTTTGACAATAATGTTCAAATGGAAAAATGTATAATAAAATTTGAAATGTCTAAACCTGAAAACATTCTTTTTCTCGGCTACCTGCCAAATGAAATTTTACAAGGAAGGTTGGATAGGTATAGACATAAAAGCACACAGATGGAATAAAAGTTGTGACAGCATCTCTATCCTTTTAAAACATCAAATTTTGACAAAGATTGAAGACTGAAAAGCAAAATTAGAAATTCTCATTCACTTTCTCTTGCTCGTGTATCAGTCTCATTTTTTAACCTGGGTTTCACCTATGGTATATATGCATTGATTTGGAAACACTGATTAAAACCTTGAGAATTTTCGTAGCAGGTCTGAGTATCATTTTGATGACAGCTTTCTAATTTTACAATATTAATGAGATCAAGACAAAATGTTTCCAACATCAGAAATCCTATTCAAAAAGGATTCCCTCAAAAGCCCTCTAGAGGACTGGCAAACTCCAGGAGTATCATCTTGGACTATGCTGCCAAACAAAAAGAAAATGTGTATTGTGACCTTGACATTTTAGAAACACTTTTATGTTTTTAAACTATCTCTGTAAGTACAGAAAACAAGTGAAAAGAAAGTGCAACATTCTGAAAGACATTTGATTGTTTCCTGTATTCAAAAGTAACTCATACAAAGAACCCTGCAAAACTCAATGGTTTACTCTGCATTGCAATATGTAACAAATGTTCCTTTCAGATAGCTCTAACTTATTTTGGTCTGAGACACAGAGAATACCATCCTGTTGTTTTAGTAAAACACTCATGGATACTACTGGAGTATGCCAATTGGTGCTATTTATTGGGTTATACTTAGGAAAAGCACTGAATTGGAAAATCAAATCTCTCATTCTGAAAAAGTTCAGATTCAGACCAAACTCTGGATCACCACTCTGCAGCTATCTTTAAATGATATGAAGTTGACCAGAAGAAGCATTTCAATATTCTATACTTCCAAAATACTACAGTATTGTAACACTGTGCTTTAAGGTACTTTTGGCTAGTACAGTTTCATTTTTATATTGTGGTTAACCAAGGCGAATGTAATAGATATGTACACAGACATTTAAAAACAGTAGTATCTTGTGACTTTGGCCATCTGTCTCACTTGCACTCATTTTAATGCAGACTTGCATAAAGGTATGTGGTCTGAAATTAAAGGGCAAAACATTGACCTGCGGCTTCAGTGTCTTCTGCCATTCTGTCTTCTCAGCTTGCAATGAAAGATAACATTTTCTATGCCTGTAAGACACTCTTAGAAATTAATCCTTGTTGCTAATTACATTCCTGTCCATATTTTGTGTGGGTGTCAGCCAGAAGACAGAAAGTGGATGGTGAAGTAATGTTTTCATTGATGTGTATTTTTATATTTTTCTTAACTAACATTTTAAATGCTCCAGAATTATAATTGTTCTTTGTTCCTGCTCATTTCTTTAGTTTTAAAAGAACTAGGGTATGGTCCTCATTTCTGTAAGTAATATGGAGTTGTTAAAAGGGCTGTAAAAAAAGTCATGTATTTAAATCATACATAAGGTGAAGAATTGGATCTATGAAATTATACAGGGCAGAATCTATATCAGGCATGCAGATACATTTTAATGAGCTCCCTGCAAAATGTCTGGAAGCATGGCCTAAAGAGAGCAATGGCAAATAAATCTGGAAGTAATGAAAGAGGACAGTGCATTATTAACTGAATAACAGCACCATATGAGTATAGCTGCCTGGCTTAAACACCCAGGATGACTTGTCTCCCTGGTTCTGCACTGCACTGTATGGATTCACTAGCTTTTGTCCCTGGCAGCTTGGGGACGGCTTGCAGCAGGGTTCACCACAAAATGTAAACACATCTTTATGTGCTTCACTAACGAGTACCTTTGTTCAAAATTCACATCACCAGAAAGCTTTCTCCTTTCTAGATGGGGCAGCACTTACGAACTCTAGAGTAAATAAACTGAGTCGTGGTTTCTGCTGCCCACTCAAGGTGATCTCACTGGATGTGCAACTGCCAGGAGTTACATACAGTAACTGATTAACTTACTTGCAAAACTAAGTGTCGATGGAGTTTTGAAACCAAGTATTCCCCTAAATATAATGACAGCAGAGCCTGAGCCAGGAAGTATTTTCAGAAGAGCTTTCCAAGAGAACAACAAGGTATGTAAGTAACTGATAACCCAGTGTTTAGGGAAGCTTCTTGAGAAATAGAAGGTCCCCATTCAAATCATTGATTTGCTCCAAATGTACATATTCATTCTGCAGCTCACACAGAAGAGGCCAGCCCTGTCCATCCCACTGCATGTGACAACAATGTTCATTGAATCAGCTGGCACATGGGGATACACTCCAGGTTTCAGAGCTCACCTAATTTACCCATCTAATTGGAGGTGGGTTATATCACAGAAGAGGTTTCCATTGGCACTTCTGACAGCCTGATTTAAGTAGCTTCCTGATCATAGCGGGGGTTGCTGTGAATCTGATTCCTATAATCTTTACATTCCCAAGTTTTTGAACAGTCAGTGTCACTACATGATGCAATTCCTAAACAATAAGCATAAGTCTCTCTTCTTTCAGCACCAGTCCCCTGACCTGAACAGAAGCTGAGGAAGAAGTTTAGTATTTAATCCTGTGTATTATATGAACACCTTCCAGAGATGTCTTGTAATATTACTTTAGGGTTTTTTGCTATACTTCTGAATGAATTCCACAGTAGCAGTTGGTTACATCGCTAATTACACACAAAGCATATCACTGTCAAACAGCAATGTGTGTTCCAAATAGATATTAGAAAAATAATGATTTTGGTGCTGACCTTTTCTATCCATGCCAGGAATGCGTATTAATAAACAGTGATGTACTTTCATGAAACACAACAGTTTATCTTCTACTTAACAGCCTACTGTTAAAGTCCTTATTAATGTTGGTTTAAATCTACATATAATCTACTCACATCTGCATAAAATCATTTTTTTTTAAGTCCCAGTTCTCGCTTGGGTGATCCTTCCAGCAAATGTGCTGCATGATCCTGGCCTTGGACTCCCCAACTTTGAGCCTGGGCCTGAAAGTGCCAACACTAACTTGTCACCTGTGGCCCTTTTATAGACCTGAATCATTTCTGAAAGGGACATTTAAACTCTTTACAGGAGATAGGCAGCAAAGAACAGTTATAGTTAGACAAGACAGATTTATAAAGGGAACCTAGTCTGTTGCTCACCTACAAACTAAGTTCTCAAGTTAGGTTGTCAGCTTAGCAAATCTGTTTGTCAGATAACAGAGCAGATGACTATCTTTCCTTCTGAAATTCAAGAAGCATCTCCCCTTGCACCTCTTATTCCAAACATTTCTCTCTCCTGCTCACTTTTCAAATTGTATTTATTCTAACCTTTTCTTTGATGCTCTTTCCAAGGAAGGTTAATTCCTACAAGTTAATGTCTGATGGATAAGGCATCAGTGTTATATCCAACACATTTCCCTGAAGTATATTTAGATATAAATGGTACATTTCAAAACTGAAAACCATTCAAGTCTAGGTTAGATGTGTATATGCACATATCCCCTAATCCTTTTGCTTTCCAGCCCAAGTAAGGATCTAACTCATTGTCTCCTATTATAAATGGTTAAACAGAAATGTGAGAAACTGTGACAAGCTGAGTGAACATAAAAGTATTTCAGAATATTTTCATATGTTCCATAAGCTGTTAGTAAGTGAGCTGAGCATGAGGGAGGTTTTCTTCTAATTATTGGGCTTTGAACACTTAAAATGTATCAGTGTTACCTACACGATTTTGCAGCTCTGGTTCTATGTGACTTCTCTGGAATCCCAAAGGAAACTCTAATGCCAGAAAGGGATTCCAGTATATTTCTTCCATTCTGTCTGTGACCTTCTGTATGAAATTCCCCTTTTCTCTGACTTTTTTTTTTTTTTTTTTGCCATTATAAACTCTAGTGAAGGTATATACATAATACAGTTTAAAAAAGAAATCTCAAAATAACTATTTCTGTAAAACATGAAAAATATCCAAATAATGGAGAGTAAGTAAAGTCAAAACAGAACATTCATATTGCTTTGTGACACTCCTGAAAAATATTCTAAATATTGAGTATTTCAAACTCATCTTAATAGCTATTTTCTGTCTTTCAACTAATTTTGATCCACATAAAGATAATGCTATCAAAGAACTGTGTGAAAGATTATGGCTTAGGCCTCAAAATGATATTTTAGATCCTGTGAGCTGTCACCATAAGCTTATCCAGTAGAGCTATGCTGAGGTTAGGGGAATCATAGATGTTAGATGTAGAATATGAGAACAGACCGCAGTGCAAAACAAAACAAAAAAAAAAAACACAAGTAAAGTTTTGTTCGGTAAATAAGAACTTCCCCTTCAATCAGGAAATATGTATTGTTTTGGAAGTGTAGATGGCTTCATGGGGAGACTAAGCAATTTCACAGAAAAGAAATCCAGACGGGGGTGACTACAAATAAGTCTCTGGAAAAGTATGTGGTGAAGTATTTTGTATGGTCAGCGTGCTCTTGTAATCTTCCATATTTATCTGCATACCTTGTCATAGATAGTGTAGTTAGATGGACTTTGGGGTCTGTGTCACTACAGCTCCTCTTGCTTTCTTATAAACTTCTGTATGTTCAGAGTGGGCATAGGTTCTTTGTCCAAAAAGCAGATGAAAAAAATAATTCAGAGAAGAAAAAAGCAAATTCCAAAATAGATATGTATGTATCATAGAGGATTATATGGCATTTGCAATATTTCAGTGAAAAAGTATGTCTGCTGACAGCTGATTACAGAATAATATGGACTACCTAAGGGTTGGCAGGATGTGTGGTGAAGGTTAAAGATGTGCCCGTGAGTTTGTAAGGACATACATTATTCAAGGCCCTGTGCAATTATCACATGTTCTGTTTACTATTAGGACATGTCTGCAATGCACAATACTGTTCAGAGCAGAGTTATGAGCAAAAAGCAAACCCTGGAACCATTAAAAGTGTAGGCATCTTTGCACAGTTAGTAGAGAAACATTGCTCTCGGGACTCAAGCTCGTATCTCCTCAGAGGACTGCAATGTACTATGATAACAAATCTACTCAGTCAGAGCTTTCTGTGCCTCTTTGAGCTACATTTTACTACATGGTAACAACACATTTTCAGTCATCTCATATATATTAAAAAGACCGAGGCAAAGAACATGGACTAGATCACAGCAACCTTACTGTAACAGATGTATTATCTGCATTATTTGTGTAAATCAAAGGGAGGTGTTTGTTGCTTGTAATTTTTAAATTAAAGTAATTTTGTTGGCTAAATATGGATTGAACTCATACACTCAGATTTCCAAATATTTTCATTTAAAACTATTTATTTTTTACACGTCATAAGAAATGTGATGGATCATGGTATTCTAATGTGCAATGGAACTGTCATGTGCAGCTAACTTCCATTTTCTCAGAGTTATTAGAAGATTGCAAGTCACCTTGGCAGCAGAAAGTCCTCTTGCCTTTACAGAAATGTTGTACGTGTTTAGTACTGGACCAACAACTAGAATTATTTAGTTTTGAACTAAAGATAGTTTTAAGGTCTGATATCTCCTGGTTATTTGTGATTTAGGAATTTAATGAAAAATGCAGCAAAATGTGTCAGCTTAAGAGATAGTCTAGGTGACAGCTCTAATATATGACATGTAAGTGACAAAATGTCAGTTTGAGAGAATTATGAAACATTCGATATCATCTTTGGTATAATACTCTTTTCTGTCTACTTTAATTTAGAATGTTTCACCCTTGACAAAAGGTCAGATACATGTAGTGAACAATAAACCAATGGTCTTATCTAAATTGGTTGATGATTAGGTAATTTTTATGAATACAGCTTTCTGTTGTAGTTTAGCATAAAAGGAGTGATATCCTAAGTAATGCCTTATCAAGCATCCTGAGCTGTACTAGGTTGTCCACTGTAGTGAAGACAAACTGAGCTACTCAAGGTTATTTCAAGTATGGTGTCACTCTCCTGATGTGTGTCTTCTATTTTGTTATAGCTAATTCACCCTGACAAGTTGTTTTTGAAGGTATAGGGATTTAGATGTACTAACTGTATTTATCACAAGAAGTAACATTTATGAGAGATCACCAGGAGATTTGATATGAATTGGAAATAAGGGAAATTATTCCCAGAGAAAATGTGTTTCCATGTTTCTCAGTGATGTTATTTTAATAGTTGTGCCCATTTTTTTATCACTTCACATTATCCCTTGTTCATGCGTTATTCAAAAAGGTTTTTTATTGCTATATATTTGAAGAAAATTTTAATTTATAACCACTTCAAAAATAACGACTACTAATGAATTGGATTTGAAAGAGATTTATATAGGATCACACAAATCAAATTTTATGACACAGTGATCCAGAACAGTTTTTTGACCAACACTGGTCACTCTGATACATGACCATCTTAATTTTCCAAAGCAGTTTGTAGTTTTTGGTCACCATCCTCCATAAGACTTTAGTTTTGGCATTTTATCAGTCTATCTGTTTCCTGATTATTATCTCACTGCTATTAGATCATCAATCATTTTTTTTTTAATATGCATTCTGTCTATATTATTTGGCACTCCCACCAACAGTAAACCAGTATTGCTCAAAACTCTGCAAACCCATATAGTGCATGTCATGACACAAGAGTGGGGCATAACAGGGGTTTCAAAGATGTTTTTTGTGCAGCAAACCTGGCTAAATACGGTTGAGTCTCAGAATAGATGGACACTGTTGTGGTTTAATCTGGCAGGCAGCTAAGCACCACGCAGCTGCTGGCTCCCCCTCCCAGTGGGATGGGGGAATGAATTGGAAGGGTAAAAGTGAGAAAACTCGTGGGTTGAGATAAGAACAGTTTAATAATTGACGTAAAATAATAATAATAATAATAATAATAATAATAATAATAATAATAATAATAATAATAATAATAGTGAAAAAGAAAACAACAACAACCCCCTCCCCCCAAAACCCAGGAAAAACAAGTGATGCAACTGCTTACCACCCACTGACTGATGTCCAGCCAGTCCCCAAGCAGCGATCACTTCTCCCCTGCCAACTCTCCCCAGCTTATATAGTGATCATGATGTCATATGGTACGGAATATCCCTTTGGCCAGTTTGGATCAGCTGTCTTGGCTGTGCTGCCTTCCAGGTTCTTGTGCACCTGGCAGAGCATGGGAAGCTGAAAAAGTCCTTGACTAGTATAATACTACTCCGCAACAACTAAAACATCAGTGTGTTATCAACATTATTCTCATACTAAATCCAAAACACAGCACTATACCAGCTAATAGGAAGAAAATTAACTCTATCTCAGCCAAAGCCAGGACAGACAGAGATTTCAGATTTGCATGGAAATACTATCCAGGCCGAGTCATTTAGAGCACAGCCATTTTAATGCAACCCCCAATAGAGGCTGGTGGTCCTTCAGGCTCTTCTCTCCTCAAATCTGAACTGCTTGAGACTTACAGGCACGACAATAGTAAAATTTTGAAACAGACACTGAGGACGAGAGTATTCATGCCATGTAATAGTAAAGTATGAAACCCTGGCCCTCTAAATTGCCTTCTAGTGTCTTCTTCTCCCTTCAACTGTAAAGGAAATTTTGGAGGAAATTAAAAGGGAAATTTGTAGCCCAAACTTTAAATACTCTGAATTATAGCTAGGTTAGATGCTTAGACAAACATCAAGTAGAGGATATAAATGCTTTCTTGCATATCTTATAAAGTCCCAGAGGAAATCTACAAGCCTTTTAAAAGCAATGACAAAAGTTTCATTGATTCTTTGGATCCCTAAGTCTGTAGGAGGAGTAATCCGCTGTATAATTAATTTCACTAACTCTGCCCCATTTTCACCAGAGTTTATCTTCTCAGCACTGTGATTTGCCGAAAGGAAGACATATGTGCAAATCACAGGAAGTGAAGGTCAAAGTTGAAATGCAACTTGCTTAATCTCTATTTCATTCTCAAATGACTTATTTCCCACAGTTTTTTTAAAATTCCTTCTAATGGTCAGCCTTGGCAAGTAGAGGAAATCATGTGCATGTCAGAGGAAAAATCAGGGATTCATTTATTAAAAACAGGCCAAAGTTACCTATTTGTCTGAATTTTACTGTTCATTTGACAGCAATCTCTGAATTTTTACAAATTGTTTTTTTCATTTTGTTATTGTTGCTGATGTGGGAACAAATGAAGGTGGAAAAGTAGTTCACAGAGGAGGGATAGAAGTGTTGATAGATTGTTGGGGAAAGTAGCAAATGGAGAGAGAACTAGAAAAGACATGAAAAAAAAAAGGTGGGGAGGGGATTCTAGGCCAAAAAATGCTGACAGCCAGGGGAAGATCAAGAGGTGAGAGTAAGAACAAAAGAAACAGAAAAGCCTACTGAGGCTTTTAAAGACGTTTGGCTGCAGGTAGAAATGTTAAGTAAGAACACTAGACACCCTCCTGAAAGGATGTACACCTAAAGAGGCATTTCAGTGAGAGGTGTCATAGGTACATACAAACTGTTATCCTGGATTGAATCAGGAGTCTTGTTAATTAAGTAACTTCTCCTCAGCTGGACCCAGGTGTTTCAGTGAAGGTCTGAAAGACTGAAGGTTTTGGAATACCAGCCCCCGAAGTAACCTCCTACCAAATCCCTATTAGTGAGGAATTGGCTAGTACTTGTATTTTGGGTTGCTTTTTTGCCTTTAGCTGGTGTAACTGAGAATTCCAGCAATTCACATGAGTGGACAACTCTTCTCTAATTCCTTGAAGTTCTTTGGGTGTGAACCTGGCTGGAGGTCAATTAAAGTTCTAAGCTTTTGTTCTCATTCACAGCAATATGCTGGCACAACCACTTTTAAAAGGGTAAAGGTGTGCTGTGTGAGTGACCTTTTACCCAGATTGGCAGTTGTATATCTTGGGTTTGTTTGTTGTTGCTGGGGGGATTGTGTGGAATTATTCTACATCTTTTATGTAATTATGAACAAATTATGATTATACCGTTTGTATACTACTCGTTATCCTCAGTGTGGGATCTCAGTTGGATTTTATAGTAGGAATTTCAAAGTACTATCAGGTAAAGAGACAAACTTTTCTCCATGTATTACATAGAATACTGTATATGCTGTTAACATTTCAGAAAAGAAGACATTTAACTTTATAGAAGGGGATCTAGTTTTAACTCCTCACTTTAGTAATTTTCTCTTCTCTTTGGTGACTAAAGTAATCTTTTGCCCCTTAAAATGTTTTATAATTTTCCTTTTGCATTTAGATGTGCAATGCGGTGTTGGACAAACAGCCACTCCTGTTACCTTGTCCCAGGCTGATCCTCTTCTCTTTCCTCCAAACACTTTTGGACATATTTATGTCACTTTTTCCTTCACTAAACCAATCTTTTTCTCATGAAAAAAAGTGCACAGATGTAAATGTACATGCACAGTATTACCAAGTACTAAGGTTCTTGTTCATGCATGCATGAACACCCATGGACTCCTTTTCCAGGTTCCATAGTTCATGTTCAAGTGTGCATGTCTTCACACTTGTGTAATTCTTTTTTTCATTTCTCTGTTTTCTCTCCCAGCATGTAACTCAGCACACTATAGTCAGTCATTCTGGGTTTTTTTTCTTTGCCTCTCAATTTCCAAGCTTTGTTTTCATGATCCGTTTCACAGAAGTCTATGTCCTGTTTGCACACTCTAGCCTCTATCCAATCCATTTAACTTGAGGCATCTAACTGAGCAGTCTAAGTCAGACACATTGCTGCCCTGGGCTGTCTATACCTCCAGAATGTGATTCAGTTCTTAAGTGGGCTGAATTACTTTTTGGAAGTTCCTGTACCTTCCTCTGACAGAAAAGGTGCCTTGGGTAACACTGTTCCTAATTCAAGCAATGTCTGAAATTAGGTGGAACTGAAACAAGTCCCACAGCTTACAAACAGGATGCTGGAAGACAGACAGCTTTCCAGAAGAACAGGCAGTTTCAATTGCAATTCAAATAGACAGGAAAGAGGGGAAATTTTCATTTTCATGCAGCTCTGTTCATAACACATGGCACAGTACAGTCTGATGTTCTAGTTCTAATGATCAAGCTGTGAGCATATAATGCATCATAGTTTTAAAGAAATATCTCTTTTGTACTAGTGAACTGAAATAATTATTTGCCAGTGAAAGGCACAATAACCAGAGCGGAAGATCCCTGATCATTTATCTGTACTAAGAGACAGATCTGTCACAAGAAATGTGTGTGATTAATATACAAAGTGGAAAAGAATAAGCCATTCAAGGAACTGAGATTATGCTAAGAAAAATCATCTTAGATTACCAATATAGAAAGCCAAGGCTGTGTTATCATGTATCCTGAATAGAAATTCAACTATAATATTCCTTTTTTCTTTGATGCTTATAATAATATTCCTTGCCTTGAGTACTGAGCTGTCTTCGGTGTTTACAGTTCTACAGAACTGTGTATCTTGGATTTTTCCCATCTGAGGAACTAAGTGCATTAAACCTCATCAGATGTCCTACTGACTTTGAGTCCAAATTAGTAGCAATAAACTAGTGCTGTGTCACTGCTAATTCTTCATACCCGATCAAACCAAACAGAGAAATGAGGAGAAATAAGAATGGAGTCTTTGCTATACACCCATAGCAAAGCCATTGAACATTAAAGCTTGCATAGTCAGCCATATGGCAAAACACTTTATGTCAATGTTCATAATGTCTTTGGTTTGCACATAAGATAGAAAGTTATCAAAATACGTTGGGGTTTACCTTTGTTGCTTACCCCCGCACACTCTCAAAGAAATACTGTTTCTAGTCTTTATGGCAACCCTAATCAATAAGCATATCCTGGCATTCTAGCTTTTTCACTGTTTTGTTAGTGTCATATTGTACACAGCATCCACAACTTTTGCCTGCTGCATGCTTGCAAGCAGCAGCTGTTTCATGTTGTTTTCCACTGCGGCTGTCCCTAGGCTTTATAGCCTCATCTTTTAACATTATCCTTCAGCTCAGTGGTTGATACAAATGCTTGAAGACCTGATTCCAAATGTATTTATGCAGGAAATGTGGATAATTCCTTCCTTTGTCCTGATTCTTGTAATACTGGGGTGATGAGGCTTATAAAATACAGTAGCAGTTTGCCTTTCTACTGAAGAATAAGTGAATCAGTCAAGTAAATTAAACGGAAATTCCTAGCAACTAACTGAATATCACACGTCAGAGTCTCATTCGACTCAGGCTAGAGCTATACATGCTGCTGAGTTGAATAGTGAAATGGCATGTGATTCACTGCGTGCATGATGCCTGTCATGATATTCATTTCAACCACGCAATGTATAGCCTTTATACTTCCATCATAACTAATTAGTAGTCAGCTCTGCCACATTCTATACAGAAACAGAGTATATGAGACTTCAATTTGCTATTGGGTACCTACATTTCCTTCAGAGATGAGAGGTAAGCCAGCAAAGGTATGCCTGGACTACATAAAGCAAGTCATTTAGGACCAGACACAGGGAAGCTGTATAGCTGGTAGGCACCTGCCTGGAGGACAGTGGACACTTCTAATCATGTAAAGAATAATTTGAATGAGAATAGGTACAGAAAACGCTATTAGGGAAATGGAGATCCTATCTTTTGTGGGGAAACTAGAGAGCTTGACTTGTTTAGTCTAGCAAAATGAAAGGTAATCAGGGATATGGTAGTGAAACAGCTACACAAGGTGTGCTGAGATGACACCCAAACTATTTAAAGTAAATTTGTTGCCCCATCATATGCAATTGCTTCTGTTGATTAATGTGGGACACTGTTCTTCATTGCCTTGCTCAGAATGCTCTAGTTTCCCTAGCTAGGGTATTTAGAGGTTAATAATTTCCATTACACCTGCTTGCACCCTACTGTTTATAGCCACTGACTTACACCCATGAGATATTTAAGGACTCAAAAAAGCCTGTATTGTTTCAGCAGTCTTACATTTTGCAGGGCTGGAGACCATTTCCTCTGGGAACTGTAGTAAAACTTGCTTTGGATTTTGTGAGAGAAACCCAGGCTACATGTGTACCTTCTGGTTTAAGTTTCTTGCACGATGGAATTGATGCCAGCCCCCATAACCCTATACCTTCTAACCCTTCTATGCAATTTTAATTAAGAAGTTTTTACTTTAGGAAGCTATCCTGACTTGCTCTTCTGTCTCTCCAACTCTCCTCTCTCATGCAAGCTTTTTGACTTCAGCTCTTACAGAATCAGAAATCAGTCTCAGCTCTTTCCTTTGTTATAATTTCATAGAATCATAGAGTCATAGAATCGTTAAGGTTGGAAAAGACCTTTAAGATCATCGAGTCCAACCGTTAACCACAATTTAGCATCTGGAAGAAGATTTGGTTTATATATACACGCATGACAAGGATTTATCAGATGAAATTACCGTTAACTTGCACCAACTAACTACTAAATTGCCTTTATTTAGGGAGGTGATAGTGCCCCTGTACTCAGCACTGGTGAGGCCACACCTGGAATACTGTGTTCAGTTTTGGGCCTCTCACTACAAGAAGGACATTGAGGTGCTGGAGTGTGTCCAAAGAAGGGCAACGAAGCTGGTGAAGGGTCTAGAGAACAAGAGCCGGGGTGGTTTAGTTTGGAGAAAAGGAGGCTGAGGGGAGACCTTATCGCTCTCTACAACTACCTGCAAGGAGGTTGTAGCAAGGTGGGGGTCAGTCTCTTCTCCCAAGTAACAAATGATAGGATGAGAAGAAATGGGCTCAAGTTGTGCCAGGGAAGATTTAGATTAGATATTAGGGAAAATTTCTTCACTGAAAGGGTTGTCAAGCATTGGAACAGGCTGCCCTGGGGAAGTGGTATAATCACAGTCCCTGGAAGTATTCAAAAAATATGTGGATGTGGTGCTTAGGGACATGGTTTAGAGGTGCCCCAGGCTGTTACGTTAACAGGTTGGACTTGATGATCTCGGGGGTCCTTTCCAACCTTAACAATTCTATGATTCCATGATTCTATTGTTTTTTCAGTACCTTAAAGTATTACAGAATATCTCACAAAGCACGTTCCAGGTTCCTAAGGAAATTACAGGGCAAAGGAAGTGTCTAACAATAGATTTTTCAAAGACCACTTGAATATTAAAAATACTACTTGCCCTTAAGTAAATATAAGGAGTATGAGTCCGCAGTGAATTCAATAGCAAAACTTTTTTTATTTCAGAGTAGAATATACCAGGATCAAGCAGCTCTTTTATGATGCTGCTTAGCTTTACAGTGTGTGAATATAGCAGAACCATGAAAACAAACTGTCACATTAGAAACCAAATTTTAAAAGGCCTCATAAATCTTCCCACCAGCAATAAACTTAGCAATTATTCTAAATCTCAGTAAAATTGAAGGTTTCAATATAGTGATTTTTATAGATCAAACAATCTAAAACCAAGCAATCAACAATCGACAGGAAAACCATCCATAAATAGAGCTGCTGAAAAAAATGTAATGTCATAATGAAGAAGCTGCAAGCAGCAAATGTGAATAGTCCCCATATGCTGTTAATATAATGGGAAATTAGATATTTAAAGAAGGAAAAGGCTATCAGTACCATGTATCTGCATCTATCAGTTCTGTTACCTACTTACTCTTTGATGGCATAGCTTTTTATGCAAATAAAAAGTGGTCTAGATCAACAGAAACTTTTCCCATTTCAAATCAGGTTTGAAATTCAAAAACTTTTTTTTCTGTACAGGATGATAATTTGAAAAAATATTTGGTATAAATTTGTTAGACATGTGTCTTGGAGTAATTAAAAAAATAAAGAAAAAAGAAAAAAGAATAAGATGGAAAGACAACAAGTTTATATTCCAAAATCAAAAGTTCTTTTGACCTGGAAAACTAAAACATTGCTTCCTTTCCAAGGAAAGTTTTCCATTAAGATTAATCAGGACTTATTGAAGAAATGTTAGTGAAAAACATAAATAAAATAAGTATTTTTATACATCATCTAGCCAAAATAGCTTGAGACTAAAGTAATATAAAAATTAAAGTACCTGAATATATAAATACTTTCCAAAGAAATATCTAAAGCATAATTTAAGGAATTTCTTTGTTAGACAGTAATAAGTAACAAGTGTAAGGTCTTGCACATGGGAAAACATAATCCAGGAGTGCAGCTCAGACTGGGATCCACCTGGCTGGAGAGCAGCTCCGTGGAAAGGGACCTGGGGGTCCTGCTGGACAGGAAGCTCAACATGAGTGAACAGTGTGCTGCTGCCGCCAAGAAGGCCAATAGGATGCTGGGTTGCATCAAAAAGGGCATCACCAGCAGAGATAAAGAAGCCATTAGCCCACTCTACTCAGCGCTTGTCAGGCCACCCCTGGAATACTGTGTACAGTTCTGGTCCCCGTTACACAAAAAAGATGTGGACAGGCTGGAGGGGGTCCAGAGAAGGGCCACCAAGATGATCAAGGGTCTGGGAAGCCTGCCATGTGAGGATAGCTGGGTTTGTTCAGCCTTGAGAAAAGGAGGCTTAGAGGTGATCTCATCACCATGTACCAGTACTTAAAAGGGAGCTACAAAGAAGATTGAGACTCCCTTTTTACAAGGAGTCACGTGGTGAGGACAAGGGGTAATGGGTACAAGTTACTCCCAAGGAGATTCCGATTAGACACGAGAGGTAAATTTTTCACAATCAGAACAGTCAATCATTGGAATAATCTCCCCAGGGAAGTGGTTGACTCTGCTACGCTGAACACGTTTAAGACTCAGCTGGACATGGTGCTGGGGCATCTCATCTAGATTGTGCTAGAAAGGTTGGACCAGATGATCCTTGAGGTCCCTTCCAACCTAGTATTCTATGATTCTATCATAATATTTTACTATAGAAGTTGCCAAAGGATTCAGCTCAGATAAGGGTTCCGTCACAGTCAATGAGCTAAAGCAAACATGGATTCTTCCCCAGCACACATCATATTTAATTAAACTAAGAAACCTTTCCACTTTTGCTGAATCTGCAGATTTAATTTTTTTAGTAAATGTTACAGCATTTGATACCCAGAGGCTTTTGATTCCCATAAGACATTAGAGTATGAAAACAGATCTCAAAGAACTTGTAGGTACATCACTAGTTTTGATTTTTTTACCAGTTACATGTTAGATGATCAAAATTGTACATGATTTCAAACACAAGTGTCTTGTTCCTCATTTTGTTCTTCATATTTTTGTTGTTATTTTTTTGGTTTTTCAGGGAGGAGTTTTATTTCCTGTGGGTAGGAAACAGAAAATCTCTTTGCCTTTTTTTTGTGATTAAAAATCTCTCACAAGTTTAGGTTGAATTGTTGGGAATGCAGCATACATATAAGACTGTTCATTTATTTATTAAAAAGTAATTTAAAAAATATTAACCATGTTATAACCTTCTTTTTTTTTTTTTCCTTTTTGGACAATGATGGAAACCAAGGACATGTTTTTTCTCAAGTTTTGTTGTTTGAAGTAACTCCACCATATAGAAAACTTTTGCTTCGGTTGATGACTTCTAGGTTAGAGGTTGAAAAGAAACATTACACAGAAATTTCTGGGAGTGCTTTGAAAATTTCTGGAAGACACCATCAGTCAGGGTTGCTACTGGAACCTGAAAGGATTGTACTGTGAAGGAGCAACCTGTCACCTTTTCCAGTGCGAAGTATTATCTGACTCATGCTAGCTCTGTATATGAACCAGAGGAAGTCCAATGCTTAGTAGGTCCCTATTACAAGGCAGTCAACCCATAAATCCCTGCCAAGCTCATCATTTTCCATTAATAAGCCCTTTCCTCTCATGTTAGCAGGTACTTGAAGGCATTAATACAAGGAGTCGACTCCCCTGCTTTTTACTGAGCATGAGTCCAAGTTCTTTGAACTTGCTGCTGGCCTTTGAAAAGATTTCTCGTTATGCCTTGTGCCTGCGGGTGACAGCTCATGTGAATTGATGAGAATGCTACACAGCAGAGAGGAGTCTAAACATTTGGAAAAAATAGGTGTACTCAGACAGTCTCCTTGGCCATTGTCATGGCATACATACGGGAGCTCACAGCTCAGAGAGAGTTTTCCAAGCTTTATTTTTTCCTTTACCAGACTTAAGGTTGACCATATCTGTATGATGATGAAGTTTCCAGACCCTGTGGAGATCTGAAATCTGTGTTTCTTGCTTGGTGTGAGGCAGTGGTTTCTAACGCATCTAAAGATCAGCAGAGTCAGGATCTAGATGCTGAGATTTCTAGTCCCTTTTCCTGTGACAGTTTTCCTGCATAGCATGTTTAGTATCTATCCATTAAGTTATAGGCCTTTTTCAAGAGCAGACAAATAGCATCTAAAGCAGGAAGGACTCGTAATTCATGTGTAAATGAAGTAAATTTTATGTTCTTTATCAGTCACAAGCTCTCCCAATTCCACTCCTTTCCTGGACAGCTGTTTAAGAGAGATTATTGAGGTTACATTTACCTAACCTGTGACACTAGATATCTTAACCTAAAATCATTGTCTGTATGTGTGTTTATGGACCAGGACTCCCTCCTGCTTTCTACAAAGCTTGCTTGCTCTCTAGCATGGACACTGCTTGGATGCTATTCAGTTGCTGGTGCTGGCCCTAATCTGTCTCTCCCCAGCTCCTGGCATCCTTGACCCTCCCTGACTGCTCTTCCAGGACCTCAGAATGAAGTCAGATCTTTTAAGGCAGGAGATTCCAGGGCTGCACTGAAACTCTCAGCTCAAAAAAAACCAATTTTTTGAGTGAAGCTCGTCTGTCTTTTCCCTGAGACTGCTTTTATTGCCATGACCCATGGGCTCAGTGTGCAATTCCAGGAACTAGGATACCAAAAGTGGGGATTAAAGAACCATTTTCAAGGTCATGAAAATTGTTGTAATCATAATGCATTTATATGTCAGATATAAAGATATATAGGACCTGACAACACCCTTATTTCAATATAATTAATAGCATGGAAATTCTACATACGTAAGAAGAGAACACTCTGAGAACCATAATTCACTGGGGATCTTACAGGAAACTTTTAATTCCATAGATACAAGAAACCTTCCAGAGTAATAGCAGTAAGAGTAACAGTAGTAATAGTAATATTATTAATAATAATATTAATAATAAAATAACTAACTAAATAAATAAAGCAACTAGACTCTCCCTCCCCAAGCATTGAAAAGCACATTTTGCAGTGTCCAAACTATCTACCAGAATTATAACAGATATTGTAGTGCTTGTATAAGAAAAAAGAAGTTGAGACTGCCAAAAAAACCCCCAACATTATAAAAAGGTAAAAGTAAGATAGCTAATATGTATAACGGGGTTACTTGGTTGTTTGTTGTTTACGCTATAATCATAGCATTTGGCAAGCAATCATTATTCATATTTTGCAGAGAAAGCAGATGCCCATGAGTAATTTCCATTAATCCATAGCTGATCCAGCAGAATCCTGAGCATAGCGGAAAACACATACTAACATTTTATTGATTCTATGAGTATTACACTATGTGTTTGTTTTGCCTAATCCAGGCCATGAACTGGAGATTAGACGTGTGTCCAGGTACAATTCTGAAGGCTACAGTGAGATTACCTGTCCTACATGAAAAAAAAAAAAATGTGTTATCACGACTGCCTGAATGATGAATTAGTAGAAAGGCCATAGTAGTAATATAAAATTTTAGGCAAAGCCCTGTTGCCAATTGATTACCATTTTTTGTGCAATGCCAGATTCAACGAAATAGCAATTAATAGGCAAAGGGATGGAGATATGGTTTTTCCCACCTCACATTAAATTAATGATATTGGATATAACACTAGAAAGACAATTTCCTTTAAAATTCCTTGGGGTGAAAAGGGCAGAGTCACTGAAAATTGCTTCCTATATAACTTCCAGTCATTACTCTTTTTTTTTTTTTTTTTTTTTCAGTTTAAAGAGCTGTTTAACAGCATTGAAAGTGGTTTGACATATATTTTGCAGAAATGTACCTCGATCAAAATTTCAATAGAGTAAAAAAAAATATTAAAAGAATGTGAACAAAGTATTTTTATAACAATAAATCAGCTTTCAAATGCTTGCACTCTACTCCTTAATGTCTTATGGGACTTAATAACTTTCTATAGAACCAGAAACAGAGAACAAAACTGACATAACTGAAAATACTTGTATTTAATCATAATCTTATATTGAAACAGAAAAAAATAACATTCATACTTCAAACTAGCTTGTTTTGTACCTGAAATGGGCCAGCTTTAGTAAAAATAGCAAGGTCAAAACCAAAAAATATTTTTTCTAAGCTTTGTTTAATACATAAACACAAACATGTAAACCACGGATGTTTTATTGGTCGGCTTGACACTGATTGTGGTATTTAAGAATATTTGACTCACATTTATTAAAGATGTGAAGCCTAATTGCATTTTTCAATCATTTTCTAAGATAGTGATGAAGGAATTGCAGAGGTGCTGAGAAACAATAGTAGTTTTCTAAATCTTTCAGATTCTTACTTGTTGAAAAATAGAGAAAAGAGCCTTTTTAATTATTTTTTTTTTTAACAATACACTAAGGCCTCCCACTGTGCCATTTGTGCTCTGCTTGACACAGAAAGAGAGTGGAAAAAACCCTCAAACTGAACCCACAGGGATGCAGCTGTATTTCAT
Source organism: Nipponia nippon (assembly GCF_047370975.1). NCBI lineage: Eukaryota > Metazoa > Chordata > Aves > Pelecaniformes > Threskiornithidae > Nipponia > Nipponia nippon. The sequence goes on along the minus strand of NW_028262290.1, from coordinate 16,861,067 downwards.
AGTTATGAATGGGGGCTAAATTTCATTAAAGTGGCAAATGCTAGTAGGTCTAGGTGGAAAAGAAAAACAAAAAAAAAAACAAACAAACTCTGTACTGTTTCATGAAAAGTAATGAAATTTCAAAATGTACTTTGTTTAGGAATTGCTGTAAACTTAACTGACATAGAATTAAAAGAGTCTTACAAAATATTTAATTTTTTTTAAAAAAGTGTATACACCTTGATTAAGGTAACCAATAGCTTGGTGCTTATACTCTGTATTCAGTTCTCAGAACTAAAGAAACTAACTCTTCTACATGACTTCCCTACATCTACAGAAGCATCTTACTTACTAGGCAGTTTTAACTGAAATTGATGAAATTTGAATTAGATTCCTCATTCTATTTCATTGTCATTTTTTCAGCTTAAGAAAATGTCTTTCAATCATCCATATGTGTAAGGCACTGCAATTAGGGCCTGAGATTACTTCCACATTAGAATGAATAAAACCAAAAGAGCTTGTTTAAGCAAGGATTTTATTGGACCTTGTTACAGAAATGTGGTGTCTTGCTACACAACACTTTGCTGTATGGATTGGACCTTCACATTAAGGGAATACAACACCTTACATAGCATATTTTTAACTGAATGGAGCTCTACTATGGAGCAGAAAAAAAGTAAAGCAAAAGAAAATGAATCAAGGCAGGAAGATTCTCCCTCCACCCCCTTCTACATCTTCAGAGAGCCATGACAGCCTGTTTCTGCAGCTACAATGAATGACGTTTTTCATCTTCCAACAAAGTTGCATGAATAATTTTTTTTTTACCAATGAGGCAAAAAAGGAGGGACTTTTTTCCCTGCCTGAACTGCCAGCTTCCTTGGCTAACACTATTTTCAGTTGCTTCTAGAATGTCCAGAAGAGTCTTCCCTTTTGTTTGTAATTAATTTCTCTGGAAAAAACCCAAATATTTTCATTGGTCGTATCACCTGCTCACTCTCCCAGTTGAAAGTCACCATTGCACGTACACTGCCACTTTTAGACCAGAGTTTCAAAGAAAAAGATGTATCTGCTCCAGTGAGTTGAGATTACTAAGGCTTGTATCCCAGGAAAGAAAGCTAAAAAAAAATAATCAATACAGTCAAGGACAGGACAGAATTTCTACATGTAAATTCAAGATAAGGATCAAAAGTATACTTCTTACAGCCTCAAATACTGTTGATTTTTTTGGTGCTCAGAGTAAAAGTTAATGGTAGCCTTCTTCAATTGATCCCAAAAAAAAGAAAGAAAGAAAGGAAGAAAGGAAGAAAGGAAGGAAGAAAGGAAGAAAGGAAGAAAGGAAGAAAGGAAGAAAGGAAGAAAGGAAGAAAGAAAGAAAGAAAGAAAGAAAGAAAGAAAGAAAGAAAGAAAGAAAGAAAGAAAGAAAGAAAAGAGACTAACAAAGTAAATGGAGTGTTCACTTTGTTTATCTCAGAGGAAACAAGATGGTTTATAATGTCATTAAAAATTTTGCTGCTGTTAGAATGTTTTGATATTGAATTTAAACCATAAGCAATGATGACTTCTCTCGATGAACTGTTATTCTTTTTTCCATGGATGATCGTGTTCTCAGGTTTTTATTTACTGTGTTTTTTTAGAAGTCTGGGTACTTTTGACTGGAATCGTTTAAAAATTTATGGGTAAATGTAAGACCAGCTGCCTACTGTTCTCACACCTTAAAAGAAATGAATGAAAAATATTGCACATTTATTAAAACAGTGTAGTATGGAAGGGAACTTTATCTTTTTCTCATCCAGTCAATAAGGAGGGTTTATGACTCACTACCAGAAAAGGCCCAGCCAGCACATGTCTTCATGCAGGCATACTTTCTCAGACCTGCCAGTAAGGTACTCCTCAGAGTTACAACAGTTTATCAAGAAGTTTTGATTAATTTCCACTCTGAAAGAGACATTCCTATGTCATTTTAACCTGAATTCAGATCAAATTTGCAAGTTAGTTGAAGCCAACATAACAGAGCAACCATATTTTGACATCTTTAATTGAAAATGTCTTGGTTTTGAAATTCTATTTTAATATTGATATTTCTGATATTTTTATTATAGAAACTATTAAAAGCATAGATTTAGCTTAAACATTTCAGTATTCTAGTAAATGTTTTAGTCAGCTTATTGGTTTTATTTTGATTTTCTTGTGATTCCTGTACAATCAATGCAGAGGTAGACACATATTTCTAGATAGTGGTTCTTCCTTCAGTTAGGATGGCTAATTTAGGATGCAATAATCTAATCTAGGACATATTTTAGGCTTAGAGGGATTCAGAGGTTTCACCATTCCCCTGACACTAAGAACTGTTCTAAGTTTAACACATACATTTTTGTGTCAACAGGCCATCACATGGAACTGAAAGCCACATAGAAAGCCCAGTATAATGTAGCACTTCCCAGTCTATGCTTTGACAGTAATTGTGGCAGTTGCTGCATTGCACTTAAGATTTTCCAGACATTAATTATCCTCTTAGTTCCTGTGGTGGAAAAAGAATCTTTAACAGAACTAGAAGAGATGTAGTTCAACAAAACTTTTTTGGTAGGGGAGAATCAGAAAATGTGAATTCAGCCAAACTAATACTTTAAAAAATGGTTAAAAATTAAAATATTTTTAAATGAGTAAAAAATTTCAGTGGACTCAGACTTTTTTTTTTCCATTCCTTTACACCAGAAAGGTCTCAGCGTGAGGGACTCTAACTAGGGATTCCTATCATCAAGATTTCCTCTACCCTCAAGAGGGACAGAGATTTCTCCACTGAGAAAGGCATAACCATGTTGAACTCAGCACATATGAAGACAGTCTGGGATTTACCCTTAAATGTTGATCTGACCCTGCTCCCACATCTCTCTTTTCTTTTTCCTAGAACTAATCCACAGACCCGGAGAAGAGATTACTTGTCTTTTTTTCTTTTTTCACTTGTGGTTTTCCAGCATTTACTGGATGGCGAGTTGGGAAAAAAGTCCAGTCAAGGTGTTCTGAGGGTAACAGCAGACCAAAAAAAAATCTGAAAATATTACCCTTATGCTGACTGCATCCCTTCAAAGGAAAAATAGTGCTTTGGTTTTATAGATATAAAATCAGTAATGATGTAAATCCAGGTTCAGTACTTCTAGATACCGAAGCCTGAGGAAAGACCAGACAAAGGTTTTACTGTGAAAAAACTCTACCTGCAAATTCTGGGACTTGCCAAAATCAAAACCAGAACTGCTTTAAATGTCTTCCATTTTTTTTCTGAGCAATCAAAGTTCAGATTTTTTATTTTTTTTTCCCCTCATATCTGACCAGTATCTCTGGGTGTTATATTTTGGGCTTATTGTGTCTATTTTCATGAAGAAGCAGCAGTTTTCTGGCCTGAAACAGTCTGCTATGCAAATGCACAGGTTTTGTGATAAGCACAGCTCATGTCCTAAAGGTACTTTCTTCCAACAGGAGGTATCTCATTCTAACATATTTAATCTTTTTAGCCTGAGTATGGAAAGACTCTTTGTTGTCAAAACATTAATGTTTTCTGCAAATACCAGTACTCTAAAGAACCACTGAACATCTCATTTCTTTACTTTCTAGGGTCAGTTAGGTTAACACAACCATTTAGATCAAAAACAGTATGTCTGGATAGTTGCAATAGTCCGTTAATGAAGGTAGTAGGAATTCATTTCATTGAAATTCCCAAAGTTTGCTGTGCTTACTTATGTAGAAAATACTGTTGTTATTTCAAGTTAGATTATCATCCTGTTTGAGATAGCTCTTGTATGCAGCTAGGCATTTCTTTAAAAAACTGAGTCTTGAGGACCTTTCAAATTTTTAATGGGAACCTGAGATATTAGATGAGTCATGTATGCTTGAAGTCTGACATTCAATAGCCTTAGTTTCCTTTTGAAAAATACTACTGATGTCATAAATTAAATTGTTCTTTACAATTATTTTTTATCAATACTTTAATAATTTCCTTTTATTATGTATTTTTAGCTTTGTGAAATATACACACGTATGCAAAAGAATACTGAATAACTTGTTAATGATATCATGAACTTTTAAACCAAAGAGATCAAATGTGAAACCTAGCTCCATGCAAGTAAAAGCTGTTTGGCTTTGAAAAGTATAGATATTTTTAAAATCCTATTTAGCTGTACAAAATGAAAAAAAAACTCGTTATATTTTAATTACTAAAAATAGACATAAAAGATAGATTTTAGATACTTAGTCTCAAAACCAAAATGACTGGCTTTTCAAGCAGACATTTCTGCATTTTTACCATGACTTTGTTCTCAGGTGAAGTCAAGAAATATTTAATCCACCTGAGAAATAAGAAGTCAATAAAAATTTAGCCAAAATAAGAGTGACTGAAATATGGTTTAGCCTGGAGAATGAAGCTCAGTATGTCATGCTAGGTTTGTTATGTTATGCTTTTAAAAGCAGTCTTGGAAAAGGTATGATTTGGATTCATGTCAAACTATGAAATGTGGAAGTTATTAAGCAATAGTTTAAATTAGTTGTGTAAAGTTGTCAGACCTTGATCAATAAGCTCATCTTGACACCCTAAGTTACTCAGTTCATAAAAACATATATGCCAGTTTTGATTCCTCACAAGTTCCTTTGTGCTTTCTTTTCTTTGTGCTTCCTTGATTGTTCTCTTTCAGTAAAGAGAAAGAAAGCTATTTTTTTCTTTTCCAGTGGGTTGGGCAATACCTTGCCTTACATGAAGCTTTATGCAGTGGCAGTTTGGCAGGGATAGAAAAAGTTGATAATACTTGGACTATGTCTATATAGTTTTTATTTTCATTAAGATTATTGCTTACATAGACTGTACCTAGGAAGACCCTGGTCTAAAATAGTGTTCTCTTGTTGATACCTCATATCAGAGGTATGATCTACTTCTAACAAACCTGGATAGTATTTAATACCCTTTTACATGCATATTCATGGCCTATATTATCCTTTCTTTTAAAGCTATACAGAGGTCACACTACTAGCTCTGTAACTGCTGAGACAAATTTCTCCAATCTCTTTTTTAATTACTGATAGAGCATCAGAGAATACTACTCCAAATTAAATATATTTGTCGAGTAGGCTTGGTACAGGACTGTTTTCATGAGTCAGTTCTTTTAGCAGTGTGATAGATAATACCTTGTTTTCACTATTTGAGCACATCAGTCCGTTAGAGGTTTTGTTTCTTCCTTCTGTGCATAAGTTTCTAAATTTTCCTTTCCATTAATCTTTCTGCCTTTGTTCTTACAATCAACATTATAATTTTAATGAAAAGATTTGTTTATCAAGTTCGTTAGCTTTAGATCCTCAATATAAAACTCTTCATTGTCCCTGAAAAATCAGCTTCCTGCATCTCCAAAAGACCTGCAGCTTCCTTAAAGCCTAAACTATAAAATCCTGAAAATATCTAGTTATACTTCTTCAAGTATAGCCAAAACTAGATTGTCAGAAACAGTAGCTGTCTTGTTTTTCTGTTTTTCAAAGACTGGAAATGAAATGGCTTCCCTAGTAATTTATTTACAGGAAAGACAAAAAGTGAAAAGAAAAAAAAAAAAATTGAAATGCGACTTGTCAAGGAAGCCATGATGAAAGATCACTGACAGACCAATTTCTTCCTCAGATATATTGACGCTCTAGTGAAGACCCAATTGAGTATAGGCAGAAGGCCAGGTGCCCAGTATTTCTAAAAAGGACTACATGTTCTAAACACAAGATGAAAACCAAAAACCTCTGAGTTTCTCTTCTGAATCAGAGATACGATACCCAAAAGTTGGGAAATTAAAATATATGTATAAAAAAAATAGAACAATATTGATCCTGGGAGTAACAAACCCTTCTCATAGATTGTTTGCTGAAGTAACTTCATGTGTGGAATAAAGATAGAAGTCTCAAATCTGCATTTTAGAGGTTTTAGTCCCAATTAAAAGGACAGGAAGAGTTTATGCTGTACTACTATGCTTGTGCTCTCATTATTTCTTTGACATTGTTACAGTAGTGCATTAGCAAATGGAGAGAAAGGTGAGTGACAGGTTCTCAGATTAAAAGGTGTGAGGACTGTAAAATATATCATGATTAAATTCTGCCTCTCTCAGTCTCTGTAATGATTCATAGTAGCTAGAAGGAGATGGAAAAACTGTATCTAAAAACAAAACAAAACAAAAAACGTGGTGGGATGATATTTCATATATATCCATTTAAAATGTATCCGCAAGGTACCAGCCCTGATAGCCATTCACGCCTGGATCAGATATGAACCCAGTCGTGACATACAGGCTTCTGTTCAGAACCAGGATGGCTCTGAAGTTAATTTGAAATCCATGCAAATAATAACCAAACAGGATAATAACGCGGTTTGATGGCTCTAATTAATGTTAGAGTACCTTGGGGTGTGGGGAATGTCATGTTCAATTCATCATATCATGGCTCAGCCCTGACTTCAGTACATGGTCCAGTCAAATGTTACCCTAATTAAAAACATGCAGAAATAAGAAAAAATTCCTCAACACTGAAATACATGCACCCACTCAACCTTCAAGAAATGTCAGAAGCAGAAGCAGCTTCCAGTGAGCTTATACCTGACACAGTTCCTGCCATTGATACTGGCTTCTACACAGCTAATTTCACTGAAAATGCTGCTAATCAGTGAGGAAGGATTTCTGTTTAATAATGTTCTAAAAGTACTCACCCTTCTAATGCAAACTGGGCTCTTTATTTATGTATTAATTTTCATGCATGGGTTTCTTGCTGCTAATCTCACTCTTCCAGAGAGACTGTGAAACAGTCAACTTTAACAGCCTCCTTCTTCCAAGACACTATGGCGACCTTCCCTCCAGCACATAAGGAAGTCTCCTCCAGAACTTGGAAACTCTGTGCTCCAAGCAGGATAAGTGCAGATGTTTATGAGGTGTCTTCTGCATCTCCAAAGCCTTTGGATGTGCACACATTTCTATGTGAATTAAGTATTCTAACTTCTTGGCAGATCATCTATCTGAACTGCCTGAAAACTAAATTGTCTCTCCTTTCCCTTTTCCCTACTTTGCTTTGGCATATGCACATAATGATTATATTCCCAAGCAATTTTTTAACTTGTCTGTAAAACATGATATTTATTGCATTTTAACAGGACATAACAATATTTCCATGTTAGACAATCAATATAGATTATTACCATTATGTGCAGTAGATGGCAATAAAACCACCACCTGCCATTGGGCTTTTGCAAACCACTTGGCTTATTTTCCTTCTAAAAACAAAATAAATATACATCAGGATTCACTGTTACACAAAGAATAGAAATTAATCCCAGTCATTTTACACATTGCTTATGCTCATGCAATAGCTGTGCAGGCTAAAAATGACTGCAATTAAACCAGTTCTCAAAACTGAGGGTTCCCAAAGAGGATGCACTCTCTGGGGAAATGTAAAGAAGAATCTCTGTCATTTCTCTCAGTATTACTTGGTTACTGCTGCTGCTATTGGTGGCAACAAACAGCAGAATGATTTAATCCCTGTCTGAGAAGCTCACTGCAGTACAGTTAGCATATCAACATTTTTCTTTCCTCAGTCATGCTCAGTCTTGCTTTTCGTACTTATTTTTCCCTTCTTGCTAAGTATTCCCCAAAGACTGCAGAAAGCAGAAGCTACTACCATAAAATAGCTTTATTCTCTACTATTTGGTTTGTTTATTTTCAAACAGTGTTTTCCAAGCCCAGACAGTAACCTCCTTCACAGAACACTTCACAAAATGAAACTTCATCCTACAGTGAAATTTGACCTTCCAGGTACTCTTATAACCACAAAGACAAGATTTGGTCCTATATTAAGGCACTGGGAGTAGCTATCTTTCTATCAAAACAGTACCCAAATATTTTCATTCCACATTTATAGGAAAATGCTTCTTAAAGTTCAGCACAACTTTTACGTTTTTTGGAACATCTCCTCAATTTTCTCTTTGTTCAAGTATTCATGAGACCAGAATTTTACTGAAATCATGATGTTATAGTGAGTATGAACAATAGGAATAAACTATGAATTCCATTAGCTGAAAAATACACTTGAATGAATTTGTATTTACTCAGAAATTCCCAGTTAATCAAAATGATAAAGTTTCGTGGAAAGAGACTGTGATAAAATTCAAATAAAGGAATCCGGACAGGAGCCTTATAAAACCTGCCTGTCAGGTTTTCCTACTTTCTTGGCAAACCTGTCTGCCAGACTGTCTAGGATTTGAAATACCAGGGCTTCTGTGATCTCTGCTGGGGGCAGCCCACTAGACAGACTGCCTTGGAGTAAGGGTGCTAGTCGCTTTCATCGAGGCATCAAAGCTTCTATTTTTTTCCCAAAGTGGAATGCAACCACATTTCAAAATTCTTCTCCAAACCACACTAACTTTCTGTAGTCTGTTCTCAAAATATGGTTGACATCCAACAGACATCACAAAAACAAGAAAATTGCTAGTTTGGGGCTACATCTCTATGATTCCTAAAATGCACACAGAATGTTTCCAGTGACAGATACCAGATACCTGAAAAATTCACTTCTGCTTAAAAAAAATTATGAACACAAAACAACAGCTTAACTGCTGCCTGAACAGTGACAGCAAACAACAGTCACATGCATGAAATAGATAATTGCTCAACATATTCTGCTTCAGAGAAAAACATGAGGACATATTTACTTGCAGATACTTCAAAGATACTGTGTGTTGTCAGAGATATTGGAGAAGTTTATCTTTTTTTGGTCCAATTGGTTGCCAGAATCTCCACTTTTTCCCATATTATTTTTGTATGAAAACCCAAAGCCTATTCTTCCATCACCATTAGTGCTACCCTTATATTGAAACACCTGAATGCCTCAGAGTCAGGAATGTCCTAGTGTCAGGAATGTCTCACCAACCAGATGCTCTGGAAATACAGCCATTTGTCTCTCAAGCACCTTGCTTGGAAGATCAGACATGAATTGTAGACCTAATAAATCTTAGATACAACTAATGATTGCCTGGGAAATTAATTTGTCCCAGTACAAAGGAGATGGAGAAGATTCATGTGGCCTTTGTAGTTTAACAAAGGAATAAATCCACATTTTTCAAACAGTCTTAAATTCAGTAATCTGACAGAGTCGGATTATTTTAACAAATAGTTTGGTAGAACACCGTTTCACATCCCATTTCACAGATCAATCCTTACTGTAAACATATCAACAGACTGATTTGTATAGTACATTGATACAAGTGGCATTCTAGCCATGTTAAGCAGCACAAGGTACAGTAACAAATGCACAAAACTAAAGAGAAGTGGGAGTAATTGTCATGAAACCACTGTCTGGGCACAGTAAGTGGATACAAAGACAGAAACACAGGGTAGGAATTTTCTACCATTATCCTTTACTTGAAATTATTTGGCCTTATTCAGGAAAGACCATCTCCTGTTCCCATTAACTTCACTTATAAGGAATCAAGTCCCAAGTCTATTTGTGATACTGATACTCTTTTACTTCATGTAGCATAGCACGACTGAAGCCAGCTTCCATATGGTGGCAGGATCACTGAAAACAGGAATTAAAAAATCTTCTCATTACTGTGATTTCCAAACTTCAGGTTATTACATTCCTTCAAAGCTGCACATCAACATTCTTGCCAATTGTAGCACAATTATCACCAAGAATTCAACTATCTGAAAGGGGAGGATTTTTATCATTTTTCTTTTATTAGAGCACGGTACAATTTCTCTTCCAACTCCCTGTTTTCTGATGCAGTGATTTTTTTTCTTTGACTTGTTATTTCTGACACAGGCAAAATGTTTGCGCTGTCCTCATGTTTTCAAAAAGCTCCAGGTAATCCTGGAGTGCCTCAGGTTATGTACAGGCTGTATATGGAGACTTCCAAACTCTGCTTATAAATTAATCTCTTTTCTGTTTTTTTCTAATTATATTCTTTTTATACTTTAAAGATAACATTTTGATGTAAAATGCAGTAATATGTTTGCTCTCACCTAGCTGTTGTACAAAATTAAAATGGTATATAATAGCACTGTATATCCACATTCAGGACAGCTGTCATATAGTGAGGGTTTGTTCTTTTTCACCATCTTGAGTAATTGAATACATAGAGTGGAGATGGAAACTTTCTCATTGTACAGCTCTGCACCAATTATGAGTTTGACCTCCCCTTATTTATAGCCTAAAGTTCAATGAGCTTTCTTATTTACCAAACATGCTGATTAGTGGAGCCTTCAGCACATGTGCAATTAAAAATTAAAAACTGATCCATGAGGAAACATCAGAAAGGCCAAGATTTTACTTTGGAAAGGATAACTAAATAGATCACTACAAAGACAGTAGCTAAATCTGTATGTGCTATGAAGGCTGCACCGTGATTAAGTATAAAAAGTGAGAGATACCCAGAATACAGCCATAATGCAGTCCATGTTTGAATAATATGGGAAAAATACATCTGAATATAACGCCAATGGTAATTCTCACAGGTGGGCCCTGGTTTCTATAGCGCTAAATGATAATCTGTCACTAAAAGACCACCTCAGAAAGCAGATTATAAGGAAATTTCTGTGAAGAATGCACTGAAGAAGTCCATAGAGTCACAAGACCACTGGCAGAGGAAGGAACTGGCCATGAAGCCAAATTTTAGAAGAGTTTGATCAAAAGTGCTGAAATAATCTGCCAGCTACACTGAGAATGAAGATGGACACTGAGTGTTTAGCTTAGAGACAATTAGAGTCTGCAGCATAAATTCAACAGGGCAAAAAACATACTGGAAAAGTGTAGGATGGAACTGGGAAAAGTGGTTGCAGTCATGCATCTTCTATTATTAGGTATAAGAGGAAAAGATAGAAGGCCTTTTTACTCACCATTGTTCATTTCAGTTTTGTGCTTTCTTCCTGATATCCCATGTGTATAAGGAAAACTGTTGTTGAACTTCAACAAAACTACATCACTGTGTCCATTGACCCATTGGTTCCTAGCCACCTGGCTTGCTTTCTTTTATTTTCAGGTGAGCTGTGTTGAAGAAGCAATTGTTTTGTTCTTGTACATATATCACCTAAGCCAATTCAAACCAAAGGAAATGTTCTTCTTGACTTCATTAAGTTTTGAACCATCTCTGCTCTCAGTAAGGGCTGTCCTTTCAAACTCATCTCATTATTTAGGTATATCTGCAAGTCCTATTGACTTCAAGAGGATTTGAAGAACTTGCTTTACTCTAGTAACCAGGTATGGAAACAGGCGTGTGTGTAAGTGCTTTCAGGTGGGTCCTTAACAACCTTAGTATGTAACATGACAAAATCACACAAAAGAAGAAATTCAGACATTTTGAATTTGGAGGCATTGAATGTTGCAAATCATTAACATCTTATATGCTGGCTTTAGTCACTGTTATTAGCATAGGACACAGTTCATCGAAACTAATTATAAGAGCTGGACTCTCTGAAGTGTGTAACTTTGGTATGTATCTTATTATTCTGCGTATCAAGAAATTATAGCCATCATTTTACATGTTTTTCAGCATAATACTTGATTTTTCAGTCATTACAGCCTTAGTTTTCTTAGAAATAAATAAGATAGTGACATCTGCTATAAGCTGATAGGGCCTCTTTGAGAGGGGACTGTTGTATTTAGCATTTCTGACAACTTTCCTGAGGTGAAGTATTATAGGTTTAGGTAACTCATTGCAAGCAGGTTGTTTTGAAGTTTCTGAATTAAATAATTACTTATGCATAATAAACCAGCAGGCTAGTATATGAACATGTTTTTCCTTTACAAATAACTTTAAATGTTGCATTTTGATGAGAAATAAAACTTTCATATTTGTGTAAAAAGGGAAAAGAAAAACAATGCAGTGAAAAATGTTGCTTATTCTTGTTTCTAAAATTACCTCTGTCATAATTATTCTGAATATAATAGGATCACATAGCTCCAAGTTACTATTAAAGGCGTAAAACTTTTACATGCAAAAATGTAAAAAATTTTACTGTAAAAAAGTTTTTCTAATGTAAAAAATTGTACATTAATTTCTACTGAATATATTGTAAGCAGTATAACTTCAGAGCATCTCTTTAAAGGGAAATAAACAATATTAGCCCACTAAGAGGAACTTCTCTACAGATCAGGAATAATTTAATCATGTTTCTTGATTAGCACCAGTGTAAAGTTGTTACAAGTGAGAGATGAATCAGGTCTCCACATGTTTTTCCCTTATGCTGCGACACAGTGTACCAGGGGTATATAAAGAACTCATGAAACCAGGAAGCAACCCAAAGCTATTTCTATGGAAACGAGCTCTGGCTGCAGGGAAAGCAGTAAATCAACCTCTTTTGTGTTGTGTTTGAGACATGTTTGGATGTTTCCAACCGTTGGCTGCCAGGTTACCTAACCAGCCAGTGTCTCAGGGCTTAGGGCTCATGACTGAGTCTGATCCTGAATTCCTTGGACACCTAACAGACAACTGTAGCTTTGCATGAGAAAAGCAGGAAGGCATAAGTTGTTTTTTTTTTTCTGTTTTTTTTTTTTTGCTTTTTTTACCTGCAGAACTAGTGTCTATTTACTTTTGCTATGTTGTTACACATTATGTACCATTTTCTTTAAAAAAATGAACCCTCAAGTAAAAAAAAAAAAAAATCCAAAAAAATCCTCACAACAACAACAAACTGCACTTCAGGTTAAATAGATCTAGTGTAACCCAAACAGAGCTAAGCTTTCCTGGTACCCCAGGCCCCAAAGTGAGGCCAACACCGAATCGCTGTTTGCAAGCACAGGCTGCAGAGGGCAATGTCCCTCAGCAAAGCACCGTGCTTCACAAAGAACAGCAAAGGGGACCTTTTGGGTTATCGGGAGAAGGTGTATATTACTTTTTCTTGGGTTGTCAGCTGTTAGTGGTGTGAAGAATCAGAGGTCTGGACTCTTTAATGCCAACAGTTAATAACAATGTCCACAGATTTAAGGAACACCAGACAAGTATTCTACAGTTTGGTGAAAAACAAACTTCCCACAAAATTTCAGACAAAATTAAAAGTTGTTTTGTTATTCCAACATTTAACCAATAAAATGAAACCCAGGCAGTTTGCTTTGGTTTTAATCGAAGAGCTGGAAAGTCAGGACATCCTTCCTCTTTGTCCTTAAGTTGCAAAAGCAGGATGCAAAAATGAGTAGGGATAGAGATTCTCTTCTTCTTTGTTGAAAACATGAAAATGTTAACCAAACTCAGTTTTTCCATGAAAATATCAGCCAGCTATATTTGAGAGCAGTGTCTAAGATCAGAGGAATACAAAGACTGCTTTTGTCATCAGTCTCTCTACAGATGCCCAAGGTTGGAGAAGCTCCATGCAATATTGCCAACCACAAGCCTTCAGAAAATATGAAGCCAGTCTCTCCAAATTATAAGACCAGCTTTTAAACCAAACAATCTTCAAATAGTACTAAATAATATACTTTCCTTTGGGGTTAAGTTATTTGGTCCTGATCCACCATCTTAAGAACAAGAACTTCCGTGTTAAAAAATGAAAGCCAAGATTCTCACATACCCACTGGACTGCACCACTTGGAAGGAAGAAGAAGAGTTAAATGAGAATGAATGCAATAAAAGAACAAGAAATGGGGATGCAAATGGATAACAAAGTTCAGTAAGAGAGAAAAGGGGAAGGTAAGATGTAAAAGAGACTGCAGTTTGTATGCTGGGTAACATGGTGTTTTGCGTATATTGCTTTAGGTCACAGAGGTAGTAAAAATCTCTTAAAAGTTGTTCTGGTCCACAGTAATAGCCAAATCATTACTAAGAAAAAAAAGTGTTGCACATTGAGTGTTGAATTCAAATATATACACACAGTAAAACTCCATGTTGTCATTATCTGACTCAAGAAGACACATGAGCATAGATTGTTTAATTCGTGCATTAACACCAGAGTTTATTGGACAAGATACTGCCTAGCTCCATCTGGAGCTCACAACAGTTTCAGATAAGTACATGATGTTATGACTAAGATAGAGTTCTATAAATATCTAATATCTGCTGCAAAGATACGTGTGATTACTCTAAGCACATGGAATGAAAGAAAAAGACATCATAGGTTTATCATGACTTTTCATTAATGGCAATAAGAAAATTCTCAAGTGGAGAAAAAAATGAGAAACATCTTCAAGCTATTTCATGTATAATCAGGTATTCAGATATTCCATAAAATTTGCCTAACTGTATTTTCAGATACTAATGCAATATTTATATCCAAAATAAACAGGTTTTTTGGTATTTAGGATAATATAAATACACTGACTTAAAATTTCCCTTCTCTTCCACTTACTCCTCCTCCCTCAATGCTTTTAACACACAGTGAATATTATTCTTTCCATTGAGCTCTCTTCTCAACACTGTTTCCCTCTCTTCTCAGACATAAATGAGGTGCTGGGCAATGTTCTGACGTCAATGTGGTGATTGCCCCAGGGGGGAAAATAGCAGTTTAAAATAGAAATGGAGACACAGACAGACACATTCATATAGACATCTGTGGGTGCCAATAACACTGATAGACCCAGACTTCTGGGAATCTCTGGCAGAATTCAGATGCCAGGTCACTTTCTGAGCCCTGTATGACATTGTTCTCACTGTGTCTTGGCAAGGATCGAGCCACAAAATTCAGGACTGGCATTGGACTTGGAACTTCTCCAAAGATTACCAAGATGCAGTGGGTGTGGTTGAGGTCTGCCTTTAATTACAACTGTTTTTTTGTTTGAGGGTTATATCTTCCATATTGTGCCTATACTCTTGCTTTCATTTATTATAAGACCAAAGCTGTTTACAGATCTCTGGGCAAATGATAACCCGGTGTCTAATTTCTTCAACATCTCTAATGGAAAATCTTCTGATAAAAGATCGGTACCATCACCCACTACACAGAGCATGCTAGCTTATCACAGTTAAAAGAAACACCTAAAAAAGAATCTCCAGAGGTAGAAGGCAACAGTCTGGATTTATTTGTGTTCTCCATCTCTGTTTTAATCCCCAACAAACATTAATTAAGACTGGAAAAGGTGCAGCATAGATAGTTAAACAAATAAAAAAGTTTGTGAGCAGATGTTAGAAAGTTTGGCTTGTTTAGTCTAGCAAAATGATATCTGAGAAGGGACATAGTGAGTCTGTCTTAAAGAATAAACATATTAACTATCAGATAATTAGCACAAAACAAATAGGAATGAATTGGCAATTAATGCATTTAGAATAAAAATTGGAAAACTTTTTAATCATCTTTCAAGAGAAATTCTGGCACAGCCTTTTAGTAAAGAGAGACTTTTTTTTAAGAGGGTTTGATAATTTTATGCATGAATTTCAAAACAAACAAAAGGAGGTCGTTCTTTGGGCAACAAGGAGAAAACAGTTGGAGCTTTTCACCAAAAGGATGTTAAAGATCAAAACCATAAATGAGTTCAAGAGAAGACAAGTAAAATACTTGGAAGATAAATCCGCAGAATGTTTCTGAACAGATAAAAACATGGAGCTGAAAAAGAGAAAGCACATTGAGGAAAGATCATATATGTTTGCTGTGGTTTTACTTTTCTCTCATGGCCTGCAGATGATTTACAACATAGACACATCAATTTCGGAGAGAACTCTGTACCTAAGAGACTTTCTACAAAAGTCACACGTCTAATTTTAAGCTAATCCTAGTGGAGTTCAAGATCAAACTACACGCAAGTTGTTCTATATTCTAAGAAAGAGTAGAGGAAAGACGAAGAGACCTGTGGTAGAGTTATCTGTGTGCAACTCCACAATGTGTTAGAACTTGTGTCTCTAATTTCTTTAACAACAGGCCAGTGTGTTCTGATCATCTTTGGCTGTCTCCAAAGAAACTTATTTCTCCAAAATGAATAAAATATTTTATCTTAAACACTCACGGGATTAGATGTTGCTTGAGAGTAAATCAGTCTTTAAGAATTAGATGCATAGTGTCCACCTTAGTTAGGAAGCAGGCAGCCTGAAAAGAGGCCTTAAACTTTTTGTGGTCTTCCTCTTGCAAAATTAAAATTTTGGTAATGGGGTGCTACAGGGGTGGCATCTGTAAGGAGACCAAGGTCTGTCCTGTGCCGGACGCAGCTAAGCCCATCATCTAAGTTGGTGTTGCCTCTGTGAAAACATTTAAGAAAGGGCAAAACACTGCCAGGCAGCGAGGAGTGAGGAAAAAAAAAAGTGTGAGAAACAGCTCTGCGAACACCAAGGTCAGAGAAGAAGGAGATTCCCCTGCAGTCCGTGGAGGACCCCATGCTGGAGCAGGTGGTTATGCCCTGAAGGAACTGCAGTCCATGGAAAGCCCATGCGAGAGCAGGCTCCTGGGAGGAGCTATGGCCCATGAAGGACCCACACTACAGCCGGGGGAAAATGTGAGGAAGAAGGAGAGACAGAGAGGAACTGTTACGAGCGCAACACCCATTCCTCATCCCTCATCCCCATGTCTCTCCGGGTGGGGTGGAGGTAGAAGAGATGGGAATGAAGGAGTGAAGAAGAGCCTAGAAAACAAAAAGTGGAGAGGGAGGTGTTAGTTTAATTTGTCTTTGTTTCTTACTATCCAACTCTATTTTAATTGGCAATTGTACAGAGAGTGCAAGCAGGGACTGGTATCTTGGGAAGAGTACAGGGACACTGCCCGGTTGTGTAAGGATGGGATCAGGAAGGCCAAGGCTTGGCCGGAGCTGAACCTGGCGAGGGATGCAAAGAATAATAATAAGGGCTTCTACAAGTACGTCAACGAGAAAAGAAAGGTTAAAGAAAGTGTACCCCCTCTAATGAGCAAAACTGGCAAGCTGGTAAAAACAGACGAGGAGAAGGCTGAGGTACTCAACAACTTCTTTGCCTCCGTCTTCACTGGCAATCTCTCTCCTCACGCCTCCTGAGTCAATGGACCATTTGACGGGGATCAGGGGTGCAAAGGTCCTCCCACTGTAAGTGAAGATCAGGTTCATGACCACCTGAGGAAACTGAACATGCATAACTCTATGGGTCCTGATGAGATGCGTCCCAGAGTCCTGAGGGAATTGGCTGATGTCGTTGCGGAGCCACTCTCCATGATATTCGAAAAGTCATGGGAGTCAGGTGAAGTCCCTGGGGACTGGAAAAAGGGAAATATTGCACCCATTTTTAGAAAGGGTAAAAAGGAGGACCCTGGGAACTACCGACCTGTCAGCCTCACCTCTGTGCCTGGGAAGATCATGGAACAGATCCTCCTAGAAGCTATGCTAAGGCACATGGAGGACAGGGAGGTGATTTGAGAGAGCCAGCACGCCTTCACCAAGGGCAAGTCCTGCCTGATCAGCCTAGTGGCCTTCTGTGACGGAGTGACTGTATCAGTGGGCAAGGGAAGAGCTATGGATGTCATCTACCTGGACTTCTGTAAGGCCTGTGACATGGACCTCCACAACATCCTTCTCTCTAAATCAGAGGGATATGGATTTCACGGGCAGACTGTTCGGTGGATAGCAAACTGGCTGGATGCTTGCATCCACAGGGTAGTGGTCAACAGCTCGATGTCCAGATGGAGATCAGCAACAAGTGGTGTCCCTCAGGGGTCCGTACTGGGACGAATACTGTTCAATACCTTCATCAACGACATAGACAGCAGGATCGAGTGCACCCTCAGCAAGTTTGCAGATGACAACAAGCTGAGTGGTGCGGTTGACATGCCTGAGGGACGGGATGCCATCCAGAGGGACCTGGACAAGCTTGAGAAGTGGACCCATGTGAACTTCATGAGGTTCAACAAGGCCAAGTGCAAGGTCCTGCACCTGGGCTGGGGCAACCCCTGGTATCAATACAGGCTGGGGGGTGAAGGGATTGAGAGCAGCCCTGAGGAGAAGGACTTCAGGGCACTGGTGGATGGAAAGCTGCACATGAGCTGGCAATGTGCTCTCACAGCCCAGAAAGCCCACCGTATCCTGGGCTGCACCAAAAGAAGCGTGGCCAGCAGGTTGAGGGAGGTGATTCTGCCCCTCTACTCTGCTCTGGTGGGACCCCACCTGGAGTACTGCATCCAGCTCTGGAGTCCTCAGCACAGGAAGGACATGGACCTGTTGGAGACCTGTTGGAGCAAGTCCAGAGGAGGGCCACAGAAATGATCAGAGGGATGGAACACCTCTCCTGTGAGGAAAGGCTGAGAGAGTTGGGGTTATTGAGCCTGGAGAAGAGAAGGCTGCGGGGAGACCTTATGGCAGCCTTTCAGTACTGAAAGGGGGCTTTTAAGAAAGATGGGGACAGCCTTTTTAGTAGGGCCTGTTGCGATAGAACAAGAGGTAATGGTTTTAAACTAAAAGAGGGTAGATTCAGACTAAATAGAAGGAAGAAATTTTTTACAATGAGGGTGGCGAAACACTGGAAGAAGTTGCCCGGAGAGGTGGTAGATGCCCCATCCTTGGAAATATTCCAAGTCAGGTTGGACGGGGCTCTGAGTAACCTGATCTAGTCGTAGATGTCCCTGCCCATTGCAGTGGGGGTTGGACTAGATGACCTTTAAAGGTCCCTTCCAACCCAAAGCATTCTATAATTCTATAAATTAGATTAATTTTCCTCAAGTTGAGTCTGTTTTGCTGGTGACAGTAATTGGTAAGTGATCTCCTTCTCTTTATCTTGACCCACAAGCTTTTTCATCCTCTTTTCTTCTCCTGACCTCTTGAAGAGACCAAGCCAGAGAGCAATTGGGTGAGGGTCTGGCAGCCAACCAACATCAACCCAGTCCACCATCCCAAACAGTTAGAATCATAGAATCGTTTAGGTTGGAAAAGACCTTTAAGATCATAAAGTCCAACCATTAACCTAACACTGCCAAGTCCACCACTAAACCATGAACCTAAGCACCGCATCTATATGTGTTTTGAATACCTCCAGGTATGGAGATTCAACCACTTTCCTGGGCAGCCTGCTCTAGTGCTTGACTACCCTATCACTGAAGAAATTTTTCCTAATATCCAGTCTAAATGTGCTCTAGTGCAACTTGAGGCCATCTCTTCTTGTCCTATCGTGTGTTACTTGGGAGAAGAGACTGACACCCACCTCGCTACAACCTTCTTTCAGGTCGTTGTACAGAGCAATAAGATCTCCCTTCAGCATCCTCCTCTCCAGAGTAAACAACCCCAGTTTCCTCAGCTGCTCTCCACAAGACTTGTGCTCTAGACCCTTCACCAACTTCGTTGCCCTTCTTCGGACACACTCCAGCACCTCAATGTCTTTCTTGTAGTGAGGGGCCCAAAACTGAACACAGTATTCAAGGTGTGGCCTCACCAGTGCTGAGTACAGGGGGACGATCACTTCCCTAGTCCTGCTGGCCATGCTATTTCTGATGGAAGCCAGGATGCTCTTAGCCTTCTTGGCCACCTGGCCACACTGCTGCCTCATATTCAGCCAGCTATCGACCAACACCCCCAGGTCCTTTTCCGCCAGGCAGCTTTCCAGACACTCTTCCCCAAGCCCATAACGTTGCATGGGGTTGTTGTGACCCAAGTGCAGGACCTGGCACTTAGCCTTGTTGAACCTCATGCAGTTGGCCTCGGTCCATCGATCCAGCCTGTGCAGATCTCTCTGCAGGGCCTTCCTACCCTCCAGCAGATCGACACTTCCACCCAACTTGGTGTCATCTGCAAACTTACTGAGGGTGCACTCGATCCCCTCGTCCAGATCATTAATAGATATTAAACAGGACTGGCCCCAATACTGAGCCCTGAGGAACACCACTTGTGACTGGCCACCAACTGGATTTAACTCCATTTACCACAACTCTTTGGGCTCAGCCATCTAGCCCCATTTTGCCCAGCACAGAGTGCACTTATCCAAGCTGTGAGCAGTCAGTTTCTCCAGGAGAATGCTGTGGGAGACAGTGTCAAAGGCCTTACTAAAGTGCAGGTAGACAGCATCCACAGCCTTCCCCTCATCCACTAAGCGGGTCACCTTGTCATAGAAGGAGATCAGGTTAGTGAAGCAGGACCTGCCTTTCGTAAACCCATGCTGACTGGGCCTGATCCCCTGGTTGTCCCGTACGTGCCACATGGTGGCACTCAGGTTGATTTGCTCCGTAACCTTCCTCGGCACCAAGGTCAGGCTGAGAGGCCTGTAGTTTCCCAGATCAATTCTTGTTAAAAACAATCAGTCCTTATTAAATATACTGGAAAAATTACTTCCAAGCGACTTGATGGAAAATTTTGGGGAGCAGGGGTGATTATTAAATTATAATATTTGGAAAAAGTGTTTCTTGAAAGTTTTTAATTTCTCTTTTTTCTTTTTTTTTTTTTTTAGCTATGGTGAAATTAAAAAAAAAGGGTTTTTTAAAAAGCAAGATATACATTTTTCATGTAAAAAGCCTACTTTTAAGCCACTCCAATTCTTGTAATTTTGTTCATATTTTTAAAGCCTGAGTTCTTTTTTCCAGGCTCTTAGAAAGTATTCCTTTTCCATGTAGGATCCAAAAAGCAAGTTCTTGGAGGCAGTCTGGGCATTTCATGATAATTAGTTAACACCACATCACCATTATAGCAGAAATCTTTGGAGTACGGCTTTCAACTTTTAAACCCCATATTGACCACCAGCTGCTGCCATTGCTGACAGAGGCACTAGACATGCACCGGAGGAATTTGTGTGTCTGTCAAAAAAACAAATACAAGAAAAATATTTTGTAGCTGCTGCATGGTCAGGGGACTGTGAAGTAACAGTGTAAAGTAACACAGAAGATGAAGGGAGAACAGTTAGCTTCCCTTGCAATTTTCTTCTTTGCCCTTGTAGTTTAGGTATTAGAAACGACCAGAACAATCTTTCTTCCTCAACGCAAGCTAAAGAAAGAGAAATCTTTCTATCCATTATGGGACCTTGAATTAGCCAGTTTTGTGCCACAGAAATGGAAGAAGACCTCTGAATACCTAATGCTATTGATTATTAGAGTATAAACTATATAATTTTTACAGTAGGGAAGACTTGGATTTGCTCAGTGGATGGATTAATATAAAAGGTTTTGTCAACAAGTGTTTCCCCCGAGTCCTTACAAAGCCAGTCATTTTCTTTCACTTACAGTCTAGCACCTTTCTGTAGTTTCCAAAGTACAAGCAAACAACACTCAGCCCCCTCTGGGCCTTTAGAAAAAGACATCTCTTTTCTGCCCTTTCGGAAGTCTGGCTATCTGTTGTTGTTAGGAGGCTCCCATCTGCCCTCATGCTGCCAGCTTGCCATCTTCCTCACCATGACAGGTACCACTCTGCACGCCCCTCTGCCCCCCCTCCTCCCCAAAGATCAGGGCTGTTAACATGGTGATCACCGGCTTTCCAGACCTCATTTTTGCACCTTTTATGCTCTACCATGCCACCAGGCACATGCACCCCTCTGTACGGGGAGCAGGAGGAACAGGGCGCCTCGTTCAACAGACAGGGCCCACAGCCAATGAGGTGTCTTGACCAATGATGACCACAGCTCAGATCCAGACCAGGGTATAAATGGGGCAGAGCTGGGGACCCCCTTGGAGTGGTCTTCTCAGAGCAGCAGGTCTGTGTTTGAAACCTCTCCCCTTGGGTTGGGACACCGCCTGAGGAAACTTCCTGGGATTGAGTGCCCTCACCTCCTTTCGGTGAGTGATTTCTTCTGGATAGCCTTGAGTGAGCCCTTGCCCTGCCCTGGGTGAGCAATTATATCTTCTGGGTACCCACGAGAGGGAGAGAGTTTCCCCTCCTTGTGAGTGAGTGTGTGTGCACACTTTGGATCATCACTCTTCTGTGTATTGACATGTAGTAACAATGCCCCGACTGACACCTCAAACCTGTTATGTGTTAAATGGTAACGGACTGTTGACTGTTTTTCGTTTACCCCTGTTTCTCATTGGTTTCTGCCGTGTGATTTTGGCTGTTTTGTGAAATAAAGTTGTTTGAGCTTGTCCTTCATTTGGGTTAGTTTTAGTGTACTTTTGTGACACTCAGCCCCTGCCTGCCTCATCCCAAAGTCCAGACAATGCCTTACCCCAGCTCTCCTTGCCCAGTAGCTGGGCATGCAGCAACCTTCCTTTCCTACTGTAGGAGTTTCTTCCCAGTTCAGTGTTTCTTCCCAGTTTCACAAGTGTCCAAGACAAACTGGCAGCTTTCATCTCTGCTGCCCACAAACATCTTTCTAACAGAGTGTAACATGCAGCAAACTGAAAAGATGAAGTAGTAATACCATCCATCATACCATCACACCTTATTTGTTTAAAAAGCCCCAAAAGATTAATTTCTTAAGACACTTATTCTTTGTACACACACGCACACAGAGGTCTACTCTCAGCTTAGGCAATCACTAAGTAAAAAGTATATCTAATACAAATTTCTTCTGTATAAAAAAATCTGCATTTTGGGTGACTCGTAGGTGAAGTTAAGTATCAGTGCCTAGAAGGGGTGGCACAGGGCATCATGTGTATGCAGTTGTTCTTATGTTAACTTGTGCCATTTCAGTGCTAGGTACAAAAGCATGAGTTGGCATGAATGTCTAAGTATGGAATTGATCCCACAGTTTGCAGCTCAGGATCCTTTTTCTCAATGCAGCTGTCTAGTGATACTTCACTTCACACTAGTTGGTAGAGTGAGTTCCATTTTGAAATCCCAGGACTCCTACAAATGTTGTCCTCCCCAGTTCTGCTTCCTTGTATCTCTGATAGTAACAGAGATTTTCCTCTTACTTTGTACATCGTGTTTCTTCACTTCATTGAAGAGTGTGTGTACGAGGGTTGTGGATGGACTCATGGGAAAGCAGCTAGTATGCATGGCACAGTAAAATCATAGTTTGGTGGTTGTGACCATGGAGAAGTATGAAAAAAATATGCTTTCTAGAATTAAGTCTACCTCTGTATTTGTCTGTATTTGCAGTTATTATATGGAGCACTAGTGGTTAATACCAAAGAAAGAGTTATCAGCAATTTATCATAAAAGGAAATCAGACTTTTGGATGATTAGAGGTACAATTTCAAATTCTTTGGATATTTTATCTTTCTTCAATTACTTTTTTTTTTCTGTTTCAGAAGACTAGAAAGTGTATTTAAGATTAAGTGATTCAAGAAAACACAATGCACTGTTGTTTTAGCTCAACTACCAGAGGAAATAATAATGCAATCCCTCATTCCTTTTAATATATAATTTCCAAACGGGTGAAATCCAGGACAATGCTATTACAGTGAAATGAAAGAATGCACTTATCATCATGGAAAAGGATTTGAATGTGCCAGGCAACACACACACACACATACACCCCAAAAAGATTATTCTACTATTAAAATGTTATAACTTTAAAACATTGTTATTTTGAACCAAGATACAATAGATGGACACATTCCATAATGAGACAGTGTTGGAAAATGTGCTAGAAAATCATATTATCAGCAGCTTCAATATCAGTAGGGATTTTTAGATACCCATCATTAAAAAATGAAGTCTTAAGGATAATTTTAAATAGCACTGTTAGATTTATTTCTATTCATCTGATATAAACCTACTAGACCTTACATAAATGCCCAAACAAAGCATTTACTGATCCTATGAGGAAATGAGAGACGAATGAATGTGTTCAAAAGTATTCTCATTACCAAGAGGAAACATACTCTGATACACAAAGTACCACAAATGTTCCTAGAGGTGGTCGAGCTAAGATGTTGTTCCAGTGTGCCATTTGCTAGCATTGAAATGGATTACAGACTGATGCTTTGCCTGAAAAAAAAAAAAAAAGGACTTAATGTAGACAACAAAAGGAATATTAAATCTGCTGACATTGTTACTGAAGAGGATGTTCAGGATAATGAAGAGATCTTTCTTGACATTTCAGTCTGTAATTGTGTATAAATTCAAACTTATTTTGGCCAAGTATTTAAAGAACGTATCTCAAGTTGTTTAGTACAATAAATATTGGTAAGCAGGATGATGATTTTTTCATGATGATCTGATTTTTCTTTTTTAATTAGAAATAATGGATTAAGAGATCATCTAAAAGGATGACACTTATAATGTATTCATGAATTACAGGAAAAAACAATCATGTATCTTTGTGTTTTTCCTTTAACTTTTTCCAAATTTGTGCTCCTTTATTGCCTTCTCAAATGTTTCCCAAACCAATATGTGTGTATTGACTTTATGAGATATTTGAATATATCACTTCACTTTTAATCTGCATTTGTAAGTTCAGTGACACACTGCTAAGTGTAGAATTCAAGGTATTTTCTTTTCCTTTTCACTTACATTCTTGTTAATAGGACATCAATAGCGTGGCTGAGGCCGAATTTTTTTATACTCTGTTATATGTCATAGACAAATTGATTTTGTGACACAAAAGTACTGTTCAGCGTGCTTGGGTAAAGCCATACAAAACTGTAAATTCTTAGTAACATGGCTACAATGTGTTGTGCCATGTGTGTACTGGATATCTCAGTGCTTTCTTAACATTCCCTCAAAATGCTTCACTTTTGTATTTTGTGGAGTTTGTTATCCCATTTGTCCTTCCCCAGGGTTGCAGACAATGAGTTATTCTTATGCACAATTTATGTTTATTTTTAGCCTATTTAAAGTGTCTTTTGTTTGTTTTAAAGAGGTAGCATTTTCTATATGCATGCTTGATACATGATACAACACCAGTTTTATTGGCTCCAGTATTATTTGGTTTGTTGCATGTAGATGCTGCATTACACATTTTCTGCCACTTACCAGGATCAATACTTCCATTTCCTTACACGACCTCGTGATAACATTTTCTGTTTTCTAAACTGTTGATGAAAGACCTTCCCATAGTGGCCTTTCATACCAGTTGGCCTCAGTCAAAACACTTCCACTATTTTTAGAAGATGACAGATTTCAGCCTACCGCATAGCAGATGATTTGGTTAGCTATTAAGAGTAGAGAACATGCAAATAATTCCAGAGACAAACACAGTACTAAGAATCCGTTATGGCAAAATTGCATTTCTTCCTTCACGTCGGTTGGCCCTGAGACCAGGGTGAGAAACACAATGTTTCCAAGAGTTTCATCTACTCATGCAGTCATGAAAATTGTGAAAGCAAAAAAGACCATCTGTGTTTCTGCTGACCTCTACTTTTTCTGGATAATAAATGTCAATGTAGAACATGTGGGACCCATACTAAAAGACTTACAACACTTCTTTTTGCTTATTACATTCAGGAGTTTACCACCTTTCCTGAGGCAAACAATAATTTGACCAAGACAAGTTTAGTGTTAGATCAAAGCCGGAGCACTCTTTGACACTAAGGTCTCTTTTCAAAAAAGATCTGCATCTGATCTGTGTCCATGGATCAAGCCGTTTCATGACAACTATTTTCCTGATGAAAAATGAAGGGATGACTGATGCATGAGACAAACATTCAGAGAAGATGGGGCCTAGATAACAAGGCCCGCTCATACAAAACATACACACTTCAGAAGGAACTGCAAAATTTTTCTGTATTTCAGACTTTGTAAATAAAATTTTTCATCCATATGATAGCACTTTTTAAGGGATCTTTTGGGACTCTCTCCCTAGACAGAACAAAAACCAAATCTCTTTAATCTATTCAGATTGCGGCATTAAATTGGAGGCATTCAGATACTGTACTGTTAGGGGCCAGACAGATGAAGTTATTAAACAAATGCAGCAGATAGCTGGACCAATAGGAAAATATTTGACTGTATCTGTGTTTCCGCTAATTGGATGTCATCCCAGGAAGTGCTTGTGTCATCCTCTGACAGCGATTTTCAAACTATACCGTGCCCTGGATCTTTTGGGTTCAAGAGAATACTATCTAAACTTCAAGTTCAAAAATGCGCCACTTATTTCCCAAACTGTTTAATTTTCATTGATTAATTGTTGGAGCAAGTCACATAAGCACATTGTAAAATGGCACATTCACACATGCCACATTTTGCATTCAGTTTGAACCAGCTGATGTGTGATTTTTTCCATTAAAATGGCAACAGTTTTTTAAAATGTGTTCCTCTTTCCATCACTCTAAAAAAAAATATTTAAAAGCTAAAAAAAGCATTATGCCCAATCCCAAAGGAAGATGTGTCAGATCAGTGAAATTATACAGTAAGGTTTATGTGATAGAAATGCTGAGCAGCAAAATCAATAAAAGGTGAAGAGGATTTTTATAACTTTTTGAAAATGTATGGAACTCATGTGTCAGACTATACCTTGCCTTCTGTCTGAGAAATTCAGACTGTAGTCTGAGTGTTAATTTTCCTTTCCATTTAGATATGATGTGTTACCCTGAAGTAAAAAATTCTGAAACAAGACTGTGCTACCCTTGCCATTGTAATGATCTGTGTCCATCTCTGAACAGCAAGGTTGTCAGGCAACCTTATACATTCAGCATGATAAATAGAATTGATGACCTCCAGCCTCAAGAGCACAAACTTCTACCTGATAAGTCAAAGAAGTTACTTAGGAAGTAAAACATTAATTTCAGTGACTTACACACATAGCTTTATTCAGAACAAAATCACAGCATAATGTAATGGACAGACAGAAAACAGAGAACGTCCAGCCTAAGGTAACTACATTAAAAATAGCAGCTCTCTGGTCCTCATCCAAAACCCACTGGAATCTATTAAACCCCGCTAATACCCTTTTTGCTGTCACAGTCCTCAGACTGTGATCTTGCTCAGTCAGAAGGCAATGCAGTGATATATTTTGTCAGTACTCAAATGAGTAACTTCTGTGGAAAACAAAGATATGAGAGAAAGTGTTTTATAACAAAAGCTAAATTGAGTTGTTCTTTGGTTGGAAAAAATGGCATGTAACTCTTCACTTCTCTGAGGATCCCTTAGCTGGGAATGGAAACAATCTGTGAAGGATGCCAAAAATGATTGTTTGGGGTTTTTTTAAGAACGACCTGTTATAGTCCCTACATGGACTGTGAACAAGGCTCATAAGCAACCAAAACAGGGACAAACAGAGGCTGTGCAGTCTTCTGGCACTTCTCCTCTTCTAGCAGTTAGAGAAAGTGCCTTATAGCTCTGGGTTCCAAGAGAATATCAGTTCAATATTCAGTTTTTCAGGGAATAACAGTTCAATATTCTGTTTTTATTCTAGGGTTAACTGAAAGAAAAGCGTTTTTTTTTCCCTTCCTTGGCCTTCAATCCTTAGTCATACATGCACCTTTTATTTTCTCTGACAAGCTGCTCTTCAAAACCTACAGAGATTGTGCACTTCAAAGAAGCTGGGACCTTCAGCTTGTGATGAATGTGCTCAACACCTTGACCAGACTGGTGGTGGTTTGGTGCAGGAAGAGGTAAGGACCTGAGCCATAGCTGAGCCATGAACTCCTCTAGTTTCAATCTCTTCTCTGAAAACCCACAAAGGAGCAGAGTGACACAGTGAGTATCGATGCACATGAGCTTGGAACACTGATCATGTGATTGACACATGAATAGCGGGTGACTTTTCCAAGACTCATTCATCAAGGAACAAAGAAAGTTATGGGTACAAGGAGTCTCTTGCATACCTTTTCTATCACATGTAATTTGACTACAAGCCAACCACTTTATCCTATAAATATGACAGCCTAAGTGAGCCTTATTTGAGCTCCCCCTGCTAGGCAGCATGGCTGCATGGTGGTGATCTCCCCTTGAGCTGGAACACCTCTCAAGGTTGCTCCTCGAGGTGGAGAGACCTTTTACCAATGACAGATCTTTGGTAAGCAACTGATACCGCGCATAACCTTGTAGTATGGTAACTTTGATTTTTGTGTTGGTAAATTTGATTGCATGCTGAATTGATGCTAATGAAACATTATATATACTTTGCATGTATAATCCTTTAGACGTAAACCTTTGACCAAGTCTGGGACTAGGATTGGATCCAGCTGCACCCAGACTCCTCTTTGAGGAAGGAGTTCAGAAAGCAAGGGGGTCCTTTTTGAACCTTGTGACTCAATGGGAGGGTCTTCCTTACCCTTTGTATTCCTTCATTAGACATAAACCATTGTCCAAGTCTGAGACTAAGATTGGACCTGGCCACACCTAAGCTCCATCAGGAGTTTAGAAAACAAGAGGGTCTACTCTGAACCTCCTGACTCAACAGGAGGGTCTTCCTCACTCTTTGCATCTCTGGTCTCTCTGTGAATCATTCTAGCTTGAGTGTAACTCAATTTTCCTTTGTATGATTCTTCCATGCAATAATTAATAGAGTGAACCTTGCCATCGAACTTTCTTAAGTCACACTTTTACAACATCATATTAAAACCACTTTTGCTGATAAAATTGTTGGTGATTCCTTAAGCATTCTAAATCACCCATTCGTGACACAGCTGATGCAGGGCACAGTCATCTATTTAGACAGACTGCATAGTGACTCATAGATGAATTCAGGAGACCTAGTTTTAATCCCCAGCTTTCTAGAGAAGTTTTGGCAACATATTTCTGTGTGCCTCAGTTTCCACAGCTATCAAATGAAAATAATAAGTGCTTACTGTATAGGTGCATAATGCCAATGAATTAGAGTGTGAAAGCCGTGATACTGCCAGGTATCTAAAGCGAAGCTCTGTACAGTGACATGGGCACAGAATTCCTTTTTCATGCACTGTAATGTCCAATACTAGGTCAGGCTGGTGCTGAGAAAATTATTTCTGTGTTCTTGGACATGAAAGTATAATTAAGGACAGAGCAATAAAAATACACCAAAGTGGAACACAAAGTTCTGTGTTAAAAATCAAGCCAAACTTTTCTACCTTGTATCCAGAACATCTTTACTAAAAAATGTAAAATAGAAAGCCAAGTCTTATGATTTTACGTAAAAGTCACAGTAATCACTAGCAACCTGGAAAGGAAGTTGGGGAATAAATCAGTTTGTCAGCTAGGCAGCCCTTTGTGAGTTTTCCTGAGGCCAAGGATGCATACAGCTTAGAGAAACCCATTTTGTTCATAACCCAGCCTGCTGAAGCAGAACTGCAGTCCAAGTATCAATAAGGTCATCACAGGTTATTTGTCACTCTTCCTTAACAAGCTGTTCAGACCTTACAGCATTCATATGGGATGTCAGTACAGATGCAGGTCTTCCAGATCGCAATTTGATATAAATGATAGTCTCACCTGAGCTGAAATGCCTTGGCCATCTGTACACCTTTCTCATGTTCATTCCTTCTTCCCTGGAATGGACACAACTGGCATATGCTTATGTATCTCCTTACCAGCTACACTTCTTCAGAGGAGAAATACTGTTACTCCACACCTCATCACTGTACATGGAAATCATTTTCAATTCTCTCTTCAACCTGAAATCCATCCTCTAAAATACGCAAGTACAGCTATAATGAAAGTATCTTTTAAAATCTCAGTGTTTGATCTTAAACAGTTAAGAAAACAAATTAGTGACATAAGCTTCAACATGATGCTCGTATATACACAGATGAGCAGATTCCTCATAACTAGTATGTTTAGTTATGTTTAACTGTGCTTCAGATTGGAAAGCTGCCATTTAGAAGTTAAGACATGCCAAAATTAAAGTTGCCCAGGCAACATCAGTTTTCCTCCTCATATATTTGCATATGATAAAATAGTTACCTACATAATTGTGTGCTTTTTTTTTTTTCCCCATTGGCCCTTTATCTCACCCCAGAAACAGCTGAACATTTCCTTTTATCTTCTTCAGTCTATGTGTGACTCCAGGCATTATTTTTTATTTACTGTCTACTCAATGTACGAAGGCATATTGAGATTAAACTAGAAGTGGTAACTTTTTTATTGCCAAGGTACTGTCAAGGTAAATACTCTTTTTTTTCCAGAGTAATTCAAATTCTATGTAACTTTTTTTTTTTTTAATAGATTCTCTGTTAACCTTAGCTACAGACTTGAATATTCAGTACTTCTGCAAATAATAACCCCAGTGTTTCAAGTTGAAATAACTAACGATGAAAAGCTAGATTCACAAAACCAACTCAAAGAGCTAGATTCAGAAAAAGATTAAGGTGCCCTGTTGTCATTCCAGGCACTTACATCTGCCATTTGAAAGTGACCAGCACAGATAGCTACTCAGCTACTGCTTGGTTCTGTTGTGCTCACATCAAACTATGTAACTGCACAGTCAAATTGTTCAAAGTTTCTTTTAGACTTCCAGACTGACATAGAGATGGTAGTCGTTTCAGATGCAAGATGGATCTGCCTTAAAAAAATCATTGTTATTCAGAAAGATCATCCACAAGAGAAAAATCAGCCAACTGACTGGTGGCAGAACTTGAAAACAGGGTTCCCAATCGCTTCTGAGAATCTCTAACAAAACACTAAAAACATATAGCTCTCCAGGAAAAGAAGCAGAGAAGGAAAAAAATAAGTGACAAAATGTATTTAAAAATCATGAGGTATTGATTCTTTTCTTGATTTCATATTTTTATGTAAAAAACGTTGCACTAACAAAGAACTGGAGTTAATAACTTGTTCAATAACTTTTGTGTCACTTAAATATATTTTTCTTCTACTGTATGTTTCTTCCTTTTCTTTTTCCCTTCTCTTGAACATACCAGTTCTTTGTTTTGACAAAGCAAATGCAAACATAGGGAACAACTGTCTATAATGTCTGTAAGTCTGTAGAATATGCAGATACAAGAAAATATAATTTATACTAAATTATTCCTAAATCAAACTTTAATGCAAAATATGAGTCATCATGCTCTTGGAACAAAAACCAAACAAACCAAAAACCTTGAGATAACCCATAAAGCATACAAATTGGCTTCCAAATTCAAAGCAGCCCAGACACTGAAGGTATTCTCACAGTCTGTGTTAGGCATCTGGCTTAAGAGGCCCAGCAGCTCTATCTTTGTGCCCAGCTGACAGAGAATGTGATGAGCAGACTCTTCCAGAAGACACATCTGAGTGCCTTAGGGTCCCACTCTGGATCACCTAACTGTTAATCTTTTTTATTTTGAGGATAAATGAAGTCTAGAAATATGAACTTCCTAACATAAACACCTTAATTTCATGCACAAAATTAGATAGACTCATATTCTTCTTCCCTCGCCTCCAACTGATGAGGCAGAGAGGACTATCAGAGAGGTGGAACCTCACATTGGGCAAGTGGTGTGAACTGAGCAAAACAGGCAGTGTTGTACTAATGACCATTTCCAGATTTACCATTGAACAAGTTTTCCCATGATGTAAATAGCAGGAACTTTTTTTTTGGCAAAGAAATAACCTCCTTCTGTGCATGCAGTTTGCTCCTCAATGAAAGTATATTTTCCATTCCACTTAAAACCTACAATCAGTGCCCAGTCTTTAGCAGACTGAATCTGTCAGGGACAATTATTTCTAAAACTAAGCAAACAGATATAGTGCCATTTACTTAGGATCAAACAAACTGATGCAAAGCCTAAGCACAGCTGAAAATCCTCAGGAAGCAGTAGGAGCC
The DNA here is from genome assembly GCF_047370975.1 of Nipponia nippon. Taxonomy (NCBI): domain Eukaryota; kingdom Metazoa; phylum Chordata; class Aves; order Pelecaniformes; family Threskiornithidae; genus Nipponia; species Nipponia nippon. The sequence goes on along the minus strand of NW_028262290.1, from coordinate 16,829,704 downwards.
GGAGAATGGATGAGCTAGGACAAGATGTGATCGCAGAAAAATTGGTCTGTTTGTTGTTTTTTATATACTGTACATGCATATTTAAGGATGCTATCTGGGTAGAGCAACACTTTAACTATTGAAATATTTCTTGATCATTCTTCCACCTTTAGTACTAGAGTTACCCAAATGATCATACAGATTCACAGAATCATAGAATCACAGAATATTTGGGTTGGAAGGGACCTTTAAAGGTCATCTAGTCCAACCCCCACTGCAATGGGCAGGGACATCTACGACTAGATCAGGTTACTCAGAGCCCCGTCCAACCTGACTTGGAATATTTCCAAGGATGGGGCATCTACCACCTCTCCGGGCAACTTCTTCCAGTGTTTCGCCACCCTCATTGTAAAAAATTTCTTCCTTCTATTTAGTCTGAATCTACCCTCTTTTAGTTTAAAACCATTACCTCTTGTTCTATCGCAACAGGCCCTACTAAAAAGGCTGTCCCCATCTTTCTTAAAAGCCCCCTTTCAGTACTGAAAGGCTGCCATAAGGTCTCCCCGCAGCCTTCTCTTCTCCAGGCTCAATAACCCCAACTCTCTCAGCCTTTCCTCACAGGAGAGGTGTTCCATCCCTCTGATCATTTCTGTGGCCCTCCTCTGGACTTGCTCCAACAGGTCCATGTCCTTCCTGTGCTGAGGACTCCAGAGCTGGATGCAGTACTCCAGGTGGGGTCCCACCAGAGCAGAGTAGAGGGGCAGAATCACCTCCCTCAACCTGCTGGCCACGCTTCTTTTGGTGCAGCCCAGGATACGGTGGGCTTTCTGGGCTGTGAGAGCACATTGCCAGCTCATGTGCAGCTTTCCATCCACCAGTGCCCTGAAGTCCTTCTCCTCAGGGCTGCTCTCAATCCCTTCACCCCCCAGCCTGTATTGATACCAGGGGTTGCCCCAGCCCAGGTGCAGGACCTTGCACTTGGCCTTGTTGAACCTCATGAAGTTCACATGGGTCCACTTCTCAAGCTTGTCCAGGTCCCTCTGGATGGCATCCCGTCCCTCAGGCATGTCAACCGCACCACTCAGCTTGTTGTCATCTGCAAACTTGCTGAGGGTGCACTCGATCCTGCTGTCTATGTCGTTGATGAAGGTATTGAACAGTATTCGTCCCAGTACGGACCCCTGAGGGACACCACTTGTTGCTGATCTCCATCTGGACATCGAGCTGTTGACCACTACCCTGTGGATGCAAGCATCCAGCCAGTTTGCTATCCACCGAACAGTCTGCCCGTGAAATCCATATCCCTCTGATTTAGAGAGAAGGATGTTGTGGAGGTCCATGTCACAGGCCTTACAGAAGTGCCCAGGAGCAAAGGCACTCACTATCCACTCACACCATGTTTTAATGAACTACTCAGTGTGCTCATAGCACATTTTCCTAAGCAGATCTGTTGTGGTTTAACCCCAGCTGACAACTAAGCACCGCACAGCCACTCGCTCACTCCCTGCCACAGTGGGATGGGGGAGAGAATTGGAAGAGTAAAAGTGAGAATGCTTATGGGTTGAGATAAGAACAGTTTAATAACTGGAATAAAATAATAATAATAATAATAAATTGTAACGAAAAGGAAAATAACAAGAGAGAAAAATAAAACTCAGGAAACACAAGTGATGCAACCACTCATCACCCACCGACTGACATCCAGCCCATCGCTGCCCTCTGGCCAACTCCCCCCAGTTTATATGCTGAGGATGATGTCATATGGTATGGAATATCCCTTTGGCCAGCTGTCCTGGCTATACTCCCTCCCTGCTTCCTGTGCACCTCCTCGCTGGCAGAGTATGGGAAGCTGAAAAGTCCTTGACTTAGTATAAACACTGCTTAGCAACAACTGGAATACCAATGTGTTATCACATTATTCTCATGCTGAATCCAAAACACAGCACTATACCAGCTACTAGGAAGAAAATTAACTCTATCCCAGCCGAAACCAGGACAAGATTCCACAATGAAACAGTCAGCAAAATGTCAAATTTGTAACTCTATAGGTCTCAAGTAGGAACAAGACACCTAATGAGCAGCACAGCCTGGGTGTGGGTAATACTTGGAGTGTCCACAAGCAGACATTTAAGTATCTAGATGAGTATCAAGAAGCTTTTATTCCTAGAAAATGGAGGGAGCTGCAAGGTTAGACAGCAAAGAAACTGAACTGGAACTTGGACTTTGATGCAACTTTAAGTGCCAAAGTATTTTTGTGGGCCCAACTCAGATCATTCAGCTATGCTGAGTTTACACTTGTCACAGCTGAGAGGAAAAGGTAGCTTCCAAACCAACTTTATACCTCCCTTGTTCCTGGGAGCAGTAAGGCGCCAAACCACCCACTGGCACAAATAAATCAAAAAATCAAAAGCTGGCAGGCAGAATTATGGGTAAATTACATGCAAATAAAGCTGAGCAGAGCTGGCTTTCCTTCTTTCCCCAGTAAGAAAAGCAGACTACTCTATCCTCAAGGCTTTCTGGCCAAGAATCATACAAAAGATAGTCAAGTAAATGTCTATAATAGTTTACTATTAACTGGACTAGACTGTGCAAATCTTGCTTCTGTCGATGAATACTTATTCACAGTAGTCACTGAGTATTTTGTTGGGTTCTTTTGTGGTGTTTTGGTTTTTTTTTTTTTTTTCTCCTATTGAAACTGGTAAGCCTGCTTTCCTCGATAAGTTCTTATTAATACGAATAAAGACTATGCAATCAAGCCAAAAACCATATTTCAGCTACTCAGAAATACAGGCTTGTATTTTGCCCTTGTTCATGTCTTTTGTGTTGGGAATGAGCTTAATCTCATTCCAGCCCCCAGCCATAGGCTAAGAGTTCACAGAAGAACTCAAAAATGCCAAACACAATGTAAATGTAAGGAAGCACATTCGCATAAAAGCCATGCCTGCAGGTCCAGATCTCATGCACTCTGCATCTTCTAGTTCAAGAGTCTGACCCAGAAGGGACAACTAAGTATACCAAACCAGTTTCTTCTGGATTTTAGACATCTTTACTGGGAAGTCGGTAATCTAGAAAATATTTCTTAGCATGCCCAGATTTTTAAAGTGTTTGACTCTTTATTTATGAAAGGATGCATGGTGGATACATTATCATTTAGCTCAAAAGAAGTTTTAATGATTTTCCAGGTTAACTCTCAAATACTGGTAAGTAAATTAAAAAAAAAAAAAAAAGTAAGAAACAACTATGGCAGTTTGAGAAGTAGGAGCCCTTATTTCTGGGGAAGACACAGTATCAGGCTGTGGTTTCTTCTGCTTTGATTAAAGAAATCCAGCCTTGCCTACAGAGCTTCATGTCTACTCCAACAACATTTTTGAATACAGGAGTTATGCAGGAGGCAAATCAAAGATTTTTTCACCTTTCCTTGCCCAAGGGATTGTATTGAATCTTCATAGAAAAATAAAACACTTCCTGCAGAACATGTCCAGCTTTTTAGATGGAACAAGACTTCATTTGTCTAGTTAACTAGTTTTAGTTAACTATCTAATAAATACCTCTAATGATCTCTGCATTCACCTGTTTATATTTGGTCTGGATTTTTTTTTTCAAATGTAAACTATTCCTCTCTGCCATACAGAAACACTTTACCAATGCATTTTATGTCCTGCCATTACATGTTATGCAAGACATTATCATGACACAAGACAGAGGGAGGATATGTTCCTTGCAAAAAAATGAAAATTGTATCTTTTTTCACCTTCCACATGGTAAACAAAGATTTCTCTCTACTCTCCCTTTCTGTAGCACCACTGATAGATGATAGCTGAGTTGGAAACCATGGCAGTGATAGGAGCTAGCTGTTTTTACTGTCTGGATTTGTTGCTTTGGTTTTGCGTTTTTGGTTTTTTTTTTAAATGTATGTTCCTGGATGTTTGTTATTAACTTCATCATCCAACAGACAGGTATTTGAATTACCTGAATGCAATCAATTTACAGTTTTCAGTAGATCCTTATATTAGTGATATATTAATCATGAATTCAGGTTATGAGGTCTTATAACAGAGACACAGCCACTTTGGGTTTCTTGCCCTGCTCTCTTTCTTTAGAAAGAGAATTTGAGATCATGATGGCATGTCTGAATATAAAAATGAAATACTGGAAACTATCCAAATTATACAATAACTCTAGCTAAGCAAAAGAAAGAAATTTTCTGAAGCAAGGAGTGAGCTGCTTCAGCCAGAATTCAGCACTTCATTCCTTGCTTGGCTGGAACTGTCTTTTTCTGGTCACACCAGTATTTTTAAAATTCTCAGAGCTGGCATATACCATTATAAAGAAAAATCACAAGAGATAAAAACTGTCAAAAATCTGTAGTTTGGGTAAGATTTAGAAACAGCAGTTTGTTTTTCTAATTCCGTTTCAAGAATGCCAGTCACATGGAAGACTATTTTTCTCTCTGCTTTTCATATGTCAGTAAAATTGTAATCAGCAAATCATGTTACATTATTACCAGGCCAAAAATGATTTCTTTTTGAAAGGGTGCATTTTCTTTAAGGGAGCCTTGCATTAGAATAGTGGATTGATTTAAGTTATGGTGCAATGTCATTATTGGTTAATTTCCTTCAATGGCTTTCACTACTATGGGAATCTAAAATAACACTGGAAAATTAAACCCATACATCCTAAAATGCAGTGCATTTCTCTCCTCACAAAATTTTCCTGTGTTCTTTAGAGCATTCTATATGTCAATTAACTTCTTGTTGCTTTGAAATGTATGTGCTATTTTTGATAAATACCAGAATTTTATAGTAGCTTGTCAACAGTAATTGCCAAAAATTGGGAGACAATACTAACGTGCCTCCCATTCCTCTTTAGCACCAAAATAAACAAAAATAGCAAGACCAACTGAGTAGATGAAAAATTAGAAAACCTTCTGAAAGCAATGGGAGGCAGCAGGATTCCAGAATGCAGTTGGTTTCAGCCAAGAGTATCGTTCCTTTTTTTGCAGAACGGAATCTGGTAACAACGCAGATTACAATGAAACAAACTGGGAAATTGTGCAACAGACCTCCCATGTGGATCACAATGCATGGCCTAAATGGAAAATGACAACTGTGACCATATTCAGAACAACCAACATGAAAGGGAAAGAGCTGCATCCACTAAGTGACATCCTCTCCATGATGGATTTGGCCACCTCTAAAATGAGCTATCATCCTTGTTAATTTGAAAAATAGAGCAGGAATTCAAACATAGGAGCATTTAATTTGGAAACATTTTTTATGACCAGCAGTTTCTAGATTTTTTCACTATGTATATTTAACAAGATTTGATCGTATTCCCTGAATACACTTCCTGTAATAAAGCTCTATGAGCAGCTCTGGCTTCTTGTTTAATAAAGTTTTAATACATACACCAATGAGAGGCTATTATGGGCCATCAGACACAAGAGTGCTTGACTTCAGTTAAGAAAATATGCCATACCATTGTACGTGAGAACAAACTGACACAATGAATAAAATAAATATTTGCATCTCACTACTGAGATCAAGGTTCAAGGCTGCAGATGACCTTCATAAAATGGATTTAACTCAGCCACTTCATCTTCCATGAAAAGGAATATATCACCATGCAGAACGAACATGACAACTTAAATTGAAACAAGACATGGGTCTATGAAGAAATTAATAATGAACTTGTTTGCAACACCTTCAGAGGCTGTTGCTTTCAGGTAGAAGATGAGGTCAGTGTTAGGTCAATGTTCTTCTGCTTTGCAGGTATTTAACTGATATCAATTCAGCAATCTTTAAAAGTAAAAATATTCACAATTAAAAATAATGAGATCCACCTGAACGCATATTTACAGTGTGCAAAAGACCAGAACAGATCTGACAGGGCATTTATCAGGTAAATGATACATGTTTTAGTTATATTTACCTATTATACCAGAAGACTTATTAATAGCCTTTCCAGTCCCCTGTGCACATGATATGCTTTTAAAAATAGGAGCTGATAATACATTTCTCCAGAGATTTCTGTGTGGTGCAGGATGAGAATTGTTTGGGCACACTACCAAACTCACAAGTAGTAGCAACTCCCTGGCAGGACCCTTCCATTACTCCCCTTGAACCATACATATATACCACATGACACTACCCCACCAGCCAGTATTAAAATATGCTTCATAAATGCATGAAACTGTTTCCCTGTAAGCTACAGGACAAGTGAAGGGTCATGAGTCAAATGTTAAATATTGGGTGCTGGACTTCCTCAGACTGCTCCTACAGGACTTAGGGGCCACATGGGGCACAATATCATGCTGATGGATTTGGACCACCTAAAAACTTTTTTTCTTTTTTTTTTTCTTTTTTTCTTTTTTCCTTTTTTTCTTTTTTCCTTTTTTCTTTTTTCCTTTTTTTCTTTTTTTTCTTTTTTTTTCTTTTTTTGTTGTCTTTTGGCTTAGGATACTTTGGTGAGTTCCTAAAGATTCTTTAGTTATCTCTCCTAGTGTGCTTTTTCCATGGAAGGAGACTACAGATGTGTTTGGGAATCCAGGCATGTGCCAGTACAAAGAGGTATGGCATAGCATAGCACAAGTTAGGAGATTCAAAGCAGATCTGTTCAAGGGCAGGAGACTTGGGACCTAAGGCCCTTTCCCAGGCCTTTTCCCTTCCCCCTTTCAGTGGGTCAAAGGACGCAATATACTTTACTCACTTTATTCCTGTTGACTTTTGACTTTGTGACAGTTTATCACAGAACGCCTTGTTGTCCTCTGCCCTACAGTCTTCAGCCAAGTCCTCAAATAAAAGGAATCCCTATAGTTCAGTGGTCTGTTGTCAGACAGATGCCACAAAAAGCTCCCCATGATAACTCTGAAAGTCACAGGGGATTGAAGCCTAACTTAGCTTTCCTGTGAAGGAAAAGCTCCACAAGAGGTAGGCAATTTCTCTAAGAGAGAAATCACTTTCAGGAATTCAAGCAGTTTGTGTAGATAGAAAAGTATAGCCTATGCTATACAAAGCAACTCAAAATGCAAAAAAATGTATCCAAACACTCCTTAGGTTTGTGTTTGGCTTTTCCCAAAGTATTAGACTCACAGTACTTGCATTAGACTTTTCTAGATATCTCAGATGCAGACCTTTTCTGTACTTGACTCTGGAGATGATACAAGAAAAGATTTTGTATTATACAAGACACAAGAATGTCATCTTTTTCAGACCAATCATCAACATGGCAATTTTAAAAAAGAATGAGACTAAATAAGGCTGTGAATCTTCCCAGAGAACCATCTTTATGCTGTTAGTTCATCCTCATCTGTAACAGCTTTGGCTTTAAAAAGACACATATATTTCCAAAGACAGCCATTTGAGAGTGAAATAATCCTGCAAAGAAGTGGGAGAGCTATTTCAAGTAGCGGAAGCTCTTAAATGGCAGGATGACTCTACGTGGGGCTGTGTGCTGTAGCTGACACAACCCCTGCCTTGTAATAGCAGTATGGGAGAGAGACTTTCTCAGTGTGCAACCAATGGCAAGCATGGCCTCTTTTGCCTCAGCCAAGGCAGCAGAGGAAGTGCTGGCAAGCTCCTGCCCCAGAATAGTCCAAATTATGTGACAATGCCAATCTAATTGCCTGTTCTTTCTAAACGGCTTTTGCCTAAGATGCATCTTAAAATTAAGCTGGATGAAGGCAGGTCAGTCTGTGGTAGAGATCTCGGTGAGACTGATCTTGATATTGGAAGAGAGAAATAGGACAGGAAGTTAATAAAGATCTTTTGGACTAACTGTGTTATCCTAGGGCTGCTAAGACTGTCTCCTTTACTCTTTTACTCTTTTACTCTTTTACTCACCAGCGTCTTAGGGCTATGCTCCATCTTGCCCTTCACTGCCACTTAGAGATGAGTGAAAGCTTATCTCTGCACTGTAAAAAACTAATCTTGTTATATTTTTGTCTTTGCCTGCAGAGGAAACCTGTCACCTGTTGAAAAGTGATGCTACTTGCTGTTTGTGTGCTGACCTCTGTGGGTGGGTGGGACTGTCAGGACCTGAACTGGTGGCAATGATTCTCAGCAAGGGCCCAGTGTCTTATGCCTGGTGCCACAGGCAGAAGCAGAAATAAGGAGGATATACTGCCCTTTACATTGCTTGTGGGGGATACCATCAATGGCGTGAAGCTTTGTAATTTCTCTTCTATTACTCAACTAGTTGAACTACACAGTTCCCACTGAAGCATAAATGTGGGTGCAGATTTCAGGGTATTTTATGTCTGGCCAATGATGCTACCCAGGTGGACTGCAGAGCATCCTAGCATTGCCAACACACAAGTCAATGGTTTAAAACATTCTGATTTCTTTAAGCTCTCACTTCCAAACCACAGGGTCTAAGAAGGCATTTTTTTCCTAGCTGCCTATTTATTAAGAAAAAAGAAGCTTATAGCGATGTTGAAGAGTTACATTTATTCTCTTCTCCAAAACACCTGGAGTTACTTGCCTCAGAAGTTTCATACCTTAAAAGGCAAACAAAACCAAACGTTTAGGCGAGACCAAACTTGGAAAATTTTACCCCCAAAGAAGCATTGTTCTGAAATTCATCTGCACATAAAATCAGAAGATTCTAATGAAAGCCTCAAAATAACCTATAATTATAGTTTGCACTCTCTCTCAAGGAATAATATGCCTTATTACTAATGAAGCAGCAAATAATGTGGCACTCAGTAGATGGAGAAAACCTTTTGTAGTTATGTGTAATTATATATAATTTTTGGCCATGACTTCAGAGTAATTCTGAAACTGAGTGGAATTTTTGGTCCAGCTATTTGTCCTTGCATGATTTTAAATTGCAGTACTCCATTTAAGAAGTCAAAGAACTTACTGTGTTGTGCAGTATAAATTAAAATATGATATACTTCTTAAAATTATAAAGGTAATTTTGCTAGTGTTCTTTGCATTATGTTTTTGTGCAAAGCAGAAAGATTAGAGCTGCTGCTAATAACTAATATGCTGTAACATATATTTAGCTGCAATTTATTATCAATATACGTTTCTGAAAACTTGAAATGAAAAAAAGAAAGTATAATTCTTGAGATTCTTTTGAAGGCAATTGGACAATTTTGTTAATCTGTACTGTAAAACACAATATTGTGCTTGAAGTCAATGCTGGAAGAAAAGGAAGATTTCTGCTTCAAAAATATTGTTTCTATTGTTTTTCTTTTGCATTTTTGCTATTTTTCATTTGATTTGAACTCATGCAGGTACCAAGTACTTTCTTTGCCCTTCTCTGAATGCAGAAGGATGATAGAGGATGACACAGGCTCAACAAAAGAGAAAAAAATTCCAAGCAAAAGGACAAACACCCTTCCTGCCTGTGCCTGGTCTCCTCCTTGCTGCTGGAAGGAGCAGACAGTCCCTTCCTTCTTGGGATGTCCTGGGGCTTGCAAACTGATGCAAATATGTTGATAATTTTCAGAGCCAATGTATTGCATAGGTAGAATTAGCAGTTGCCTAGGGTGGTAACTTGTTTCACATAGGCATGCTTCTGATTTTCTTATGCCCAGTGGTATAGAATTAGCCCAAATAACATTACTGCTATGGAGAAGTGTGGAGCAGGGCAGAGGGAGGCAGCAGAGAGATATAAAGGACAACTAAGTCTCTGCTACAGGTAATGAACCTTTTCTGCAACACCACCCTAGATATAACCAAAGACAGCAGGGGGAGAAGAAAGCCCTGGATCTTGGACCACCACATCCTGACCCCTTTGGAGTAGGCTGTTAGTCCCAGCCACCCTCCTTTTCTCCTCCTCCCTTTCCCTTTCCCTTAGCATGCCAAGAGGTGTAAGAGATTAAATAGAGACTTTTGGGAAGAATAAGAAGAGGCAATGCATTCTCAGGGTGGATGCATAAAGGCCTGTTGGAAGTTGGGGTGGACCAGAGGGAGGAAAAGGGACAGGGATTTTGAGGAAGAAGGTGATGGGGATAGGAGTGTGGCTGGGAGAATATGAAAAAAACTGCGCACCTCCTTATGTGTTCCATGATGTCTTGCACAGTCTGATGAAAACCTACTGTCCCTTCTCCTCCTCCTCTCTCCATTGACGTGTCTCTCAGCCTCCCTCACTTTTGACTCAGGCCTTTCATTGAGCAATTTCCCTTCTTAAAGCTCAAGAACTTCCTTGACAGTAAAACTGTAATTTTCTTGCATCACAAGAAGCCTAGAGCTTGCTCTGTTCCTGCCAGGCCCTTTTACAGACAGCTGAAGACTTCTCTGTATTATGAACAAAATTAAATTTTGCCGTTCTTGAAACCGGGACAAATTAGGGACAAATATCTTTCATACAGTCTAATTCCTGTCAATAGCAAAGTCTATGGTGGTAGGAAAGGGTGAGGTTGCATAGGACAGTAGAGCCCTGTATATGTATCACTAGGAAGTTTGGTCTCTTGGTCTCTATAACATGAGCCATTTGGGGAAGGTGGTGCTTGTAGAAGGCAACTTATCAAGAAATACATGTTGAAGGAGCTGCAGCTGCATCTGTGAGATCAGGAAAAACTCTCTCTTTTACTCAAAACTGTGATGTCATTGCTCTCCTGTGCCTACTGCCATAGGCAACAGGCTATGCCTAAGGCAAGACCTTTAATCAGAGTTTACTAGTCTGTACATTTGAAGCGGGATTCATCTAACCAAATGTAAGTACTTATTGTGTATTATCTCTTTATAGAGAGAATTATGGACTTCTAGTAAGTGATTTGTCTAATTCTAAAGTAGACATCTGACACAGATGAGATGAAAACCTCCCTGAGCATGCCCTAAACATGTTTGACTCTGAGGACTGCCTCTAGGTTGCCTAACTCATATACAGACAACTGTCCATCCTATCACTCAAAATGCCTGAGCAGACACAGAGAAATACTTTCACCTATAGATAACACGGACACTTTTTGGGGGCAGCATAATAAATCCTGTGGTAACAAGGAGGAAGAGAATTTGCCCCGACATTTCTATTCTGAAGATACAGAATTTTTATCTTTTATAGTTGTTCATTCTGTCCTAGCTTTCTTTTCCTGAATTTTAACTTTTCTAGGAGAAGTTGTGAAGGAATGAAAGAAAAGTATCATCTAGAAACAAACAAGAACATTTTAAAAGTGAAAAGATAATTGTAATAGCAACAGCTGAAATTATAATAACGATGAACATAATTATGATAATAAGTAACTGAAAACATGATAATTTACAGCACCCAAATTTTCTTCTCTACTGAGAAGTTAATGTCAAATACTTTGTGAAGCAGTAGTAAGTATTGTAGTCAGGAGTTTTAGAAAGCAACAGCAGTTAGGAGAAGCTTTGCAAAATACTTTTGTTTCCATGTAGTGAAAACACTTTCAAAAGAACTTGCTCTAGAAGTTCTGAAAATCTGATCTGTGGCATCATAATGGGAAATGATGATGCAAACAAGCTTTGAAAATCTCATCTTTATTTAGGTATTTAAAAAAGAATAAAAAGCATAATACGTAAGATATTGTTTTAATGACTTAACAGTTCCTGTGCTCATGCAGGCCCAGACAAAAAAGGTTCTTTTTCTCCACTGGGGAAAAGTCAGAGGTAAATCTGCTAGTTGTACCTCCAGTAAATTAGTTACAGTGTTCTGATTAATGCAATAGCCATTGTTGTCCCTTCAATAATTCACACAAAATGTAATGATTTATAGGATCCAAATTCTCTTCTTTACTGACAAAATCATGTTTAGGTCATACCTATAAAAGTGAGAAATTAAAATTATTATGCTGCTTCTTTTGTCTAGGCAAAGCATTTGCATTGGGCATTTTTACACATATTTCCTTACATTATCCTTTACAACAACATCAGTAACAACTTTACACCTATATTGGGATGTTATGTTCCCTCTTTCTGGAGTGGGGATTTTTCCCTGAGGAAGAAAAGCCTATTTTTGGCTAACACAACAATAAATTCCTGTATGCCAGATTGCACAAATATAAGTATGTGAGCCCCACTACAGCTTTAGCTTCAGAACATGCCACAGGCCAGTTCCTTTCCCTAAAAGCAGGTTCTTGTGTTGATTCAAAAGAAACACTTCTTCTTTCTTTCCTCCCTTCACCATTATTTTCTCTCCTCTCTTTACTGGATATTCTTGATGTATTTTCTTCCCATTTTAAAGTATATTCTCTCCCCAGTTACACTGCTGTCTGAAGATTCTGTTTTAGAAGATTCTGTTTTAAAAGATTCTTGTTCAGCAGATGGGAATCACACTGCTCTGCACTAAAAGGAAAGATTGGGACCTGTCCCTTGTTGAAAAATCCCACTAAGAATTTTTTTTTTTTTTGAGCATTCATCAATACTTCATTTAAAAAAATAACTTCATCTAATGGCTCTTCCCAACTGAATGCTACTGTCTTTGCTGACTTTAATTGATACAATATGAGACCAATAACTAATCCTGAAATCACAGGGCTCAAGTCAGCATCATTCTTTATCTTTTGTTTTCTTTCCTTCACACCTGGCTGGATCAATTAGCTACTGTATAAAGTGTCAAAGGGAAAGCCTAATAATTGCATAACAATAAGCTTTACAAACCCAGGAAGGATTTGGTCATCTATCTGTAAAAGCCATTTTCTGCGTCATTATTAGTCAGTTAATATGTGGATCATTTTAATCACTAATTAAGGAGACGTCTTGTCCTGTTTCTTCAATGATAGCTACTAACACAGAATAATACAGTTTTAATCAAAGGCAGAGGCCTCATTTGAAATGGTAACAGTTGACCTCCACACACAGCTTTTTGGTAGTGGCTGATTTCCCAGCTCTATATGGTGATGGTATATATAATTTCTAAACCAGCACCAAGGCTGATTTTTTTAATTACTTCAAAGCTATTTTATTGCTATGTAATAAGCAGGAGAATTCTCAATGGCACTTGAAAGCAAAAAAAGAAGACACAGATCAAATATACATGAACTACAGATTCTCCATACTCTCTGCACAGTGTTGGTGTATTTGATAGTATAATTGCAAACCACCTGTGAGACAAGATCCTGCCTTCCCCAAAGTTATCTCCCCAGGTCTATGCAGATCAAGTAGAAGAGCTTCCTAACAGTTCCTGACAAAGATGAGGCCTCCCCAGATGTCTGCTCTCTGATCAAAGCCCATGCATAGTCTTCCCTAAGGTACAGGAAAATCTCGTGTGAAGTCTCCATGCACTTGTGAATTTACCAGACTTGGCCCTGGGTGAAGAGCAGATGAACTAGAAGACCTTTTCTATATTTTGTCTCTGTTATTCTTGGATTTGCACTTCTGAGGGGGTGTTAAAGCTGGCAGAGACAAAGCACAGTCTGCATCTAATCACTCCAGCTGATGATTGCAGCAATAACGAGGTCAGGACAGAGTCACTGATCCATTTAGCATAACTTTATCAGATAAAGTTTGTGAAGTTACATAAACAGATGTATATAATTCTAAACTTAATATTGCCACAACACCTAAAGATTTATATTTTAAGCAACCGTCTTTCACTGCCTCATATATTGTGGGGCTGCTGAAGATGGATTTTAAATATTTTTTATGGCAGCAAAATGATTAATATTGCAAGTTTGGATATCTTCCCAAACTACAGATACTCTGGCCAATGGTGTATTTGTGTTTCAAGCCTCAGAAAAGTGGAAAGGTCCTGCTTGGCTATTAATGATTAATTTGTTATCCTTTGAGATGTTAGATTGTTTTACATTTACTAATGTCTTTTTTTTCATACCACAGGTCAGCTATGGTGTCTTATGTGTAGCTATGACACACTAGTTACTATGTAAGTCTGTATGCAGCACTCCAAGCGTATTTCATTTCATTTGGTTTTGGCTTTTTTTCATATTCAGGCAGTTTACTTGATTTCTTCTGTTATTGATACTGAGTGAACCCCCACCACTGAGCAATTAATTAAAATCCTCCCTCTCCACTGAAACTTCCCAAACCAGCTGCTCCCTCCCCTTCTTAAACTGTTCTTGGATCAGCCTGATACAAGTGAAAGAGTTCTTCACATCTAGTCTCTCAAGATGAAAATCTCTATCTTGTTTCTTGAACACATTGTTCTCTTTGAGTGGTACATAAAGACTGTAATAGAGTCTGTGGACCACTATGTTAAAAACTGTGCAAACAATAATTAAAAAAATAAAACCTCTAAAATTCTTGTTAGTTTAGTACTCACTCTCAGTTTCTTAATACCCGCCCTATCTTACTGCCTAACCTACTCTAAAAGCCATGCCTAAAGTCTTGAAAACCAGTCTCTAGGCTAAGATTCTTTCCAATACCCTAATACCTCTGAGCCAACATCTACATTTACCATGTAACTTTTCTATCAGTTGTGAGGCTTGCAGTATAAACAGTTTAACACCCAAAAACTTTTTGAGGATGACCTAAGTTAACACCTCTAATGCTTTAATTTCTTGTTTTGTGCTGCCATTCCCTGTAATCGAGTATTTGTGATAGTAACAAATAGTAACTATCAACAAAGTAGTAACAATAGTAACTATCACAAAGTATTTGTGATAGTAACGAATTAAAGATTGCTGGGCCACAGTTATAAGATGTTAATAACTAGCTTCCTGTTTCAAATAAAAAATATCTGCCCACTTGACAGGTGCATCTGAGAATATCTGAATATATTGAATATTCCTTTGGTCTTGAGATTGTTCTGTTTTGTTCATGGCGTAAAAAGGATTAGCATGTTGGCTTAAAGCAATTTGTGTGGAGAGACAAACGTTAGTTGGGAACATGCTGTGTCTCTGATCAGGTAGCAGTAAAAGTTGTTAAGTCCTTAATTTTAACCATCTTCTGACTGAACGTGTAACAAATAATTCCAATTGTTTTTAAATAAAGGTCTTGCTTGTGAGGATAAGATTATATATTTTCTGGGCTAAAAAAAAAAAATGAACTATCCAAAAACATTTTGGTGAGTACAATTTTGTTACAGAATAAGGTGCTCTGAGAAACCTTTCAAAATGTGTTCAATCTGCCAAACAATAAATAACCTTCACACCTGATTTGTTCTAAATTAATGAAGTCTACAATAGCTACCAGTTAGGAGTAAAATGAAACTGTTTCCCTACACAGTCTGGGTATCATAGATTTTAACAAATAGAGACATTCGAATCATTTTCACAGTAGTGAACTGAGTGATTTAATGAGGCTGAAGAAAGGTAAGATTGATTGAAAAGCTCTGGAGTATATGGTGTCTCTTTCTCAGGTGGCAGTATGTATATTGAAGATAGAAAGGTAAGTAAATGAAGAAATAAGAGAATATCAGTCAGTCTTTTATCATACCCCTGTACAGCTGCTAGGTCTTTGTTTAACATGCCATCATGTTGTCTTTATTAGGAAGGGAAGAGAATTTCATTCTTGTGAATAAATATGTACAAAGCCACTGGGCTGGTAACAGGCCAGTCAGCTACAAACTCTGACAGGTCTCTGTTTATCTCCATGTGAATGTTTTTTTCCACACAATATCATCACAATTACTTGATTATATCATCACAAGTGTTGCCTTTTTGTGTTGTATGTAGCCTGCATCCATATTTTCTTGATTATAGTAGATATTTTAGTGATGAAACACTTATTCTTTACATCGATAAGAATATATGCTGACTTTTAAAAAAACAGAACTCAAAATGCCCATATAATTACCACAAGAGTGTATATGCATAAATGTCTTATAAAGACAGAAGCTGAAAATATTGTGAGTTATCTTAGATGATGGTGCTGTAGAACATATTATCAGAGAAATAAACGGATAGTAGAAACAAGCTAAAACATAGTGGAATTAGTCCAGTAGTTAATTTTAGGCTAATACCAGCTTAAAATACATTGTCCTACAAATTAGTTTTTGTTCACCATGCGGTCCCAATGAAGTTTACCAGCTGTATATATCTATCTATCTGAAGAATGGTCTCACTGGAAGGAGATCCAAAGTTCATCTGTCCTAGTCTTCTTTCTTCAACAATAAGCAGCAGGTTCTTAGAAAACACATAAGAAATGGGAAAAGAAAGAAAATATAAGCATCCAGCTTCCAACAGTCAAAAATGTCAGGACTTCCTGAGCCAGAGGTGACTTCTGGACTGTTGTAGTGGGTTTGGTTGGGATGGATTTAATTTTCTTCATAGCAGCTCATATGACTTTATGTTTTAGACTGGTGACCAAAACAATGTTGATAACACCCTAGTCTTTTGGCTATTGCTGAACAGTGCTTGCACAACATCAAGGCCTTCTTTATTCCTCACTCTGTCCTGCCAGTGAATAGGCTGGGAGGGGACACAGCCAAGACAGCTGACCCAAAATGGCTAAAGAGATATTTCACTCTATAAAGCATCATCCTGAGCAATAAAACTTGGGTGGTAGTTTTCCCAAAGTTGCCATTGCTTGAGGACTGGCTGGACATCAGCCTGCTGGTGATGAGTGATTGCTTTTGCATAACTTGTTGGTGTGGTTTTTTTGTGTTGCAGTTTGGGTTTTTTTTTCCCTTCACTTATTAACCTGTCTTTATCTTGACTTGAGTGTTTTCTTGCTTTTGCCCTTCCAGTTCTCTCCCCCATCTCACTGAAGGGGAGTGGGCAAGCACCTGGGTGGTGCTTAGCTGCCTACTGGGGTTAACACACCACAGGTGTCTTATAGTCCGACTGCCAATAGCATGTTCTTTATTAATTTGCTCTCAATATTAATAAATCTCAGTAGTTTTCTCAACTCATATAATTAAGTAGATTTATTCCATTTTTAATCTGTATCTCCCAACCGATTCTCATTCATGTATTGCGAGGGGCAGATCTACAATAGCAATTTAAGGAATCTAACAGCCATTTTAAGCATTCATGTCCAGTACTGGTAGACTCAACATCAGGTTACTTCAGAACCATCTGAAAACACAGAATAAAAGAGGAAAAAGAGGACACTCAGTGGAAATATGGGCAAATATAGGAAAAGGATGAACCAGTCTCAAATCTAGGCTACTTAGAGATTTTACGATCATTACATGGGGTCCCCATGATCTAGTATCCATCTCATGAACCTCTCACATTTTCTCTCCCCTTATCCAAATGAATGACTATTTTTCAAGCCATGTAAGAAGGAGTGATTAACCCATACAAGAATGTGGCAAACGGAAATGCTGTGATCATGTTGCTATTCCAGACCCAAATATTGCTTATTCTCCTAACCTGTGGTCAAAGAACTCTAGAGTGGCCATGGTCTCAAGCTTGTGTTGGGTATACCAAAGTATGGGAATACATTCTAGTAAGGGAGATTTACCTCTTACCACTGTGGTCATGCATGGAACTAAAATGTACTTAGAAAATGAATGGAGCTGGGATAAAGATGAAGCTGATAATAAAGTTCCCTGACTTCAGGGAACAGCAGGGAAAGAAATTAAAATAGGATGCCGGAAGATCAATGGGGCTACCCGTGAGAAGTCATCACAGATTTCTGTATATAACATTACATCAAACTCAATAGCAAAAGATACGAAACTTTGCACCTCTGAAAGACTGGACTGTTCATACAATTTTACCTTAGTACAACCTGTTTTTGTCATCTGCCTCTGGGCTTACCATAGCATGCGACTATCATTTAAATTGAAAATAGGCATTACTGAGCCTAGTACAACAACATCCACCTTGATTGTAAAGGATAAGAAAACTCTATCCCCAAAAATTTCTGAAATTGGACCATTTGTCCAATACAGGCCAAAATCAAGTCTTATTTAATCCCTCATGGTTTCTTAAACAAGTAGAACTGTTGATGCAAATTAATATCCCTACAATCAAACCAACCTGTTCACCATTCCTAAGTATGTCCTGTGTAGGATGGTTACCATGGTCACATGGGCGAACCCTCACCTCTCCAAGATGAACAAGGAGAGATGCAACTGGTATCATAGGGACAGGACTGGGAGTCTTAAATAGTATAGATGCCGAAGTACTCATAAATAAACTGAGCGCAACAACAAGTGATTTAACCAAATTAGAACACCCATTGTGGTCTTGTTTATGAACATTGGGAACTAACCAATGGATCTTATCCGGTATATTGCCTCAGTCAGAAAGAATTAATGAAAGGGACCACCAGTTGATTGTGGATGCACTTGGTGCAGCCCAAAATAATGTTTCTCTGGCTCTTAATTTTATCCAGGCTCAACTGTGCATGCAATCTATGGTAGCAGCAATTATAAGAGAAGGTGCAGAGGGCACCTTACCCACTGAAATTCAAAAGGAAATTTGGGATAATGCAACTAAATTTGAAAAAGAATTCCAGTCCTGCTGGCATTTAGTCAGTTTCAGTTATGACCCCATCAACTATAAGGCCACAGCTTTTGTCTTAACCATACACAATGCTTTGTTATCACCACATACCCAATTATTGCATTAGGATTAAATCACAATGGAATTATACTCTATCCATTACAACATAGAGTGTGGACTGAACAAAATGGAAACAAAGAGCAAACTGTTGATGTTAATGCATGGGTTGTACAGGAACAACAAGGATTTATTTGTGAGAGTAACACCATGAAAGCCCAAGACATTTGTCTTGACACTGAACAAAATGTTTGTCATTTTGAAATACATCCTGATGAAACCCCTGAAACTGCGCTTGTATATATTGGAAAAGAATGTGTTTGTATGAGAATCCTTTGTGATTTTATATTCATAGATAACATTATTCAAATATTTATTTTTGTAACTTTACTAAAATTATGGGATGCAAATTTAATTATTCACCTCCTGTTACATCTTATCAGTTGCTACAATCTAATTATACACTGAGTCAAGATTTATTGCCTACCCCCATCAGAATGAATCTTACATTGGTGAAGAAACTACTACAACACAATGACCTGTGTCAACTGCTAGAACACATCTGAAACAACGGACACAAAACTCTAATCACTGTTCGCCATGACACAGAAGGGATACACCATGTCTTGGAAAGAGTGAAGAAGGATGGAGAACACCATTGGTGGAAAACTCTTCTTCAATGGTCACCAACAGCAACGGGAGTTTTTAATTTCATGCTTCACCCAGCTGTGATTTTACTAGTTCTGACTTTAATATGTCTATTGTTTATAATGATATCATATACAAAGGTTTGGTACATGATAAAACAAATAACCCAACTTCAACCACTCAAAACATACAAATGAACACATAACAAATAGCAGTGCTTCACTATCTACTTACTGTGGATCTGTAAGCGCACAAACTATCAATATACTATTCATGGCACAGAGGCAAGAAATGACTGTACCACCACTCTGTGAGGGTAAGATGAATTGACTATAGTCACGGGGTGGAGGGGGGCGGTGTGCTCCCCCCACACCCCGCTCAAGCAATAACCACCAGCGGCAGTCATGATGGCTGCATCCAGCTTAAGGCGGACTTTGGGGCGAGGGATGGCAGCACAGTAGCCAAGGGCTGTCTGGCGTAGCAACCCAGGCATCTTGCTGGTGTGCAAATGTGATATAGGTCAATCATCTTACCCCATAAAAAGTGGACAGCCCAGGGCCCACTGAGCTCTCCTGCATGGCAGTGGGCTGCACACCAGCATCTCCCCTTGAGTAGGGACGCCTCTCAAAGTTACTACTCAAGGCTGAGATATTCTTTATCGCGTCAGATACTCAGTAAGTAAATTGGGAATAAGTGCACTGAAATTTGTAATCTTAGCTAAGTGATATAAAGGATTGATTGTGCATATATTATCCTTTAGACACAAACTGTTGACCAAGTCTGGGACCAAATCTGGATCCAGCCACATCTAGACTCCTCTCTGAGAAGGGGTTTAGAAAACAAGGGGGTCCTCTCTGAACCTCATGACTCAATGGGAGGGTCTCCCTAACAGTTTTGTCTGACCCCGTCCTCTACGCAGTAGATAATCAAGTGTACCTTGCCATCAAATCTTGTTAAACCACTGTTGCATTTACCATGGAACTTTGTTAACTTAGTGTTTTGTCAATACAACAGTGCTTGTCAATAAAATATATTATTGCTTCTCTCTTGCCAGTGAAGTGCATCAGTCGTTTTGTGACAGAGCCCTTCTTCCTTCATGGATACTGCTTCCTTTTCCAATCAGTGTTTTATTTTCTTCTTAGTGTAAAACATGACCTCACCTGAGCTTCCCTGCACATTAGTCTGTCCTGCAGTGAAAACTGAATAATTATTTTACCTCATCTGCTGTTCATTGCTGCAATATGGAGCTGTTCAATGGACATCAGCAGCTTTACACATCAATACAATGGGGTACTGGATGATACTGTCTGGCTCTTACAGCTTGGGCATAGGACCACTACCCTCATAAATCAGCAGTATATGGACATTTTGGGCAACCAATGAAAAACTTGGGTTTGTGGTGTGTTTAGCATTACATAACACACATTTCCTGATTTGCAACCACCTTTCTGAGTGTTTATCATTTTGGAAAGACAGATCAAGTAGACAACTGTGAAGGTTACATTTTAAAAGGTTTGTTGTCCGTAAACATGAAGCCATGTATGTGGAAGGACCAAGATCAGAATGGTGGTCTCTCTGGCAGATTAAAACTGCGACACCTCTCTCTAGTAACTTCATTTGTTACTGTTATCCATTCAGAGTAAGGTTGTACAGACAACTTTAATCCAGACCTTACATCATCATTACCTCATTTTTGAGTACTTGATTTTGTGATCCTAATATTTGTAATCGGTTTAGGTAGAATAAATAAAAATAATATCAATAAATAAAATAAACTGATTAGATTGAGTAGATGTCAGTCACAGCTGCAAGTGCTGACCACCTCTGAAGGTGCTCACTTCAGTTACGTTGAAGGCAAAAAAAACCAGCCTTGCTGTGTGGTGCAGCACAATGTTATACTAACCCTTCATTATTTATGGAAAGCTTTTATTTTCTTTTCAAAATCTTTAGGATAGGTAGCAAGGCCTTTCTTTTGTTACCAAAGAGGAAAAGTTTAAAATTACATTTAACACAGTCTTACCTATAGCTTTTGAAGCAATAGTGTTGTTTCTTAGGTGTGAGAAATCTAAGTAGAAACTAAGGATCCAAAGTTAATCATTTTAAGATATGCTTAACATTAGTAGTATTTCTATTAACAGCTGTTTGTATGCAGTTTAAAAGGCAATTCAAAATCACTATTCAGAATTATTGTAATCTTCCTATAGTCCTTTTCTTGGATCAGAGATATGGACTTTGCCTCTTTGCTTTTAAAGTATGGGTGAATGACTTGAATGTAGGAGAATGTCTTACAGTTGTTTGTATCAACAGTGAATCTCATGAATATCATGAAAGAAATTAAGATTCTGATGCAGCTAAGAAGGACAGAAGCAAATAAAGTTTATTACTTGCAAACAATATCCTATTTTACATTCCTAAAAATCAATGCTATGTGTTTTTAGGATGACACAGGATTAGCCACTGGTGGCAAGTAGATAAATACCACACAGATAGTATGGTAACATCTAATCACTAGAACATGGACTTTGAAAATTTATTTCATTGTAAATAAAATCAGGAGTTTCCATTAGTTTAAAACAACAGTAGTTAAAAAGACTCCCTCTTCACAAATAATAAAACTCATAAAGGATTCAGAAAGAGGGTAATGTCTGCTTTTGCTATGAGGCAGTTATAATAATCACAGCCATCAAAATGAATGTCCTTTAAAAAATCCTTTTACTCCTGAAGTCTCTACCTATGATATTCCAAACAACCGTATCTGCCTCTTGGCACCTATTTAAGATATACCTGGCAAATGAAAACTGAATTAGCAATAATACTTTAAAAATCCCTAAGGCAATATTGAAACTCTATATACTTATAGAAGAAAACAGTTATTCTCCAAATGACTGGCAGCACCATCTCCAGGCTATATAGTAGCAGATGCCAATGAATATGATTGATTGTATATTTCTTTCTTCTCACTAGATAACCTTCAGGTATAATGATTTCAGGCTGTCTGATTTTCTGGCTTACTTTCCATACATATTACATGCAATAGACTCAACACCAAAACTTGCATGTCAGTCACATACAGAATAGTTGAAAATATACCCAAGGTTTAATTTATTGCTCTGGCTTACTGTATTCCATGGTGTAAATGCTACATCCCAATGCTTTAGTGCTCTTCAAGTTCTGTTCTTTGACTTGGCAAAGCAGTTCTTCCTTAAGGGTGGAACGGAGGAATCTTGCACTCACAGCCACAAATCTGGCAAGTGTGTTTAAGTTCCTGTTAGGAACTTGCTTATCTAGGCAACTCTTTTACTTTTTTTGCTTAGCATCTTTGTTGATCTAAATCCGTGGGAAGCAAATGCTCAGATATGTGCATGATATACATTAAGAAATAATAAATATGTTTTATAGTTTAGCACAATCTAGTGTGCATTGGGGATAATGGAGTGTTTCTTTCATGCCTTTAATATTTGAATACATGGAGGTATCTTTGCTATATGCATTCCAGTCTAAATTCTTATTGTCAGAATATGGGTAAAGAGAACATAGCAAAGTATCATGAATATTTTTCAAAGTGATACAAATATTTCCTCACTTCTACTAAAGATTCTGCTATATTTTAGACTCATATTAGTCTACTGCATCCACACTGATAGGCATTGTTATCTTCAAATAACCTAGTACCTAAAGGACCCTCCTCTCTTCCCCGACTCCTAGGCAGAAGACTTAACAATTTCTACCATTGAAGTGTTATCATCTCATTTCTATTACACTAATCCACATTATCTACATCTATTTGTATGATAATCTGATCCTTTTCTATATTAGCAATAATTTGCGTAACCTGGAAGTACAGTAAATGTACATAAAACTATTTCAAATAAAACCATGACATCATTAAACAAAACTGATCCTAACACCATTTCCTGAACGACTCATTTAATTGCTTTTGATGCTAATAACTCCTATTCGTGACTCTCTGTAGCCTTTGTTTATCTGTCTTTCAGTTCTAGTATTAATCCCCTTCCATTCCCTCTTAAATTAGAATTTGTCTTTGCTTAAAACTTAGTGGTGTAGGTTCATTGTATTACATTTGTCTATGAATAGTTATCAAAAAAGGATATTAGTTTAGACTGACATCTTCCAGCCAAATCACATGGACTATCTTAATAGCAGTTAATAGTAAGTATATCACTAATATTGTATTTCACAAAAAATCTTGTTTTGGTGAAAGAAACGGTCTAGCTGTTCCATAGCCTCTCTGATAGTATCAAATGCTTCAGCAGAATTACTTGCCCACAGTCGGCATATTCTCAAATACTTAGTAATTTGTTAATATCCTTTCCATAAGCTTATGATTCGAACCTTTGGAAAGGATGTAACTAACTCCTGATGAACTGATTATGCTAGATGTGTGTGAGAATGGCTCTATATTTTCTTAGACATTTATATTCCAGATAATTTATGTGAAAAATAACATCAAGGTACATGTCCTACTGTTTTTTAAACCTTCTGGTTTTCCAGAATTAGTATTTTCCTGTTGTTGCTTCCGTATCTTATGTCTTTATGGCTTTGGATGAATTGCCCTTCTTAGATTATATGATAGTGTCCACAAATCTCTGATATCTTTTCAGACAATTCACTCTTAAATACATAAGTCTAACTCACTCTTTGGCCTCTGGAATGAAGATAAAGTTTCCTTCTTATAATCAGTCTCGGGGAAAAAAGAACACTATTAATATTCAGGAAATTTTATGTTGAAGTGATGCAAAAATGTTTCAGGTGAAGATTTCCTTGCTTTTTTTTGGTTTCTTCTTTGTTTGGGCAACAGCGAGTTATAACATGATTGGTAATGCAGCCGTTGTCACAGATCTAGAACAGCAATCTTGACATTAACCACACCAGGAAAAACGTTTTTTTCTGAGGTTATGCTATGATCGAAATGCTGCATTGAAGTCACTAATGTAGTCAACAGGATATTTCCCATTTATTTCAAAGGGCTGTAGATTCTAACACAATTTAAAACTCTGAATATACTGCATATCATTCCTCCAGTGAAGGAAAATCTTCACCTCCACAGTTACCACTTATAATATCACAGGAACCTCTTCAGAGTACAGGATTGCAATACCGCATGTGATTCAGTCTGATACAGGTAAGTTCTCAATCACAGTTTGACTGAAATGTTATAATCCTAACCTCCACAAACTCTCCTCTCTACAGTGAGAAATTTCTGTTGCAGCAAATAATTTCTGTGTTTATCATGCGTGGGAATATAAAGATAGGGAAAAGGTGGAATGTCACCCAAATACAGATTTTAGGGGATATTTAGCTGTCTTAAGATTTATTTTACAAACTTCTACAATACATAGGAAGCAGAGATAAATATGAGCAAGTTAAAATACAAAGTACCTTCTGGATATGCAACAGCAGAAGAATTCAGTACTTTGCAGTATTTCTACACTTTATTCAGTACATATTTTTTTCATATTTTGTTGTTCAGACACTGAAGGAATAAAAATTTCTTGGCAGGACATCGTCACCCCTTAACTAAATTAAGGGGTTTGATTCTAAGCATTATAAGTACAATTTATGTTTATCTAAATTTAAACTCCAAATTTAGGTATCCTGTCCAAGCTAGGCATACACAATGAAGAGAGATGGGTGTCTTCAGGTGATTCATTAGAGATTTAGGTAAGCATGCCTGTATTTCTGGGACCAAACCAATTTAACAAATGTGCCAAGTATGTGCTCCACAATCTGAAGAGAAACAATTTTCTTTTAGTTTCTGACCCAAGCCACATACTCTACACAAGACCTTCAATAAACAGCTTTATGTCAGTAATTCTTTGTTTTAAGAAATACTATAGCACAAAAGTGGCAGGCCAGTACTACCTGGCAGTCATAGCAATCCTTTAGCCCTTTAGCCCTAACCAGACCAGTACAGAGTCTTAAGTACATCTTAAAATTATTTTCTAAATGCATTTCACAGGGAATCTATAACAGATGGTAGAGTGTTGCGTGTTGGTCCTGGTAGGCAGCTCAGACTCGCACAGCTGCTCACTCACTCCCCCTCAGTGGGAAGGGGGAGAGAATCAATAGGGTAAAAATGAGAAAACTCATGGGTTGAGATAAAGACAATTTAATAGGTAAAGAAAAGTTATGCACACAAACAAAACAAACCAAGGAATTCATTCACAACTTCCCGTCAGCAGGCAGATGTTCAGCCATCTCCAGGAAAACACGGCTTCATCATACATAACAACAGTTACTTGGGAAGACAAATGCCATAACCCTGAATGTCTTCCCTTCCTCCTCCTTTCCTCCAGCTTTTATTGCCGAGCATGACATCATATGTTATGGAATATCCCTTTGGTCAGTTGGGGTCAGCTGTCCAATCTGTTTCCCCTCCCAACGTCTTGTGCATCCCCAGCCCTCTCACTGGCAGGGCAGTGTGAGAAGGCCTTGATGCTGTGTAAGCACTGTTCAGCAATAATTGAAACATCGGTGTGTTATCAACACTGTTTTGGTCACAAATCCAAACCATAGCATCATACAAGCTACTACAAAGAACATCAGATCTATCCTAGCCAAAACAAGTACATAGAGGAATGAATCCCTCTCCATTGTTGAATTAATTCATAGGAAATAAAGATTAAAATGTTAGCTTCCCAACATTCTTAACAGGCTGGTAATAAAATACAAAAGATTAAAGACTTTATTAACTAGGTTAAAAGCTTTCAAAAGGTTCTAAATGTTAAAACATCACATTAGAGGTTTTTTTCAGCAAATTTTTTTTCCAACTGGAAATTAAAGAAAGAGTCAATAACGTGTTTTTCTAATGGCAGCAGTTATTCATTTGCAGGCTTCCATGACATGAAGTAAGAAATTGAATAAAATAGGGAAAAATGTGAGTCATGCCTTATTTGTCTAGATGCCTCTCCTGAAGTTAGAACCATCTGCAAAGTTTATTTGGTACATTAGACAAATGAGTGATTTTTCTTTCTCAGGGCTAAACCCATTTTTAATTTAATTCATGAGCACATAGAGTTTGTCTTCTGTAATTACTTCTGCAACTATTCTCATTTTACTTTGACTTTGCCTCAGGCCAATATATTTTTAAGCTGCAAAATACAAACAGATATCCTTTATCTAATCACAATAAGAACCAAGTTCCAAGAATTGGAATATGTATATCATTAAAACATACAGCAGATACACAGGAAAAAAATCTTAGCATGACTCAGTAAGCTGCAAGGCGACAGTTAACCAAATGTGAGAAGACTATTTAGGGGAAGTATGTCTATATTTTTATTCTGTGCTTACATTCTTCCCTTCTAATATAGAGGAGATAAAGTGAGAAAAGATGCATATTTTATTAGTCATTGTTGCAGATAGGGTGCAAGCCTAGACAGGCCTTTATTCTGATCCAGTATGGAGTCATTGTTCTATGTTCTTATATTCCTAACCTCATTTACCTACAAGGGAAACATCTGCATCAGAGCTGCAGGGCACCCATGAGCTTTTTGAAGTGAGTAGATCCAGGCAATTTTAAAATGTGATTCATCTGACCTGTTGAATAACACCTCTGTATCCAGAAAATGTAAAATGTACAAATCCCAGCTGATAGTATGTATTATCTTTTATGTTTGTGCTTAGTGATTATGTCTGTATCAAACCTTTTTATCCTTACTAGTGCTGTGTGGCCAGCCAAAATATAACAGGCAGCTGGAATATATTTTTATGTTAAACAATTGTTTCAATAAGTTCCTCTGCTGATTGATTTATCACAAGTATAGTAGTAAGTGAGGCATTTATGCTCTGTCACCAAGCAAATTGGCTGGTCTTGATTAAACTTTTTATGGAAAATGCCAAAATTTATGAATGGAACCTAATTCTCTCAGAATTCCCAGCATCATTAACCAGACTATGGCTGGCTATGTTCAGAAGACCTTTGTTGGGCCCTATGATTTCAGTGTGGTTTGGCTTCATAAATAGCAAGGTAGAACAGAGTTATATTCCTGCTTAATCTCATGGTAAATCTCATGGATCTTGAATATGCTTAATATTATGCATGGTTTATATGAGCATTCTGGCAAAAAATAAATTTCTATAAATGTTTCATTCAGAAAGATGTATAACAGCTGCTTTGTACGTGTGTATCAATCACTACATTTGCAAGTGTCTTCTTTCCAACCATGCTAAACTCTGAGTAACTTACATGTGGAATTTTACAACATGATTAGGTTTTCTCATCAAAATCATACTGAAGGAAGAATCCTCAAAGACAAGGCAAAAGGGGCCATACAGTAATGCCAAGAGCTACAGCAATGACTGGATAATGATCTGAATTTTCCTCCTCTACAAAATATAATTAAAAAATCTGAATTCAGGAAATTCAAGAAAATGAAAAAGTACTTTGTTTGACACAACAGAGAAATGTCTAAGCCTCCTACCCAAGTTCTAAGTATGGGAAGTATCACAAAATAGCTATCCAATAAATACTACCCAGGGCAAATGATAACATTAAGTTCTAAAACCGGTAACACAGAATCCAGAATAAGGCAGGCAGCAATCCAAGTCGCTAGGTATTAACTACATAATAATACATACAATATATTTACAACAGTACAACCCTTCTGTACTATGAGTGGGTATTCAAATGAAGCATTAATTCTTAACCTATGTCCAAATCTGTTGAGAAATGAGGTTTTGTACATTTTGAGAAGGAAATAAAGGTAGAAAGTGAGCAAGACGTAAGTTAGTTGTCACCACATCAGCAATAACTTTTTAGCATGCAATAACATTTTTTAATTTGTATGTTCTGCCAAAATCTGCTGTTTGGAGGTTATACGGGCCATTCCTCCCTGTCTCTTAATAATCTACGCCTTCCAGAGGAAACAAAATCCACTGAGATGTGTGGACAGAGTGCTCCAGATGTGTTCTCACAAGTGCTGATCAGAGAGGAAGAATTATTTCCTTCAACCTGCTGGCTGCACTCTTGCTGGTATTGTCCAGAAGGCTGTTGCCTTTTTGCGCACCAGGACCCCCAAGTCCTTTCCTGCAAAACTACTTTCTGGTGAGTCGGACTGCAGCCTCTACTGGTGCATGGGATTTTTCTTCCCAAAAGGCAGGATTTGGCATTTCACTTTATTGAACTTCTTCAGGCTTCAGTCAGCCCATTTCTCCAGTCTGCTGAGGTCTCTCTGAATATTAGCCCTCCACTCCACCTTATTGACTGCTCTCTTGATTTTGTATCATCTGCAAATTTGCTGTGAGTGCTTTCCATCCCATCTATCAGGTCATTAATAAACATGTTAAATTGGTATTGGCTCCAATTGGCTCTTCACTGACTAATGACAGGCTGCCAGCCATGCTTTGTATTTCTGATCACAAGCCACTAAGCCTGGTGGTCCAGCCAAGTTTCCACCTACCTTATAATCCACTGATCCAAATCATGATAAATGCTGCTGCAAAAGTACCATTTCAGTAGAACAACTAGCCCTGAAGTAGTCTCACCAAAATTCAGCTTGGTTGGGAAGCAATTATGAAAAACTAGAGACAGGATTTTCTCTCCTAGTCAGAGGCTTTATTTACAATGACTAAACAGGGATTCTAGACAGCTAGATTAGGACACAGATCTTTAAAAAGGCAAAACTTAAGTGAGATGAAGCCATCCTCACTTAAGAAGCTTCCCTTTCAAAACTATAGAGAGTGACTGACGTAACAATCCTTCAGAAACAGATGCAAGTATCTGCAAAGAATTGCAGAAAAAATGGAATATAAAGAAGAAATCATTCCTATGTTTCTGCATTGGTCAGGTGTCATCTTGTTGAGGAACTGCAAAATGAGAGGTGTATAGACCATCAGCTGGAGAGGATCTAAAGGATGGTCAGAATGCTCAGGAGTGTTGAAAAGGTATTATATAAAGAAACATTGAGAAACCTTAAGCTGTTTTGCCTGTGCATTTCTCTCCAAGTCCACGGTGGAGATGGCAAGAAGTAATGAGTTCAAACTGCAGCAAGAAAGGTAAGATACAGATGTTAGGAAAAGGCAAGAAAAGGAAGCACTTGAGCAAACTGCCTGACGTAGCTGTGGGATACTTCAGTCCCCTAAGAACATACTAGAGAAACTCCTAACACGCACCTCAGTGCCCTCAGTCTCAGGATCAATCCCAGTCTTATTTTCTATATTTGGCAGTGCTGTGGTCGTTGCATTAGCAGACGCTTCTAGATAAACATACCTCTATTTTGTGGCTAGCCTGGGAGAAACCTTTCTCCCTCTCTCATCAAGCATGCAGCAACTGTGTACCAAGCTATTTGATCAATCTGGACTAAAACATAAAATCTGGCCCTCAAGAGCTCTTGCCTTGACAGCAGGCAGCATCACAAAATTATCATTTTTCTTTCTGACTGTTGGTAGAAAATAAACAAAACATTAACTCTTTTATAACCAGTATGCAGTTCTATAAAGGAGTAATTGATTTATTTTATTTTTTTACATACAGTTACTTTCAAGCACGGGATTATTTAACTAACATTTACCACTCATTTTAGAAGTCTTTAAGCATAAGCATAAGAAGTGCATAAACAGAATAATCTTTAGTTCTACAATAGTTCAAATTAAATAAATAATTTTTGATACTTGGTCTGCCATCAGTCACAATAATGACCCGTCAAGTAAAATTAACTCCTTAATAAATTTTTCATTTCCCAATGAATAAGAATCTAAGATGTTCTTATTGGGAATGTGTATGTAACAGATACAATGAGTAAGCCATTCATTATGAATGAAGAAATATTAATGGACAGTAGTCCATACCACATATTCTTACAGATACATGTTAAATACATGCATCAAACTATCTAAGAAACAATAGTACAGTAATCCTGGGTCCCAGTATTTCCTCAGTATGTTTAACAAGAATACATGGATTATGGTTACATTTGGAAGGAAATTTTCAAAATTCCTTTGATATATATTTTATATTTGTATTCTGTTGTACTGTATTGGTTTAGTTTTCGTTTGGACTTGAGTTCTCTGAGGAAATAGTTCATACCAGTAGAATCATAGTCACTAGATCACCTTTAACCTCATCAGTTGTGTCCAGAAGCAAGGCTAAAAGTGCCGACCAGCTAACTAATGAAAAGATATTTTAGCTAACCAATATACAGCCCTACTGTGAACATCACAACTGACTGATCATCAAGACACATACCCTGTGTTGTCTAGGAATCTCACAGAAGAGATCATTCCCTTGGCACCTGCATGGACTATCTGTACAAATATGGTGACTCCTGCTGCCAGCAAGGTGCTCCAAGACAGGTTTCTACAAATTAGCAAACAAGAGATTCAGGCTGGAAAAATTCAGCAAAGGATCTATCATAATAAAAATCATGAGGCATACCCTCTACCACAATATGGAAGCAACAAATACATATATGCCGTTGTTCACCTCATCTTCCCAGACTGTGAAGAAG
This sequence comes from Nipponia nippon, assembly GCF_047370975.1. Taxonomy (NCBI): domain Eukaryota; kingdom Metazoa; phylum Chordata; class Aves; order Pelecaniformes; family Threskiornithidae; genus Nipponia; species Nipponia nippon. Next base: position 16,799,287 of record NW_028262290.1, on the reverse strand, counting down.
CCAGACCCAAAGCCAGCTATTATTATTATTATCTATTTCTATAAAATTGAATAGTTAACCCTCGATTATTGTGCAAAGGCTGTTGGACTGTATAAAAGAAGGAAAATCACTTCCTTCAGAAAAGTTATGACATCACTCTGGATTTACAGTGCCATGAAGAAGCTCCATGAGTGGCATTTTCTGGACCCAAACATGAATTTTATGCATATTTGCATGATCAGGATGTGAGATTTCACAATCTTTTAATAAACTGTCACATTCTTTCCATCACAATGTAAGACCACCCAGTGGGAGCCTCAGACTTGTGTAGAACAAGGCATGGACAAGCCACAAGGTATTTTCTTCCTATCCAGAACTGCTGCAGAGCAGTGCATCAAAAATCACAGAAATCCCTTCATAGCTTTCCAGCTAATAACCCCCAAGTGCTCATAATTCCAAGAGAATACAAGTGGAAATATGATGAAATTATGAGCCTAACAGACAGATGAATGTCCATTCATATGCAAAATGTAAATATGAGCTTTCTACACAGTATTGTAGTCTACTGCCTGTGTGCTTCCTTAGTGGCTACCTTTTTACTAAGCTTTCCTTCTGTAAAGGTGATTTGCCTTTACTCCAGAGAAATTTGGCTGGTACTAGAGACTTTAAAACTAAAAGAGCTATATAAGCAGAGAGCTTATTTTACTATTGTGTTAAGATGGGGAGTTCATAGATAGTTTGAGGTTGGAAGGTAAGGAAAGACAAAAGTGAGGCCCCTTCACTTTGACAGCTGAATTCCAACAGCAAGAAGGAAGAGGAAGATAAGATTAAAACATCCACCATTCATAAAATGTTCCATTTAGCTGAAATAGTCCTTATCTTTTGGCTTTATAAGATAAATTTCTCTAATACAAACTGTAATTATAGGAAGTATTTCAGGAAATTGTTACATTATGAAGGAACATTTTGTAATAATATGCATAATAAATACTGCAGACATTAGCAGGTTTAATTCTTCTGAGGAGTCCATACTTGCCCTGGTCATTGGCTGATGTCCAAGGGAAGAAAACATTTGTTTTTAAAGGTGATTGATTATTTTTGATAATACTTTGCCAATACTTACTTTATAAATCTTTTCTAGTAAATTTTTTCCTCCTCCACCCCAAAAGTAGTTCTTCAGCCATTTCTCATTTTCTATCTCTTCTACATTAATATATCTTCAACCCCTCTTCCTGTAGGCCTGTTTATGTCATCTTATACTGCTTGAAATAAACTGTGAGTGGTACCAAGGAGTAAGTCACCTAGTCAGTGTTCATTTTTGTCATTTATACTGCCTAATGAATCTATTGAAAGTCAAATATTTTTCATTTTACGTATCTTACTCAAAATCAATAGAAATTTTTGCAGAAATAGGCTAACTAAATTTGATCTTACTGACATATGCCAGCTAGTTAATTCGGTATCAAAGTCATACATTTTGCAGGTAATAATTAAGTTATTGTTATTTTTTTCCTCATGATCCATAGAACTATAATTAACTAAGATGTAGTTAATATTTGCTAGGCTAATAACAATAATAATAATAACAATAACAACAATAATGCTTATAAGACAGATGCCCTGGTCTTTGCCTAGTGTAGTTAGTCCCTCACTTTAATGAGTGCAGGTTTCTCCTCGCGGTCCAGGTTTGGCATCTAACCACTGGCTCATGATACAGCAACACTACAGAAGATTACATGTAAGGAGATGCTCAGTAAGAAGCTGCAATTGTTCCAGCTCTCCTTTCCCAGGTAGTGGTACAGAACATTCCCACATACACAGGCAGTCCCTACTGCAATCTGCCCATTTGGTCTGGTTTGAGCATGCCATGAGGAACTCTCAAAACCATGAGTTGGAGGAATTAACACTTGAGTTCTCTCAAATGTTCTTGGATTATGTGTATAAGAGTAAGTTCATTTGTGTAAAAGTCTTCCTTTCACAGCTGTGCAATATGGCCGTAGATGAACCAGGAGTACTCAATCTCAAACTTAAAAAAAAAATAGGTAGGTAGGTACACAGATAAATAGATAGTTCTTATGGAGAAATTCCTAACCAGTAGTAAGAGAATTCCAAGAGTTAGTACTGGCCGTTAGTTTGTTTTTATTGTTAACAAAATATTTCTAGCTATCCATGTTTTTCATTTGATGCAAAATTAAATAAAGCTTTGTTATCAAATCAGAATACAGGCAGTGCAATGATTTGTGCATGCTGAATGTATGTGGATCAGAAGAAAGTAGTTTTTAAATTCACAATTTTGGGGATCTTCATACAAAGAAGTCATAATACATATTTGGATGGAAAATTGTGAATCATCACCTTCCTTTCCCTTTTCAAGCCTTCTCTGTACTTTAAAAAGGAAATGAACTCTACAAACCCAAACCAGCACAACTGTCAAAGTTATCAAGAAATTTTGTTAATTAAGGGTTGCTTTCCTAACCTCCTTTGGGTTTCTTTGCTGACTGATTCATTTTCAATACACATGCCCTTTTCTCTCCAGCTGCTTCACATGGTAGTTTTCACAGACTTATTTAACATTGCTGAGGTTTCCTTACCTTGTGCTGACAAGGGTTTTAGAGGACTGTGGCTGGAGGCTGTTGTTCAACATTTACCTCAAGCTTGTACAAAGGTACAACAATGATCAGCAATACAGTTAGACTTGCCTAGGATATCCTCACCCTAAAAAATAAATGACCCATTCAGAACAACTGTGGACAATGTGAGTCCCTTTGTTCTTAGTGGAGAAAAGTGATTTTGACTGTATTTTTAAAAAATTTCTGGTTTTTTTTGTTTGCAAAAGAAAATTAAAAGTACTTTGATTCTCTGAAAAATGACAGTATCTGCAATGCAAGAGAGATGTTCATGTTCAAATAATGAGTTTTTAAAGCATTTTAAACAGATTAGTTCCATATATTCTGTTTAATAGAAAAGGTTCATTTCTTCTCCAGCACTTAGGAGTTCACTGACATTACCGAGCTCTTTGAAAAAAGGTATTTCTTAACAGCAGCAGCAAAAATGAGTAAAAACTAACTGTATGTTCACGTCCCAACTTTATATTCCCAACAGTTGCGTGTGCACACGTCAATAGCTTTTGCCTGAACTACTCTGAGGTTTACACATGCAAACACCTGTCCCAAGTCCATGCATACATTGATTCAGCTAGCCACTGCTAGCCACTATTTATGCAAATAGCTACTTACTAAAAGTGGAAACTAAGAGTCTGTTTTAAAGTAACACAGCCAGGAACTAAAACCTCAGTCAGTCCTTAATCCAAGAAGCTAGGAAGCAAAGAACATGTCCAATGGAGCCATTAAATACAGAAAGGATATTTATATTGCAATATACAGTGATGGTGTTGCTTGTGTATAATGTAAACAAAGAAAGGATTTTATGACTTGTTTTTGCAATGACTTGTGTACTTTGAGGAGTCATTGCCATAAAAGAAGATGAGTAACCTACCAGTCCTCTTGTACTTCTAGCTGAAGTTAAGTAGCATTTATGATACATTCAGCATGTTTGAAATGAGTAGATGTGAATTTCCGTTTCTTGAAATTAAAGTATATGTATAGTACAAGTACAATAACAACACAGTCTGCTTTTATTTATTTTACAACCCTTTTTGACTCTGATACCTGTGCATGAAAAAGAGCAAGGCAATTAATCTTGTGTTATGAGCTGAGAAGTAAAAGCTGTTGATGGCTAAGATATAGAGATTGGGTGGGAGGACACATAATGCACTACTCTGGCAATAGGGAGTTTGCCAATTATCCTCTTTAACTACATTCTGTCTGAAAGGAACTATGGTGTCATGTCCAGGCCAGAGGATAATCTTGAAGCAGCTGAGAAACACCCATAAGAAAGCTATGCCCTGAAAGCCTTCTTTATGAGGGACACAGGAAGACATTGGAAAATCACCAGAATGTGACTATTGTGACTCAGTAACTTCACTTTTTGCAATAAATTAATGAAAGCACTAAGTAATTTTCATATTCCCACATATACTTCAGTACAGGCAGATATCACAACTACAAAAAACATTCAGGCTGCTCCTTCAGAGGAGGAAAGCCGTATGAGGAGGAAACTGATCCCACATGACTTTATTTTCTGCTGATACCTTAGAGTGATTTCATTTTAGTCCTCAGCGTCTTTCAGTGACAATGACTCCTTTTTAAGACTGACTCTATAATGATTTGTAATGTAATCTACCCCTGGCTAATGCTTTTCTTCAGATCATGTAACTGTTTCTCCTTGTACTAAAGATTTCCACAGGGAGCATAAGTTATGATTTTCCACACAATTATGAGTCTCTTTTGTCTCAATCACCCTACATACCGAAATTTTTACTTACCTGGTAACCCCAGTGCTACCACATTCCCATTTCATATCACACAACGTAGTCAATGTGTAGGAGCTGCACTTAGACTGTTCAGAAGTGCATGTAGCTCAGTAGCCATATACTGGGCACAGCAGGAGTAGGGGACAGAGACTTCTGCTGTTCTTCTGAGATGGGATACTATAAGGAGCATAGAGATATCACACTTAAATTAAGCATATAAAATTACAACCCTAGACATACTCCCAGTTTTTGTTACATTCATGATATGACCTATATGTTATATAGCTCTCTTGCTAGAGTGATTACACAGCTTAAAATAGGTTAAATAGGTAGGTGACTTAAAAATTGATTAGATAGAACAGAATAAATAACTTAAGCTTCCAGCAAAGTAGTGCATACGATCCATGAAATGTGGCGTGCTTAAGTTGTTGTAAGCTCTCATTTGAGAAAAAGACACTCACAAGTGCTCTCAAGACCATAAAATGTTCTAACTACATATATGTGAATGATTTATAAAAACAGCCAGTAAAGAAAATGTTTGGTTTTCAGATGTTTTGCTCATAATGCCACACATCTCGCCCCTTTCTATTTCTTCTCCCAGACAGTAAGAAACTTTGCTATTGTATCTATTGTAATAATTTTCAGTTCCTGTTTGGTAAATTGAGATGCATCCAAAGTGGTCAGATAGCTCCATTAACTTCTCTCCTTGTGGAGACTACCAAGGTGATGTGACTATTTCCAATAAGAATAAAAATATTAATTAGGACAGAATATACCTTCAGTGTGATCGTATCCCTAACACTATTACCACTGAATCCAATCTACATTTTAAACTATTTCTGGCTTCACTGCCACTGGCTATATTATCATCATTCCTATTTCAGAGTCCCCCTATACTTCAAGAATATGCACTGCAGACTAATAATAGAATAATCATGTGACTCTGTGGCAAATACCAGGTCATTTTTCCAGCAAGATGCCAGGCTAGCTGCAAGGCCTAAAAGTAAAAAGCAGACCTTCCCAGGCAGGTCCAAGGGAAGGGAAACCCAGAAAAGTAGATGTCTTGTGCTGTCATCTGATAGAGGACAGGGAGAAATGAAAGGCTCTGTCTGTACTAGTAAATGAAATAGAGCCCTTGTACAGGCTCAAGCCCAGAAATGTGGTCATCCATGCTCTTAGCACTCTGGCAGACTGAGCTGCACGTTGTTGGAGATAGGGAGGGTAAGATAGCCTAGGGAAGCAATACTATGTGTTCCCTTTTTTCTTATACTCATGATGTGCTAAAGACAGAACAGAGAACTAGATAGTTGACCTGATCGATCTAGTTTGGTCTCAACTAATACTGTGGTTGTTAAGGTCTTACATAGACTTTAACCTTTCTCTGAGAAAGCAATTGTTGGGTACAATACAGTTTTTTTCCTCTTTCCCTTTGATATAAATCTTTTTCTTTTAAGCCAGATCATTCATCTTTTCAAGGGACAAGAACAGTTCATCGTTTGCCTTTGTTTTTTTTTTAATTTCTGCAGATTTTTGGATGGTGGGGGAGAGCTCAGGCCAGTATCTTTAACAGTGACTTCTACAGATTGAACCTGAGAATGGTGCTGCTGCCACTCAAGCTGTAACAGAAGGTTGCATCCAGCTGCATCATGGGGTGATGCAGGGGTGCTCAGAGATTAGGGACTCTACTCCCACACCACATGAAACAATGGGAATCAAAAGAAGTCCAGCCTGGGTGAGCCCAAAGCAAGGCCATGAAAATCACGCAAAAGTAAGCTTTAGTGTGGGAGGCTTCAGTATCTCCAGTTATTCAGCTTACAAAAGAGAAGGTGGATGAATGCCTTAATCACTGTATACATGTACTTGTCGATGGAAGAGATATCTGACAAAGGTGTTCCACAACCAGGTAGCATCCCTTCTGAATTTGGACAAACTGGCCCAAAATATTGTACTGTTTTCTAGATGGAATAGTAAGGATTGAATAGTTTGTGATTTGAGATTTCTTTGGGGGAGTGGGAGAAATATCACCAGCATTCCAGTTTTTGATGTGCTGCAGAACAGAATTGCCTGCATTAATGTTAATGTGTCTGAAGAAATTATGGAAATTGCAACAAAAGACTGAAAGCAACATGGTTTTCTTGTTTTTCTATATGAGTCAGGACTTTTTTTTCCTTTTTTTCTTTTTTTTATGCTTCTTTTTTTCTTTTTTTTTTTTTTCCTTTTTTTCCCCTAATAATGCACAGGTGTACAAAAGTATTCCATCTTTGTTTTGCTTTGCATTGTTGAGAAAGATGGAGGTTGTTCCTACCTTTCATATGTCTGTCTTTGCCCGGAGCTGAAAGACTGGGAATGGTGGACCCTGCTCTGCAGTGGAAGAATGTTTGTTCTAGGTGAATGGCTAACGGATCTTTCTCTCAGGTTTAAAGCCACTATCTCCGTTAGGACAACAAAGAAACTGCTGTTCTGTTCAGTTTAGTAGGATTTTTATAGAAGTTTTTAATTACTGAATCCTGGGCAAGTTGCAATTATCTTCAAGTATCTCACCAGAGACTGGTGGAACCTTTGTCTCACTCATAGTTTGCTGTGGCACAGCTGTTCAGAAGATCAGAATACTTCAGTCTAATCAAAGTCCTTTGGCTTCCCATGGGAGTACCTGACTATAAGTTAATGTACTGAATACACAAAGTCAGAAATGATCTAAAGGTCTCCCCTGACCTTAAGTTCTATGAACCTGTTAAATTAATGACCCCATCACTTGCACATTCAAGTGGAAACCAGGCAGACTGTTGTGGTTTTACTCAATTATGACCAAAATCTGTGAAAAAGTAACGGATTTCACTTTGACCTTTTTCCCCCCTTGATTCTTTTCCATTCCCAGAAATGAGCCTCTAAAAACAAAATGAGCTTGAAAAGTGATCAGAGTTCAGGCTACTTTAGTCCCCTGAGTGACAAACAAAATAAAAAGAAAATTCAGTGCACCCAGCACAACAGGATGAAATAGAAACCTAAATTTCACAGAAAAAACATGGAAAAATTATAGCAAACCCTTAAAGAATAAAGCATATCTGTTCTTAAACTGGAATCCCCTATATTTCATTAATAGATTTGGACGGAATGTATTTGTCAAAAAAAAAAAAAAAGCAAGCAAGAAAAGCAAATGATCTGCATATTTCCTATCTATATGAAATGTAATATTCCAGATTTATTCTAATCTTATTATAAACCTCCTTATTTAAGGCAGTTTGCTATAAAAAATAAAAAAACATTGCTCACACCATTTAAGATTAAGAAATACAGCATAGCTATAGTATTAGTGTATTTCATGTATTTGGAACTTATGTTATATCCTTAATTTTGTCTAAAGAGAGGTGTACATGGAAATCAGCTCTGCCCTCTCTTCAATGCTTCATCAGGACCTCTTTGTGAACAACTGGTGTACAGAAATGTTTGTGAGGGAGCAGGAGAGGGCAGACATCTGCTGTGCTGCATGAGCAGAGATATCTTGCTCTTACCAATATCAGTTTTCTTACCACTTCAAGGAGCATAGATTTGAGTTACCATCTGCCCAAAGTTTTGGTCTGCAACCAAACACTCGGTCTTCTACCTCCAATATTTACTTGAAAAATTGAAATAGACAGCTCCTCTGAAACTTCTCTAATATTATTTTTTTTCCCACACAGAATGTTAAGGTGCAGAAGAGTACTGTGAAAGACTAGCATCCAGATGTATCATAAAATAGACAAAATCTTCACCCCTCAGTTTTTTGATCTGATGTTACTTCTCAAGACAAAGAACACTTTTTAAACTGATGACAAGTAGATAATGCTTATGAGGGATTCAGAGAAACCATAAGGAAAGCTACTGAACCAGGTTGCTGTTGGTTCAATAAGCCTAAGTTTTTGGTACCCCACTTGATATCTCTGTTCAGTGCTGAGGTATGTTTAGGGCAGACCACAGGAAGAAGAGACAGTGTGTTAATTTTACCCTTTAGGTTCTATAAATGTGGCTATTTGGACTTCATTTGTGCATCATAAATACACATTAAATTCAGCATTGCTTCTTCCTTGTTTCTCTCAGAACTTCAATAAGCATGGCCTTGGTGTGAAACTACTGCATTTTACCTTTTCTTTCTTCTGTTATGTTCACTTTAAGGTGCAAAATATGAAAAAAGTCAGAAATTACAATAGGAGTAGCATGTATCAAAGATCCCTTGTTAAGCAATGATACAGTACATATAACATGGAAAATCATTTATCAAAGTTAAGTAAAGGAATTCTCTCCATGAAGAAATTTTTCCTAATATCTGATCTAAATCTCCCCTGGCACAACCTGACCCCATTTCCTCTTGTCCTATCACTTGTTACTTGGGAGAAGAGACCGACCCCCACCTCACTACCATGTCCTTTCAGGTAGTTGTAGAGATCAATCAGGTCTCCCCTCAGCCTCCTTTTCTCCAAATTAAACAACCCCAGCTCCCTCATAAGACTTGTGCTCTAGACCCTTCACCAGCTTCGTTGCCCTTCTTTGGACATGCTCCAGCACCTCACGCTCACAGCAACTTGTGAAGGTATAGGCATTTCCCTGAACTCGAGATTTCATAGACAGTCTGTCTTGTCTCTGTGTGAATTTTGTTAAGAATTCAATCAGTTCTCCAGGGACCGCATGGTCCACAGCAGAATCTCAATGTAACTGTTGGAAGCAGCAGACAGTATATATACTGATACTAAGAACTCATAATGTTTAGGGATTATCAAATACACATAAACAAACTCAAGACTTTCGGCATGAACATAATGTAGCAGCTGCAGTTTACTAACATCTCCACTAACTTTCCTACATCTTAATAGAATGTCTCTACCATGACCAAACCTGGCCTTTGTGCTGTTTCAGGCTTAGAGAATTTTATGATAGGTGGCTTTTTGGTAAACATGTTCCACTTCTGGCATCCTTTACTCCTTTTCTAACCACTGCTCTCATCTGACATGAGTCAGCGATAACAGTTCTGTGCAAAAATTCCGTTTTCTTTGTCAGTGTTCCTCTCAGTTGGTCTCAGTTGGCTGGCTCTTTCCTGATTGTGTAACACAGATAGCACTGGATCAAATGGTATGATTATTCTAGTGTTTGTAGGAAATACAGACAAAAAAACCCCCAAAAACAATAAAATAGAATGCAAAGTCTCATCGCATTGTAAATCTGGAGATTATTCCGCTGTTTCATAGTTCATGACTATGAATCAAGTTTGTTTTAGTATACCATATATCAAGAAAAAGCTGTCTCAGGAAAACCATCTAAGTAGGAAGATGAAAAGGAGATGTCAGATAGAGAGTTTTATCTTAAATTTGTGTCTTCTGCAGATTCTGCCTCTTATTGAGTTCTATGAGAAATCATTTTTTCCCACACAGATGTTACAGCCAGAAGTTCTCCACATCTCAACGAGGAATAAAAGTGCTTAAAAAGTATCACTGTTCCTGGACTTGAATTCAAGACTCTCCTTCCTCCTAAATACTTTTGTTATTAATCTAGTTTTTTATATCTCTTTTTCTGAATTATTGATTCTTGACTTTCGTTTATGCACAATGGATGTCTCAGCAGATGGGTTTGTGAATGCTTCCATCTCAGTACATCTTATACACTCATTTTTCAAGCATTAAGCTAAAAGCATTTTGTGTGGTGGGAAATGTGAACTTCATTATCTTGAGACAAAGGAAACTGAATTCTGGTCTCCTACAAAGTAAGAACTAAACATTGAATACAGATGAAAGATAGAGATACAGCTTACTCCTTCAGTTGTGTTTTAAAAGAAAACAGCACTGAAAATCCTGCAAAGCTTGATAAGGTAAGTATCCAAATGTAAGTCTATGATTGATTATAGACTGATATAGATTATAAACTTGGGAGTGAGCTAGATATTATGTTTCCTCTCCAAATGTTGTAATCTTCACTAAACCTTCCAAATGGTAGGAAGACCTTCAGTCAAAAGTTCAAATTTCCTACTTAGTTTTTATCAGTACAAACTAGTTAGGTGCTTCACAAAAAAATGCTATTCCCATTAAAAACAAACAAACAAACAAATCATGCTAATGTTGTATTTCAAGGTTTCAATGCAGTATTCTGTTTAGAACATTTCTTTCATCTCCATTTTAGAACTTTTTTCATCTCACATTTTCAAATTTCTTTTTTCTATTAGGGATCACTTTTTTTTTTTCACAGTCATGCAGTGCAATGACCTTATACATCACTCTTTCTGGAAATCTCATTTACCATCACCAAACTGTAATGTACTAACAGAAACACTTTTTACAGTTTTAAACCAAACTATTTCTTATTTACCTTACACCTATTCTGAGCTCAGTTTTTGAGGTAATAACTAACAATGTGGGGACAGAAATTAAGCTTGTTAAAACTGAAATTAAACTGAAAAACTCCTCAACTGATTTCCACAGGCTCTTAAAAAACATCTAATTGTAACATATTTCAGTCGACTTCTTTTATGCACCCAGCTTGTCATCCCAAGAGGTCAGACTTTAAGGATCTTGCTCCAGGCATGCAGTAGAAGCTTTAATATTTTAACCTTTCTGTGTCGTAGATCCTCCATCTGTTTGAAGGGGATAACACCACTTGCTGAGAGAAACGGGAAGTTGTTCTGGCCAAATCATGATCTTTCTCATGTAAGTAGTTCCTTTAAGACAGTTAGGGAAGTTTGAACAAGGAAAATGACCAAAATTTAGCTTTTCGTGCTCCTGAAGGACTTACTTTGAAATTAGTGGTAAACAGCCTGCAAGTGCAAAAGGTTAGCACAGTTGTCTAAGTACAAGCCTAATGTGTGCCCTGCACCTATTCAATATACATCTTTCCTGCCTTCCCTTGACACCTCTCTGGATCGTAATCAGCTTGGATCTGCACTACACACCACCAGGTCCCTCCCTAGATGTCAGATAGCGTACAACTTTGTCATTTGTAATTACATTTTCTCTTTCTGGAGGCAGCAAATCCACTCTAGGCTACTGAACTCCATCAACGCTTTAGGAAGATGCAGGGTCTTTTGCACCTTAAGTCTCTATCCACCTAATCCGTACTACACTGGTTTAAAACCAGCTTCATTTCCAGGGAAATGCTTTCAGAGTAAGAATACTGTTGAGACTCAGGAATAATTTTTTTTTTTTTTTTCAGAGGTGTTAGGTGCTTCACATGTTGGTACAACTACTTAACCTTATCGCCCAAATGGAGATGATAATTTGACACAGGATACTTCGTTCATTAGAGTTGATAAACCCTTTGGTATCCTGCAGCAGAAGGTGCTAAGATGTAATTACAAAACTCAGGTTGGCAATCTGAAATACAGTTGAGTTCTTCCATCTTGGAAGACTCATCTGGTAATTCATTCCAGCAGCCAGCCCAGTTGAATTCTAGTCTTGGGATGCAGGCACCAAAAACAGTTTCAAGCTCCAGCAAAGCAAAATATTTGGGATTTTCAGTTTTCTCCCTGCTCCCCTACCTGCTCCTTGCCAGCACCTCATGCCAGGAACTCAGTATGGAATCCTAATCAGGCAATAGCAAAATATTTTTTGATTGTTTCTTAATTTCCTTAAGCCCTCTGGGCCATGTAGTGTTGCTGGGTTCTAGGGGAACACGCTGCCATCTACTTCATGACCTTGCCTTTGCCAACAGCCATTCTGAGATCCTCTGTGCCCCTCAGCCACATTAGTTTTTGCATTTGGCTCCTCCCCTGTTTTTCCTGCCCACTTTATTTGAAAGAAATGGGAGATGCCAGGGTCACAGCACATGTCTGGAACTAATCTCCAGGTAATCAACATACATAAGTATGTTAGCTGAGTGTCATCCCACTCCCACAGTGAGCCCTGTGTGGCTGCAGAATCCATACAGCTGCACATTTTAAATACCAATAATCATAATGGTAATGGTGTATTCAGTACACTTTGAGGAATTACCATCAACCAGATTGTTCTTTTATGCTCTCCTAGTCAATAAAATTTAAGTAATATCTAATTCAAATACAATACTAGTCCATAAAAATTATAGGTAGGGAATACACCAGGATTCAAATTATCTGTGTATTCTCTGGCAAAGAAATATCTATAAAACCTAGAGCAAATTTACATATTAACCTGCAGTTTTATGCTTTCTACTTTTGAGAAGCATGAGAAAGTTTAACCTTGCTTACAGAAAAATCATATTAAGAGACACTGAATAAAATCCATGTTTATTACACCCACAGTTTGTAACATGTGAACAGGTTCCAAGTACACCTACTGCTCCTTAAAAGCTTAAAATCACTTTTAAAACACACCATTGGTCCCCAAATAAGAGAGTAATAGATCAGCATGTAAGAAATAAGAACTACATTGTATACAGTTCACCATGTATTCCTTTATTTGTCTGTAAATGCTAGTACACTTCTTCCATATTTCTAAGCTGTTATGTCACAATAATGTTGCTTGCCTGCAAAAGTAAAAACATAAAGCAATATTTACACAAATTATGTGCAAATGTTATGCATACCCTGTGACTGCATGATGAATTATTGAAGGAGGATACTTTCACAAGTATTTCTCATTAAATGTTAATCTTGTTGGTTTTAAAATATACAAATAAATTTTAATTTAATGCCATCACAACTTTAATGCTTTCAGAGACAGATCTTAATAACCATATGGATATAAAACAAAGATTGGAATTCTGAAAAGAAATTATTACTTTGGAGTCCAGTCAAACTGCAAAGCAGCTGTGTCATATCTGCTGTATGCTGTACATACTGGCATTTCACTAATAGTGGATATGTTACAATAGCATTTTTTTCTGCTTTAAAGTCTAGATTTACTCTGTAATGCAGTTGCTTTGCATTATATTGATCACCAAAAGTCATTCTAAAACTAGGTGTAAGACAATCACATCAGTGATCAATGATGTTGAATTGCAATATACTTCATTATAAAATAAAACAACATATTTCACTAGGACGATTTCTTATCTATATATAATTTATAAATATTTGCATAAGTGGAGCACCTAGAAACCAGAGTTTTAATCTCTTCCATGTAATAGAAGGCTTTCGAAAGATCTTGCATCAAATAAGATGAACAGAAGAAACAACTGAAACAAAAAAAGGAAAGCAATAAGACAAAAATGGTCAACATAAAAATGACAAAACTATTCTGTAGACATTCAGGCAGTGTAATAGATTCCCTGTCACCTTTTCCAGATAGCCAAAGTAGGATCTGGGAAAAGATTCCTGTGGTCATGACTTCTCTGCACAAATCTGATCTTCAGATAATAGACAACATGAAGTGATTTGAGAAAGGTGAGGGAATATGGCCCAAGTTTTGATATTCTGTTCAATTTTTTCTGAGACTTTGATTCAAACTAATTTCCTTGACATAGTAGGAAGGTTATATTTTCTCTTTTTAAAGGTTCATTTAGACAAAGCCATCTGGAAATAAAAAAAATAAAAATATGAGGTGATAAAAAAAGACAATGCAAAGTACGTTTCGTAAATAGATTTTGAATATACTTATCATTTTTGTACCTATTGTGTTGCTTCAAGAAAATTATTAACTCATAAAATTATAAAATTTCTCAGAGAAATAGATCTTTCAGTATTGGGCGTCAGTTTCTCACCTTAATTTCCCCTTTGCCCAATTTCTGTCATTGTTTGTGATGCACGGCTAGTGATGGTTTGATTAGATAACCTAGAAATAAGTAAAATTCTTTCCTGTAGTCTCTGCGATAATACTCCACATTTCGCAAAGAGAACCTTCTCCTTATTAAACCCAAATTTCCTCATTTGCTGAATTTCATATTTCAAAAGCTCGGGACACCTCTTCACAGAGAAGCAGCAAAGAACTACCAAGCCTTTGAGCCCTTGGGAACCTACACACAATCCAAGAGGAGTTTTCTCCTCTCCCCTTCACCTGCTCCTCAAGTGTAATGTCTAAATGGCAGGCCTAACATTCTTCTTATTATAGTTTCCTTCCACAGGTCAGTGAATCTGTAATTATTTTGTACACAGTGACATGACTTTACCATGAAGAGGCTTTTTCAGGAGTTTCCTAGAGGGTGAGAGTTTATAATCTGTATCCCTTCACGTGGAAAAGGCGTTGAACTTTCTGCTTTCTACACAATGGCCCAGCTTTCACAGGAGAGACGAGGAAGTCTCCTTTGCCACACATTTCAAAAAAAAATGTTTCAGTCCACTGGTTTGTTCATATTAATACGGTCAAAAAAGGTTAAAATTTTCTTAGAGACAGAAGAGAACTGAAGCCTTCATCAAGACCTCTGAAATAACTCTAACCAGTCACTATTAAATAAAAGGGAACAAAAACTAGATATAAAGCATGATGCCACTTTTGCTGATTGTATCTATTTTTAAAATAGGCTCTAAAACTGCATTTAGGAGGAAACCCATCAATGTGTAGAAAGTATGTTCTAAAAACCTCAGCTGAAATCCGTAACAGTGAGAGTTCAGTAATGGAGAATATAGTTGGTGGACATGACTTGGCATTTTTATAGTTCTGGATACAAGTCTAGGTCAGTATTTTAGAGTAAAAAGTGGATGTTTAAAGATATTAGAGCCCCTGTTTCAGCAAGCTCAATGGGTTTCTATGAACAACAGTTTTTGAGATGGGTGCCTAAAAATTTCTAAACATACTTCAAGCCACAAAATCTTTTTCAGGTCATATGAAAACATAATTTTGTCAGTGAAAAAGGATTTCCAGAAAAATGCTTTGTTCACGCACTTTTCCTAGCACAGTCATTTACATATTTGTAGTGTAGTCTTGACGCCAAATGCAAAGTCACAGTTAGGCAGTAACATTGTCAGAGAAGGGCAATGCTTTCTGATGGATAATTACAATATTGCTGATGTACCTTTTTTTCCATTGCTCTATACTGGAACGAAAGATCATTTTATGCATTCTAATCCTGGAATATCCTGGCAAGATCTCCTCTCTTGAACTACTGTGCCATGACTTTTTTCTTTTTCTTTTTTTCTTTTTTTAATTAATATACTATTCATAGAACTTTTAAACCCATTCAGAACTCATATCTGTTTTAAATATTGTAAAATATTCTTGCTGAATTAAAATTATCTAGCCTGTTCGATTTAATCAATTAAGATTATTAAGTGCATCATAACCCTGTACACAAAGAGGCAACACTCATAAATCACTAGACAGTCTAAATTAATTACCACAGGTAGCACCCTGCCAATAGCACATATAATTACTTTTCTGTTGTACAGAGTGGAATATCAGAAAGTTGCTGCTAGCATTAACAAGAGAAAGAAAAATGAGTATATATGATAAAATGGCTAGAATGCTTGCAAATGTTCCAAAGCTGCCTTCCACTTGTGAACTACACTTTTCTGGGTCTTCATCTTCTATATCTATAGTTATCCCTCACATCAAGCATAACTGTATTCTCTTTCTGATTGAACTGTCAATCCAATACCAATGAAAGAATGTCTTCAGAGCCACAAACTGAAAAAGACAACTTTAGATAAACTCAGATCTGCATGTTATTGATTCAGTAAAAGGACGAGGAACAAAACAAGGGGCTTCTTTACTCTTCAGAATAGTAGCAGGTAGAAGACATGAAGCTGGAAAAGAAAAGCATCAGTGAAAATGGGAATTAATGTTGCTAACAGAAAGCCGATTACAAAAACTCAAGAAGCTCAAATTTATGGCAAGCTGAAATAAACTGTATTCTTCACCCCTCCTTCCCAAGCATCAGTCAACATAGTACATGGATGTACCATGTGTGGTCGTGGCTGTGTGGCCTTTCCATTCAAAGCAGCATTCTATTCTGCCTTCCATTGCTTAATTCAAATCCTTTTGAAATCAATTTAAAGGTTTCTATCAACTTCACTATTGAATGCTCACATGGAATCTTGACTCATGGGAAACACAAACACTAAAAAGTTCATAGGACTAGGATGTAAGAATACAGCTCTTGATGATTTCAGTGAGATCGAAAATAAAATCATGCTAGCTACTTATTTCTACTTTTATGCATCTTGCCAAGGAAAGCCCTGAAAGATTAGCTCTGGTTGGAGACAGAACTTAAATAAGGTTCTTTATATTCATAGAATCATAGAACCATTTAGATTGGAAAAGACCTTTAAGATCATCGAGTCTAACCATAAACCTAACACTGCCCAAGTCCACCACTAAACCATGTCCTCAAGCACCATGTCTACCTGTCTTTTAAATATCTCCAGGGATGGGGACTCAACCACTTCCCTGGGCAGCCTGTTCCAGGGCCTGACTACCCTTTCGGTGAAGAAATTTTTCCTAGTATCCAATCTAAACCTCCCCTGGAGCAACTTGAGGCCGTTTCCTCTTGTCCTATCACTTGTTACTTGGGAGAAGGGATCAACTCCCATCTCACTACAACCTCCTTTCAGGCAGTTGTAGAGAGCCATAAGGTCTCCCCTAAGCCTCCTCTTCTCCAAACTAAACAACCCCAGCTCCCTCAGTTGCTCCTCATAAGACTTGGTCTCTGGACCCTACACCAACTTCATTGCCCTTTGGACATACTTCAGCATCTCAATGTCTTTCTTGTAGTTAGGGGACCAAAACTGAACACAGGATTCGAGGTGTGGCCTCACCAGTGCTGAGTACAGGGGGACGATCACTTCCCTAGTCCTGCTGGACTATTCCTGATACAAGCCAGGATGCCATTGGTCTTCTTGGCCACCTGGGCACACTGCTGGCTCATGTTCAGCTGGCTGTCAGCCAACACCCCCAGGTCCTTTTCTGCCAGGCAGCTTTCCAGACACTCTTCCCCAAGCTTGTAGCATTGCATGGGCTTGTTGTGACCCAAGTGCAGGACCCGGCACTTAGCCTTGTTGAACCTCATACAGTTGGCCTCGGCCCATCGATCCAGCCTGTGCAGATCCCTCTGTAGGGTCTTCCTACCCTCCAGCAGGTCAACGCTCCTGCCCAGCTTGGTGTCATCTGCAGTCTTGGTACAATATTGCACCTTTGTCCTCTCCTAATGTCTCCTCTGATGTTTGTTATGACCATTAATGTATAGGATGAAAGAAATATAAAACAGAATCATAGGATAACTTACACTGGAAGGCATCTCAGAGAGTGCTGTCCAAACTCCAACTCAGAGCAGGGGTAACTTTGACATTACATCAGAATATGTCCATGGGTGGAGGTTCTGTAACCTCTATGAGCAACCTTATTAACCTTTCAGATGTAAACTATAATTCTGAGAGTTTTAAAAAATGTTTGTAACTAGCAATGAAACTTTAACTAAGGTCAAGAAAAAACAATAACTGGGCATTCCCTGAATCAGAAAGGAAAGAGGTTTGCCTTGACTTGTGCCCTTGCTGGCAGTTCCTGTTTGCTTATCTTATCCAACCTAAACATAAGACAAATGCTTCAGGTTTGATTAGCTGCTGGAAACAATACACACATATACGGTATATATATGCATATATACTTTTTCCTGCGCCTGCAGTCACCAGTCAGTAAAACAATTATGCATGTCCTTCTTTTTACTCACTTTCTTTAAAAATTATTCACACTTGATGTGCTGTGTTGAACCGAGATAGTTTTAAAGAAGTGCTTGTATGTTTTAGGGGGTAGCTGGGAGAAAACATTGTCGGAACACAGAGGTATGAACTCCAGGACTAGAACAGGCTTATTGGGAAAAATTTGTTGAATGTTTTCCTTAAAAGTAAGAAAGAGCTTTGCAAAATGCTGATAAGAGTACCAAATAATTACAATGCTTTTACAACCCCTCTACATTCACCTTGGGGTGATACAAATAGGCACTAACCAATGCAATATTTTGGAGAAGCTGTTCAATATTTTTATTTGCTTAACAGAACTGCATATTACAGCTAACTGAAAACTTATCTGAGGTGTAAATGTAGCACTTTGAATTATTATTTTATCATTAATCACAATTATTATGACTGTTTTGCCTAATTAAATAGCATTTTTTGTGATTTTTTCTCAAAATGAAATTTATTTTTAAACTCTGCATTTTTACACAGATGTGTTGTCCTAATTAAAGCGTAGATGATTTTTTTTCTCACCTTAAAATAGATAGTTCAGAATATACAGTCATTAAACTTTTTCTTTACATATGCAGAATCTGGGCACCATCTCAAAAGAGACATTACAAACATAGAAGGACAAGAATTATTGACAGGTGTAATTAATGTTCTGGAGAAACTACTGTATAAGAAATCACTGTGAAGATTAAAGACAGCATTTTCAAAACCATAAGGTCATACTTGTATAAGTAATATTTACTATTAAAAATTGTTAAATATTCATATTGCAGGCACAGGAACTCTGAAGGAGATCCCTAGGTAGATGACCCCAGAACATTTTCTTTCTCATATCTTAGAAATCTGCACAATATGTTGCAGAGGCTTGTACTTCATTCCTGCCTTCCCCAGTATCCTAAGGATTGAAAAACTGGGTACTCCATGAAGATAAAGAGGGGAACTGAATGCATCCTAAATTTACTATTAAATTGTAACACAAAATAACCTTAGTCTCTGACTGGTTTTTAAAAGAAAAACATTAGTATTCTTCCTAAAATAGCAATTTAAATACTCCAAGGCATGAGAGAGTCCCAGGTTGTGAATCCACATCTCACAAAATGGAAGAATACTGATCTTTATAAAACGGAGGTAAGCTTTATGGAGCAGATCATCTTGAGTGCCATTACACGGCACATGCAGGACAATTGGGGGATCAGGCCCAGCCAGCACAGGTTTATGAAAGGGAGTTCCTGCTTCACTAACCTGGTCTCCTTCTATGAAAAGGTGACCCGCTTAGTGGATGAAGGGAAGGCTGCAGATGTTGTCTACTTGGACTTTAGTAAGGCCTTTGACACTGTCTCCCACAGCATTCTCCTGGAGAAGCTGGCTGCTCATGGCTTGGATAAGTGCAACCGCTGCTGGGTTAAAAACTGGCTGGACGGCTGAGCCCAGAGAGTGGTGGTTAATGGAGTCAAATCCAGTTGGCGGCCAGTCACAAGTGGTGTTCCCCAGGGCTCAGTACTGGGATCGGTCCTGTTCAATATCTTTATCGATGATCTGAAAGAGGGGATCGAGTGCACCCTCAGTAAGTTTGCAGATGACACCATGTTGGGTGGAAGTATTGATCTGCTGGAGGATAGGAAGGCCCTGCAGAGGGACCTGGACAGGCTGGATCGATGGTCTGAGGCCAACTGTATGAGGTTCAACAAGGCTAAGTGCCGGGTCCTGCACTTGGGTCACAACAAGCCCATGCAATGCTACAAGCTTGGGGAAGAGTGTCTGGAAAGCTGCCTGGCAGAAAAGGACCTGGGGGTGTTGGCTGACAGCCAGCTGAACATGAGCCAGCAGTGTGCCCAGGTGGCCAAGAAGACCAATGGCATCCTGGCTTGTATCAGGAAAAATGTGGCCAGCAAGACCAGGGAGGTGATAGTGCCCCTGTCCTCGGCACTGGTGAGGCCACACCTTGAATACTGTGTTCAGTTTTGGTCCCCTAACTACAAGAAAGACATTGAGATGCTGAAGTATGTCCAAAGGGCAATGAAGTTGGTGTAGGGTCCAGAGACCAAGTCTTATGAGGAGCAACTGAGGGAGCTGGGGTTGTTTAGTTTGGAGAAGAGGAGGCTTAGGGGAGACCTTATGGCTCTCTACAACTGCCTGAAAGGAGGTTGTAGTGAGATGGGAGTTGATCCCTTCTCCCAAGTAACAAGTGATAGGACAAGAGGAAACGGCCTCAAGTTGCTCCAGGGGAGGTTTAGATTGGATACTAGGAAAAATTTCTTCACCGAAAGGGTAGTCAGGCCCTGGAACAGGCTGCCCAGGGAAGTGGTTGAGTCCCCATCCCTGGAGATATTTAAAAGACAGGTAGACATGGTGCTTGAGGACATGGTTTAGTGGTGGACTTGGGCAGTGTTAGGTTTATGGTTAGACTCGATGATCTTAAAGGTCTTTTCCAACCTTAACAATCCTATGATTCTATGATTCTATGATTTTATTATAAAGTCAAAAGTTGCAGCCATTAGCTGCAAAAGCCTCAAAGAGAGCAAGATTTAAAATACTTATGCAGTATTTCCTAGATGTGTGAGGCTGAGGAAAGGAAGGACTCTGTTTGCATTACCTACATTAATTTTAACTAGCTGTCATTTTTCTCCCATTCTGTATTCTACAGCTTCTTTCCTTACCAGTAGACAGATTTCAATCCCTGAGAAAAACATGGGGTAAGTCCTCTTGAAGGCCATTTCAGGGCACTGAAGGAGTAGAAGATGATTGGGAACGATGTGGCTCTGGCAGCATTAAATGCGAACAGTATTCTGGGCAACATTAACAGGAGCATAGTCAGTACAAGAGGAGCAATTATTCTGCTTTACTCTGTGTTTTTTAGATGACATCCAGAATGTTGCATCCAGTTTTGGGGCCTCAATATAGGGAAAATGTTGATCAGCTGGAGTAGGTTGACCAGAGGGCCACAGAAATAGTTGGGGCTGGAGTACTTTTACCGTGTGAGAAGGGACTGAGGGAGCTGGGCTTCTTCAGCCGAGAAAAGGATCACCGCAGGAAACCTAACAGGAGCTCCCCATTGCCTATAAAGGCTTACTGAGAAGGTGAAGCCAGACTCCTTACTAAGGTGCACAGCAGAAGAATGAGACAATGGTCATAAATTGACATGGGAGAGGTTCTGACTGAATATAAGAAAAATTTTTTAAAAAATTATGAGGGTAATGATTGAAAATGGTTGCCCAAGAGATTGTACATTCTCTGTCTTTGGAGGAGGTTTTCAAATCCAGCCATACAAAGTCCTGAGGCATCTTGTCTGAATTCAGTGTTGACCCTGCTTTGATCATGACTTTGGATTAGAGACCTCTCAAAGTCCTTTCGATTCTGAGTGATTCAGCAATTCAGTAATTTTAATGGCAGCAGCCACTAGGAGAGTCCAGAAGCTGTTAGACTTAGGGGCCTCACAGCTTCTAAGGAATCACACAGTGCATGTGGATAGCCCAATGATGTTCAGGGTTTGGCTTCCTCTGCTGAGACAAAACTGTTCCTCCAGCAAAGAGCATGCAATTAATCCCATGATGGGATTCAACATTTTCCCAGCTAAATCAGAATGCAAAGCACGTCCATTTTAAGTGTCATTTGTTGCAGAGCTATTGCATTAAAGCTGCCTGTCCTGCTCTGTTCTTAAGTCTCGGTGTTGTATTTTTCCTAGAAAGATGCCAAATTGATAAAAATCTGATTTTTCAGCACAGCTGTTCCAATTGAATCCTCATTGCTACAACCACATTAGGAAACAAAGAGAGGTAAAATGGTTGGAAAATATTTTCTTTCCTACTTAATATCCAGATTGTTGGTGTGAAGGTCTCTAGTCTTTGTCTTGGCTTCCACTTGCAAACTGGGCATTGACATCTGCTAATCGCTAGCTTCTAAGGGAATTGAGTTTAAAACAGACTGTACATACAGTGCCAAATTCACTCTGTGTCACAAAGGCGAGATTGTTTTCTTCCTCCTGTTTTGTATTTACAGCTAAAGCAAACTGGAAGGAAACTGGTAACTATCATGAACTGGAGAATAAGAACAACAATAGATATAATCAAATAACACTCCACTGATGGATCCAGTTGCAAAGAAATGATTTAGCAGCTGCTGTCTCAGAGCATCTCCATAAGCCTCTTTTGATCCACAACTTTGGACTGTATATGGAATAAGAAAGCTATAAAAAACAAACTTTATTAAAACTGTACTACATCCAGAACCCTGTAGCCAAAGGCACACAGAAAGTACACCAGGGGCAGCTTGAACATGAGTATCCTGGAGCTGCTTGTGGTATATTGAAGAATTGTGCATCAGGGTGCAGTGGAGTTCCTGGGAGTTAAATGAAAGATAAACTGAAAAGGGTCCTTTACCTGCCAAGACCTGAGTTCAGCTTCCTGAGTTTTTCTTACAACAGCACAGCTGATGACATCACTAGACCCCAGAGTAGAGCAGTATGATTATTCCTAGAATTTGGCCTCACTACGAGAGAATGAGGCAAACAGGCAGAAATTCCTGACTCCTAATCACTGCTCTCTGTACTTTGTGAATTTAGATTTGGTTCTCCTTTCTCTCTTTAAAAGGCAATAGCTTACCCGGCAGAGGTGCTCTTGCGATTAGTTAAAAGTGGAGCAAAAGTGAAGAGCTTTGTGAATGCCAAAAGCATGATTATTCTCCCACCCACATGAGTGTTAATCTGAAGTCACTGGAGTCTCTGGTGTCAAACTGCTATAAGCAACAGAAGTATCAAACCGTAACAGTTGTTATTGCCTTTAGTATCTGGGAGGTTACAGACAGCTGCAGTGGAGGAGTTTGCTTACTGCAATTTTTTGCTTTACTCATTTGAATGTACTTTTTCAGTAGAGTGGTGTGCCAAATGCAACAGAGGCCTCCTACAGAGACCTGCAATCCTTAAATACTCTTTCAGTCCAATGCTGGTGCACTAAAAAAGGGGAAAGTTTCACCTCAGCAGCCTTGCTCCGTTTTGAGCATCACCTACATCTTTACCTGCCCGAGTCCTTCTTACTCTTAAGTCAGCCAGCATGCTATCAGGATTGCACTGTTTCTCATGTGGTCAGAGAAAGTTTGTGTATGCCCTAGAAGTGTCTCTGTGAGCACAGAGAGTAGAATAAAGCCCACCTAGTTAGGCAGATAATTTAGGCACTGCCAAAATTTTGGGCACCTTCTCCTGGGGAAAGACAGTGCCAGCAAGCCAGTGCAATCCAACATCACCACAAAAATGTTCCTGTACGAGGCACAGAAAGAAGACTCCTCCATGAGCAAGAAAAAGCATATTGGTGAGTTTTCCTTTCTTCATTAACCTATTGAGAATCTAGGGACCCACAACAGGGAAAACAGCCTATTTCATGTTTCTATCGGTTACCCATGCTCTTCCAAGTATGACAGAACAATGAGGCACTTCCATCTGCGTTGGATCTCTTGAGAAACAGGAGAGGCTGCCTCTCCCTTCCCCTGGCCCAGAACAATTACCAGGATAAGCAAGGAGGATTCATACAGCTGTTTCTAGGAAAACAATGAGATTCTGAGTTGCCTATTTCTTAAACTCTAGGTAAAAGTTTTATCTATGTTTGCACACCACTGGACAGGATTAAGTATTCTTTACAAAGCCATCACATTCATCAGTTGAATTTACTGCAGAATATGATGCTTTGTCAATGTTTAGGGATCACTTTTAACTAACAGACTCACTTTTCTCCTTTTATTAGGGCCTGCCTACCTTAGCTAGGTTGTTCATGCTGAAGAGGATATAAAACAGGTGAACAGGACAGAAACCTTGGTGTGATGGACATGCCCAGGGCCAGGGCCCTGAGGGCACCAATAGGCCTTACTGGCCCTGACCAGCCTCCCCTGGAACCCCCATCCATGCCCTGCCCGTAGGCCAAGGAGCTGCACGTCAGCTCGATCTGAAGCCATCAGTCCTGGCCTGGGCTGTCACAGGTGTGCCTGTCCTCAGCCTTGTCCCTGGTCTGGTTTCCTGGGTGAACTTCAGAGCTATGTTGTAGGTACCTTGTTTTTGACACCATCATCAGATGGACTTCAGACTACACTGTATTTTGCCACCAGCTTGTCCCTGGCCCCATCTCCTTTTGACCCCAGCTGGGCTCCTGGAGGGATGCAGGACCTGGTGCTGCCAGGGACTGTCAGTGAACCTTTTTACTAGTTCCTATTTCAGCCTCCCATGTACAGCTCCTGAAGGACTGTGGCTCATTGGTGAGGACTTAGACTATATGGGATCACCCTCAGCCCCTGGCTTGTCCCCCTCATGGTGCAGCCACCCCTTGCTGCACCATGACACTCAACATGGAATTAAACTCTTCTGTTCTAAATGTAATCCCAGATTCCAACTTTAATTTAAACAAATTTTAAAATAGCGTTAGGTAAAGAAGACTGGTTTATTTCCCTCAATTGTTAGTCTGTCATTGCATCTCATCTAGTTTATGTTTAGTCTTGGTTAATCAGATATTTCAGAGAAGACAAGTGGTTCTGCTGAGACAAAAATCTTGTTATCATAACAGTATAACCATGATGTTTTATATTGTGGTGTCTATTCTCCTTGCCTCTCAAAATATAAAAAAAGATGGTGAAGTCATCACTTTCAGTGTTTTGGTTCATCAGCATTGCATACATCACTGGCATCACTTAACTCTGATTTAGAGTCACGAGGATTCACTTTCCAGAAATGCCCTCAGCTTTGGTTCAACGTTACAGCCAGGCACATTTTCACTCATGCAATAGGAAGTATCTTCTACACTTTGTTAAATTAATGATATAAGATTCCCCTTTGTAATATATTAATGTAGATTATCCTGTATCAAAAGCCATCCATAGGAAAGCAAGCACTGAGCAATCATTTTCTCTATGAGTAGAGAAAGCATTAATAGTAATAAAATGTTGAGTTTGATATCACTAGTTCTACTATTGGTAAAAGCAAACTTTGCAAAACCATGTCATTACTTTCATTACCTGCTTATTCATTTTCAGATTTCATGTGCCAAAAGATATCTCCTATTTCACCAGCATTTCAACAATAAAATGGAAAAAAGTCCTAGGTAAGTCAGGGTTCTTTATATTTTTTTAATCTCAAATTTTACATACAGTGAAAATGTGGTTACTATCTCTATTTCCCCTCTTTAAGAAAACAAATAACTAAAGAGTGAAAAAAAATAGTTAATCTTTTGCATATATCTTGAAGATAAAACTTATTAAGTGTTAAGTTAAGTTTAGTCTGTTCAACTCTAATGCATTTATAAAAGCAGTGACCTATTAAGAAATAAAGGCTGGTAATGTTATGACTTACGGAAAAATCCTCTAAAATTTAGTTAACAAAATAGATATTGTCTTCAAATTTTAACCATTTAATGAATGAATACAATATTATTCCAATGGTCAAGGTCTGTAAGATACTTAAAAGGTTGAACTTCAGCTATAATTCTTTGTGAAATTCTGTGGCCTTTTAAAACACATTCAGAGATGCAGAATAGTTTTTCTGCTAACTTTAATGAAAGCAGTTCCTGACACTACATTAAAATTCCATATAACCTACTGCTGGCTTCATTCTATTAAATTTCATAGGACTTCTCCATAAAGGTTTTGTCATATCTTGTTAGGACCCACTATCTGATTAAGAAGAGTCTAGTGTTCCCGTTTGTTCATATGCACCTGCTGGAGACGAACTGATGGTGACAACTGGTACTATAATTGAGGGTAAATGTAAGATATTATTTGTTGGTTTTGCAGTGGAACTCCCTTGACTTTGAAATTCAATTATATCTGATATACAAATTCCATAGTCAATTTCAGCTTGGAATTTTTTTTTTTTTTTTCCCAGAATAGTTTTTTCAGTAATATTAATGAATGGGAGAGCTGGAAGAATTGTACATCTTGCATTCCAAAAAAAATTATTATGCATTACCTAAAGCACTCCTCTATAGACATGGTAATGTGGACTGTGTTGCATATGTGTTTCTCTTCACTCCCCCCAGTGGAGAGAATTAAACTTTGTGCTTATTGATGGAACTTTTAATGGGAAGATGTGTGTCAGTATTGACAAGCAACAAGCAGAATTTTTGGCAGGCTAAATACATAAGCTACTGTTCTTGTTGCTAAAAATATCAATTTTTAAAAAAAAATTCCTTCTGTTTTATACAGCATTAATTACTACATTTAGATCATTTTTGCATTAGTCAAACTGAACTAATCAGATCTAATGGCCCATCTGTTCGTAACTCAAAAATAGCACTTTCCACCAAAAATATGCACTAATACATGATGTAAAAATGTCTACATTTAATTTAACTTGTAGGTGAGAAAATATGTTTCAGCAGAAAGGCAGACGAGCCCCATCTTTTGATTTATGTCAATTTAACTTTTTTTGCATTAATAATGGGGGATTTTTTTGGTAATTTTATCTTTTCTTTAAGAATGATGATCCAAATGTGTTTTTTAGCCACTGAGTTAAGATTTCTTTCTTATTGATCTCTAGCGGCTATGCAGGGTAACATTCTGGATCTACTGACAACAGAGTTTTGCCAATAGCTACACCAGTTCCAGGATTTCACTCATAAGCTATAAGTAAACTACCTGTAATCTTCAAACAAGCAGATGATAATTCTACTTATGTGTCACCCATTTTCATATCTTCATTTAGCTTATTTTATTTAGTGGGTTCACAGAAAGGCAACCATTTGCTTTCTTGATGTGAAGTTTTCAAAGTGACTCTGTAAGAAATCTTTTGTTGTAACAGGATAACTTATAGTGCTCTACACTAAACGTTTCATATAATAACATAATTGTTGTAGTTACACAATTTTAATTCTTTAAGCCCCTGGCACTAGCTGAATTTGATTTCTAAATTCATAACAGTCCATTAAGAAATTCCAGTGATTTTTTTCTCTGCATCATGTCATAACTTTGTTTTCCTCTTACTGGAAGAGAAAAATAAAATTTCAAACCTATGTATAAAAAACCAGCAAAAAAGTGCAATTATATGGAATTGCTATGTCAGGGTTGCACATTATGAAATCAGAATTGGAAACTACTACTGAATATAAGAATAAGTTGGCTAGAACTGGTGCTAGTTTGCAGGGGAGGATGGTAGCCCTTTTCTTACAGTCATGCTGCATTTGTTGATGGTGAAGGAGGATTAAGTCTGCTTCCACTTCTCCCAGTAAATCTACAGCAAGTGAGAATAAGGTCCTAAGAATGTATCTTAGCTTGAGAAAAGCTACCCAGAAGCACATTGCCTATGTACTTCTTATCCATATTGTCCTGTGCCGCTTTGCTAGATACTGCAATACAAGTTTTCCCTCTCATTTTTTATCCTCTTGTGTTAGATAAACCTGACTTAGAGTTTATTGGTATTAGGAAACGCTAGTGATTTTATTCCATGGATGTTCATGAGGCATTGAAACAGAACTACACCATCCTGTTTTGACTCAGCTTTAAGAGATTATAGTCCTCAGTAGCTGTTCAGACCTGTAAGATTGTAACAGTTAGTCACTGGTGATTATGGCAATAGGAGAATGATGTACAAAAGGTATTTAATTGAAACAGCATTGGGGAATGTTTACAGCCATTGGAACCTGAAAATACAGACTGTTAAGTTGTTATAACAGTCCCTTCAACAGTTTTGAGCCAGGCCAAATGGTGCTCTCCAAAATAATTTCAAGGCACAGTGTTGGAGTGAACATAGGCCAAGGACCATTCTCACTCTGGATGCAGCTGTCCTGTTTTGCAGGGAAAAAGAGTTTAACAGTTTGTCCATGAGCTATTTAGTGCCAGCTGAGTTCAATGCCAAAGAGCAGTTCCAGGCACATTTATTAGCATAGCTATAGCCAAAATAATCCAAGTATTGTACATTTTGGCTACTTATCCCCATTCTCTTTTAGCCCACTGCTCACAGTTTTAGTGCCCTGGAAGCAAGAAAAGGAGGTAGTATAAACTAGTTTCAATCCAGAGAGCCATACATCAACTTAGACCTAAAATCAGCAAAAGATTCTCATTCTAAAGCAATTAATATGGTGGAGCGATAGACTCAAATTAATGCTCATCAAGCTTTCAATTGAAGTATTTCAGTGGAAGCATTTCTGGACTCTGGGGTCATCTAGATCCTCTAGGAGTCTTGAGATCATCAGGGTACTCCTGGGAATCCTTTGAGAAACATCAGGGTGCCTACTGCTGCCAGGAAAGGATAGCTACATGAACCCGTGACTTCCAGCAAGCTCTAGCAGCTTCTAACAAGCTCTGTCAGCTGTTCTTGATCAAAGAGTGCACTGAGCTTTTGTTCCAGCTGACTCCTGATTAGGGAGGATCAAGCACCCTGTCAGCAGGTAGTAGGGAGAGGTTTACAAAAGTGCTGGCTGAGGATATAGGAAGCAGCTAACAGAGGTGGCAGTTTTTGCAGAAGGGAGACAGGTGCTTTGTTGAGGACAACATACATGGGCTCAATGGTGGTGGTGACATGCCACAGTTGCAGTAGCTGCTGGAGCAGCTATCCCTGTAATATCAGGGTTGTGGCCCAGATGGAGGACACAAACCTACAGGCCTGGGGTTGCAGGGGTGCCTGGGGCTTCTCGCTGGGACTGGGTTTCAGGGGGCAAGGTTGACTCCTTGCCTGCAGGAGGTGTACACTGATGGATGGTCTGTGTGGCCAAGGAAAGGAGCTGCAGGAGGAGACAGGCAGGCTTCACAGCATCAGAGACAATGAGAAAGAAATTCACTGGATCTTCTTCAAAACTCTGCAGATACAAGAGTCTGAAAACGCAACTGGAAGAGGAAAAGGCAGAATCTGTGCATACCTGGATGAGAAATGAAGCTTGTGACTTCTGGCACCAGCAGGACAGCTTCTATTCCCCCTGCAAATCTGCAACTACAGAGTAGGTTGCACATGAGCAACCCCTTGTAGCACATGAGGGGCTGGGAACTCTGTCAAACAAAATACCCAAGCTGGCTGAGCGTGAGCAGCAGGAGGAAGTAGTAGTAGCTCCTATCTGATAAGCTCACCTCTCCCCTAGGTTGATTTGCTGCTTATTAGCAGTCAGATCCAGGACCTTGGGGAGAAGTTGCTGAGGCTGACTAGTCCTCCTACTACCACCCTCTGCTGCTCTTCCATCTGTGCATTGATACTTCCAGGGGGCACCTGAAGTATATCAAGTGTGACTACATGACTGGGAGCAAGAGCCAAGAGCATGGAAGCCCAGGGCTTTAGGAAGACTGGATGGATCCCGCAGTCAACACCTGGTTGCACACTGGATGTGGACAACAGAGACTTGGCATTTACAAATATGGAACCATTTTGGAGGATCGTAGTGGGAAGAGACAGGGTCCATCTGACAGAAGCACCTTTGCCAAGAGGCTGACCAGGTTGGTGAGAAATGCTTTGAGCTAGGGACAGTGGGGGAGGAAAATGACAGCCAACAGTAAACTGAGGAAGTGCTGGACCAGGCTGGCAAGAAAATTGTGCAGGGTAATTTCAAGGGGAGAGGCCTCACGATCAATATTGCTGCAGTGAAAACACAGCAGGGCACAAGCAAACCAGGGGGTTTATGAAGTACATAGGTGACAACTTTTTAACACAGGTGACTGATGAGAAAAATCTCTGCCAGAGCTAGGACTTACAAACAAGGAAGAACTAGTTGGGGATTGAAGGTGGGGTCAAGTCTGGCAGCAGTAACCACGAGAAGGATCACAAGAGGAAGGAGCAAGGCAAAAAGCAGGATCACAAGCCGGGACTTCAAAGGAGCATGTCATTGGCCTGTTCAGGCATCTGCTTAGAAGAACCCCACAGGGTATGGTCCTGGAGAGAAGGGAGGTCCAGCAGAGTTGGTTGATTTTTCAAGAATCAGCTCCTCCAAACTCAAGAACAGTCCAAGCCCATGTGCAGAAAAGCAAGCAAGAATGGCAGGAGGCTTGCATGGATAAACAAGAAGTTCCTGAAAAACATAAAAAGGAAGCATATAAGAGGTGGGAGCAGGGTCAGGTAACTCAGAAAGGATATAGGGGCATTGTCCAAGCATGTCAGGACAGGATTAGGAAAGTCAAAACCCATCTGGAGTTTTACCTGGTGAAGGATATGAGGGGCAATAAGAAGGGCTTCAACAGCTGCATTACCAACAAAAGAAAGCCTAGGAAAAATGTGAACCCACTGCTGAATGGGACACAGGACCAGATGAAAAAGGACGTGGAAAAGGCCAAAGTACTCTGTCTCTTCTTCTCAGTTTTTACTGGTAAGGCTAGCGGTTCCTGAAATCAGTAGAAAAGTGTGGAGCAAGGAATAATCCTTGGTGGATGACAGTCAGATTAGGGGACATTTGAAAAATTCTGGATGAGTACTGAGGAAGCTGGCCAATGTCATTATGAGGCCATAATTACCACTCTTGATGATCTTCCCATAGCATCCTCCTAGAAAAGTTGATGAAATATAAGCTATATAAGGAGATAGCAAGGTAGACTGAAAACTGCATGAAGAGTCAGACTCTTCTCAGTGGTGCCCAGTGACAGCACAAGAGGCAATGGACACAAACTGACATAGAGAAAACTAATTTTTCTGCCACTGTACGAAGTA
The DNA here is from genome assembly GCF_047370975.1 of Nipponia nippon. NCBI lineage: Eukaryota > Metazoa > Chordata > Aves > Pelecaniformes > Threskiornithidae > Nipponia > Nipponia nippon. The sequence continues at coordinate 16,768,804 of NW_028262290.1, read as the reverse complement.
ATATCCATGGAAGAGAAATTATTCCTTTATTCATCATACTTTCCTTATTCAAAGAGTGAATGCACATCAATGGCAAAAATATATTGGTGTCTGTTAATGTTAGCTCATTGACATATTCATTTTTCTGCTCCTGAAAAGGTTATTCTAGTGATGGGTGAACATCAAAAGAAGTTCAATATTGTAAGCAATATTGATAAATGTGTGGTAGCTTAGACAGTTTATTTAAAGTAGGTCAATTTTTTTTTACATCACACCATGCAACAAATAGCTGTCTGTTTCATTACTTTTCTATTTTTTTTTTTTTAATGCATGTGTTCACCATCTCAGAAGCCCAATATTGCTTTAAATATTTCCTGTCCGCTTATTTTTATTTACTTCTTTCTGGACCAGCCTGGGAATCATTGCTCTGTCCACCATGTTACGGTAAATGAAACAGAAGATCACAGTGGTTTTTCTTGCTCGGGAAGATGTCGTGGGAACTATATTATTCCAACATCATGAGTTGTTCAGTGTGGGTCAGTCATTGAGTCTGCTAGCTATTTTAGGTGCTCCTTTTTATGTAGAAATGCGATTTATGCCTCCATATAAAAAGAGTTACTTTCCCTTAGATTTCCTTTATTTGTGTTCATTATTACATTACTGATCACCAACAATTTCGTAAAGATCCATTGGTAGTAGTTAAACTGATTGTCTCACCAATGGTATTGGTTATTCATTTTCATTTTATGTTTGCAAATAAATAAATAAAAATGCAGTAATGAAACTTCACCAGATGTAAAATCATACACACCAAGGGAACAAAAAAGACTTGCTTCTTTCTGATATTGTAGAGAGGAACTGAAGACTAATCTTTAAGCACTGATGTCCCCATTAATAAATGATGAAACCCCTGTCTGTAGAGAAATACATTATTATTAAACATAATATTCAAACTTAAGATATTGGAAATTAGTTCCATTCATTAAATGCACAGAAGAAATAAAATTTTATGTATTCTTAGTATTATCCTAATCATAGGTTATTCTTTTTTCCCTTTTTATTTGATTACATCATTCTTGTTTTCTTTAATATTCAGTTTCTGTAATATTCATGGTAAATGCAGTATTTCCTTTCAATGTGCTTATTATTATATCTTTTATTACTTTGTACATGCACCTGTTTTAATAAGGAAGAATTAAGATTGTGTAACTGATACTCTTTACAATATTTTGATTGGCAACTTTAATACTTATGTTTGACAAATATGCTGACAGCAAAAAAGGATGAGAGTTTTAACCAAAACCATTATGCATAGGTCAGAGATCAGAAAACACATACAGGCAAACCAAGTCTTTATTATAATTAATAAATTCTTCCTCCTGTTGCACTTCTCTTCATTCCTAGCGACGTGTCAAATAACACAAAGGCAGCAAAATATGGTATTCTATCTCTGATTTATCTATTCAGTTCCTACTGGTGAGGGGAGAAAAAACCCACCTCTAAGTCCATACTGAGATACAACAGTTGTCACAATGTATTTATAATATAGTAAATGTGAAACCACACAAAAGAACTTATCTAGAGGATCAATAAATTCCCTGGATAGGAAATTCTCGTACATGTAAACTAAGGAACAAGTATTTAGAAATGGAAATTTTCTTTATTTCCTGGTCTACAAATAAATCACTGATAAAACTAAAGTCATTACTTTGTAATCTCTGTTTTAAAGGCTTGTATTTTTCATGAGTCTTCTTTGCAGTCCCACAATAGTAACATGTAAAACTCTCTTCCTTTTAAAGGGGAAAATAATAACCAAAATGCTAATGCCACTCTCCTGTTCAAACTGTCATATCCAGCCCACTCCTATTGTACAAATCTAACTTCTATGGGAATAGAGTTGTCACATGAGAAAGTTCGTACAGAATACTCACATACAGAAAACTTTGAAAAGAAACTTTCTATGCAAGCAATACAAATCATAAGTTATCTAACGTATAAATCGTTCTTCATCAGCTCTGATCAAGACTATTCATTCCTGATCTAAAAATAAAATTATAACTCTAGTGCTTTGATGAATGTGAATCTCTTGGTGTGTAAAGAAGTCAAGCTTCTCTGAGTTTCAGTTCTTAAGTGGCATTTCTAATGTTTGTTCATAAATCTAAAATTTTGCTTAAAGCATATTAGGCTGTTGAGCTTTTTATTCAGGGAGAAAAATGTTATCAAATTATGTCTATTTAGTGTGCCTCCAGTAAACTAGAGGATCTTGAAAGACAGCTACATACACAACCTAGTACAAAGAACCCTGGAGTGATTTATCAAAAAGTTTTTTCAAGAGATGAAAATGCTGAAAATAGTTGAACTGCACAGGTACAACACAAGCAGGAAGAAAACAGTGCATAGTCAGAACATCACACTACACAGAGAGAGAGGAGCAGGCTGAGTGAACCCCATACTGTCACACACATTTCTTATGATGAATGAGGTTCTTTTGGCATGGAAATCTTAGTGCAGAGTCATAGTGTAATTTAGAGTGGAAGGGGCCTCTGGAGATCATCTATTCCAACCTCCCACCTGCAGAGCCAACTTAGATCAGACTGCTCAGGGCTTGACCAGGAAAGTTTTTAATATTTCCAACAGTGGAGCCTCCACATCTCTGGGCCCCTGTTCCAGTGTCTGACCACACTCGTGGTGATTTTTTTTTTCCTAATATCTAATTTAAGTGTTCCTTGTTGCAAGATGTGTTTGTTAACTGTCATTCCATCCCTGCCCACCTCTAAGCAAAGTCTGGTGCTGTCTTCTGTATGCCTTCCCATTAGGTGGTTGTAGACAGCAGTGAAATCCTCCTGAGCTGCCTCTTCTCTAGGCTGATCAAACCTCATTCCCTGAGCCTCAACCTGTATGCCATGTGCTCCAGCCCCATGACTACCTTGGTGGTTCTCCACTTGACTCAAACCAGTGTGCCGGGGTATTTTTTTCGTACCAGGGAGCCCAAACCTGGACACAGTGCTCCAGATGTAATCTCACAAGTGCCATCAGATGACATTCCCTTGTGCTACACTTTTGCTTGTACAGACCAAGATGTCATTGGCCTGCTCTGCTGCAAGGACACACTGATGGCTCACATTCAACTTTTGTCCTCCAAGAATCCCTTGTCCTTTTCTGCAAAGCTGCTCTCTAATCAGCTGCCCCCCTGCCTGCACTGGTGAATGGGGTTGTTCCATTCAAGGTGCAGGACTTTGCATTTGGCTTTGTTGAACTTCATGAATTTTCCATCAACTTACTTCTCCAAACTTCTGATGAGGTCTTTCTAAACAGCAGCCCTGCCCTCCCATGTATGAACCACTCCCTCAGTTTGGTATCATCTGTGAACTTATTGAAGGTGCACTGTCTTATCATTCACATTGTTAATAAAAAAGTGTTAATAAAAGTGTTGGCCCTAGTATTTACCCCTTAGAACACAGTTGATGACCAGCTGCCAGTCAGACTTCATACTGCTGATGAGCCTGGTGGTCCATAAAATTTCCACCCCTATCTTGTTGTCCATTTATACACTCCATATTTCAACCATTTGGCTAACAGAAAACTATGGCAGACCATATCAAAGGCCTTGCTAAAGTTCAATGTATATAACATCTACTGCTCTCCCCGCCTTCACAAAACCAGACATCTAATCCTAGGAAGCTATCAAGTTGGTGAGGAATGATTTACCATTGTAAATCCATGTTGCCTGTCTCTCCTTGCCTTCAGGTGCTTGGGTATGGCATCCAGGAAGATTTGTTCCATAATCTTCCAAAGAACTGAGGTTAAGCTGTTGAGATACTTCTTGTTCTTCTTGAAGCTGGGCATGGTGTGTACCTTTTCCACCAGGATCATGGACCTGCAAGACCAGCAGCAGACCTTACCAGTAAAAGCAAAGGTCAGGAAAGACAGAGTGAGTACTTCAACCTTTTCCAAGTACTTCAGCTTTAGATTAGTCAGTCTGTTTTGAAAGAAGATGATACACACCATTCATTTACGTAGAGTAGAGTGGCTTGAGGAAGAACAAGTACTTATATTCAGAGTAAGCTACTGCTATTGGAAGTGCAACAGCAGCAATAGGTACTAACAAATAGAGAAGACTGGATTTCTTTGTATTTCAGTTAGGAATAAGTCAAACAATTTGTTTTTTTACTGGAAACCTAAAAAAGAAATTATCAAAATCGGTTTATTTAAAACAGAACCTCAGTGCAATGTAAACGTTCTCAGAAAAGTCTTTCTTTAAGCCTAAGAAATTCCCATTAAAAAAGAACAGATTCCAGCTACCCAAAATAACCAACCACACTGTGTCATCATTTTGAACAATTATTGAAACCTGAGTTTTTGTATTCAGTATGAATCTTTGCAGTTACTTATTGATTTTCAGTTGCCCTGATTTTATATTATTACTATAAAACACCAAACACCTTATTTTCTGAATACATTTCACAGGCTTTTTTTGTAGGAAATAGTTTGTTGTATGTGACTGTGTGGGAGATTCATACACAGAAAAAGGGAAATGTCCTTTCTTAGATGTTCAAAGGAAGCTAGAATATCTACATGGAGTACAACACAGAGTTTTGTTATGTATTCAAGCAGTGTAGCTCAAAATAAAGGGAGGTCTCTTTAATTACCTTAGGGTGTAGATCTCCAGATCTTTGGAAAGTAGATATTTACAATTGTTCTCTCTTTGTGGGGTTTGGGGTTTGGGTTAGGGTTTTTTTTGCTTGCTTGCTTTTCTTTTTTTTAAAAAAAAAAAAAAACTATCTGGAGAAAAAGGAGCCTCTGTGTATAATGATTTAGTGGTTAGAATACTCACTCATAGAGCTAAAGAATTGGATTTTAAGCCCTTCTCTGACTGATGAGGTTCAAATCCACAGACCATAGTCTGCTGAGACAGTGTCCCAACCATTTGATTATCATCCATTCTGGATGACAGAGTGAAGAGCACATTCCAGTTCTCTTCCTGAAGCTGTTTTCTTCCATTGTGAGGAAAAGAATATATTGGGTCAGAGAAAGAGCATGCGAGGAAGCCTGGCTCTGTAACACAATACTTAAGACTTTGCTCAGCAAAGGATTTGGATCCCAAAAGGGTTTCTGTGTCTTGCATTAAACAGATATTAAATAATATGAACTGAATATAATGCCTAGAGCTGAGACCAGAATACAGTACTCTTCCTCCTAGAATGAGCACTCTAACCACATCGGATACAACTTATATATTTCTATGCTACTTTGAAAACAGACCATTGTTTTCCATGCTGTTTCTGGAGACTATTCAAATAAACAATTTGAGAATTCTGGAGTTAACCATTCTGAACTATTAAATGTCCAAGCTGAGCTGGACAAACAGCTCAAAGTATGTAAGAGTCCACCTTCATGTCAAGAGACTTGTAAATAAACATTAATAAATTAATAATCATTATTAGCTATGTCTTCTCATGTGGACTTTGAAAGTAGGAGGGATAGGTGAGCTGTGAAACCAGTGCAAATCCCATGTATTGACCCATGAAATAAGCAAGCAAAAAACTGAGTCTAAGAAGCTGTCTCTAAGGAAAGCAAATACTCTGAAGGCCTGAATTCAGAAAGAATTTTACTGAAAATATTTACTATGGATTACAGCAAATGTTTTGTGAAGCAAACACTTCATAAATGACATAATGATATGTGAAATCCTTATAAATGAACCAATAAGGAAGGTACACTATTTGCTGAAATTTATAGATCCTGAGATATTAAAAAAGCTAACTAGTGGCCAGGCAGTTAGGGATAAACCTTATTCAAACATCAGATGTGAAGCTGTGAATCAGGATGATACTCATTGTGCTTGCATCTGGAAATCTCATCATAAGAAAGAACTGAACATCCAAGGAATACTGAAAAAAGAACCGTTTTTTATCACTCAGTCTCCAACATGAATTTGCATTCACACAAATGTAGCAAACGGATGTTCTTAATTGGTTGCAGAGTTTCTGTGCAGATTAGATCCAATTTGCACCTAATTTTCTTCCCCCACTGTTAGGTGGACCACCCCATTTTCTACCTGGTAGTTAAACTGATTCTGTGCGAATAAGGTAGAAAATTCATTCACTTGAAATCTTTTTATCACTGCCTTTGATTCTTCTTCCCTTAATCTCTTCATCTAACTTAGACTAAATGCCTTAATTCTAAAAGCATAATTTATAAAGCAAAAAGCTTATACTGCTTTAAATCATTCAGAGATCTTCAGAAGTTCCTAAACATTACCACATCCCCTGTAGCTTGCTTTTGATATACTTCCTACTTGTTCTGTGTGGTAAGAACAGTCTTTCTGTTCTGTATTTGTACAGCACTGGTGAAAACAAGGATTTGGACCACCACAGGGCCATCTAAATACTGGTAAAAAGATCTAAAACACATCAAAGGTTTAAATTCCTAAAATAAGCACACAATGTGTCTCCAAAGACCATCCTCCAAAGACATTCAGCTTAGAGATTTTTTTGGAGTATGACAAACATCAAAAAAGTCATAAACCCATCTTTTATGGTATTTCTAGCATCTCCCATTCTGTGACAGCACAGAAATCAAAAGGGGAAAAGAACAAGAAAGTTAATATATTCAGATGTATATATTTAATAATATTTACCTTTTTGCTATTCTGAGCCAAGTTCCTCACCCCAGTTGGTTTCTGCTCAGTTGCAGCTATAGTGGCCAAAAAAATCAGAGCTTTGTGCCTCAGTCTTTCCTTGTCTTGTGGAGTGAGTACTCCAAGACTGGAGAACAGGCTGAGATAGACCACAGACTTAGTTTCTTCTTTCAGCACCATGCAATAAGAAGAACAAACATCGTTGACTGCAATTAATTGTGAGTAGAATTGCTCCCTCAGAAGACATTACTTCTAATGACATCATGGACTGAACAAGAGGCTAGAGTGGGATTTAGGAATCTTGAGTTATACTTCCCTCTCTATCAGAAATTCATAATGTGTACTCAGACAAATAATGTCACCTCTGTTGGTTGTCTATGACCACTCCTACCTTTAGCTTTCCCTTTCTTTTAGTTAGCAAATTTTACGTCCTGTTCCATGCCTGACACAATGGGATAATGCTCTCAGCTGAAGCCTGCCAGTGCTACTGTAATACATAAAGATAAGCATAGTTTTGTACAATGAATTTATCTTCAACTGAGTTAACGTACTGATAAAATATACCAACCTACCAGTTCAGGTAGGTCTACTTTAAGTACCCTGCAATTTAACTGATCAACTTCCATGAAGTCTTTAATTTAGAAGTTTTGACCAATGACAATTATTTAGCATACCATCATCATTGTCTATGCTATCACTACTTCTTTAACATAATAATTATCTAATAAATATTGTCTGTTGACATCCTGTATAAAATTAGTTACCGTAACAACGCAATTAGTGGCAATGGCAGAAGAGAGGATGTTGGCAGACGGAAAGAGCTAATAATGATGAAACTGCTTGTGGCAATGTTGCCTTCCTGCAGTATATATACTTTATATAAAAGTACACTTTTTATTCATTTCAAGGATTTTGCTGGAGGAAGCCCGTAGGTTAAGACATACATAGGTTGACAGTGGACAAGTGTCTTACAGTCGACAAGTGTCTCCACTTAAAGACAGTGGAGAAGCTTCCACTTCTAAAGTTTCCCAGAGCAGAGTTTCTAAAAGCACATGCTCATCCTTTAGTACAGTTCCTAGTACTGAATGTCTTCTGGGCATTTTACTACCTTCTTTTCCACTCCATTCATTTTAACAAAAGGGATGAAATCTTACTTAACTTCTTGAAGTTTTTTGTTGGTCTTGCTTTTTACATTCAAATGTTGCCATTCACTTCAGTGAGGAATGCATTTTGCCTGAAATGAACAATAAATCCTTATTTCAAAAATCCATTCAGCCTGAACTGTTGCAAGTTTACTTGGAGTTACTAAATTTGGAGATGTTTCATTTTCCCTTTTCACTACTTGATGTCCACAGCAAAAACCTAACAATGGTTTAAGAACTTGGTAAGGTCGAGAGTGACAAAGACTGTTCCTTACAGTTGGCTTAGACTGCTGGTGGCAAAGCCTGCCAGAGAAGGGGAAAGATCATTGCAATCTAACTGCTTTCTGGTTTAGTTACTTTGTTACTTCCATTGTCGTACTAGATTTTAACAGAATTATCTTCTGAAACACTTAGAAGGAAGGAAATTACTATTACTCCTACTTTACAGATAGGAACTGGCAAACAATACTGATAAACAATAAAAAGTTCAACCTAGATATAATTGTATCCTAGATACAGCTTTCAAATCCAGATCATTTTTCCAAATATCTGTTATGATAGACGGGTATAGTTTGATCATGTCTTTGATCAGCAGAATGGATATTGTAGCATATCTTATGAACCTGTAGCTCTTTTTCTTATCCATTCTTCTTGCTTAATGTAGAGCACTGGTATTTTTATATCATCTGTTGGTTCATTTCATTCATTACTGTAATATGTTATAAATGTACACTGATTTTTCACCCTAAATTAGGCCTGATGATTTTGTGTAGGCTTCCAATTGTCACTCATGACAAATTTCCATGTTCTAAGAAACTCACTCTAGTATAAACAGCTCCACCTAAAACTTATGCCAAAGTCTATACATATTCCATCCACTCTAAGTCCCCTGTTACAGGTGGGAAGGCTTTGGCCAAGTCTCTTTTTTTCCCTCTTTTTTCTTTTCCCATTATGCTATATTTCTCAACCTCAACATGCTCAGAAATGGTTGTCTATTATGTCCCAATTGGAGAAGGTTTAAAATAGAAAGGTGTATTGCATCAGTTTAATGTGTCATACTACAAACTCTCACACCATTTTAACACAAATGTAGAGAGCTATAGGGTTTCAGAACACGTCCATGACATCTGATCAAATCGCAACTACTCTAGAGTGCCATCTTGTGGCACAGAGAGCTGGACACTGAGAACCACACACACAAATTTATTCCCCCCTGCAGCACTGGGTACTGGTGGTTCTCTCATATTTGTTCCTGTGTCTTGCAAATATACCGTGAATTCAGTCTTAAGTTCAGAAACTTCAGAAACAGGTGGTATGGAAAGCAGTATCACAGAATCACAGAAACAGTGAGGTGGGAAGGCAGCTCTGGGGATTGGCTGGTCCAACACTACCTTCTCAAAGCAGAGTCACCTAGACTAGGTTGTTCTGGGCCATGTCTAGTCAGGTTTTGAGTATCTTCATGGAATGAGCCTCCACAACCTCTCTGGGCAACCTGTTCTAGTGTTTGATTATTGTTAGAATAAAAAAAGTTTTCTTATGTTTAAGTGGAATTCCCTGGATTTCAATTACTACTCATTGCCTATTGTCTTCATCTTGAACTCCACCATCTCATGGTTACTGTGGCCAAGGCTGCCCCAAACTTTCAAATCCCCAGCTAGTTCTTCCTTATTTGTAAGTCCCAGTGCCAGCAGAGCTTTTTCTCTCATCAGCTCCTCAATCACCTGTGTTAAGAGGTTGTGACTAATGCCTTACAGAAATCTCCTGGGCTGCTTGTGTCCTGCTGTGTTGTTGCTCTTGCAGATCTCAGGCAGGCTCAAACCCCTCCATGAGAACCAGGGCCTGTGAATGTGAGGCTTCTCCCAGTAGTCTGCAGAAGGCCTCATCTGCTTCTTCCTGATCAGGCAGTCTGTAGCAGATACTCACCACAGTGCCACCCCAATTAGTACCCCTCCTGCCCCCATCCTGAACCATATGGTCTCATTTGGTTCATCATCCTTCCCCAGGCAGAGGTCCATGCATTCCCGCTGTTCCCTCATATCAAGGGCAATTTTCCCCTCCTCACTGTCCCAACCTGTCCTTCCTAAAGAGCCGTTATCTATCCATAGAAGTACTCCGGTCATGTAAGCTATCCACCACATCTCTGTGCTCCCAATGAGACCACAGCTCTGCAACTGTACACCAGTCTCTGTTTTTGCCTGTTTGTTCCCCATGAGGCAGGAATCAGTGTACAGGCACTTCACAGAGGCGTACAGGCACTTCACAGATGCATACAGTCATGATGATTTTGCAGAAACTGAAGATGTTGAACAGGATCAGACCCAGCGTTGACTCCTGGGGGTACACTGGTTGTAACTGGACTCCAATTAGACTTCATGCCACTGATCACCACCCTCTGGGCCCAACCATTCAGCCAGTTTTCAATCCACCTCACTGTCTGCCCATCCAGCCCATACTTCATCTTCTTGTCTATGATGATCTTATGGAAGACAATGTCAAAAGCCTTACTGAAATCAAAGCAGACAATAGCCACTGGTCTCTCCTCATCCACCAAGCCAGTCATTTCATTGTAGAAGGTTATCAGGCTGGTCAAGCATGACTTCCCCTTTGTGAACCCATGCTGACTACTCCCAATTGCCTTCTTGTCCTTCATGTGCCTGGAAAACATCTGCAGGATTAGCTCAGAAGTCTGGAAGAAAGGTTATGAACATATACTTAGAAATTGCTTTTAATGGATCTGGGGCCTATTCTGTTTCCAACCAGATTTGAGAAGAATAAAACCTAGAAAGCAAAAGGACAGAGTAATCTAAAGCTCCATCTCATTGTGTATTGTGTGACTTTAGCAGTTCATTTAGCTTCCTCAGGACAGACTAAGAACAGTTACACAGCTGAGTCCAGCATGTCAGTCCCTGACTGCCAAAAATACAAATTAAAACATGCAAACCTAATCCAAAGTAAACCATAGAGATGTATTTCCAGCATGAAATGTGCACATATACAGACGCAAGACTGTTTGAGGCCTCCACACTCCCACCATCTGACCATTGCCAGTGGAATGGTTTTCTGAGAGTACAAAAGAAGGATTAAGGGACCTGTGCTGGGTGTGGTTGACAATTAGGTTGCAGTCCTTGGTTGTCTGTTGTAGAGTGGTATTTAACATATGCCCCCAACACAGGTACATCACTAATACCTGACCTGCCTTGGGATGCTTTTTGTTTGTTTTGGCTGAGGTCACAATCTCAGATACCCACCCCATTTTAAACTTGGAAGTGTTTAGATCATTTTTTAAGATAAAAGTTTCCATTGTCAAGCCTTCTGTGCTGTCAGTGAGATGTGTAGATTGCTACAATATAGGCATTCATGGGTCGTGCCTGAGCTTTACAGATTGGGAAAAGACGACTATCCACTCAAATTACAGTCAATTCTGTATTGAGTCTGAACACTGAAACAGCAACTGTACCAAAAATGCAACTTTTCAGGTGCTGACCAACCTGATATGGACAGTAGGAGCAAGTACACAGCTGGGGACAAGAACCTTTTCGGCTACCCCTACCTAAAGCAATTTTTACTAGACAGACTCCTAAGTCTCTGACAATATTTAGCCTCACAGAAGTTCCTACAAAGTAAGGGAACTATTTCTAGAGGGGAACTGAGGAACAGAGGGGTTAAACAATTTGTTCCAAGACACACAGGAAATTTGTGTACAGAACAGGAAATTAAATGCAGGGATCTGAAGTCCCAGCCCATTATTTTACTCACTTCCTTGTAAAAATGATCTCTCACCATTTTCACCAAAGTAGGTATAAATTAGAATTCCCTCCTTTCTTCTAATCTGGGAAATTCTTATACAGCTGCAGTGCACACATGCTCCTAGCTTAATGAAGATGATGGAAAGTTCTGGGACACTAAATCCTTCCTTGCCTTCCTTGATCATGTCCATTATCCTAATTATTGAATTTGTCTTGCAAAATGCTGAAAAGCTGAATTTAGTTTTCAGTTTCGTTTACCTCCCCTTATGCTTTTCTTTGCTTTACCTTAACTTTGAAACATTGCATTATTGTTCACAGATTTGCTCATGAAAGTGAAAAGTAAACAGACATTACGCCAAAAGGCAATATTTCAAAATTCCCTCATTAACACGCTATTTGAAAGAAAATTAATTTCATACTTTAAATACTCACAGACCGTGAGTGAAGTTATTTTAATTCTGTTATTCTTTGCTTTTAATTTTTCTTTCAATTTTTCTTTCCAAACTTAGTTGTTTAATATAGTGGGGGTTAAATATTTTTTAGAATATTTGCCATCCAACTCTTCAGTCTTTGGGTTTTTTTTCAGGTTCTAGTACCTCCTTTCTATTTATGTGTTTTCTACCAAAGTCTAACATTTCATTCCAGACTTTTGTTGTGTGGGTATCCAGTGCAGTCAGTGGACCTCTGGTTTTGATTCCTCAAAGCATTTAATCATCTACCCAACCAATTTAAAGTGTTTAAGTCCCTTTAGGATTAAGTTAAACTGAAGCACACAGAAATGTTTTTGCCAGACCGTGCTATCCCTTCATCTTTGTAGTCAACCGTGTACATTGATTTATGTCAAAGACTTCAAACTTGGCCTGATTTGTATGTTCACTAGAGATCCATTGAACAAATAACATTTTACAAGAAAATGAGATGGGATTTCAAAGCTTTGAATGTTTCAGTAAGACTAATACTGATGTTGAAATAACTAGATCAATTTATTTATGTATTTATCAGTCTAAAGAACAGGTCAGACCATTGGCTTGGTATTAAACCAAAAGTACAAATTTCTGACCAAAACAAATACATTTTTGTACAAGCAGCTGTCAAGGTAGATTACAAAGAAAACAGAATTTCAGGTCTAACTACTCTGATCAATATATTGGTTCCATGAATTCTTTGTCATGAGATTGTTGAGATTTTAAATTTACATCTCAGATGTTGGGTATTTCCACTAGTATCCTAATTTGGAAACTGAGGCTGGAATTCTCAGAGAGCTTTTTGTGAAAATTGCAATGCTTGCTATTCTTATTCTTGTTGGAAATACTAGAGAAAGAACTTGTTGCATAGTGTTTGTGACTATTTTAATTATTTGCTTACAGCAACATATAGAAGCCTAGCTGCAAAGTGGGCCCCATGACACTGGGAGATGCATAATAACAGACAACTTTTTTTTTTTTTCTCTTATTGTAGAGGAATGAGAGACTCACAGAGTTAGGGGAAAAAAAAAAAAAACAAACCACAAATAAAAAAACAAACAAAAAAACCCAAAAGAAAACCAACAATTAAAAAAAAAAAACAACAAAACACTCCAAGAGAGAGAATGATGTCATGCACTCATCTACAAGAAGGTAATATTTGTTTCCAGCCCCTCCTTTCAAGACTGTGAATTTTACTTTTACTGGTCATGGGATAGCACTAACTACGGTACAACAAATCACATATGTTGGGTAACTGTCTAAGAGACAGACTATGGATTCTTCACAAGAAAAGTTTTAACCTCGCTAAGCTGAAGAGAAAATCCAAATTCCTACTTCTCAGATGAATGCACTAACCTATTGTTACATAAAGACAAGCATCAGTGGCATCGATGCCTTTAAAACAAGATCCTATTCTTTCGAAGAGTAATTGTAGGTATCTACATTTATAAGACAGTTCTGCACTCAAAACCTGCCAGAAGCAATGAAAAAGACTGAAATTTCATATGCCGTCTTATGCTCAGCATTAACAAGTGCCTACCTCTAGGGATATTCTCCTGTCCACTTCAACTTGATCCCTCACCTTTTTACTGTCAAGATTTCTTTAATATTTTTACTCACGCATCTAATTTTCTTGGTGTACTGTGTAGTTATATTTCCAGCTCCAGGTTTTAAAGCTTAATCTGAGGGCCAGGAGCCTAAAATTTAGGCATTGCAGCACTGGATTTAAAAGCTCCACATCCCTTTATTTGGTTGAGTCCTAAGTGAATTCCCTAGGATCAGCCAGGAAATCTATGGCAAAGCCAAAAACTACATATCAGTCCCTAGGAACTTATTTCAGAGCCTTAGGCAAAAGGCCATTGTTTCTATCACTGTAGGTTAAAGATTCTAGTCCAAGCTGGAAAAAGGAAGTGGGGAAAAAAATATCTCTCTAAGCACTTTCAAAGGGTAGTCAAAGGGATCCTAAAAGCAAGCAAAGCTGCATGGTAATCTTTAGTTTTTCACCCATCCTTGATTTTTCAGTATATATGAGAGCTTCACAAGTGGGAGCAATTATGGACAAAAATTATTGCATGATGTATGACTCAACATACAAATGATCTTTGGGAAAGGAGGTTCCTGAAAAGGAGGTTTTACGTATGGAACAGTATCAAAAACGCTGCATGGTTTGATTGTTGGGGGAATTATATACTGGTATGTGACACCTTTGGGAAAAGTTCTGAAAAGTAGGTCAGGTACCATGAGTCTTAGCAGACTGGTTACTTATTCATTGGGATCAGCTGTTCTGAGCTTCAGGAAGTTCAGGTCTCAGCAGCTGCTGTGTAATCAGGGCGCAAAATGCTTTACAATGGCTGACTATAAAAAATTGGAATTGATTGAGAGGGCCTGAGTTATTGTCCTCCTGTGATTGCAATATGCAGCATGTAGAAAATTCTCTCATGCTTAAACCTTTCCTTTATATTTCTAGTGTTCATGAAATTAGTTTTAAACCACCAAGGGTTTCTCCCCTCCTCCCCATCTCCCCACAATAATTTCTGGTTCTAATTTGAAGGGTTTTTTTAATAAATATGTTTTAGATTAATTTAGTGCTTGTGAAAGTTGCCAGCCTATTTGATCCTGGACTGGGGGGAGGGCAGACCTTAAGCATTGGAAAGAACTAAGACCTCACATGAGGAAGAGGCCTAGAAAGCAAGTGATAACTTGGGAAAAACAATAGCAGTGCAGGATAAGGTGGCAGATTAGCTGATCAAAACAAAGCTGAAAATCCTGTCTACCTCAAGAAGGTATCCTAAGGAGTCAATGGATGTCCAATATAAGAACCCACATCAGATCACCACTCTGAAAGACCACTTGAACTGAAAATGGAGCTGAAACACTATGGCTGCCAAAGACTGCTTCTCTGGTGAAGGGCGAGATGTGGAACCTGAAGGAGGGTGGGTAAGAATCTGCTCCTACTTTTGGATTTGTCAGTCATCAGTGTTCCTTAAATCCCAGTGAGGACTCACCCCCCACATGCCTCTTCTCATCCCTACAGCTTGTCCGAAGTCCAACTTACAAAGTCAGCTTAAATATTGTGAGAAATCTCACCAAAAGCCTCTCTCTGCTGAGGAAAGCTGTTGATTCATAATAAGGATGTGAACAATGGACATTTTGGTTGTTCACATTTATGTCATAAAGACATCAAACTGGCAAAGTCAAATGGAAACAAAAAAAGATATTTAGCACTAGCCAGCTATAGAGCCATCGTGGAAACCATCACATGGGCATACATAACACCTTTTGTGCAAGGATCTCCATTATCTTAGCACAAACAGGAAAAGAAAAGTACCGTTTCCCATTTTAATGATTATAGAAGAGACCCGTATAGGCCATTACATTTGGCCCAGGTTATATATCCAGTTATTAGCAGCACAAGAATAGGAAGCTGGGGTGAAATCCTAACACTACTGAAATAATTGGGAGACTTGCCATTTTCTTCAAGAGGGCCAAAATTTTATATTCATATTGTTCTTTCCATGATTTAACCACAAAACAATTCTTTTTATTCAATTCCCTCTCTAAGCACAATAGCAGACAACCTCCTAAGAATCTTAAAATTGCTTCTTTCCTACATTAATCATAATTTACATTGACATCCTGACTTGCTTGTGCTTCCACATCTAACTACTTATGGAGCACCCATTATCACTCTGTCTGATCACACTTTATGTTAAAAACGTGACAGAAATTAGAAAGGTCTACTCATCACCAGCAGCTATACATATACAATCCTAGAAGTCTTTTCCATGTCATTCCCATACTTGTTTTCCTTCCCTGTGAATAAGAGAAGCTAGGCTGGGTAAGAAAAAGGGTAAATGCAAACCAGTTCTTTCTTTGGTTCTTATACTTGTCACATACTTGTTGCCTTACCCGTGGAAAGGGAGGAAAAAGAGAGTAGCAAGAGATACAAAGAAGATGTGCAAAGGAAGTGCTTATCAACCTAGTCCTGATTTCTCCTGGTGTTACAAAGTGGAATATGGTGGCCCTAGGCCAGTAGTTCAGTTAATGCATCTTAATAGAGCCCTTTATTTCCTTTGCTGCTTGAAACTAAGACATCAGTTCTAACATCAGAATGACATTCCCACAGAATCAGGCAAACCTTGCAGGTTTTTATTCTCGTGACTTTTTTTTTTTTTAATTTGATCCTATATCCTCTATAAGTGTGTTTGCCTTTCCTGTTTCAAACATACGTTAGTAGTTTTATACAAAACAGTACTCTTTACCCTTTTAATAAGCTTAGCGTTCCTTTTGAGTAGAAATTCCAAGATTGGCAAATAACTAAAATTGTGCACATATCTGGCTTCCAAAGCTTTGATATATCTTATTTCTATGAGATTTCCTACTTCCTTCACATTAAATTTTGTGAGAGGAAAGCACTCTTTAAAATATTTATTACATTTTCAGCATTCCCCTCTTATATTCTTCTGCTTTCTCGGTTTGTAAGGTGAGAAAATGATCAACAAACCTGGAAGTTAATCACCTAGTAATTGTCACATGGAGTTTGCTTCTAGGGGCAGAGATTCAAAAGCGGGAGCTGAACAAGAAGAGATATAAGTAACAAGTTGAGGCGATTCGTCTCCTGTTATGCCAGGATTTATTTGTTTGTTTGTTTATTTAATCACCAGACACATTTAATATCATACCTCACTAAGTGCTGCTGACTGTGGTGCTTGAATCCGGTTGGTAGGATTTAATTCTTAAATAGGCATTGTAAAAAGTGTGTGAAAGTTGGCTGAAGACAATCACATGTCTTTGGACATTAGAAATATTGTGTGAAGTGCAGAGAACCGGGAAACAAAATAACATTGGAGATTAAAAGGCAATTCATGATGTAGGAGAACCCTAAAGTTATTCTTGGCATTTCTAGAGTTACAAAAAACAAAGTCAACCTCAGGATGAAGTGAGAAATTGATTGAATAGTCTATTGCCTACTCCAGATACGTGGGGGGGAAAAGAAATTTAGGCACATTCAGTGGGAAGATATTTTGCTACTTCCAGCTCCCAGTATTTGAGTATTTGCCAACTATTAAGTGAAGGAAAAAAAACAAAAAAACAAAAAAACAAACAACTAAAAAAAACCAGCACATAAAAACAACAGAAATTTTGAAGATGCTGAGCACAAGGATTCCTATAAAGGTGGAAGTTGTTGTGACATATAAATGTCAGCACAATGGCTATAAAGTTTTGTGTAAACCAGAAATTTTTTTTGCCACCTAGACAGGTATATTTTGAATATATTGATCAATGTACATTCTTAAGATTTGAGCTGATAAGTATGCAGAAATACAGCCAGAATTATCTTGAGTGTCAACTATGACATTGATTTTCATATCCTCGAGGCCATTCCTAGAACACTCTGCCCACAAATGGGCTATCCTTTCACTAATCCTTTTTGGAAATTGAGTGATGGAACTGATAACCAGAAGAGACCAGTTGTGGTTCTGCCATCTTTCCCCTAAGCCACAGAATTTCAATGGATTATCTTGGCATGAAGCCCAATAATTTACGCTTAGCTGATTTTATATTCCAGATTGAATTTTAGGATGAGGATAAAGAAATTGAGCAACTACCACTTTTTCCTCAGATTTCTTTACATCTTAGAGCAGAGCAGTTTTTTTCTATTGAGTTAACTGAACTCTGTGAACAAGTGTGCAAGCAGGGAACAGATTCTAGCCCAGTGTGATTCCATATGAGTATGTTCAATAATATTTATAAATTCAAATATGAAAATAAAAGGCACCAAGAAAGCAAAAGCAAAAAATCTCACCCACCCTATCTATTTCAATCCTTTCATATCTGGTAGAACAAACAGGGCTACAAAGTAAGAACATCTGTAGATAAAGCTTAAGAGGTACATATGTGTTCCACACCTAATCACAGCAGGGTGTCACTATAACAGCTTGCTTACTACTTATCACATCCAAGTCCATATGGTGCATTTCTGCCTTAATTGGGCATTTCCATGCTTTTGTAGACTTCTATCAAAACCTTAATGATATTTAAGTATTCTTTTGCCGATAAAACTTTTTTATTTTAATTATTTTGAAACAAAAATTAAATCCTGGAGTGGGTGTCCACAATATTTTTTAGTGACCTGAGAGATTCTCTAACAACAGACAAAAATGCAGTGTTATTTTACCTACATTCATATTTTAATTTCTTGCCAGCATTCAACCTAGACTGCTCCAAATCAAATAAACCGCGGAGGCCCACACAGTGAGAGAGGGTTCAGTATGGATCATGAACAGCTCAGGGTGGAGGTGCCAAAGTAAAAGAACAGATAGCATTGAAAGAGGACAAATAATATGTTTGCCCCATACCCTCCACGTGTTTAGTGAACTTTCTCGAAGAGGCTGTTTTATTTGGGCAGTCTGAGGAGTAAGAAAATGAAAAATAAGTGGATTTACTTGCTTGTCTGAATGTAGAGAGCTATTTTAAGAGAAAGGTAGGCAAAAGGAAGTGTGAAGGGGTCGGGCATTTGCCAGAGCCTTGTGCACAGCTTCAGTAAGCCTAGCCATAAAAAGGTGAATAGCAAAATAGTACACTATGTGCAGACCTAGCAAAGAGATAGCATTGATCCCTATTGAGTCAGAGCCAAGGATAAAAGGTAGAAGTGGTGACTGTTGACTGGAACTACTTCTATTGCTGCAAAAACATAAGTGTTCTGGAGGAGCAGTCTTGAATAAAATACAGTTTTCCAGTTTTCCTAGTTTTGCAGCTAGCTTATTTTCATTTGCTTATTTCCTTTTCTACTGGCCTGAGAAACAGGAAGGTGGATTTTTTTCTGCTTTGTTATCAGTGGGGGAAATGTTCAGAGTTTTTGGAGCCTAACAATCCCAGTATCTTTGACTGAATAAAAGCAGGAGTCCTTGTTAAGATATAGATCTTACTAGGAGCTTGTGAGGAAACACGTAACACAGATACATGATTACAAAACAGTACACAGACTCTCCCTTTAAACTGAGAATAATATTAATACAGACTTAAGTGGTCTTTCCTAAAAGAAGCTGGTCTTCAGTACACCCAACAGCATGCTTACTTCCATTTAGCTCCAGGTTCCTTCCAGCAACCATTCCTGGATGAACAGGGATGCTGAATAAGTTGTTTAACAAACAAAGAGAAAAAATGGCGGGAAGTTAAAGCCGGGTGAGTAAGAAAAGCAATGTATGCACTGCAGTGTGCAGTATGTCAACGACACTGAGAGATGCAGTGTGACGCTGGCTTTTTTTTCAGACCACAGTAACTAGCAGCAGGCACCTCTCTCCCACACAGACCCAGCTTAGGATACAAAGAATGATCTCTGCAGGGAATGTTTCATGAAAGCAGAACTCAGCCGCAATCACGTCTTTCACAGGCCAATTTCAAGCAGTTTTCCCCCTCCTCACAGTCTGGATATAAGCTGATTTTAAAATGCAAACATCCTATGCATAATTTCTTTGTAAAAACACAAGAACTGATTGCAGAGTTGATTTTAAAGGATCAGGCATATAACATAGCTCATGCTACAGAGCCCAAATGTGGCCAAGGAAAAACACTTATTTTTCTTTCTGTGTACAAGTTTCATAGCAAACACTAGTAAGCTTCACACTTGGCTGTTTATTCTAACCTCTGTGTTCAAAAGACTAGGGAACTCTCAGAGCTTATCAGGGTTCAAAGATGAAGTTAGAACATAATTAATCCTGATAAAATCTCATAGATTATCCTTGGGGAAAAGCATCAATTAATTCAAAGTTTTAATTCTTTTTATAAAAATAAGGGGTTTTTTTTAAGGTGTTTGAAGTCCTTGATTCTACCCCTTGGCTTCTTTTGATTCCACCTTCTGAACTTCTTAATCAAGATTTCAGTAGCTTAAATTACAGCTATTAAACAAATTGGGAAAAGGGGGAAGTATATTATTCTTTCTCCTTGTTATGTGTAAAATAAAAAGGACCCTGAGGAAATTGTGGTGGTCTCACTGAATAAGCTGCAGAGTTACTCAGAACCCAGGAATTGTACCATATATCAAATCCCTCTCTAATAATTTCCTAACCTCATACAAGCTCTTTTTAATAAAAAAAAGAGAGCTCAAAAGACTTCAGATTCCTAAAGTACTACTTAGTTGAAATTTACTTGCCTTTGTTCACAACAGCAAGCCACAAACTATCAGAACTCTCTTTCAAGTTATCAGACATCTGAGAGGCTATAAAGAAATACATCTTGCAAGAGAACTTTTACTTCAATAACTTAAATTCTGCTCTGGCATGAAAACAGTATTGTATGCATCATAGCTGAGTTGAGCAGTTTGACACCTACCTCCTCTGTGAATCATCTGGGATACCCAAACAAGGCACCTGGTATTAATGCCCATGAGGATAGGAGCCAGTAAGCAATTTCTGAACCTGTTTAATTTGTGCAGAACACTCTGAATGCAGCACAGCATGGCATTCAAATCCATCCAAACACTTGCCAGACAGGGTACTGCCACATCCTGCTGAAATCATAGTACTCTGCTTACAGGACTTGCCCTGGAAATTGAAAAACTACACCACCATCAGCCTAAGTGGATACAAATCCACAGCTCCCATCTCTTCGGAGAGTGCCCTAGCCACATGGCTTTTGTTGCAGCCAGGAATGTGGAATTTGTTTGGCCTGCAAAGAAAATTGCAAAGGGGAGTCTATTTCTGTAATCTAACGGGCAAAACACTCTGCTGGAGAGGAGGGGAAGCTAAAATAGTTCTTTCCCGAGGGCCTGCTTAGAATATGTATTTTCCATGTAGCAGTCTTAGGATAAAATGCATTAGCAATATTGGAAGAAAAACTGAAACACAGGAACTTTCCTGTTTCCACAATGGACACATCTCATTGTCTCACAGTTGACCTCTTTTACTTACTTTTTCTTTCTGGCCCCAGTTCTTGCACCATTTCTTGCACGAGGGCTTTGTTCTAATGAATAGGTGAATGGCTGGCATGGCATAAAACTAGCCAATAGATGGTGAATGAGACATTCTTATGATAAGAAAACATCAACCTATGTTCAATATTCAGAACAACATCTTGAATCCTCAACTCAGCTAGTGGGTACACAAAGGTACCTCATTCACAGCTGTAGGGAAGTATCAAAGCCTAGGGAAACACAGGGTTTCAAACATGTTCAGCATTTCCTAGCAGCTGTCTTAGATATCTTCCTGAAGAAGATAAAAGTAGTCACTTCTACATACTCTAAATATTATTTGAGTTGATAAATTTCACCCCTGAAATGTCTTTATGAACCTCACCTACAAAGAAGCAGCAAACTCATATGCCAACTTTGATCCTCCTTGCAGCTTTGGGAATATACTCCAACTTAAATGCTCAAATCTATTTCTGAGAGAACTAAAAATAATGTTGAAAATTGTAGACTCCATAAAAATACAGGAATGCCTCGTTAAGAGTGAATTTCATGCTGGCATGAAATTGCAGAGTTCCTAAAAAGATAAATTTTGTTAATCCACGAAAAGGTAGATCCTTAGAGGTGATTTCATCTTGTTTGCCTTACCCTACAATGGTGCTGTAAGCTAGAAAGTGCTATTATAAATGACACTTATAATCCAAAATTCAAAGTCAGACTTGCAGCCATGCTCTGAAATGTGTGCAAGCCTTCAGAGTTTTGTATATAAAGACCCATGAGGCTCACAAAGCTTCAGAATATTTTACATGAAGGAACTGTTCGTCTCATACAATATTTGCTATATTATCTGTGAATGAAATGCACCGTTTGTCCCATTTTACAATTTGAAACTCATTTGACATGTTTTTCTCCATTACCTCTTCCTGTATTACCTAGATTACAAAAAAATAAATCACATATTCACCAGGGACAGCTTGCCAAATTGAAGTGGCAATGTGGTATTTCCTTACAGCATTGTGTCCCGAAAACCTGAACTTCCCTGTTTTTCCTCTCAAAGTGGCTCAAACTAGAAACAGGTGACAGCAAGGTTTCTGATGCCACAAGTCCTAAATCTGAAATACAATGATCTAATCTCACCATCACAAATGAAAACAAACTGAAAGCTGCTCTGATTGATACTGGCTATCAATAAGGCAAGATTTGATGATACAGGAAAAGAAACAGTTCAGCTCTGGCCTTGAAGACTCAAGAAGGAGGTATCAGAAATGTCCTGCAGGGGTCTGTCCCTCCAAGCTTGGCAAATGTTTTGAAATCTGGAGCCATTAACTTAGCTCTGGTTTTAGCCATGACAATGGCATGGAGCCATCCTCGTGCTGGACACTTGAGGCCAGAGTATTTGGGGACAAGTAAGCTTCACCAATAGGATAGAATATTGCAAACATTCATGTTGTATTTTTTCATATTACATTTCTTACATGTGGATTTGAGACATTTCTGTGCCACCTTGAGAAAAAAAAAGTGAATTCTAATTGAATGAGACTGTACACTTACATGTAATTATATTCCTTTTTTACACATAAAAATTATGCAATACTTTTATATATGAGACATTTCCATCTTCCTTATTTCACATGTTTAAAAAAACAGGCTTTATTATTATTTTTGTTTGGCATATGGGAAGAAGTAAAAGGACAAGGAGGGGGGAAAAGGACAGGGAGGGGGAAAGAGAGAAAAAGAGCAAGAAAGTACAAGAGAAATTTATAAAATAAGTATGTCTTTATAAATAGAGGTCACAATTTAATCTCATATTCAGTCTTTCCTTCAGTATATTTACAGAATTGTAACATTGTACTTTTTATGGCGTAAAAAGATATTAATTCCAGCATTGTTTAAGTGGGAGGCAAAGAAATATATTCTGGTTTCAATTAGGAAAGACAGATATATAAACAGGTTTTATTGGAAGGTCCTGATAGGAACAAAAGAATGTGATATTGATGGACACAAGGGACTGAGACCTGCTCTTGTTCAGACCACTGGAAAAAACTTCCATTGGCTTCAGGGCTGCAGGATCAAGCACATCCCTAGGTCACGAACAGGTTTAGCAGACATGTTAAAATGGGTTCAGTTTCTGAGTACTGATGGCTCCATCCCCAGGAATCTGGATCTCACTGCCATTACCCACAGTCAATGGTAGCCAAAGGCCTGAATTTCTGCTTTAAGAAAGGTTGAAGCCTTGCCATAAATACTTTCCAGAGAATGGCAGTTATGGCAACAGTGTTCCCATTGCTCTAGTTAAGGTTGTGTCAGCATTTAAATTATAAACCCCTGTTTTCAGGGGTTTACATCTTGGCTATAAACATTTGCTGAGAGATGAAAATTGGCATTCACTGCCCTAAAGCCATTTTTTTAATAACAAAGCTTGGAGAAAATCAGACTCTTTTTTTTTATACTGCAAGAGGGAAAAGAATTGGAGGCTTGTTGCGGGTGGTGAGGTGCATTTCTATGTACATAGTTGTGTGTATACACAGAGATGGAGGGCAGGTATATTCCTAAAATGTAAAATCTGCTCTGCATTTTTTAATTAAATTTTGCTGGGCACTGAGAGATTTGTTAGTTTGTTTTAAATGTGTTTGTGTAAGAGTACTAAAAAGAAAATGAGAACATTGCAGCTAGTATATTATAGCTGCATGAGCTTTTGTAGGGATATAGCAATGTACATCAAAAATACGTTGCCTCTAAAATGCTAGTATTTTTGCCCTGTGTAAAGAGGTTGTCATATTATGCCTTATCTAGTTTTTCTAAATACAAAGAGTCCTTTTTTAAGCTGTAGAAAACAAAGCCCATTTACTTACAACTACTTTCTCAAGGTGTCTTAGATGACATTTCCACTTTGAATGTTCACATATGAAAACTCCACTAGCCAAAGAATTCACTCTTCAGCAGCATCCAGAGCTGTGTGCTCCAGCTCTGCTCCTTTGCGTGCTAACTTCTGGCTCGCAAAGGGGTGGTGCACATTGCTCTTCCTGAGTTTCTCTCATTCTAAAAATCCTTTTAAATCCCTCTCACTCTCTGAGATGGTGTTTTTGAATGTGTGTCCATTTTGTGTGTGTCTATACACATATACGGATACATATATGTAAAACAATTGTGAAGAATTTGCTTGCGAATAACTTTTCTTGCTTATTTGTTTTATGTATATTAATACTGGGTGACTGCAAGAAATACTCCCTAGTGAAACACAATTTTCTTGAAGGAGAGTTTTACATCTCTAATGAAATTAAGACAGAGAGACCAGATTCACAAAAGCAACATCACTGGATATGCAACACTGTTATCAGACGAAGGTACCTGAGGCCCATGCTACATATTGAAAATGCAATGTGAAAACCTTTGGCAGGAGTGGCAGTTTCTAGTGCTCAGTGAAAGCTGTGAAACAAAATTGCTTCAGCATTCCCAAGACCAGGAGGATCATTATTTCCTTATATTATGGACAATGAAGGAAAGAATTTCTAAGAAGTACACATCAGCCACCCTAACTAGAATTGGACACATGTCTAACAATATATCTCAAGTAGGCAATTTCTGGAAGAAGACTGGAACGTCCTGTTTCAGTTTAAAACAGAGTATGTGAACTTGAAGTCCTTCCAGGTTTGGGTGACCGGGACATCTTCTCATTCTTTCCAGTTGTAATACTCAACTTCACTGTGGCCGAGCTCATTCACCAGAAGAGTCAATGCCTGAGGTCCAAGACTATGGTCTGACATACCTTATGTTTATCCACAGATCCTTCAAGGGAAACGGTTGTTGTCTTATCAAAGTTACTGATACTGCACTGTATGTGGTGTATGTGGTGGAGAAGTATGTCCTTATATAGGTGTGTTGACACTAACTAGAGGAATAAAAAGCCTGGAATTGTTGTTTCACATTTCTGAGCTCAGCTAATTGATGTGTAGCTTCATGGGAAATCATAGGCTTCCAGCTCTCAGATCATTGAAGTAAGTTACCCATCTAAGCAATGAAGACTTTATTACACAAGAGTAGGGGAAGGAGGAAGAGCAATTACTGCAGACACTGCTTGGTGCCTACAACCAGCAGGAGCCTTGGGTCTCTCACAGAGTGATCTAACTTATGGATTAACATTGCAGGTCTGCAAGCTCTCAGGAACCCTGGAAATGTCAGGTCTGCATAGACAGGAAACAAATAAGGGGAAAGTAATTTCCACAATTAATTTAATACTAAATGTAAATTAAGACAAAGTTTTCCTTTATGTCACTTCTGATTAAAAGAAAATTACTTTTACCAAAGGCGTCAGACTCAAAAATCTATTCTGCTATTCATTGCATTTAATACTTAATGCGCTACCTTCATCTGTGGTCTTATGGGTCCGATTGGCCTGCTTGGTTATTTCAGAACCATAAACAACACCCGTTACTATTTTTCTGTGAAATGAACGAGGATACACCCCTTAATCACATCTTTTGGAACTTTATTTCCGGGAAAAAAGTTCTATGAGATCTTACACCTCTCTCATCCTCAGCAATTTTCAGAGAGTACAAAAAGGTCAATAGGATATCGAGTGCCAGCTCATTATGAGATATTATTAGCGAGCATGAGAATTGTTTGAGCTCTTCCATAACATGACTATGAACTTCAGTGCATATATTAATGAATAAGCTTTTATTTAAATGGCAATTCGTCTCTGACTGTTATAAGTAACAAGCCTCTGAGTACATAAATCCAGATAAGGCCCTTTAATGTAATGTATAGCATATTATTTAATTTAGTTAATGAAAGAACAAGTACCAGCTAACAAATGGAAAATTGTTTGGTTTTTTTCCCTGGGGCTGTGGAGATATATTTTTCCTGTTTATTCTTCCTGTCAGCAAAAGAAAGGCAAGTTGAAAAACAAGACTGAGCCTGTCTTGTACAATTCAGAGCAATTAGCACCACTGAGATAATGAAAACTCTTATTTATTTGTACTGACGTTCTGCTACTTCAAGGAGAAGCTTCACTGAGCACCAAGGCCTTTTTCTATTAGCTACTCAAATAGGTCCATCAATCTCCTACCCTAAAGAGCGTCCAGTTTAGTTTCAGAGAAGATAAAAAATGGGAATGATGACAAGGGAAATGAAAGTTAGTTGGCACCATTGATTGGAAATTAATGCCCAGTGCAGTCATTCCAAATCATGTGTGAGGGTCACAGAGGAATCATGACTATGGTAGAAACTGGCAAGACATGAAGATCGTTATAGTAGAAACTGTAGACATGCAGAGCACTAAAAAAAGGGAGGGGATAACGTAAAAAGGCAAATATGGACATGGAGGAAGGGCAAAGTTATGAAGCCTTGAGAGTTTTAGATCTTGAATATGATCACGTGAAAAATGGAGAATTGCTGGGGACATTCAAAACCAGAGAAAACAGTGGACAGAGACAGAATCTAAAAATACATCTTTCCAGTAGTGTCTTGTATAATACAGTAGCAGGTGATCATCTGAAAAGGTGAGGAAAAACCTGTACGTAGACGAGTTTAGGGAAGTCAGGAAAGACTGCAAAAAGATGGATGTCATACATAGAATGATGAGCGTGAGGAATCAAGAAAGCATGACAAGGATAAAGCATGACCATAAAATATGATACAGGAATATGTGTCACATGGAGTAATAGTGATGGGAGAATGGGTTAAACCTTGATAAATCCATTCTCCCACTCAAGGACGAAAGAAATGGAAGTGAGGATCTATTCAAATGAAGCCTAAAGGAAGAGTCAGGGAAGACTGCTGAAGAGTCAGCATAACCACTACAAAAACTGAGGGAGAAGATAGTAAAGGGAAAAAGAATGGAAAAAAAAGAAAAAAACATGGAAGCTACAGCCTTAATTTGACCAAGAAAGGTGTAGAGAGCAGATCTACAAAGAACAGAGAGTATATTCTGTGTTCCTCTTTCCTCCTCTCCCCGTCTGCGGTTGCACTCATACTATTCGTATTCACAGAGCTCTTCTCTGTACCTATACATCCAATCTCACACAAGGTTTGCAAGGCCAGAAAAGGACGTTTTGTGCAAGCAGTTCTAGCACCACAGAAGGTGAATAATGTAAGAGTGGATCTAAGAGGGGTGGGTGGCTTTCCCTGAATGAAGCCCTGCATAAGAATCTATTAAATGGCCCAGTTTTATCTGATCTGTGTTGATGAAAAGAATATAAAAACCAGTAGAAGTAACCAGAAATTACAAGTACATTGCCAAGGGAACTTCTGTCATGACAGCCAATAAACCAGGAAACACCTAAGTGCTAGACTATAGGTAAGGAACACCTAGAAATTCACACAGCACTTTTCCCCATGGTGGCTTTGCATATCAGGCAAAGAGGAAGAGAGGAAGAAAAGAATGAAAATGATGAAAAAAGCAAAGCAGATCAACCACTGCCTTTAAGGGAAAGAGAGAGGATGGAAGGAGAAGCAGGGGACAATAAGGACACTGTAGGAACAGAGAAGACTATTTGCAGAGATAATAGATGTAAAATGAATGATAGGTAATAGAAGTAAAATGGTTGAGATGATGACTGTAGAAGATACCCAGCCACAGAAACTCCTAGGAGAAAACAGCATTCTTTGAAGGTCAAACAAACGATATAGTGTAGCAGTATAAACTTGTTCAGAAAAGAAGCTTAGCAAAAACAGTGCAGCTTTTGAATGATTATTTTAGAACTCTTTAATTTTAAAGCACTGCAAAAAATCTTGGTTAGCTTTGGGCATCTAATTGCATCAGTGTACTAAACAAGCCCTTGGATTTTAGATATGTGGAACTTCGAAAACTGCCAGTGCAGGCTTATACTTGGATAGATAGATCTAAATACCAGCAGTATCTCCCAGCTGCAAAGAATCAAGAGATAATTTGCTTACCTCTATTATTTGTATCCCACCCCATAGGCAGGATCTGCTAATGGCTTGTACAGCACAATGTTTTTCTATCAACACTGCAATTTTAAGAGAGAACATAATATTAACTGAGATTGCATTTACAGCTTCAAAGTATTAAATTTAGCTAAAGTGAATATTGCCTGGGATTCCAACTAGGCACTGAGTAAACAAGTATGACTTCTTGGGCAAGACTTGTTGGGTGTAAGTGCCATGTTCTGAAGATTTGTTCTGTAAAAAAAATTATGCTGGCACTCTAAGCCAAGCACAAACATTATGCTCCCTGCTAGGTAAGCCCTTAGGACTTGAGTGACACAAGGACTCTAGGTTTTAGGTTTGTCTGCAGTGAAAGTTTAATATCCTCCATGAATACACTTGTTTGTTTATTTGCATCTGGCCATCACTCTGAAAGCATCTGGTCCTTTGAGAAAACATATTTTTTTTTTCCAGAAATCATCTTCATATGAGAAAATACTGGAAGGTGAAATGCAGTGATAATTTCAAACATATTTCCTCTGTCTTTTTCACTGGAAAGAGCTTGAATGTAATTCTACTATCTCTGGGGGAAGGACTGTCAGTCAGGACACTCCTCCAGCAGTGTTTGTTAGGCTCATTCTTGTGGGGAGCTGCAAAAGTCTGAAAGAATTTCAATGTGTTTATACTAACATTTAAATAATGGATGAGCTAGGAAGATATGAATCATGGGAATCAGTTGTCCCAATCAATGCAGGCTGAACTGAATCATTGGACAGTTGTTCTTTATTTACGTATTTTTGTAGTTGAGGCCAACCACACAATATAACAGCAAGTTCTACAGCATATGACATACAGTAAGAATTATACTCCATGCCATGTCATTATTCTCATAAAGACACCAGAAGGAAGCTGAGCATCTTATTTCTGGAGGTTCCTTTCAAACAGAGTAAGGGGCAGTCTCTTAGTCACTGAAGGCAGAGGAGGAAGAAAATAGTACAGAAGGACAAATAATTTCCAAAAAGAGTCAGTAGCCCACCCAGACAGAACTGAGAATTGAGCAAAGCAGAGACTGTCTACAGGTACCACCTGTTTTGAAGTCAGTAGGACATTTATAATTTCAGACATACAGCAACATACCTCTATTTGGGACTAGATTTAGTAGCTGAAAGTTTAAAAGATATAATTGTTCCAGTAATGCGTTAAAAATTAAATTAAGAGGAATAGGTTTAAAAATATCCCATAATAGAGAAGAGAGGGGTGCCTATCACTGCCAGATACCTGCTGGAAATGCAATAAATGGCTGGACATAGTACAAGGATAAAAATGTTAGTAAAAAGGGGCATCCAAATAATTTTAAACAGGGCACAATTCAGATGAACTCTCTCCATTTTGTTGTTTTGTGTTACAACCTTAATGTTATTTAAATGTATTTTTTTTATTCTGTGTTAATAACAGTAATAAAAAAAGGCAAAAAATACAACATACAGCTATTTTACAACAAGCAGATGGTGGCTAAAGATGGGCTGGTCTCCAACTGTTCCAATTCTTGTCCAATTGGTGATCAAGAGAAGGGATAAACAGTTATGTTACACCAGTCTGTCATAATATTTCATTTCAAAGTTAATGATTCATAGTGGTTTATCAGATGTAAATAATTGTTTATCACCTTCTATTTGTTGCAGGAACCAGCAGTTTGTCATGAAGAGGAAATTTTAGAAAATTAATTACTTTGGGTGGAGGTAGAGATAACAGTGACATCAGTGCGCCTATGTGGCAACATGAATGTTTAAGCACTCAAGACAAAAAGATCAAACTGTCTTCTTTCCGCCTTCAAAGAGAAAACCTGCATTAGGGAATTAAACTAATTTTGGAAGTCCTTGTGTTCTAGTACAGTGAAACCTAATATATTTTGTCTTTAAGAGAGCTAAAGAAAGTTTTTTGTTGAACAGGAATGCAGAAGAACATTTTTGGAGCTATGTTGAACCCCAAGATGCTCCAGTTGAACCCCCCAGTTCCACGGATCTCTGGATGTTGACCTTTGCACATATTATCTTATAGTTTCTGTTACCCTTTCTTTATCTTGGTTTTGTAAATGCATACCTCACATTCTTCCAAGTGGGTGAAGTAGAGATTTTCAGTGGAAACATCACTGGGATTTGCTATAGTCGGCACTGTATCCTTTATTTATGCTGAGGCAACACATTTACTATGAAGGAGTTCCCAGAACCTAAGTCAAGGAAGATGATAGGAATTACACTGCAAGATGTGGGTCAAACATTTTGGGTTCTCTACTCACTACACCATGAAACATATGGCACAATACACCTGGGGAGCCATTCTCCCTTATGGTGATTCATCCTGCTGAATAGCACAGCAAGTTCAGTCTGGCATTAAATGTTAGCATATGCAGTCTGGCATACCAAGACAACTCACTGGCATCTGAGTTATTGACAACGTGAATGGTCTGTTTGGAAACATCAATTCAGATCAACATCACATATCAAGTGAACTAGCCAAAAATAATATGGACATATTACATTCAGTCAGTAGACTGTAATATTCCTTAGTTGACAAAAAAAAAATCCCACAGGAACTTTAACATCTGCTTCTCATCTGTCCAGACAATTTGGATTTATTACCTTTGCATCCAGGTGTGCATCATTTCTTGTTACATTTTAGCATCCGATACTCATATGTCATTCATTTCCAGGCATATCAGGAAGAAATGGTCTTTCAGAAAAGAAACTGACTCAGGATGATGGAAAAAATAGTAGTAATAATGATGGCAAAGTTAATATTGAAAATAAATAATTTTCAGCATTAAATGTTGAAAAGATTAAATAGGTGAATAACAAAGATTAGTTGCAAAAGCCATTTTGGACCGCACTAAAATAGGACCGTCTGACAGTCCCATGAATCTATATATCTTCTTGTGCCTTTTTCAATTACTCTACAGGCAGCTCAAAGGTGAAGGGGTACTCAAACAGGCACCAAAGGCAATCTCATATTTGCAGTGTGCCATTTTCAGTATAGCAGCTGGGACCACGAGACAGACCTTAA
The DNA here is from genome assembly GCF_047370975.1 of Nipponia nippon. Lineage (NCBI taxonomy): Eukaryota > Metazoa > Chordata > Aves > Pelecaniformes > Threskiornithidae > Nipponia > Nipponia nippon. The sequence goes on along the minus strand of NW_028262290.1, from coordinate 16,737,980 downwards.
AAGGATGTAAAACCTAGAAAGAACACCTGCAGTAGGAGTACAGCTCTGGCTTCAAAATGATGGGGTTCAGATTTCTAATATGAAACATTTGCCTTCAGTAGAATATCCTGGCTCATGCCATTATAAAGGCTGGTAAAAATCCCTTGAAACTAAAGGGAGGGAGGTGAACAAGACGGAGAATTAAGAAGCCATTATAAAATGCCAGTATGTGTAACTCTGCAGTTTGAGTCTGATCCATGCTGGAGTCTTCCATTTCATCCTCTGAAGAGAAAATGACAGCAGGAAACTTCCAGTGTCAACCTTCATCTACTCTTCTGCATTTAGTAATGCTCTTTGACTGAACTTCTTTCCTGTCGCATTTCTTCCCACAACTTTTCTCATTTAATCTCATCTTCCTTCAGCAGCTTGAACTAATCCTACTGCTGCCTGTGAAATTTCTCAGTGTGTTACTGGGTTTGTCAAGAATCATTCAAGTTCAGAGTTAGAAGGCCATTGGTTACTTGCTACACAAATATTGCAAGTGTGATGCACCATAAAGTAAGAATTTGTCCGGGCTGAGATTAGATATGAGATTAGATTTTACAGAGACAAGAAGAAAACTGAAGGATTCTTTGGGGTTTTGTGACCTTAGAAATCCCCTAAGGGGAGATAGGCTGGATAGTATTTTGCAGAGTCAGGTATTTGTTTCCAAAGGACAAGATTGACATGGATTCTTGTAAAAGGGTGAATACGTGGCAAGAGCCCTCCTATTCCTTGCCCAGCCCACACAAGAAGAGTTTACAGTTGTAATCGCTATGAACTGGCTGGGTACTTTTTTCCTTTTTGCAGGCAAAGACAAAAATATCTATCTGTGCATTGGACTATGCACCGAATTTTGTCAAACAGCCTATAGAGAGGATCATTCTCTTAAATAAGTATTTTTTTTAGAATTTAAATTAATGATATGATCTAACCCTAGGTTACAAATAGGTAGAATTATAGAATGCAGACTTTTTTTTTTTTTTTAAACAAGCATCTTACTCATTTGTTATTAAGCTTCCTGAAAAAAAGATGGTAATTTGGCCCCCAAAGGAGTCTAAGTACATAAGAAATAAAGGATTAGCTAATAAAAAGAAGTCTGTAGATGTATCCAAATTTCAAGAAAATATTGTGCACATGGCTAAATATTGCCAGGACACTGCATTTTCATATTAATCCATTAAAAGACCCCCAGAAAATATTCTACAAAGGAAATGCTTCATATATGCAAAAAGCAATCCTCTTATGTAACTTCCATCATAGAGTTCTTCATCCAGTTTGCACGGACTAAGGGGAGCAACTACAATTACACAGAGTAAAAGCACTGAGGAAATTAAAAGATTAACATCATGAGGTATGGGGAAAAACAAACTTTGGGCAGGATAACTGTGATGAAAAGTAGCAGTGTAATAACTTTATAAGGAGAAAAATGCATTTCTCATTTAAAACAAATTTCACAAATTGACATTAGCAAAAAGCTACATTTTCAACTCTTCACAAAACTGTACTTTTTATTGGATTCACTGTCTTGGAAACTTTGATTAAATCTGTGGGTTTTTTCGGCGTATAGGATACAATGTCAAGGAACACCTTATAGAAGTAGACTAGTTCATTTTTAATGCTAATTTTAACCTTGTCTAATCTCACTGTGATTACCTAATGCAAGAGAGCAAGCAACCTGCAGTGACAGATTTCATATGAACCTGTTATAACTTTAGGTGACACTATATGATTCTTTATGTATACTTATTTTTATGCAATAATAACAGTAGTAATATCCACATTAAGGTTTAACTCTTTAATGCAATATGCAAACAGTAAATAATTAACCTTCAAAAAGTCATGGAAAATTACACCCACCTTATGAATGAGGAAACTGACTTTCAAAGGAGTTTTTGAACTCAGAGATATTGCATATATTAGTATGAATAAGGTTCATACTAATGACTGAGGGAAACATTTTTCTCTTTCTTTAGACTGTTTTGATGTATGTATACAGTTCATAGTATTAATAACGATGGTGAAGACAAAAAGAAGCATCTGGTAGAAAGCAGAAGAGTCATATTAAATGGGCAGCCTCTTAATTTACATCTTTGGGTCTTTTAAGTTACTGTTCTGACTACTCCTTTCTACTGACCCATTAACATAAGACCTAAAGCAGTGGACCAACTTCAGAAAAACAAGTGGGAAGCTGCAAGTTCCCATATATGCTGAGGAGAGCTTTCCAGAAGACATTCTCTTCAACAGGGATGTTTGCCATCGCAGTCAGTACCTGCCTGTGAGCTCAGCCTTGGGCACAGCCGGGGCTGTATGCACCCCAGCACATCCAACGGGCACCCACAAGCACACAGCAGCTGATGGGCTGCTTGGGAGATTAATATGTTTATGGACTAAAGGGGGAACAGGTGAGAGAGAGTCAGCTCATGGCAGCTCTACGTGCCACTTTACAATACAAGAAATTGTCTAGGTGTTCAGAGACCTGTCACCACAAGCCACAAACCCATAACTTCTGCTACAGAGTCCTTGCCCATGATTAACTTCATTCATTATCTACATTGTTAACAGACTATGAAAACTATGTTAAACTTTGGTTTAAAATTTGGGTTGAGGGTCATCAAAGACATAATCAAGGTTGAGATGTGTGAAGATTAAAGTTATTTGAGTGTAATACAGATAATGGAATGTTTGATGCATGGGCAGGACAGAAAAGTGTATTTTGGCTTAAATAAATAATTTAATTTTACTGTAACATGTTTTTACTTTGTTTTTAAATACATTGGAATTTATTCAAAATTTCAAGGTTAAATGTTTTCTCAAATGGAAATATCAAAATCTTGTATTTTTAAAATAGTGAGAGAAAAGCTTCTCTGAAAGTATAATTTTAGAAGTTGTGGGGGTTTTTACTTAATGGGAAAAATTCAGCAAAACAACATGAATTTACAAAATACTTGGGTGAAATCTGTGGGGTTTTTAATTTTAAAATAATTTGGTCAAAAATTTAATCCATCTCCAGGTAATATATCCTGGTCAGATCCTGTCAGTAATGCCCTGGACAACTGAATTCAAAACCCTTCTTAAATTGGACTCCTCCTTACTAGAGGACTCCGATTCAATACTTTGATGATGAGGTAATTATAACTTGTTTGAATTAAGGAAGCAGTCTTTAGTATTTCTAAGCTTTTGTCATAAAAAAGTACTCGTTAAGACATCTCTATACAAATATGCATTAATATAAGGAGGAGTGTATTCACAAGAGTGTCCTTTATACATTGACCACACATATACAAACAGTGTTTACATAAATGTACATTTCTGACAGGTAAAGAAATCTCTTTCACATATAACTTTTTCATATATTTGCACTTACAGTTAGAAATGTATTTTTAAGATAGAGGACTATATCTTCAAAGTGCATACCTTGAAATTGGTGGGACTGTTGACATGTTGAAGGAGTTATTCCTGTAAATAGGGACTCCAGAATCAAGCCCAACAAAAAGACAAGAGGTGTTGTAGAAGTCTTCGCACAACTTCTAATAAAACAGTTGAACATTCAATCTCCAAGTTCCATCCTAGCTCTGAAAACCGCAGAATATAATATTATCACAGAATATGATATATGAAGCTTTTAACTGCAGTCTTTTCTAAAACAAACAGCAGCAGCTGCATGCTACTATGCACCAAAATATGGAGATATTTAATGTTTTGAATTGCATGTATTTATGCTTGGATCTTTCAAATGCTGTTTTGCATAATCCCAGGGACATCACAGGGTCAATCTTACACAAAAGAAAAAAGGCTTGTAGAAGGAGATTAATTTTTTCCAAGTTTTTTTTTTTCAGATGGTTCATGGGGAATTTTTTACCACTTATGCCACACTTCTTAGGGCAAAACAAATTTCATAAACAAATTAATTACCATAGACAAATCTTGGATACTGGTAAACAGATTAAATAGTTTTACACATAGACAGTGCCTTAAATGGATAAAACATGATATGCCATAATAATGATTTGATTTTATTTTATTTTAAAGGCAGACTCTTTCCATTGTGCTGACACAACAGTTTAGCTAAAGAAAAGTAGAATACAGTTTGAGACAAAGATTTCAAACATGTCAGTAATTTTATCCTTCATTTCTATTCCATTTTATCACAACTACTTGTTTGTAGTCCAACATCCAAACAGAAAAATTAGAGAAAACGTAAGAATTTAGCAATGGCCTCATGTCAATACTGATGTTCTAAAAACTGAGAAGAGGAAGATCTTCCATAAATAATGCAAAATGCAGTGTTGGTTCCAGACAATTAGGCCAGTTAGATAAAGAAGTAATATCCAAAGCCAGAAACAGAAAGTTCAACAGGAGAATAAGACCTAGAAAGGTGTAGATTTTAAAGAACTGAATTTGCGTTCATCTCAAAAGGAGTCAAAGCTGCTTAGGAGATTGCAACAAAGGTATGGAACTGGGCCTTTAAGGGAAAAAGAAAGAACTAGAAGAAAATGATGAAGAAGAAGAAGATACTAATAGGTAAGCACAAGCTAGGGCATGATGGCTGAAAATATAAAATTAGGATAAAACTGCAGAATCATTCAAAGTGAGAGGGCGGTGGTGGTGGTTTTGGGTATTTCATTCATTAACAATGATAATTAAAGTGAGAACGGTAAAACCCCCACACCTGTCTACACCTAAGTGATGCAAGCTAGGACAAGATCATTCAAAGAATATGAGTAAAAACTCTGAAAGAACCACTTAGAAAAAGTGGGTGGTGATCGTTCAGGAGATGTGTTTATTAGTGGTGATAACCGAATATAAAATGGCACAGCCTCCACCCTCTTGCAGACAGCACAGTCTCTGTGAAAGGGTCCAACCTCATTCACTTGGTGCTGACGTTAATCTGCATCTCTCAGCGTTCACCAAGAGGAAAACTATAGGTCTGTGATCCCCCCTTTTTTGTGGCTACACAGAACTCTGCATCAATATCTCCCTGCTTCTTAGGGGAAAATGGCTAAATTAAGTAGTTGTTGTTGTTGTTATTATCATCATCATCATTATTATCATATTGCTTGTTACAAGTATAATCCAGCCAAACTGGAAGGAGCTACAGAGTCAGAATTCACGAACTGCTTCCTCACGACCAACTTGAACAAGAGCCGTATCTCTTCCTCCTCTGCTCATTACAACGTAATTTCATGGTTGTTATGTCTGGGGATGTCAGTGGTAAACTCAAGCAGTGAGTTCTCCTGGCAGGTAGACTTAGGTAGCAAGTTTCTGCTGGAAGGCCCAAAGCAACCCCTAGAAGCTTACATAGGCAGACAGAAAGCCAGGTGACAGGCAGGTATGATAAACCTTCTAATATGAAAAATAAACATGTCTCTAGTAGGAAATATTCAGCATGCCAAAATCAATTAAATCTTTACACTCTCTATTATAAGAAATTGTCAACAGAAGTTTTTAAGATTGGAATCTGTTTTTATTAGGATTTCTGTATTAAACTTCTTGTCTCTCCACATTTATGTAAAGGCATAAACTGACTGACAGAGAAATATGACAAAGAATTTTGGCTCAAGCAGAAAAAAAGTCTGCAGATGAAATATTTTCCTTTTCTAAATGTTACCAGTTTAGACATAGTTCTCAGAGAGTGCAGCATACAGAAATAAGATATTAATTCCCTTATGGTAACAAAACTGCAAAACTGCCCATTTGCAAAGGTCACCATATCTGTGTTTTAGAAGTCATGAAGCACCAACCAAAGTGTAGCTAGTGTGCAGATAAAGGTATTTAGGCAACTGAGTGTACCCATGCAATTTTTTTAGGTTCCTAATCAATGATAAGAGAGAAAGAAAAGAAACAGCAAAATAAAAGAAAGATCATTATTAAAGATTATAATTAAAGATTTTAATTATAAACAATTCTGAATAATTTATTTTAAGCTTTCATGTTAGTAAAACTGAAATAATTTTTCCAGCCTCATCTGTTTTCCAGGTCCCAGTTCAGTATCCATTTTCACACTGTTGCAGCCCATTTTATCATATGTCCTTCTGCATTTCCAACAGAATGCAAAATAATGTAGTCTGGTATTTCCCTCCTAGTTCCTTTCATTTCTTGGATTGTATGCAAGAACAATGATGTTGCTCTGAATTCACATCACTGCAAGGGAATGTTTAAAATGTAAAATGAATGAACTGAGTTTTCCCCTAAAGGAAGAAAACATTTGTATTCAGAGTTTCTGACTCCCATCCTCTTTACTTGATTCAATTTTATTTGGTTTTGGTTGTGGTTTGGGGGTTTTTTTTACATATTTGAATTCTACACCAAGCCTAGGCTGATATTGACCTTTCAAACTTTCTGCTACTAAAAAAAAGTTTGTAGGTGTTCAGTTATCATCAATTACAGTGATAGTTATAATTGACTGCCAAACCATTTAGAAGAATTCAATAATTAATCTTCACAATAGCCTCGTGACAGAGGAACAAAAATGCAATGCAGCTTTTTAGAATCAAAGTAAAATTAAAGCTGAAGAAGGGTGTAAATAACACATAGGCTTTCTGCTAACTCTCTCTTGTTGTATATGGGAAAGTTTCGCACTGTTACTAATTTTGACATGTTTACCTACTGCTTTATTTGCTTTTTCATAAACGGGTTAATAAGCTAGCTAAAGTGATGCAGCAGTTTGCTGTCATACCAAGGCAAGATGCACTTTCAGAGTTCAGCTCCTAAACTTTTGCTGACTAGTGTTGCATGGATAGACTACCAGTTTGATAATCAGCATTGGTTTCTTGTATTAGAAATAGGAAACTGAAGAATACTGAGACACAGTGATTTGCAGCCCAGATACCTTGAGTAGGTCTTAGAATAACAAAGACAATGTCATTGTCTTTCTTTGAACATCCAGTTTCAGTTTGGGAAGATAAAGTCAGCATCACAGACCAGATGATAACTTCCTGGATCCCAGAGTCTTTTCTCCACTCTCGAATTTGCTAAATAATTGAGACAGTTTTTCCCATGATTTACCACTCCTTCAAAAAGGCTCCTCTACCCTTTCTCCGATTATGACACAAAATTCCTTACACCTTTATAACAAAATTATAACATTTGACTTTTAATTAACAAATTTTGGCCTTATAGTATCTTCTAGAAAGAAAATACAGTAAGAGAGAGACAAAGGCAGAGCAAGCAAGAAAGAAAAAAAGTCCTTCATATCTATCAAACATATGCCAATTGAACTGTAAGTGAAATGCATCTGTTGCACCATTTTGAAAACAGAAATTTTTTTTCGCTTTTTTTAATTAATGTTCTGTGCTTGCCTTACGTGGCCTTGGGGGATAGGATGCACAGACTTTTCTCATCTGAAAGAGTTGACTTAAATTCAAATCATTCCATTACAAGTTTTAGAGTACTAATAAACTTGCCACATTTTTGTATTCATCCAAACAGTAACTAGCTGTAGGGGCTGGTGAAACAAGAAACATATTTTTTAAAAAACTTTCTGTAGTTTAGTTTCCAGAGTTGACTGGTTCTGAAGCTCATAGGAATTATAAAGTCCAGTGGAGCTGGGGTTCTCTCAAAGCCTTTCTCTGTCACTGTACCACCTACAGGACTGTGGTCACTGCAGTGCTGATTTGGTAAGGTTACTAATTCATCTCAGGCTATACTATTTTCCAGCAACTAGCACTTCATTAGGGTAAAATGCTTCATTATGAAAGGAAATATTCACGGAGAATTCAGCTTATGAATGGAAAAACACCAAGTTTTCTACCAGCTTGTTTTAAACATATCTGTAATCCTTATTTTTCAAATGTTTTGCACTTCTTTCAAAATATTTCCCATTCTTGATTATGTCTCCTGCCTCCTCTTTAATTGTAGTCTATTTCTTAAAATCATCAGAAAGTCAAAGTACTAGGAAACTATCAAATTTTCTCAGAAGCAGTAAAGACAAAATCATAACACTGCATTTTTCTGATCCACCAAATGAATTGTGAGAGTGGTTCCTTAACCCATATGATCGATACTGGTGACACTGAAGTACTCAGAGGTGCGAGACCCATATCCTGACAGAATGGTTGCCAGTATCTGGTTCTATTCACTTAATTAAAAAAGTATGATATTCTGATTGTCAAATACTTGACTTTAAAGTTGTGCAAATACCTTCCTTTAAACACACCTTCCTCCTTTGATCTCAAGCAACTACACAAAAGCCCAAATTTTTAGACTGCAGTTTTCAGCCATTTCTACTATTAAAAAAAGGGGGAAAAGAAAGAAAAAAATTGAAAAAAAAAAGATTTTTTTTTCAGGGCCATAAGTCAGACCCTACTTAGGCAATTTTGTTTGTGCTTTTCTCCAATGAGCAAACTAAACATTAGGCTGCAAACAACTGTGGAAATTGCAGCCCCAAAGGAATTTGTTTAACAAAGCTCCAAGTATCCTTAAAAGGAAATCAAAGAGAAGGTGGAATTAACTTTAAGGAAGTTGGAATTAACTTTAACAGCTCAGCCACAGCAAGAATAGCATACATTTTTAACTGCAAGAAAAAGTCATCCTGTGAACACACTACTACCAGGAAAAGCTGCAGATTCTCCATTTCTGTATTACCAAATTAAGACAAAATGTGCTGCAGTCAAAGTTTACAGAGATCATTTGCAAGAGAAACTGATGTGGTTCTACAGTCTGCATTATTCAAGTCAAACTAGTTGATGCAATGGTCCCTTCCAGCCTTAAGGTAATCTATGTATCTATGAAAACTTCTAGTTAAACATAATAAGGCTGTTTAAATAATATTTCATTTGTAATGAGCTCTTAACAATTCATTCGCTTGAAGGCTGGAGGTAAAACAAAAAAAAACAAGTAAGAGAGAAATTATTATTAAGGGGATGATTCTTGCACCAGCCTCATGAGAGTTTCTGCTATAAATCAAGAATATTTAGATAGTAGATGCATATGTTGATCTGGACTACAAGTAAATTTTCCCCACTCTTTACTTCATTCTACAGTATGTGATGATCCCTGAATTCTTAAGAGAGACCTTTAATTTCTTATGACTGTCCATATCTCTTGGAAAACAGCTGCAATATAGTGTAGTTTCTGAGCCAGGAAGGAAACAAAAGGTACTTGCTGATTTGACAAAGCTGAGGATGTATTTGCTGTCCACTGGACAGTGCCACAGACTTGCCACATATAGAGGCTGGGTCCCCATATCAGGAGTGGCCACATTTCAGCAAAAGTGTGAAGGATACAAGTTACCCAGCTGGTATGGTGCACCTGAAGCTGATTCATTGCTTCCTGTTGGGTGGGCATCCATAAATACAGTGGACTATTACTTTGACTTTAAAAAAATGTGTTAGCCCTTGTTTAACTTTAGAAATAATGTCTTTTTAGAAAGACACGTCTGGGAAGTGTGAATGACCAACTGTTAGTGTTGATGCATTGCTTAAATGGTTTAAAACATTTATTGTAAGTTGCAACATGTAAAACATTCACTTCAAGTATCAAGTTCCATCTCATCTACACTTGGTAATATCCTACATTATGAGAAGAAATTCTGCGTTACGGAGAGAAACATAGACAGTAAATACATGTTGACTTTAGATGAGATAAATCACACCTTTAGAGTGGTATTTCCCCCAACTGTCTAAACAAGGAGGCTAGATAACAAGCCTAGGGACAGATATATCTATATGTGTAAAACCCACAAAGGGAAACCACAGTTTGTTTGGAGATTCAATTAATAGAAGTAATTTTTAAAATACCCCTTTCTGTGTATTTTAAAACAACTGCCACTCTGAGGAATGAATGTCCTACTATATTTTCAAAATGGAAGATAAACTTGATTGATCATAGTTATGGGATACCATTGGTTTTGTTTCCAGTTTAAATTCCTCTTTTTAGTGATATTCACATCTAATGTGATGAGTGTCAGATTTACAGAGAAGAACACAGCTTGCAGTGAAAGATAGAAATAAAGACCAATATTTACTGAAACAGTTGATGTATGTATATGTGTGTGCGTCAGACTAATATACTCTGAAAGCTTTGTGCACATAGCTACAAATATGCTTAGTTCTAAGACATATCAATCCAAACACATTTTACTGTTGTAGAATTGCGGTTTTATTTGTGTTTTTAAAGAAAGTCACATATGTAAAATAAAATGTCTTTTCAATATATAAAATCTAAAGTAAAAACAGAAACAGAATTAAAATACAAAGAAAGTACTGATTACATTCTCAGAAATACTAGTTATTTTCAATGCTTGTATAACTAACGGTTAAAAAGAATATCTTATATATTACTGCATTACAACACACTAATTACTTATAATAAAACATTAATTCAGTTGCTCATATTTATTCAAAAAAGCAATAGTTTTCATTCAAACATTTTTCTCTAATTTTTGTAGGGAAATGTTTGACAATGACCAATTTAGCATGAGGTGTCACAATAGATGATAGAAGTGAGTGATTTTACACATCTGGATAATCTTTATGTGTGCGCTTGTGGGCGTTAAAGAGGAAAATACTATCTGTTAATGATTATTTTTCTATCAGACCTTTCATAATTTCACTGAGTGTTCTTTGTATTAGTCCAGTATATAGAGGTTCCTGTAAAAAACAAGGCACCAAGATTTATGTAGCATATTACTATACAGTTGATGAAGGAACACAGCTGACACATCTGTTTGATGTCAGTCATGTGGAAGCTTCTGCAAGGTCCTGCAGTGCATATGGGAAAAGGTTTGGCCAGATTGACATAACTACCATGGTGCCAAGCTGCAAAAGGGCTCTACTTGTACCTATGGAAAGAGGTAGTACCAGTTCAGGCTGCCTACCTACCTGCCTGAAAATCTCCCAAAGACGGACACTTAGCACAGGCTTGCATCAATAAAACAGTGTGTTGAGTTTGAAAGTGGGTGCTGGCTTGGGGCCATGTTCAAAAGGCAAATTCAGCTATAAAATACCTGTGCCCCCAAAAAGCCTTCATTCCTCTGAAAGCTGAGACCTTACAATTGAAGTGTTTAATGCAGTTTTTAGGGTAACCTTGCATATACAGTAGCTTACAAAATTAAAAAAAAAAAAAAAAAAAAAAGAGAGAACAGTTCAGAAGGAAGGACATTATTCTTTCCTCTAAACTGATGAGAAACCAAGGTCTGCAGAGAAAACATGACTTACCTAAGGTCACACAGGAAGCCTGTGACAGAGCCAGAAGTTGAAATCAAATTTCCTGACTTCCAATTCATTGCCTCAGCCATAAGAGAATCTTTCCTCTCTTATTGATTTAATTTTTAGATTTATCTTTTTGTATTCTGAAGCATCTGGTTGACTACAGAACAAAATGGTTCACATGATTAGTGTAAATAACTTTACATTTTGATGCTATTTTCATTGCTTATATATATCCTGAAGATATTTGAAATGGGGCATCTATTATATAGTCACTGAATAGGTATATTGGTTAACTTATAAAGATGTCATAACTAAAGGGTTTTTCATCCTTGGTTTGCATATAACTGATCAATTTTCAAGTGAACATATCATTATTTTACACAGAAATTAACCCTGACCATTTCAAATTGTGTCTATGTATATGTACTTCATTATCTATAATTTACATGCTATGTCATTCGCTACTAATTCCTCAGAGAACACAATCATACAGTGTACTAGTCACATTTTTATGTCTTTTACAGAATAATTCTAAGAATAAAGAGGGAAATGGCACACAATCCAAATTGCTGCTTTTCCTTCTGCTGCTCAAGATGAAGCTGCTGTCCTCACTTCCACTAGCACTATAGTGGCACCTCAAGGCAGAATAACAACATGTCAGGATTATTCACAGGCTCGTCACATGCCTCGCACAGGGAAGTCAGTATTAAGCCAGAAAAATGCAAACTCAGGTCAACAAAGGCCTGACTCTGCAATGTCTGCTTTTAGTTGTCTGAAAATGGCAGGCACTAACTCAAAATGGGTGAAAATTACTTTTTTGAATCAGACCAGGTACCTCAGTCCTAAGAAATGTCGATGTCTGTTAAGTGTTATATCTCAGTGAAGAGATGAAGCTAATGAGTGAACCAACAAAATTTATCTTCCGTATTGGAATCCCAAAGACTCTTGTGATGAAATAAGAAGATTTTGAAGCAGGAAAGAAAGGAGAAAGTGGCTTATCTTTGGAACCTCCTCTATGACTGTTTTTTCTGTCTAAAGAACAGCAGATACATGTTTTTCTCAAGCCATTCCAGACAAGAAGCAGACAATGTGTCTGAATCATTTAGAGATTCATGATAATCCAGGGAAACTATAAAAACCACAAACTTATCTATGTATCTTGAATGAAAGGCACCCAAGAATTTCTGATATAAAAATTTCCACAATTATATAAAAAAATAAGCTGTTATCAATTTGTCTGAAAGTATTGTTTTGTTTGCTGTTTTGCTTTGCTTTGTTTGTTTATTTTATTATGTATCATATGAGCAAGATAACCTATGGTAGAGTTGACCAACCTGGAAGACACATAAATTCGTGTTTGGTGGGAAGTCTGTCCTTCCATCTAATGGAGATCCTTTCATTGTTTATTTCATGTGATAGTTTCCATGTTGATTTATCTTAAATATTTTAAATATACCAATTCTTTTGGCAGGGACCTTATCTTCCTAAGTATTTGTACAGTGTATGTGTTAAGTTAGTTTCATCTTCAACAGAGTTTTTAGTCATATGCAAGTAACATGCACATAGATATAGATAGGTAATGCATATTCCAAAGGCTCTAGAAGAAGAGCTCCTTTCAGCACACAGAGACTTCCTGAGCAGAGGCTCATAGCAGTTTAGATAATTCTTAATAAGAACTTTAGACATGATGAACCTATCTGCTTTTGCCATTTTTGTATTCAACAAGGGAATCACAATTCCTGAGACTACTGAAAGTCTGAAACAATGACTTTGACCCTATTAGGTTTTAACACCAAGACTGTTCAGGAAGAGATATCCAGGATATGTGTATAATTACTACATAATTTACTAATCTAATTGAATGGGTAGAATGTTTCCTTGCTTCTTTGAGCATTAATAGTACTTCTTTTAACCTTTATGACCTACAGGGATTCTGTTGCAACTTCCAGGAGAAAAAGGAAGGTTTTTGTCTTCAATAGCTTGTCTGGAGCAGCAGACAGCTTTTACCATTGCCAGAATCCCCAGTAAGCACAAAAGGATTAGAGAGGACCTACAATATCCTCAGCTTATAGAGGATAAAGAACATTCATATGGATGCACTGGACCTATTTGACAGGACAGACAAGTGCACACATCCATATAGGATGACATTGTCATCTCAACAGTGTGATAAGTTGAATAAACAATTAATGAATCCAATCTACATCTTTTCTTTCAGTCACAAATGAATCAACTATTTTAACTTGAAGAGAACGCCTCTAGATAATCAGATTTTTTTTTACCCATGGAAGTAGAAGGATGGTAAAAAGATGTACCACCCTGAAATTTTCTCGATCTGCTAACCTTACTACTTTTCGTGCATGTCTGTACTATGTGTGAGAGACCAAGTGTCCTAATGATTGCTTCTAGAACTGTTCTTGTTTATAAATGTCAGGTCATTCAGTAAAGTAATAGAAATCACATGACTTTCTCAGATGAACATCCACAAAGACCAAATTAGTAACATAGAAGGTTGTTTCAAACAAATTTGTGAAAATCCACAGGTCTTATTAAACTTGTAAATGCTATTTGTCAAAGAATGAAAAATAATGGAGAAAAGCAGAGAAATCATCCCTTCATAAAAATACTTAACAGTCAATTCAAAGCATCAAGGTAGGTGTTATTAATTATAAAGTGAAAAAATACAGTCTGTCTTTGCACTTACATTAGAGAAGAAAATGGCACAGAAGAACTGATCTCTGTACAGAAAACTGTGAAAATAGTTCATAAATATTAATCTTGATTTACCAACTATTTTTCTGTTCTTTGCAGTCATTAACTGCAGTAACGGGCTGAGACAACTATATAGGAAATTAAGATGTACATTTGGATCACTGGTAAATGAGCAGTTAGATAATAGACAACTGACTTGGTCTGCTTAGATAGTATACAGAATACTTCACTGCTAGAAAGGAGATGAAAAAGTAGCTGCAAATTGTCTGATGTTTGTATGCATTGATGAACTTCGCTAGAGCGCAGATTTTACAGAGGTTTTTTTGTTCACTGATCCAGGAGAGTTAGTGGAAACTTCATTTTAGAGTATATATCAATACATATCCCGGATAATAATGATTGTAGATGTTTTGGTCTTCCCTGTTGAAGGCCTAGCAGATATATGTAATTGTTGGAGGATATCACACATTACCTACACACACTGAAATGGGTGGATAAGGATGCCAAAGAGCGATGTTTTCAAGAAGTTACTTTAAGTTTAAAATATATTTCAAAATGGTTGAGGATTTTGGTGGTGGGGAGGTCCTTTACTTTTGCACAATCATGTACCACATCAGTGAAAAATTAAGATAGGAAATCATATTCCCAAGTTTCACTCCTGTTTACACTAAATTAAGTTTATTTAAGCAAGGTGCTTGCACTAGTATGGAAAAAACAGGAGACCATTGTCTGAGACAAGGGCATCTCTTTCCCATTATGATCTCTTTGGAAGTAGCTGATTGACTAATGAATTTGTACACATCCCACCTCCAGCCTTCCCCATCCCACTTTCTGCATGTGTTTGCATTACTGAGGAGTAATTATAATGAAAAATACAAACCTCAGGTGAAAAGGAAATGGAACGTGACAGCTGAAAAAAACCAGATACACCAGACAGCTCATCATCTTCACATTTCATCTGACCTTTCAGCAGCCACCAGACCAAATGAGTAGCAGGATAAGGTCAATAGGTAAAAATAGACACAGCAGAAATTATTTCATTCACAGATCTTGAAGGTCAGACAACTTGAACAGAGTACTGTATAGATAATTTTTTTCCTAATGGTTCATCAATATACATATAAAATATGCATTCCTATACCCAAAAGATGAATTTATTTGCAGATGTCCCATTTTAGGGGCAAAGAATGGATCAAATCTATCAGTCATTCTTTAACCAAGAGCATAAAGAATATACAGAGATATGTCTCTTTTTAGGAAAAGAAATTATGGAGGTATTTGCAACACTTGTCTTCAAGTACTTATACTATACATTATTCTTCCTAAACTCTACCTATAATCAGTGAAAAGAAACAGTACTGCAGACAGGAATTTTAAAGCATCTTAGTTACATTTCTGCTCTGAACTTCTCCCAGATCATTTTTATGCCGTTCAGTATGAATCTTATCCCAAGAGCTTAATATAAGACAGTTGTCTCATTGGACTAAATCAAGTAGGTGAAATAGTTTTCCTAATTACTTTCCTGAATTTAAGCTTGCCTCAGGACAATAGACTGAAAGACCTATCAAAGTATAATTAGAAAGGTACTATTCGTTTATTTTTTTAAGACCATCTGGAAGACTGGGCTCTGTAAAGACAGACTATTCCTTTAACAAGAATGGTTGGAATGAATATCCATTTACAAGATGAGTCTAAGCACATTGCAAAACCATTCAACAGCATGACAAACAGGTCTTAGACATCTGAGAGAAACAGGAGACTCATTGCAGAACTTCAACAGGGTGAAATCTGACTTTAAAATAGCATTTTTACCATAGAAAATGGTAGCCCAGAAGCCAAGCATATTCACCATTCACAAGAGACTACAAAAGCAATATATTGCAGAGTGTTAAAAAGCAGGCGTTGTGAACATTGCTACTGGAAATCAAGTAGTTTTAATTGGGAAGTTAGAGAAAGAGAAAGGGAAGGGCAGGGAAGGGAAGGGAACAATATAAGATATCAATACACCATCTCAAAACAATTAAAAACATAAATGGCCTACGTGCTTTAGCAGCAGGTTTTAGAAACAGGTTTTAAGATCAGAAACTGAGACACAGAAATGTCAACCGGCTGGCCCCAAACAACTCACAAAGCCTGTGCCACAGTCACTGCCAGAAAAATTAACTTCAGTCTAATTCATCTACAAGGTCATCCTTCTTAGAGATCCAGATTTAGGCTATGCATTTTGCATTTCAGTTAAGAATTCACATCTTGTAATACTATGCAACTAAATAACACTAACTCAGCCAAGTTTAACCATTTCTTCTTCTTTTTACATCACACTTCTTTAAGTCATAATCAGTAAAATCAGACCGTGCACTCACACTGAAACCCTCAAATAGTCAGTTGGAGAAAATGTTTACAGCTGAGCATAAACCCCTGAAAATAGCAAGTTTTAATGGAAATGCTGACCAGCCTTTCATGCATAGTTCTAAATAATGAAAGATTCCTGGCTGGTTCACTCTCTCATTGCCATCTAACCATTTTTGTTCCATTCATTAGTGGAACATCATATAACTTAACAGAAATTAACATATGTAAAGAATGCCATCCCAGAGGGATTTCTGGAACAAAGGAATATTTTTCTATAGTTGGCAGTTTTGGTAAGAATTCATTTTCTAATCTACAGAAGTTGTTAACTTCACAAAGAAATGAACTCTCTTTCTTTAGGTTTTTAACCACATGCCCCATTCTTTGGCTTTGTGTCTTGGCCTTGTGGAAGTCTTAAATACAAATAAAAGCACAAAATCCCACCCTCCAAGTTTCTGATTGCTTTTTTAATAGCTCAGTCCCTGAGGGGCTCAACTTGTTATTGTAATTGTTTTCTTTAATGGGCATTTTGTGCTTTTCCCCTGGATTATTTTACTTACTTGGAGTGGTGAATACATGCCAGTTCAAAAATCAAACACTGGGGCAAATGCTACAAACACATTGCCCAACATGTGGTCAGCATTTAGACAAGTATATAAAGCAGAGAATTATTCTGAGCACTGGAGAGAACACTCTTCATTCAGTGTTACAGCAGATAAATTATCTATCTCATAATTTAGATTATGCTGACAGTTTCATTATGTATTTCCAGTGCCCAAACATAGTAATAAGTGTTGTAGGTTTGTCCCCATTCAGTGTGCAAACCACATTCTGTCTTCAGATGAATGCTGAACAGACACAATGAAGGGCAGATATGTTCCATAGGATCTTGGCACTGTCAGCTCTCACAACATTTGAACTTTGAATTTATTTCAAAAGCTTGAAAGCTTGTATTTAGCTGACACTTGGGAGGGAGGGAGGGAGAGAGGATCTGATTCTCCTCTCACATATGTTTTTGAATTGCTGATTTCATTAGAGTTACTTCTGATTTACACGGCTGTCAGTGACAGTGACAGGATCCAGTCTATATAAAACTGAATTAGAAATCTAAGGAATATTCTGCCAGATTTCTGATGTTACACCCAGCAGGAGACTATTGAAGTTATAAGCTGGGAAAATAACTTGCTAAAGGAAGACAGATCAAGAAACAATCTAAAGGGATGGTGGTTACTGAGTTCTTTAAGGATCAGCTTTGGGGTTGTGTTTGCACAATTTTTTTTCAAGGTTAGTGCCTAAGTTGTCACAAAGTACTTTACTGGGTGTCATACTGAATTCCAAATCTTTTAGAACTTCACAATTTCTCAATGGTCTGTTATCCTACCGAGTGCTGATACTAACTTTGTCTGCCTCAGTCAGTCTTCCGTAAATACATGTTGTAATTTCAGTTTTCCATCTATCATCACGCCCTGAAAGAATCATCATAATATGTTAAACAGTGATGCATTCTATTGAAATGAATCCATCAGAGTTGAAGTTTCCAGATTATTTCTTCTCTTTAGGATATTTACTTCATCCAGCATTAGGCACTTGGCCATCTAGCAGCCCTAATTTCCCAATGCAGGCAATGGAGAATAGACACCACTTAAGAATGATTCAAAACCATAAGTGAGGTTCCTGGTTTAAATGGCTTTCTGAAAGGATCTGTCTCTCTACATTAACTGGATAGGTTCATTTGCCCACATAATTAGGCACCTGAACTAGAATTATCTGACTGTGTTGCCACCCTTAATCTGATGTTACAAATTCTTGTTACAGGACTTCTAATTTCCTGCACAAATTCTTTCATTAAGTTGCTTGTAGTTGTTAGAGTCACAAGAGTATGTATTTCATTTTCTTCAACT
Organism: Nipponia nippon; assembly: GCF_047370975.1. Taxonomy (NCBI): domain Eukaryota; kingdom Metazoa; phylum Chordata; class Aves; order Pelecaniformes; family Threskiornithidae; genus Nipponia; species Nipponia nippon. The sequence continues at coordinate 16,719,847 of NW_028262290.1, read as the reverse complement.
GCTCTTTGGAAGAAAACACTTTCTTCATTACGTTCCCTTAAAGTCATAGTCTGATTTGCCATATTCACAGTAAAGTCATTGGACTTGTTGTCTGAGTAAAATCAACTTTATCTTTTCAGTTCGTAAGACATCTCACTTCAACCTTCATTAAAACATGAGGGATCACTGTGATAGTAACAGTCTTTTCCAACCTTAACGATTCTATGATTCTATGATTCAAGCCCACTTGGCATTGTTGGGAGAGTGCTCACAGGTTCTGTTTCTGTGGGAAGAACTAGGAGACAACCAGTGAGGCTGAGGAGAGGATGAGTATCTCGTACAAAGACAGTAATCATGACATCTCTATTACTCCAGCGTCTAGCTGAAGAGTGAAGATTGTGCCCATTACACCAAAAGGAAGAAGAGTGAACTGAGATTAGTTCTGTTTTGATGTGTCTTCTCTCAAAAATCTTAGGTGTATGATGTAAGTTGTCCAAAGCAGGGACATGCAATTCTGAACAGACTTTTTCATTCTCATTCACCGCTCTGTTTTTCAATTTAACTTTACTTTTATTAATGACAGGTATCTGGTTCAACGCTTACTGACATTCATGGAAAAGCTACAGGATTTCCAGGGAAGAAGGATTATAAAAACTGGCATATTGGTCTTCACTTTCAATTTCATTCTCAACTGTGTCAATAACTTTGGCATTATTTAAATATAATTAGTTGATTTAAGATACACAGGCAGATCCCTAAATAAGATGTGATTATTTTGAGCACATTCTAGAAGATCTTCACACTAAAAGCATGAAAGAGTAGCACCCACAGGAGAGCCATCACAGTTAGGCATTGTTCGATTGTACAGTATTTTTAAAAAAGGTCATTTTCTAGATATTTTTGGGGCCCCTAATATGCTGGACAACTTTTGGCAGGTTTGAATTCTGAAGTTAGTAGCTAAGGTTCTAGTCAGACTACTCAATTTTCATGTTACCCATCAGAAAACTCAAAGCACCACTACACAAAATTGTTGATGCCTGGCAGCAACCTAAGTAGCAAGAATAGTGTCTCAAGTCCTGCTTTCTGTTTCATTTAGGAAAGCTAACCTTGCATTGTAATCTTGACAAAAAAAAAGCCAATACAAATTTTAACTAGATTTAAGCAATCATTTCAAAACTCACCTTGGAATTAATGAATGAGGGAAAGATTCTCACTTTTACACTTCTCCTTCTACAGACAGCCTGAAGAAAACAAAATCAGCCTAGAAAAGTCTCCAACAGGGAACAAATTCAAATTGCTGTTGGTTCCTGTGCTCCCCTTTACTGCAAAAAGAACAAAACCCAAGAATAAAACACCCTTTAGCCTAAAACCCCCAAAGAGGAGGTTCATGATGTGTCTGTAGCTTTGCTCATCTCTCTTGTGAGGGTTATCGTTAGTGGGTAAGTTAGAGTTGCCTGAAAAAGAAAAGAGGACTGATCTAATCAGTCCCATACTAGGAAGGAAATGACTGGGAAGCACCTCTGCTCCACTTTCCCCCTCCCACCTTGCTAAGACAATTTCAGAAAAACAAAGGCTCTTACTCCATTGTGCAAAAAACAAAGGCCACTTCAAGAAAATTTAACCCTATTGCTCTACATCTAATCTGGAGAAATAAACAAGAAAATTTCAAAACAAACACGTCTTCTGCAAACTGTGGTAACTGTTTTTGTTGCCTACCTGTCAAGGAAATGAGCATTCATATCACGCTGGAAGTGATTAATGGATCACAAAGGATTTTTTAACTTTACACTTTTTCATGCAAATTATTGCAAAACTTTGTCATGAAAGTATATAATTTTAAGTGAAAATCTTATTTCCCTGCTTTTTAATTGCATGTACATTTTCAAAAATAATAAAAACTAAATATGAAATACAATATTGCCTATAGTAAGAGTTGATAAGTCATGTCCTCTCTTGCTTTTGCAATATTGTCTTTGTATGTTCATCTGAATTTTTATATATAAAATATATTAATATTGCATTTCATATGGATTAAGTTACCTGTAATTTGCATCAATAAAAGTCAGTACTACAAGTAGTTTACAACATAAAACACTGATTAAACTCCCTTTAAAATCAATGGGTAATACAATACGTCTGACAAGTAATAGAGAAAATATTATAATATATATTTCAAATAATAAATGTAGGCCATCTACTGTTTATCATTTAAAATTGACCTCAAGAGAATAGCAAATAGATATGGATTTTGATTCTATCTGATTTAAATTCTAACTTAGATTCCAGATTAATATCAAAGTTGGAAAATTATCTTGTCCACATGGATTTTTACTATTTTATAATTCATAAACGTAATCGTATCATTTTTGCTGAGCAGGACATCCAAGTCAGAAAAAAAAAAAAAACCTTCTATTTTCATATTCTTGCACAAGACAATAGAGGAAACTGTAGAATATATAGTTTTATATGTAGGACAAACTACTCTGTTAAAAAGAATTGATTTTGTAATTTATAAAGCTATATGACACTTCGGTGTGGAGCAGACTTATAAAGATGTTGCAAACATGAATCAAAAACAATTATTTTATTTCTGTTTGGTAAATTGGAAGATATGAAAAGTTCCTTCTTGTCTGAAAGGCAAGAAAGTAAGATGACTAAACATCAAGTTGGACAACTACTAATAAACTGGAAAAGAGAAAACCACTTCAGATAGCAAAAAAAAATATTCTTTGAAAATTTTTGAATTAATTATGGCAGAAGGATAGAATATTTGTCAATCGGGATGTTAAAGACAATTTTAACTGAGAAAATACTAAAACATGCATTTTACCTTAGCGATGGAGAGATGAAAGAAACATGTCATTCCTTTTAGTTCACTACAAACAAAAGTATGAGAAAAGCAATTTTTGCAGCCTTTTAATTGGAATCTCTTTTTTTTTCCTCAGAAGTTGGGTTGCTGATTGAATCTGAAATTTATTCTACACATTCCACTTTCTACATGAAAGGCCCATATCCAGACCTTACAGTCAGCAGAATGTGCAGGAAGCTCAGACTTTGGCCTGCCACTTATATATACTAAGATGCAAATAGGATCAGTAACACTGTGTTGAAAAGAAGTTTATACTGCTCTCTGTAACACTGATCAATGTTACAGCAAGGAGGAAATGCAAGATATACCTTTACTGTGCATACAGACCTGTTTTCTACGTTGAACAGACTGGTTTTGTCTATTAGCTGTGTAGTCCACCTTGCATTCCTACTACTGTAGCAAATCTAGCATGATATTTGATTATCACTTACTATTTACAGGAAATTTGACAAATGGAGAATGAGTTTGGAAAAGGCCCTGGAAATCAGACTGAGTTCTGGTGGGAAAGCTACTCACTGTTACGCCATCTATAATATTAATCCTTTAAAAAAAAATTGGATAGTTTCAAAAATATGTTGTCTTTCAAGTTAATATCCAAAACACCATGTATCAAACATATGTGAAAAAAATCTGACGCTTATGTATCTTATGTACAGGAAGTCAAATTTTTAGACTGAAAATGAATATGCTTTTCTTTCTTTGTGAAGTATAGATACACGCATATCCTCAGAAATCCAAAATAACGGCTGACTTGCAAACCTGATTTTGTAACTTTGTAAGCTCTGAGGAAGCTCTGTTACGAACCAGTCTCCAGCATGTTAAGTACTCTGAGGATAAGTAATTAAGACAGTCTCTCCCCCAAACAGACCACAATCTAGATGCCTTATGAAACCAATGGAAAACAGAGGCGGGTAAGTTTTCTACAATGTCATTAACAAGGTTTAGAGTACTAGTTTTTTCAACCAATTGTTTAGCCAGTGCTAGATGAAGCAAATTTGCAGACACAGTACAGAAAGCCTTAAAAAGGCATTTTGTGCCTGAGGAAGGAACAGCTAAGCAGGCAATTATGGCTGCCACTCCTGATAGAATGAAGACTGAACTTTGATAAATTAGCAAATGTGATAGTGTGAGACAAAATGCTTAGGGCTTGAAAAAGAGAAAGGGGCTGAGAATTATGTGGTGGGGAAGGGACAGCCAGGGAGAGGCAGCAGAGATAGGACATGGTTAGATCAATGAACAAGAAGCTGATTCTACCAACAGCATGCTGGATGGAAATTTGTCTCAACGTTCTATGTTATTCAAAATATGTTTGATAGGATAGATCCTACATTATGTGTATGTCAGTCTTGTTAGGTCAGGCTGCTTGTATGGCTAAGAGTATCTGACAGTGCTGGGTTTTATATGGATTATTTGCTAACTTTTAAAGTTAAAGCTTGTGCATCTTTTCCTTCTTTTTTTTTTTTCACTCTTTCTTTTAAATTCCAGACTAGTCCACAGATTGAAAAAATCCAAGCCATCTATCTGTTCTGTAGTCGTTTCATTCCCACTCAGTGGGAAACAATCTCTAGGTACTTTCCTGATGCTCTGTTGTTAACGCTGACGTTAGGAAGTTGTTCTGCCATTTTTAGAAGCTACCTTTGTAAGTGCAAATGTACCATGCAGAGAGAAATTGCATTTACTGTCTACTGTTTCCTCTGTTATTTAGGAATCCAACTATGGCAGGTTACATGTGGATGTTGAATTTCTCCCCAAAATGTGCAGTAATATAAGTTTGCAGATTTTTATTTTGCTTGACACAAAGTTGCTTAATCATTGAGGGAGAGAATCTTCAGTTTTACATAGTTTATGTATTTTTAGGTATTTTTCCTTGTGCACTGCATGATTCCTCTGATAGGCTAGGTTTTCTCAAAAGTGCTAAATGACATATAAAAAAATCTGATGGATATACTGCTAGAATACAAGTTTAGTAAATTCACTTTCATACATTATTTACAGTTTAAATTAGTAGTGACTAAAGGTAATTAAGTACTATGAAAAATGAGCGGTCAGCTCTGGATTACAGTACACATTCTACAGTGATCAGCTCCTTCCCTTCCCTTCCCTTCCCTTCCCTTCCCTTCCCTTCCCTTCCCTTCCCTTCCCTTCCCTTCCCTTCCCTTCCCTTCCCTTCCCTTCCCTTCCCTTCCCTTCCCTTCCCTTCCCTTCCCTTCCCTTCCCTTCCCTTCCCTTCCCTTCCCTTCCCTTCCCTTCCCTTCCCTTCCCTTCCCTTCCCTTCCCTTCCCTTCCCTTCCCTTCCCTTCCCTTCCCTTCCCTTCCCTTTCCTTTTGCCCAGAAAAAAAAAAACTCCACTTTTAGCACCAACTGTTATGAGGAAAGAAAATATAAGAAAGAAAAAAAACAACTTGGAAAATAATGATGTGAACAAGCATGTTTTGTGGATGCCTGCCTGAATCCAAAACCAGAAGCAAGCTTATCAAGATGGGCTTTTTCTACTGCTTCTCACTGTGGCTTTTGCTAGCTTGCTGCTGGCAGTGGATGCCAAGTCATCCTCTGTTTCTAGGGCATTTGGGGAAATTGATTCCTAAACAAAGGTAATAAACCCCTGGAGATGGGAGCTGGAAATTTGTCTTGCCAAAACATTGTTGCTCTGCCTTCTGGTCCAACTGTGTAAGAAGCATCAAGTGCTCATGGCTTGACCAGCAGGTTCCATCAGTCTCTAAATCTGGGCCCTTCTTAGGATCCAGCACTCTCTCCTTGTTTTTTCTCACCAGGCAAGGCAGGCTGAGCACAAGCTGCCTATGAAGACTCTCTGCCTTTGCAGCTGCTTTTTTTATGAAGTATTCCAGGCTGTCCTGCCTGCCCAGCTTTGGTCAATGAAGCTGCATTCAGGATTTACCCCTTGGTGTACCACCTGAGCTGCTGTAGAGTCCGTCGCCCAAGGGCTGCTGGGAAATTTGGTATCTGGCTTGGGATTGATGCCACACTTGCAAGGTAATAAAGAGGAAATTAGTGAACATCTTAAGTGTTCACCAGAAACTTGCCAGCTACTCTGTTTAGCTTCTTCTTTCTTATTTTTGAAACTATCACATGAAAACAGTATATACTAATTCTAGTTAAAGCTTTTTTTTTTTTTTCCTTTTTTTCCTTTTTAAAAATAAAACAATTCTGATTTTTTTTTTTTTAATTCCTGGACACAGAATTCAAAAGCATAGATTTTTTTTTTTTTCTCAAAGTCTTGGTATTATTCTGAATGAATCTATAGCAATTCCAGTAGAAAACATCATCAAATGCCTTGTGGACATTTTGGTCATTGTGTAGGATTGGAGGCAGGGGGAGAAATAGGTTCTCAACATTCATTTTAAAAGAAATTACTTAGCTGTGGGTGTGAAACACTTTTTTAATGTTGCAAAATCTACTCCCTACCAAAGTCTATATTGAGGATATTGCAGTTAACAAAATCCAGTATTTTTTTAAAGAAAAAAAAAAAAAAGAAGAAAAATAAAACCAAATAAATCCCCCAACCTTTAATAAGGCGGAATGCAGCAAGGTTGCAAAATTCATAGCCATCCCCAAATTAGGACATACCTGAATACAATTAAAATTATACATTTTCCTTTATATTTGTGCAAGGCAGAAGGTGCAAGATGCCTGGCAGCAGCACGTGGAGGCAGGAAGAGCCTTTCAGTTCAGCTGCAAACTGCAAGTACAGGAGGGTGTGGGGAGAACAGCTGGAAGCTCAAGAAGAAACAGGGACACCATGAATCACACTTCCTTAGCAGGCTGCTTGTGGAGCAGCAGGGTTCTTCATTATGAGTTTAGAGTAAGCTCCTACTTACCCACTGCTTTTTTTCTGATACAATATCTCACAGTCTCAAGAACTCTTCATGGCAAAACAGCCAAATCTGAAGGAAGAGAATATGAAGGAGGCATGAGAATTACCTTCAACTATGCAAAGAAGGGAACAGTCTCCACAGAGGTGGAGGCTAGGACAGAAAAAAAAAAAAAAAAAAAAAGGATTAAGCTGCAGCAAAGACGACTCCCGTTAGATACTCAGCAGAACTTTTTCACAGTGAGGACAGTGAATCTCAACAATGGATTACTTGAAAACAGCTATATTCTGGCAAGCTCCAAGAGCCATTTAGACAAGCATCTGACAGTAATGACATGCATAGTGCTTATGCAGCTTTGGCACAAGAAGATGGACTACATGATCCTTCCAGATTCTTTCCAGCTCTATGAATTTGTGTGCAAAGCAATAGTCACAGCTATATCTGCATTTGCAGGTTTGTTCCTGCCAAAAAAAAAGGCTAGAATAAGGTGAATCTGAAAATGTGGCTCTTAATCTAGCTACCTGCATGATTCCTGCTGGTGGGGTTTCTCTCCATGTCAAGCAAAAAGAACCTTCATTTGCAAGGTCTCATCCAGGTCATATAGACGAAAATGATTAGCGTTCAGTTTCTCTGCATTGCAGGATCAAGAGCTGAGTCAACCCTGCTGGGATTCAACCCACGTTCCAGGGAGTCTAAGTATTTCATATCTGATGTTTAAACCTCTAAGCAAATAAAATTTCCGCTGGGAGATGTACCAGTGTGTGGTCAGATTTTATTGGGTTTCTGTTTGAAATTCACTCACAGGTTTGAGAAATTCCTACATTTTTACCAGCACAGAACATCTGTTATGTTGATCTATTTACCTCTTCTTTTCAAGAGCATGCAAATGACCAGGATTTCAGTGTTTTTCAAAATGATTTTATCTTCAACATGATTCCATCGAGATCTGCAAATGCCTTAGATTTATGCCTGTTCAGTTTCTGATGCTCAATTATTAATTCACTAATGTCTGTAATGTGCTTTGAAGATGAAAAACATTACATTGTAGAACTGCTAACTGATGCTCGGATGTTACTATTATTGCTGCTGAAGCTGTTAGAAAATATGCTTGGAACACATCCCCAAAGGCACATGATGAGGAAAGGTCATCTAGGGCAGCAGTTTATGTAGAAAGGAGTAAATCAGACTGAAATTCCAGAACTACGCTATCTTTTTAATGCAGAGTCCAAAACTCAGAGTTATGAGACCAGATTTTTTTCTTTAAACAAAGTATGTTTAACTATTACATAGATCAAAAAGGGAAAAAAAAAATCAATACAAGGAATAATTTAAAACAATAAGGCGAAAAACATTTCCCACTAGCTTCTGCGAAGGCAGGGCACTGTGGTTTCTGTCCTTCACTCAAATTAATTTGCACATGGACGGTCAGCTGAGTTTGAATTTGAAGACGCATTTGGATGGAACAGCCCTTCAGGCAGGTTTTTCAGAGAATGCAGAGAGGTCTGTGATGGCATTCAGTCTGACTATAGAGCAATACGGTTTGGGTTTTGCTATAGCACTGGTCATCTTCTGCTCCAGGAAGATACCTTTTTAACCCATCATGGCCTTTTGGTGGGATGAAACCAGAAACCTAAGTAAACATCCAAGAAGATCTCTGCAGGCAGGGCTTTGCCTCCAGGCTCTGGCATCTAGCTGCTTGCTGTAAGATCAGTAATGCTTTTATGGTATTCTTTTTGGTTCCCCTCAGGCCCACCCTCCAGCTGGATTACATCTGAGAGTAGCTCTTCCCTCTGCCTGAGATATGTACAGAAAGAAGAAGAGGCTTATATTGATTTTTCACACATCACCCTCCTACCCACACGAACACACAGTCCTGATCATCAGATACTTTGGGCGTTTCGCTACGCTTCACACATATGTTGCTGCATTACAAAACACTGCTGTCTTCTACAGGATTGCAAATGTTGCTGACCCGGTCTCCTGCCATTTCTGGAGAGCACTACCTTTAAGAAAATCTTGAAAGAACTGTTTGGCTCTGAGCAGAGACCAGCTGAAATGTTCAGATAGAGCTTTGACCCTGAGTGTCAGACTCCTTTATTTGAGCAAATTTTGAACAGCAGTTGAGCTAAAACCCTACCCTGAGCAGAACCGAGCAGATAAAAACCCAACCAGAGCTGAAACACTTTAGAAATGTGGAAGACAACTGGAGAAGTTTAAACCCAGCGCTTCACTTCGTATCTGAAAACAATGGAAACCAAAATGGACACCAAAAGAAAAAAAAAAAAAAAAAAAAGGAGAAGTCAGGAGGAAGCTTTATCTCTGATGACAGTTTGTTCTGAAGCACTTGAGGCTTGAGGTTTTTAATAGTTTCAGTCAACTCAGCCAGGCAAGGCTAACACTGAAGCTGTAATGCAGGCATTTGAGAACTGCACTCCACATAAAAATAGAATATATGAGTAACACAATTTTAAACAGAGGATATTAGAAGAACTTGAAAAAATAGAGAAGTGACTTGAGCCAAGCCTCAATTTTAGGGGTGGAGTCCTTGATAACAGGCAAAACACTGAATGGGATCTGGAACAAAACACTCAGAGAGCTGCTATTGAAAGATCCAAAATTAACTGTGTAAAAAACAATTCAAATTTGGATAGCAAAAGAAGCCAATCAGTTCAAGCCAAAGCCCAGACTGTTATTCAGACACGATGAATATCATAGGAAATTCAAAATACAGGAAATAAAGCAATCAAGGGTGGAAAAGCAGAAGAATTTCAATGCTGGGTGCCTCTAAAATACAGCTGATGAAGCAATATATGTAAACATGTACACATTCACATGTAAACAAGAAATAATGTTTGACATCTGAAGAAAGATGCAGAAAATGAAGCAGATCTTCCAAAATGTTTAAGAGCCCATAGAATATGTCCTACACAGGCAAAGGAGTTTCTCCTTAAGAGCAAAAGACAATATTGCCAAAGAAGAACAGACTGACAATGGAGGGGTGGGGAGGGGAAGATTGTCAGGTGTAATGAACATTGTTTTACAGACTACAAGAATCAATGATCATAGAATCATAGAACCATAGAATAGTTTGGGCTGGAAGGGACCTTTAAAGGTCATCTCGTCCAGCTCCTCCTGCAATGAGCAGGGACAACTTTAGCTAGATCAGGTTGCTCAGATGTCAACTCTATATCTTCTGTAAAACGGGAACTGGTGAAATCATGTATTAGCATGTGGGTGCCCAGATAGCACAGAGAGAAAGGTCAGCTGCCAGGAGCAGCAAGAGCAGGCTGCTTGGCAAGGGCAGGGGAGCTGGTAGCCTGGAGCTACAGCGGGCAGTGAAGTTGGCCAGGCAGTGCCCTCTCCTGCAAGTCCATTGATGGTAATGATGGTCAGCCACAGTCCAGATCACACACGTGTTCAGGTCAAGCCAAGGCATCAAGTCAGGGTCAGGACCAGTGAGGGACATGGCCAGGTATGGGCATCCCTGTGGCATAGCCCAAGCAAAGACCAGGGGTGAGTGTGTGAGCTCAAATACAGTTCCTGAGCAAAGTAGGAAGACCCCAGAAAGGCATATCACACCTCTGTCATGCACCTCTGATCCCACGTTACAGCTGCACCATGTGATATCTTGCCTTGAGCACAGGCAGCCAAACCCCTAGGAGGGGAGGATAGATGCTGCAGAGCCTGTTGGTACACCTGGGGCCATGACAGTAATTTGACACCTGTATATACTGTATGGACTTTTCTTTTTTAAAGAAGAGCAGCTGAGCGAAAATACCTCTTCCAAGAACATGCTTAAGTATCGTAGCCTAAGTCTAATGGACAAACATTGCATGCTGCAATCTTCATTCATCAATGAAATTTTCTTGATCTGGAGACATAAAAGTGCTAGCGGTGGAAGCAGCTGCTAGAGGATTTACTAGAGCATTTCAGAGCTGTCACAGTCATGTCACACATCCTCAGATCCACGTATGCTCCATTGTCATATAATGAAGGAGATGTGGCCTGCTGAGCGAACTCCATCCCCTCTACTTCTATAGGTACAGCCACACAGAAACTATGGCCCAACAGTCACTCTGTGAATGATGCAGTCTATGTGACTTGAGCCCAAGTCTACATGACTTGAGTAATAAGGGTTTTCCCAAAGTTGTATCCTATTATTTTTTTCCTGGAGCATGTACTAGCAAGCATGGGATATGGGTCTAACTTCACAAAAATTTTCCTTTACCAGAGGAAAGAACCAAGGGATCACTCACTCTGCAGTTATTTTATGTGACAGAAAGTTCCAGAATACTGTTTTCCCTTTACCTTGGTCTTTTTTTATCCCATTCCAAGACTTGCATGACGCCTGACCAGCTTCTGATAAACTGAGGGTGCTTGTCTGAAATTATGACTACTCACACTTTCTTACCATGTCTTACCACACCTTACCATGACGATAAAGCTGATGAAGCAAAATTTGGGACACTAAGGCAAGCTTCTGGTCAACAGAACCTGGTTCTCATGGGTGACTTCAACTACCAAGACATTTGCTGGAAGAACAGTACAGCAGCTCACATATCATCCATCAGGTTCCTGGAATGCATAGAGGACTGTTTCCTATTATAAATGTTAGATGTGCCAGCCAGGAAGGAGGCACTGCTGGACCTGCTATTCACAAACCAAGAAAACCTGCTTTGTAATATCTTGGTCAGTAACAACCTTGGCTGCAGTGATCACAATATTGTGGAGTTTGGGATCCATCTGAGCATGCTGAAGGTTAGCACCAAGACAAGGATTCTAGATTTTAGAAAAGCAAACTTCAGCTCACTCAGAGCTCAGTTGGGAGGGATTCCATGGGAAGCTTCCATGGAGGATAAAGGAGCCAGTGAGTGCTGGGAGTTCTTCAAGAATGCTTTCTTGGAAACACAAAACCAGTTTATCCCCTATAAAAGAAAGGGAAGTAAGCGGAGCAAGAGGCCCCCTTGGCTCAACCACGAGCTCCTGGGTCTGCTTAAAACCAAAAGAGATGCGTACCAGAGATGGAGAAGTGGAAGATTGTCCACTGAGAACTACAAGGGCATTGCCAGAGTGTGCAGAGATGCAGTTAGAAAGGCAAAAGCTCAACTTGAATTGGAACTGGCTAGAGACGTCAAAAATAACAAGAAAGGGTTCTTCAGGTGTGTATGTTGCAAGCAGAATCAGAAGGAAAACATAGGCCCACTGTTAAACAGTAGAGGTGAATCAGTCACCAACAATGCTGAAAAGGCAGAGGTTCTCAACACCTTCTTCACCTCTGTCTTTATCAACACTGTTGGAACCCAGGTGCTGGGAATGAATATCCAGGAGGATCCAAACATAGATCCACCATCAGTGAAGAAGGAGTTAGTATGTGAATTATTACAGGAGTTTGACCCCTACAAATCGATGGGCCCTGATGCCATCCACCCGAGGGTGTTGAGAGAGCTGGCTGATGTCATTATGGGGCCACTCTCTATAATCTTTGAGAAGTTGTGGAGATCGGGGGATGTCCCAGAGGACTGGAGGAAGGCAAATGTTACCCCTATCTACAAGAAGGTCTCAAGGGAGGATCCAGGTAATTATAGGCAATCAGTCTTACTTCAATCCCCGGGAAAGTCATGGAACAGATCCTCCTGGGGGTCATCACGAGTCAAATGAAGCATGTGATTGGGAAAAGCCAACACGGCTTCACTAAGGACAGATCATGCCTGAGAAATCTGGTGGCCTTCCATGATAAAGTGACCTGCTCAGTTGACATGGGGCAAGCGGTCAACGTTGTCTACTTGGACTTATCCAAGGCTTTCAGTATGGTTCCCCATGGCCTCCTCCTGGAAAAATTGATGCTTTATGGCCTGAACAAGTGGTCTCTGCAGTGGGTGAAGAATTGGCTAATGGGCCACACCCAAAGAGTGGTGGTAAATGGCTCTTTTTCAAACTGGCAAGCCGTCACAAGTGGAGTCCCCCAGGGATCAATACTGGGCCCAACACTATTCAATATCTTCATAAGTGATCTGGATAATGGGATCAAATGTAGCCTGATGAAGTTTGCAGATGACACCAAATTGAGTGGGGACATAGACACTCGGGAAGGGAAAGACACCCTGCAGGAAGATCTGGATAGGCTGGAAGAGTGGGCTAACATGAACCTTACGAAGTTTAACAAAGACAAGTGTAAGGTCTTGCACCTGAGAAAACATAATCCGGGAGTGCAGCTCAGACTGGGATCCACCTGGCTGGAGAGCAGCTCTGTGGAAAGGGACCTGGGGGTCCTGCTGGACAGGAAGCTCAACATGAGTGAACAGTGTGCTGCTGCGGCCAAGAAGGCCAATAGGATGCTGGGTTGCATCAAAAAGGGCATCACCAGCAGAGATAAAGAAGCCATTAGCCCACTCTACTCAGCGCTTGTCAGGCCACCCCTGGAATACTGTGTACAGTTCTGGTCCCCGTTACACAAAAAAGATGTGGACAGGCTGGAGGGGGTCCAGAGAAGGGCCACCAAGATGATCAAGGGTCTGGGAAGCCTGCCGTATGAGGATAGGCTGAGAGAGCCGGGTTTGTTCAGCCTTGAGAAAAGGAGGCTTAGAAGTGATCTCATCACCATGTACCAGGACTTAAAGGGGAGCTACAAAGAAGATGGAGACTCCCTTTTTACAAGGAGTCACATGGTGAGGACAAGGGGTAATGGGTACAAGTTACTGCCAGGGAGATTCTGATTGGACAAGAGAGGTAAATTTTTCACAATGAGAACAGTCAATCATTGGAATAATCTCCCCAGGGAAGTGGTTGACTCTGCTACGCTGAACACATTTAAGACTCAGCTGGACATGGTGCTGGGGCATCTCATCTAGATTGTGCTAGAAAGGTTGGACCAGATGATCCTTGAGGTCCCTTCTAACCTGGTATTCTATGATTCTATGAAATATCACTGGTATCTTTGGGACCATCTCTTGGGTCATGGAAAAAAAAATCACTGGAGAAAAATAAATACTTGATTCTTTGCTCTCAAAGTGAAAAGTCAGGAGCTGATACAGGAATGGGTTGATTTAGACTGAAGGTTGATCCAGTCCAGAGCCCTGTCTCTGACAGTACCAATAGTTCCCCAGAGATAAAAGAGCAAGGACAGGAAAAAGCATGCTTGCCCAGTTAATGCACTGCAGAGATATAAAAATCATGTATCCACACTTCAGTCAGACTATTTCTAAGAAGTCTGGTAGACTACCTTCAGTGAACCAACCTGAAGCTGAACCTTGGAAAACACAGGTTGTTCCATAGTTTAGTCAAATTCAAAGCTAGATTATTAGTGGAAAGGCATCTGTTTGTGATATTACTGACAGCTGGAGTGTCTGACTGATGAGATGCTAATGATGCCCCTGAATATTTTGCTTCATGCTACTAGAAATTTATATTTATTTAGAGCAAGAATATAAAATCAAGTGTTTTACCCTTTTGAAATGTGCTTTGACTCTGGTTCCATGGCAGTCAAATTGTGGTTTGCCCAGTGGCTGTTGCTGAAGGAGTTGAATTTTGCACAACATCTTCAAATAGTAATTGGAGCTGGGACTAAATGTGACCTTCCCAAGTCACACTACAGAGCCCAAAGAACAAGGGCAGCTAAGTATTACTTGCATGAAAATTTTGCTCTGAATTTTATACTTCAGGTCAGTCTTCTGCCTAGAAACCCCTAGGAATCTACTGCTTTGCTATGTAATCTGTCTGCAGTTACCATATCCATTAGCCAAAAACACTTGCAGAATTTTATAATGATGCATTAGGACACTGAGCACTCCAGGGAGAAAATGAAGTTAATGTAACGGCAAATGACTTTCAAAATATTCTATTCTGTGCCTTTAAATTTCAGACCCTGAAAAGAAAGCAAAAGAAAAAAGAAAAAGAAGCACATGAAAGGAGGAGATCAGCCTGTGACTGAAAGTCCAGCTGTGTAAACAAGTTTAGTGACTTCTTTTATCTCTAATTGGTCTTATACACTGATCTTTCTGGTGCCAAAATCACACACTTCACATTAATTCTTCAGTAATATAGCATTATTTCTGGATGGAATTGGTCTGAAATGTCAAACTGATATGTGTCACTTGCAATCTATTAACATTTCAAGTTTTTTCCAGTGAACATCAACAACTGTCTTTAGTTATATTACTTTAAAAGTTTGAAAAGGAAACAGGTTTATACCGCTGAAAATGTGAATATAGGCACTAGAATTGTGCTAATAGTGCTATTTACTGAATGAGACATAGAAGATACTCAGCTGGCATAAATTTTTTTGGCCAAATAACATCAACTTCAGAGATGCTATGCCAGTTAATATGGTCAAATATTTGGTCTATAGACTTCAGAAGATATCCGTCTCACAAATGCAGAACAGGCTGTTGTCTTTTCTGATAGTTTAGTACCTTTGAGTAACAAGATATTCATAATTATGTAGACTAGTCTGGAGTAGGCACTGGGGTAGACACTGAAAAACTCCAGTGAGACAAAGAAGCCACGTGTACAGGCAAATGGAAATCAATACTGATAAATGCAAGGTGATGCACACTGGCCATAAAAATAAATTAATGAGGCAACAAGCAAATGAACTGTCTATCCATCTGACACGGGTCAAAGTCACCCATATGTGAGAAATGAGCATCAAAGCAAAATCACAGTCTGTGTGCAGTTGTGATCAGAAAAACAAATATTTTAGGTTACTTAGTGTATGTGGCACAATGAAATATATGAAGAAGAATACAATGATGCAGTATTGCCTGCACAGTTAAAAGGGATTTGATAACATTACACATGGCAATGAAAAATGTGTATGAGAAACAATAAACCTCTGTTCTTTAGTTCTTCTATTTCTTCCGTAGGGTTATTACACAAAATTAGAAAAGAGTACTTTTTCCTGCTACAACTCACTAAGCTGTGTTTATATTGCCGTGTGTGTGTGTCTGTGTGTGTGTGTGTATAAAACTTAGATATAACTTAGGTAAATAACAAGACTGATGACTGGTAAGACAGTCATAAATAATAATCAAATCTGGCATTAACTGATAATAAACATAATTTCAAAACCAACCGACCAAACATAATTCATGGCCTCTAATGTTTACAGATCTGTCGCATGATAAATAGACTTTTTGCATTTAATAAGTCCTTCAAAGCAGCCAGTAACTGTGAGAAATAGAATACTAGACTAGATTGACCTCAGTTTGATTCAATTTGGAAATTTCTATTTTGCTAACAACAATTGTTTTCTACCAATAGATGACTAGACAAGACCCTGAGTGACCTGCTGTAGTCATTCCTGTTTTGAGCAGGAGGGTTGAACTAGAGACCTCCAGAGATGCCTTCCAACCTTAACAATTATTTGATTCTATGATTCAATGAAAGAATACAAATAATTTTGTAGGACTGATACTGGAAGGAATATTTCTATTCTAAAAGGTATATGTGGTTGAATATGTTAGAAAAAAAATAACACCAGAAAAAAAAGTTATAGGTTGGTTTTCTTTTTTTCATTAATCCACTCATAATGGCATGTAAGGCAATTCCTCTGCATTACTCTGCGAGAGACAATTTCTTTCGACTCCAAACTAGATTTAAATAAATTGTAACAGACATTCATGATAATTCCGTTAATAGCAGCCTCGGAGATGACTACAGCAGGAAAATACTTCTCTGTTTCAGTACTAACTTATATTCTTTCCATTTGCTACCCTTCATATGCACCTTTTTGTTTTACTTCTGAGCTCACATTCATTTGTAGACATCAGTGACATCACCCGTTCCTTGCAAGAGCAGGGTTAAGGAGAGTGTAACAAGCCTGAGAACTCAGTTCTAATAAGTTAAGTAAGGCTGGCTTCACCTTTTATTCAAAAGAAAATTTCTATGAAAAACAAAATGCAAGACAATCATAACTCAGAATACTGAACAAAATGGTGCCCTTCTTTAACAAGTAACTTGTTCTACAAGTGTCTAGCTATTGGTTATGTAAACACTGTTGTCAACATCAAACATCCACATTATTCAGGTTTAGGCCAGGGCCTGTTTCTTTTCCCTTTAGCATGTAAAATGTGGTTTGACTCTTGACTCAGAGAAGCTGTTTGGTACCAGTTGTTAAAAAATCAAAAAGAAACACAGAACAATAAACAACATAGGTGAACCATTTTGCAATAGTGAGAATTATTTATTCAAATGATTTATTCAAATGAGAATGATTTATTCAAAAGTCGTCTGTTCGGGTTATTCTCAAAGAATGTCCATAGCTCAGTAATTTTAGAGCTTAAGTATACATCATCATCATTAACAAGGCTTTTCCTTTAATTTATTGTGATAAAACAATGTGTGTTTCTAGCCTGAACATTTTCACTAAAGCGGTTCAAAATTGGTCCATCTGTGGCTATACTAGGACATTAAACCTGCACAGGAACACTTTTATGCACAAAGTGGTCTGCTAAAGCCAATATCCATCCCATCAAATCCTTTCAGCTACAAAACAAGATGGTCACATACAGGTAACATTGAGAAAACATGACTATGATTATTCCTGAAACACTCCAAGGAATTGTTCAGGAGAGTGCAAGCTGGCAATGACAATAGTTTTTCCATGGACTGATCTAACAACTGAAAAGTAGAGATGACTGAGGTCCAAAGTCAAGAAGCCTTCTCTAGCATAGTTTAATTTACCAGTTTAGATATAGATTTAGTGGTTTTTATTGATTGTTTTCACAGCAGAATTGGTTCTTCTAAGAATATGCTTTGGTGTGCCAAGTTAAACGCCATCTTCCTTGACTTGTAGAAGAGGTTTTTAGGCCTGCTCTCATTACTTGTCTTTGATTTCTGTGTTGAAGTACATTTGTTCAGTGGCTTGCAACCCCTGAAAGTAGATGCCCAATGTTAATTAAAAAAAATTGATAAATTAGACTGCAAGAAAATATTATCAGTTAAGAAGGGAACATAGATGTGAATGCCACTGATTCATTGAGTTACAAGTGTTAACTGGGATGTAACTGAAGAACCTCTTTCTCCAAAGGCTGCTGTGCAAACTGAAGGAAAACACCCATTTGCAGACTTCACTTGGGGACCGACCTCTAGAGGGCAACACAATCATATGAAATGGCAATTCAATAACGACAAGGGCAGTATCAGAATCGCGCAGTAATCAATATAGTTCATCCTCCCTTTACATCCTAAACCTCTATTTATACCAAATTTAATTTGAAGGACCTGTTTTACAGAATGACACATGTAATGACCAGATGTCACCTCTATGGTTACTGTGACCATGTTGTACCTTCCATTGACACTCAACCATGGCCATAAAATACATGACCTTCCACTCTAAAAACACAGCCTTTAAGCTTGAAATAAATGCAAATATATATAAGCTCTCAAGTCTCTTGTTCTCTGGGAAAATAACCACTCTTACGAAGAAGACTAGAATGTCACACTCAGACCTCCAAGCTGTGAGTCTACAGTGGTTCCAGACTGCTAATCCTCAACCCATTTTTTCAAAGCATTCCTAAAACCCCTCTCTCTGTGTGACTCAGTATGATAATTTTTAAACACATACATATGCGTAAATTAAATTAAAATCTTCCCATAGTTTTCTCTAAGTAAGTATCCCAGTGCCTTTTACCTACTATATCTCCACCGTTCTTAGATGACAGTTTCTTATAGAACATATTCTCTGTGCTTCACTTGTAAATAATGCAAGTCCTATTAACTAAAACAAGGATTAGTTCTCCAAGTTCTTTACTAAACAAGTTATTAATACTATAGGTACTGTGTTAGCAAGAATATAAGAGCAGAAATGGCATAATGATTATTTCTCTTAGAGCACTCTGAAAAGCATTCAATCATTAGCTCCTGCAGCCATTCACTGTGGACTCCAGACTAATACTTTCATTTCCAAATGTCAATTTCTGTTGTTAAATTAAATGAAAACGTGGATCAGTGTGATGCATCATTATCTAAAGTAACTCCTGAGGAAATCACTAGAGTAATGCCATTAGTGTTGCCTGCCATTTTCTAAAATGTTTCAGTGTAAAAAAGCAGGCTATGTGTTTTGTTTCAGATGGCTACCTGCTGCAAACTTTCTTCAGCCAAGGCTGCGAACACCCAGTCTACCTTTCACCCAGGGCAGCTTTTCAAGGTGGTACTTGGAACTGATGGGAGGATGAAACCTGGCCTGGGCCTGCACACAAGACAAAGAATAGGTTGAGTTTTAATCCCTGCTGTAACGGGCTTTGATAGCTCAGTTTGCCTGCTTTCCTGAGAAAGACTTAGTTAATTGATGTTTGTACAGCTGTATTGGGTGTCCATGGCAAGGTGTTGGTGGTGGGGGACTGCCAGGTGGAAGAGGCCAGGGGCTGCCTTGTACTGGACACAGTCAGATGCAGCTGGTTCCAACCAGCTCCAATGGACCCACTGCAGAACACAGCTGAGCCCGTCAGCCAAGATGGTGGTGCCACTGGGAAAATGGATTTCAGAAAGGGCAAAAAAGCTTCATGGCAGTGTGAGGAGTAAGGAAAAAAGTGTGAGAAACAACCCTGCAGACACCGAGGTCAGAGAAGAAGGAGGGGGAGGAGGTGCTCCAGGCACTGGGGCAGAGATTCCCCTGCAGCCCCTGGTGAAGACCATGGTGAGGCAGGCTGTCCCCCTGCAGCCCATGGAGGACCACACCAGAGCAGATATCCACACTGCAGCCCAAGGAGAACCCCACACTGGAGCAGGAGGGTATTCCCTGAAGGAACTGCAACCCATGGAGACCCCACATTGGAGCAGGGGAAAAGTATGAGGAGGAAGGAGCAGCAGAGAAGGACTGTTATGGACTGAATGAACACCCCCCCCCATTTCCCATCACCCCTCCACGGCTCAGAGTGGGAGGGAGATGGTAGAGGAGTCGTGAATGAAGGAGTGAAGTTGAGCCTGGGAAGAAGTGGGGTGGGAGGTAGGGGGAAGGTGTTGTTTTAATTTGTTTCCCCCCCCCCATCCTGATCTATTTTAATTGACAATAAATTAATTTTCCCTGAGTTGAGTCTGTTTTGCCCATGATGGTAAATGGTAAGTGATCTCCCTGTCTTTATCTCAACCCACGATCTTTGTGATCTTATTTTCTCCCATCACAGGGGAGGTAGAGAATGGTTGGGTGGGTGTCTGGCAACCAGCCAAGGTCAACCCGCCACAAAAGCATTGAGAATAACCATGTTTTTTCTACGGAAGGTCAATATAATCTTTGCTGTGCAGGAAGATCCATGAACTAGAGGCCCCAGAGAGAAAACTCCGAAAGGTTGCTTTCCTGGCCACTCCTCTGAATTCTCCAGTCAAGTTTGGCTAGGTCTATCTCACAAAAAGGTGTGGTTTGAGCCCAAAACTCATGTAGATTTTGAGGACATGGACTATATGAATGATTTCCAGTCTCTCCCTCTCCTTCTTCATATTTCATTAAGCCCATAATGCAGTCAGTTGGAGCTGCTAGACACTCCCTCCTCTTGAGTTTATCCTGGAATTATCTTGAAGAGATGCAACTGAATACAGAACAGTTTTGCAACTGGTGCAATACTTAATCTTCTAAATATTACCCATGATATCGGTAGGGAAGAAATACAAGCCTTACACAATTCTTTCTGATGAATTGAGAAATTCATATACTTGATATCTAGCATGGACTTTGCAAAGTGTCCTGAGCTCCTCATATAATAGGATTGTAACTGCAACCTAAGTAGAACATCACGTGCACATTTTGCAGCTGAAGATCAATTACAGGTTTGCTTTAAAACCACTTCAAAGACTTCTAATCTACACCAGTTATCATCTGACTGGAAATTAATCTGAGAAAGCAATGAGAGATTTTCTAGCAGTTGCATATATGACCAAATAGACACCATTTCTCAGGAATGCATCTGTAGAAATAATCCCACTGAACCACAATCTCAACACAACCGCACTCACACATTGAAGCCTTTGATCCCCGGTGTTGCCAAGATAATCTGCAACTTAAGGTTGGAGAAATTAATTCATCTTGTACCAAATGCCAAGCAGTTACAGGAGGTCTCCTCTACTCTTATCAAGGAGGTAAGCCACTTCCAGGACAGGTGCAGCAATTCACTGATCAAGTTTTACAGAAACCTCTCCAGGGACTTAAGTAAATGGGAAGTAAAACAGGTGTGAAATTCAACCCAGTAGAGGGCAATAGACCCCAGTGTACATTAAGAGCACAGTAGCCCTTGGTAAAACAGCTGTCTTCGACCTGAACCTTATGGTCTGCAGATAGAGGTTAAGTAGATGGGGATGGAAGAAGAGAAGGAGAAGTCTTAGAATTCTGATAGTCATTGATAAATCTTCCTGGCCCTAAGGAGAAAGCTGTTCTGATTTGATCAGTCTGATAACCTTTGTTCTTCTCCATACCAACAAAATTGGTTTCAAATGAAATCATCGTATGGCATAAGATATTATTTAATTTGGCTATAAATACTGGTATTGAGCTGCATCACCTATAAATTGACCAGTGACAAGAATTAAAAGAAACACCTTTTGGTTGAGAGAAAAGCTTCACCATGGAAGAAGTATGAGGCTATGTTGGGATGGTTTGGTTTAGAAAATAATAAGTATTTTTTTTCTTTTTTTTTAATGTCATTGTAGTAGAGGTAGGAATGTGTATTTTATTTCTAAAACACGAGCCCCAAATAGTGTAAAGGTAAATTCAAAGGAGAAAAAAATTACATCCTTTCAACCTATTTTTCATTTAATACGATAGAAACAGAGAAGAAAAAAAAAATAATTTAAGGGATGATAATTATTTGAAAGCCATGACAGAGCACATGGAAAGGTCAGCAGACAATCCAAGGTCTTGTTTGAAAGCCAGGGTCTTTCTGAGCATTGAAAAAATGCTGATATTGGTTGCATTTACTCTAATGCCAAAGACTGGACTGTAACCATCAGTAAAGTGACAGTTGTGCTAAAACGTGACAGATCCCTCCCTGATCCACCTCAGAACTACAGAACTACTGAGCTGACACTTAGTGCTTTGAAACAGTTATACAGCCAGCAAAACCCAGGGAAAAGACTCTGAAAGAAAGTCAATTGTCAGCAGAACAAGGAAAACGAAGGCTAAATAATAGAAATAGAAGTGAAAGCTTTTAAGCAGGGGAAAAAAAATCACAGGAGAAGGTGTCAGGGATAATGTCATTAGCAGTGACAAATGGAAATCATTGATTAAGAGAGTATTGAAAGCAGGGGAGGGAAAAAAATGTCTTTGAGCTTTTATTCAGTGGTTTCAAATCTTTCAAAGATTCCTACAACCATTTCTTTCAAATGCAGAAACTACATTAGGCATAATAAAAGCACTGATCAAATCCTTGTCAGCCTATATAATGAGTTAGATCTTTCAGGAGAATTGCCTGTCTATTGTGATACAAGCCTAATATCTGAATATCAATGATTTACTGTTATTGTTTTGGCTAGATTACAAGACTTGGAAAATGTGATTAGAAGTTGCTGTGGAGGCAGAAAGTATTTTATATACATGTGCAGATCAAAGGGCCTGCCTAGACTAGTATTCTGTATCCAGACTTAGTCAACAGCATCTTATATTTCAGAAGATGAACTTATCCCTGATCCATTTTCTGGGAAGTCTACCACATTCCAGTCACTCCAATATTATTCTTTCTCCCTCTGAGTCCCTTAAATTCTACAGCGGAAAGAGCTATACTGAAATCAACTGAAGTTTTGCCTTTGACTTCAACAGGGACAAGATTTTTCCCTGTTTCTTTGACAATGCTCACAAAAAGGATTGATTGCAATTTAAAAAACTGAATCCTAGATCCCATTTCTGCCACTCGCACTTACCTTCTCAAGTAATCCTCTTGTCCAGAAGCCATCTTTACTTCTGGAGTTCCCAGTGCATCTCTCTTCCATGTGCCTGGCTTTTAGAGTTGAGGTACTTCAGAAAATTGACTATCTTTATATTCTTCTATTTGTCAGAACTGAATACGTTGTAGGTACTAAACAAATATTAGACAAAGAATAACTGCAATAATAAATAGCCAATTTTGTAATGAAGCATGCTGAGATGTTAGCTGGAATTAGTTGCCACAAAAATTCTAAGAAATATTGAAATTGCTGATAGACAAAATAGATTTCTGAGAAACAAAACAATGACAGCTATCTTGAAAAGAGAGGGAAAATTAACCATAATTAGAGTGATGCAGTCAGTAAACTATTAGCCATTTATAGTTAGTGTTCTAGGGAAATATAATGAACTATGTGAATGCTAGCTACATTTTTTTCTTCTTTTTTTTTTTTTTTTAACGCACACAGGAATTTCACATGTACTGACAACAGACTTAATGTCCCCAGAACAACATAAGATTGAGATTTTCAACTCAAACCAAAGAGTTAGACAGCTTCCAGTTAAGCCATGGTGATGTAATTTATCTTTTTCCAAAATAACTAAGAAAACAAATGTCTTAAATGAGAAGGTGACTGCAGACAGTCTTCACTAGTTTCATCCACTAATGAAGTGAACAGTAGCAAGATTTGACATTTCTATTGCGTCTTTCATCCCAAAACACCTTAATCGATTACATATCCATTTAGACACATCTTTTAGCTCTTACACATGACTGAAATCAAATCACAGAAATCATAGGGCCACACAAAGCAAAAACTCAGTTGTCTTTTTAAGTTCAAAAAGTGAAGGATTTTTTTTATCAGTTGAGGCTATATGGAAAGATGTTCAAGAGATTAAAAAGACACTCTAACTACAGTTTACACTTGTAACAGTCATGGTAGAACATTGTTTCTGAAGTGGATTAAGTATTTGGGACCTTAAGATCCCTTCCTACCCAGGAGAAGATGAGGTAAGTCCTACAAAAGCAGATCCATCTTATGAAGCCTGTTTGACCCAGTCTTTCATATAGGTGAAGATTTTCTCATTTGTGGTTCTTTTTAGCAAGACAATAAGCCAAAAAAATAATCTAAATAAACATTGTCTGAGTGGTGATAATCCATTGATGTATCAACTTGCCTCACTTGATGGACTTTAAGCTCTGAGCCTTTAAAAATATATTGATGTGCTTAACATGGCTAATTCCACTGGAAATTTCATAAAATTCAGTTCAATTCATTGCATGGACAGTGCCATAGACCACACTAAATTTAAGATAATTATATGAAATTTAAGAGTAACAATTATCACCAATAAAATATCTGGATAACCAAAATCTATCTACAGTAGATTGGGATATTACGGACAAGGTTAAGAAATCTCTACTCCTAGTCTCAGGTTTGAATTTACATTCATTAAAACCAAACCCAAATGTTTTCTGATGAAACTAAATAGAAAAGGTGTTTCTGAGACTAAATTTGTACCTTTTAGGGAAGTTTGACTCCTTGACTTGTGAATCTTTGGGAAATGTAACTTCTATTAATCTAGAAAAGCGATCTTTTTAATCGACTAGATACATTCCCATTCTAGCATTATTCCTGTTTTAGTCTCATTAAGTAATATATAATTTTATATTGTTAGGACATATGTCTTTTTCCCTGGAAACATTAGATTAAAATAATTTCCTGAACCAGCATACAAGGACTTGAGAATGTGTACAGTGAGAAGCCTGGCACAGCCTGTGTTTACAGAAACATTTTTCTTTACACCATTCTCTTGGCAAAAATAAGATGCAACAAAAAAGGTGAGACTATTTCATGACTTAACAAATGAAGATCTGCGTTTACTCAAATTTGCAGATCCTCCTGCTTCACTCTTTTGTATATGAGACAGACATTCAAGATGAATTAGGGCATATATCATATGTATTTCTTTCTTGAATATTCATTGGACTCAGATAATCATATTTGCCATCTGGAAAATACTCTGTATGACATGGTTAGATCAAAGTCAGCTGATGGAACTGGAAGATGAAACCAGAGCTCACTGCTCAGGCTGATCTGCCCAAAAGGGCAGTACTGAAATGCAGGCAATAAAGAAGGCCAAGTTGAATAATTTAAAACATTGACCAAAAAAGCCAGACAGTTGCATATAAATTTAATCATGTTACTGTTTTACATAATTTCAGGTTAAACTAAAATGTGCTTTAAAGTTTTGGAGAACTGTAGAACTTAGTCACAAGTGATATATTATTAATGCTTGCATAGGTAATTTTGAGTGTTTTTATTAACATCTAATTCTGTTAGCTAGCAAAGCTATGATGGAAAAAAAATTTAACTAAAGCAAGGTTATTTAGGTTGGAAGATCACTCTATTCAGTCTTAGGCAATCTTCAAATATTAGAGACACCAAACTTGGAGAATATTGTTAATATCCTGCAGGGAGGGGAGAGAAATAATAAAAAGGAAAATTTCTTTTTCAGTGGAAGAGTACAGAAACAAGACACAGGATAAAGAAGTTGGGAACACTTACTCAGATTTCGAGAATGATAATGTTCCTCTAGCAGATGTTAAAGTGAATATGCCTGAATGAATTCATGTACATGAAAAAATGCATGTACACGTAGGTACTTATATACCCCTTACCTCTGAATTCAGTGTTTAGCTCAAAAAGCTTGCCTGGATGAAATCTAGAGTAATGGAACATCATATGAAAAGCAAACTCTTTCTGCTGATCTAAGTAATTTCACATATTGTTATATCTTCATGTTACAGTATCCATTTAATTTACATTACAAGCAAATAAGATGCTTTTATAACTATATACTAATATAATAATAGGTTTAAGCAGTATTCTCACAATGAATGTTCAGATCCTGTCTTTTTGAAGGTAGGAGTACATGAGTAGAGCTAGGAAATTACTAGTTCCATCTACAAACTAACAAGAGGGAAGGTACACATATAAAGGAGAAACCAGTCAGAAAATTGCAAATTCCAGAGGGAACTACAAGGTAAAACAAAGAAAGGGAGGAGTGTTAATTTCTGTGTGCTTTTTGGCAAAGGCTCATGGCCCAGAAAACTTCTCTTTGGCCATTATTGGTAGACCTGCTTCCCTTGTGCTGTGGTCTGGCCAGGCTTTATGAATTAAAGAGCATTGGGAATAATCACTACTTAAACCAAGAAATCTCTAAGGAAACCCATAATCTACAGGAAATTATCTTGATCCACTAAATGACATCAGTTCTTCGGGTTAATAAAATAAGTGTAGATTGTGACTCTAACAGGTATGCTGCCAATGGAAGTAGGAAATTTGGGAGAGATTAAAAAAATCAAGGCGTTAAATATTTCATTTCTGTTATATCAGTAGTGCAATGGGAAAGAGGGATGTTCTTTACCTCAGGAAATAGTGTACATGTTCTCAGATTTCCATATGCTCTTCTATGCATCTAGGCAATAGTCCCCACATCCTCAAGTTCTGCAGGTAGGTTCATTTAACTGGTTCATTTAACTCAATATGGTGAGGCAATAATGCTATAAATATGAGACCATGTTAGCTTCCTTCACTTTTTGTAAACATAGAAGAAAGAATTACAGGTTTGCCGGATGTTGGCTAAAGTATTGATATTTTTCAAGCCTAAATGTCATGTACTTTTCTAATTGACTAAGATAGTTTTCATTTCTGCTAAAAACAATGATAGATATCTCACCCAGAATGTTTTATGGAAAGCCACATTTCAAGGGGTCCTGAAGACCTCTTGGTGAAAAAGCTCTGTAATCCCTTCAGAAATTTTTGCTTTATAAATAAAACACAAAATTATTGTAGTCCAAATTGAGAAGCAGAAATCAGTATGTTGGCTTTGTGATTTCTCTCACTATAAAAGGGGGACAGACAAATCTTTCTTGCTTACTCCTTGAGATTCATTGCTATGAACCCACAGACACAACAACACAGATGCATGTTGTATGTTTGCTGTATCTCTGCTTTGTCCTCTTTATCCAGTCCCCAAATCCTCATTATATTAATTATGGAAGTTACTTAAAATATTTCAGTCACACAACTTCAGATACTTTAAAGAAGTCATTTATTTTAAAGTAGAGTCTCAAAGTATATTCATTTATAAAGACTATGTGCTTAAAGTGTATATGGTGTAGTGCTACAGATCTATAATATTTGGCTGTAGCTCCTTCTCTCCTTTCTGTTTCTCTGCTTTCAGTGGGACCTCAGGGAGTCTTATAATTTTAAAATTTACTGCAGAGTGGTGGGTTTTTTGGTATTCAGGATCTGCAGTTCTTAGTTTATCCTACTTCCTCTCTGTTCCCCAGTTTCCTTCTGTCCTCTGTAGTCAACAAAAACAGTTCACAAACCAGAGATTGGTGTTGGTGGAGTTCCTCAAGGCACAGAGATGTGATGTGGATGAGTCTATGGGATGAGAGTGGATAATACTGGCAACAGAAGGTGCCTGGCAGAAGGATGAAGGAGATTCATCATCCTCAGATCTGTCCGAGTGAATGCTGCACTGTTGTGCCCCGCGCACACCCCAGACCCACCCAGCCACCCGCAGTCCTCTCTCTGTTCCACTCTCAAAGGTCCACCTCAGCAGGGAGAGCTGATAGTGGCCTCCTGCACCCAAACCTTCCCATTTCACAGTCCTGTACAGCTCTACAGAGTTGTGTTAAGTCATAAACTGGGGCAGATAAGATGTCAAAATATGTCCAAACCAGCTATTTCAGCTGTAGCAAAGGTTACCTCTGCAGGGGGAGGGGGGAAAATATGCAGCTGGGGGCAGTAACTGCTTTGCTTGTCCTAGATTAATCCTCTACCCTGTGGCAATAAATAGTTTAGGGCGTTTGGAGTTGGTATCCTCAGAGGCAAATCACTTTGGGAAGGTTGATAAAGCTGGGCACTTTGCCATTATCAAACTGTTTGTGTTCTTATTTAAAAGGCCAAAATGCAGACTGATGCTGAGTTTTGATTCTGCTGCACAAAACAAAAGCGCTTGCCCTCCCTCTGCAGCTCTTCCATCTGCGCAATCTCCTGGTGTCACCTGGTGCATCAACAGTCAAGGAGTCCCAGTCTCAAGTTAGGTGTCTAATGAGCAAACATAAGACTTTGTCTTAGTAAATTAGTGTTAATTATTATAGAAATAGCAAGGAGAAGAGAAATACCCTGAAATGAAAAGAGCCTGCAACTTTGATCCAAATCAAATGTTTCAGTGGCTCCATAGGAAAAGCCAGGGAGGATATTTGGGAGTGTTTCACTGTCAAAGAAAAATTAGCATTTTTAGGCTATGTACAAGCAAATAATGCAGCAATCAATGATAAGCTGTAAGGGGTAGAGTGGAATCAAAGAAGAGACTGGGAAGGAGAAAGAAGGAGCAAGGGAAAAACCTACAAAGTAAAAAACGTCTATCTAATAACCACAGGAAAGAAGAGAGGAATCCTTGAAACTTTCCCCATCTGGTTCCCTTTACCTCCTTGTCATCTCACCTGTAGTGGCTTGTTTTGGTGAGGAGTCTGCAGTGCTCAGTTTTATGGAGTACAAGGGCACTATAGCAATACAGAAATGGGATTTAGGGTGAAGAGCAAGAAGCAGGTAAACTTTCTATTGCCCATATTAGAAATGCATAAAATCAGTTTGTCTGGCTTTTCTACTGGCATAGGCAAAGTAGGCACTTGTACAAAGCAATAGTTGGGCATAAAAAAATGGCAGGACTCAACCATTCTTCCTGCATAAGGAAAAGCAGACTGAGTGTAGTTGTGCCACTAAAGGCCAGTTAAGCCATGGCTGCCGAGGGACAAGGGGGCATCTGTCTGGCAGCTGCCAGCACAGGGAAAGGAGGGTCTGCAGGGTGTTGCAGCTGAAGTTTTGCCCCTCATCCCCTCCCTGCATATAGACCTTGAGCAAGAAAATTCAGTGTTGATGCACAGCTGAGAATTTGCTCTAAACCAGGACCAATACAGCCCCCCAGACTATAGGTTTCTAAACACTTTAGACTGACATTAGCTGCCAAGAAAAACCCCATACTGCCTTTTTCCACATCACCGACTGCTCATTTTACCACCACATACTTACCGCTGATACAGGTGTTTTTGTCACTGTGCTGGGAACTGGATTGGGGAATTAATTGGGGTTAAAAGTTACCTTTTTGGGGGCAAGTGGGAGACAATTTGTTCCCTGATCTGGTACAGCTCATGGAAACACAAATACTTGTGCCAGTAGAAGGAAGAGAGCAGCACAGGGTAGATAGGAGTGGGACTGCTTCTTTTGGCAGCATCTCCAGCTTGAAATGTTCCTGAAATTGTGGCCTCAGACAGTTGATAGAGAATGAGAAAAGGCCCTGTCTTTTCCAAGGCCTGTCCCCAGCAATCAGGCAATATCTTGTATAATAGCCATCAGATCCAACACTTCCCAAAGTCCCTGGAACTTTGCTACCCTTGTGCATTAAATAGTCTTATGTGCTCATTACGATTAACCTTTATTAAGTACATATTTGAGCACTGTTATATTTTGTTGAGTTTTTTTTTTTAATATAATCACACATTTCATTCTTGCTCTATTAATATTTTTTCCAGTCCTCGTGTTCCAGTCTGAAATTCCTATCTTTTTTGTATATTTAGGCTTTCTGGCATTGTTCTGCTGCCAAATGTCTTTATCATCTTGGGCTGTACACAGGGTAAAGCCTGCCTTTCTATATATGCCAGTAATTCAGGCAGTTCTCCTGTTATTCCATGTCCTCACTAGCAGTACAGTCTCTCTTCAGGAAATGGAGAAAGCTGGCTTAAGTGAAAACTTGGTGGCCTGTGTAAGTAAGTTAGTCTTCTCTATTACTTTTTGTTCTGCTTAATCCGAGACAAGTTATATAAAACAGTTGTGTACTTTCCATTAAAAGCTTTTTAGTAGAATAGTTTGTCTAGCATACAGGGAAGAGGATATTGTACAATGTCGTGATGAAAAACATTACAGCAATCTATGGCTTTAGTTGTTTAGGTGATGTCAGAAAATGATTGAGTGCATCTTCAAAGACAAGAATTATATGATTTGTTTAAAAGCTGAAACTAGTTGGTTTTGTTTTTTTTTTTACTAAATAATTAAGGTAGTTCAGGATTTGTTTGTAGAGTAGCTTCCATGAAAGAGCTAGAAGAATACTCATTTAAATGTGGAACATAGACACAGATTGGGATTTTCTACTGCCAAACCAAAACCTTCCTAGAATGGGAATTGAAATAAAACTTATTAAGTTCTAAGTAAAGCTCACTAAAAATGTGTTGAAACAAGTCCTTTTTCAGAAAACAAGTTCTCACAGCAGCACTGAAGCATTTTGTATTTAAAAAAAAAAACTTTGCCCTTTTCTGGGCAAGAAAAATTGGGTTGTTTTGTGTTGTTAATTATAAGAGCTTGGAATGGATGGTCATGTTCAGTTCTATGAAACTGGAAGCATGTGAATGTTCATTATTGTTGTCTCTTTATTTGTATTACTAGAAGCTGAATATCTGCCCACAAAATTTATAATGTAAGACGAGAAAATAGGAATATGATCTATTTGATCAACTGCAGACATCTATTATGTAAATATTGTATAGCTCTGTCTATAACTGAGCTAAATAATAATAATACCGCCCCCACCCAGTACCAGGAAACATTTCCCCCTTCCTAAAGTCGATGTCTACATATAAGATGAATCTAAAAGTGCTTCTGTCTTTAAAGCTTACCTAGTCAAATACAGCAGATCACAGGTATCGAAAATCAGGTAAAGCTGCTCCAGCCACCCTCATCAGACAAGGGGAATGATTAAACAGAGACAATGACGATGTTAGTAAATCAAAAATGGTCAAGGCCATTCTCTGGCACATAGTTTTGCTTGCAACCTTGCTGCCCCCCAAAATGTGCCCACACACTGTAGCAGCAGGGTAGGTGGCTCAGGATGTATCCCATGGCTCTTGGTGCTTCCTGCTGGAAAACTATCCCCAAGGGAATGGGTACAAGTAACACAGACATTCATACCTCTTCCCCCAAGAACTGGGAATGGTCTCCTCTGCGCTAACTCCCCAGCTGTGCCCAGGGCCCGGTCGGGTGCGTGTAGCTGGCCCCAGCCAAAGTGTGCCAGGGACTACTCTAGCCACTAAACCTTGCAAATAGTCATTATCCAATGCCTGTGAATATTCCCAGTTTGATTTATAGATAATATAGAAGTTAGCCAAAGAGTTGTGTTGATGAGTATGATAGTGATGTCAGTGCATCAGCAGTCTAGCATGTTATGCTTAATTGTAGAGGTTAATGTATAATTACCAGGGATTTATTGCAGTGAGTTATTATGGAAACATAAATAGATGGAAGAGCCTTTGTGCTCCGGTTAAGAGCCATATGTTTAACAGGTGGTATTTTGTGCTTGCATCCAGCTCTGGCCTCAAAGGCCTGTGTATTAGAGAGCTCTTGATGTGCTCCACTATTTGCATCTACAGATGTGCTTCAATTTTTGTTGGCCTTTGTCTCCAATTGCTCCCTGCTGTATATACCATGCTCATATGGGAGAAACATAAATTGACTAAATTTGTGAATGTTTATAATCACAGACTTATCTAGGCTGAAAGGGATCTCTGGAGAGCATCCAGTCTGGACCCCTCCAGTGGGTGGCTATGAACATCTAATGAACTGCTCTGGACGTTCGACTGACTCTGTAGGAAGATGAGGATCGTAATGACTATTTACAGTTGGGTATCCAAAGTATGCAATGTGAATGCCACCCTTAGGGAACATTAACTTTGAAAAATCACCTTACATTTCTGAAAGACTTCCACATCTCATACTTTCATACTCTGAAATCTATTTCCTGTTTTATCAGATTCTATAAGGGAGGAAAATACTCTACTTTGATTAAATGGGAAAGAAAATATTCTCATTTTGCTTTACAAGAATTTTTCTTTACCAAAATAAGTGGTAAGAAAATATCTAGTTCCCTTTCTTGAAATGATAATTCAGAAAGCCTTGCTAATCCATTTTTATACTCCTTTTTTGTCTTGTTTTCTTAAACGAATGCCACAGTGAGAAGCGAGCTAACTTTATGTTGGGGCTTTGCTTTTTGCACTACAAATCATAAAAGAAATGACTCCACTCAGAAATAAGGCCACAGCAGCTGTATTGACCTTGCAAAACAAAGTGTTACCCTAAAGTCTTTCTGTGGCAGATTTAAGCCACCATCTTCACACAATGTTGTAACTGAAGTTTTTGAGTTTTTTTTAATCTGTTTCTTTTCTGTTCTTTTAAATGGTCATATTTCTTCTCTGGCCAACTCTACTGACATTGTATCAGTGCTGATGGAGCTGTTTGGAGGTAGGTGACAGAACTGTCACTGTATCAATCTCACCATTAAGCTGTCAATTCCACAGCAGCATTTGGAAGTGAATCAGACACTTCCACTGACATTGTAACCGCAATGTGTGAAAGACACTTCTATTCCTTTGGATGTGCAGGAGACACTTTCATTTACAGAAAGGACCCACTGATACTCTTGTACTGCACACAAGGATTAGTCAGACTCTTCAGGGAAATCAAGGGAAGCAGGTGTCAGTACAAACTCTACCTCCATCAGGTTTCAGCTGTCCCAACTGTCTAGTGTAATTGCCCATCATCATTAAACTTCTAGTATGGACACATAAACTGAACACTTTCATTGAAATTCTGCTGTTTTGTTGATTTTATATCCCCCCACTGTCAACACTATTTTATAAAGACAGTGCCAAAGTGAAAGTTACTTTTCTGTGATTCATAATAAATAAGGTTGTAAGATAACTATCCTGTTTCTTCCACTAAGAGTATAATATTGGAAGCACCCCGCTTCCCCTTCATACAGAATGAAGAACGCTGCTTATTCATTCTGTCCATTTTCTTCTTCATCAACACCTATTCCGATTCCTACAATTTTTTTTTAACTTTACTGTATGCATTTATAAATCTTCTTTGATGAGGGTCAGGACCTGCTACCAGCAGATGGATTATCTTTATATTCCGGGCCTGGCTGTACCTGGGACAACAGAGTTCTGACCTTTGTCAACATGGCAGTAGCAAAATCTAAAAAGGAAATAATCAAGGACACTGCTGCTAGAACAAGAAGTCCCCAGATTTTTGGCACAAATTTAAACCTTATAATCACATATTAAGACTTGATAACAATGTCAGTGTGCACTTATACGAGCTGCTTACATGTGGAGCTGTTGTTATAAGAGGAAGGCATTAACACTGTAAGTAGTCTACACAAATAATAGAACCACAAAGGAAAATTTGAGGTCATCGGCTTCTACAATTATGAGCTCACATAAGTATATGGAGACAGAAGTGCAGTATTAAACACTGTGTTTAATTCTGATTAAAGACAGACTGCACTGGTCAGGGATAGTTTTATAACAAGAACATAAATTGGGATTAAATCTTGTTATCCTCAAAAGATATTCTTAAAACAGGTGAAAATATTTGATGATATTTCTCTTTCTCTCTCTTTCTCTGTACATATATATATATAAACTCTCTCTGTGTAAGTATATGTATATGCATATGTATATATGTGTATATATATACCTGTATATGTATAGAGATTTTATATATGTTCTTCCATTATATACAGAGTGTGTGTGTGTGTGTATATATAGTCTTACACAATGCATATCGACTAGCTGTTGCATATAGCATCTTTTTTCAGAATGGATAAAGATTAAGCATAAAGTTGATGTCTCCAAAACTGGTCCCCCCACCTTTGAAAGCTTTTTTTTTTATTTATTTTTTTCTTTACTACAGTTATTATTTTTATTAATCTCAGGAAATTAAAAAGAGACTGAAAATGCATAGGGTCTGCATCGGAATTCACTGGAAGAATGAATTGCAGGGGGAAGTTATTTCTGGCATGGTGCTTTTAAAATTAAGCTCTAGAACATTTGTACATTATAAGCAGATTTTACCATTTGTATTACTTTAAAACAGTATTTTGTATGAGAGTGAACAGTCTCTCAACCATGAAGATGAGACAAAACCTATGGAGAAAGGAAATTACAGCATAATGGAAATGATGGCCGGGAGCCATACCACCCTGGGCTGTGAGCTCATCTGAACAGAAATGCCAAGCTGAGCTGATTTGGTCATCGCTTCAATTTGGGATCTCTGAGAAAACCTCCGAGGTTGCCAGAGGAAGTGGTGGTGGCAACGTTGTAGGTGGTACTCTCTGTTCTTGAGTCACCATTGGGTCAATAACCTGTGCAATGGGAGCCAGCAGGATTTCCTGGAAGAGTTGTGGGCATGATGTGAAACCATGGTCCTGAGTATCATGGATTATTTAAAGACCACCATGGAATTTGTGTGAAAAGGTAGACTTGTTAACCCTGGGGTACCGATCACATTCCAGTATCAGCCTTTCTTAGGTACCTTCTCAAAGTTATTCCAATATTTGCTCCTCCTTGGGGCAGCAGAATAAAACCAGTAATGTAATGCCAGGCTGCTGGAGTATTAAAAAAAGTTCAAACCCCACTGAAACAGACTTTCATCCTAAATCCTGTCATTAACCTGAATGAGTTTTGGATCACATCTAGAGTCCTTAATGTACAAGGACTGCAACAGGGCTAATCTACTTTTGAAGGAGCTCCTCTCCTTTTGATGCATTTACCGTTTGGGCAATGCTGTCTTTGCCTTTCAGCTGTAATCACCAGCCATTACTCACAGATGCTGTCAGGCCCTGTCGTGCCCTCGTAACAGCTCAACTCCAGATTGTTTTCCTCCCAAACCCCGCTATGATGTAGTGACACTGTGACATTACATTCTCCCCAGAAACAATGACATGAATCTGATTTATAACTGGTGGTAAAACTTTATTATTCAAGTTTAGATGTAACAGACATCTTTGCTGCCTGAAGATTGTTTGCATAAGAAATACACCAAGAACATGTTTGTGAGTAGAAATGAACATGCACTATGAAAACCAAAAAACAAAACAAAACAAAACAAAAAAACCCAAAACAAAACAAAACAAAAAAACACATCCATGTGTTGTAAGGACAAAACATTAAGAGCCAACATTCTAGAGTCAAATCAGGGCTACAAGTTTAATGATGGTTTTTAGCAACATGAAGTCATTCTTTATGAAGTACTTTTTTTTTAACTTTTTTTTTTTCCTTTTCCTGCTGGTGAATTTTCTATAAGCTAAATTTACAATGGCATTTTGAGATGTTTCCTTTTCTCCTGTTCTCCTTCTACATAGAGCTCAGAGGCCAAACTGATAGGAATGGAAAACTGTGGTTGCTGTTGCAATGTTTATTCTAAGAATTTTACTTCACAAAGTGTACTCAAAAAACAAATGAAACTGGTATTTATCTGGCTGGCAGCCATTAAATCATTGTCTTTTATCCTCTTAAAAAGAGGTAAATTGGGGTATATGCAATTACTATATAGGTAGCATCTCACCAACTGCCAGCTTGCCAGAGCTGGCTGAATGACATGACATTGTGAGGAAGAGGGTAGGGAGGAATCCTATTCTGGGGTGACGAAATTATGTAAATCATTCTACATGGCCCATCTTAACTTTATAGAGAAGTTTAGAAAGGATTTCTCACTTATCTATCACGTTTGGGATACGCTGACAAATTGCTCGCTATTCTTTGCCAAGCATAACTGTCTCCACAGAAGCAGAAGGAAATATATCTACCCTTCTGGCTGAACAGAAGTGAACTTCTAATCTCTTTGGCTTTTCCTGACCAGTATTAGGACTTAGCATGTTAAGTCAGCCAAGAAAAATCAATACAGGAGCAAGAACGGGAATATATTTAGACATCCTGGGCAAAAAGCTGATGGTAGGCAACATCCTTAGCACATAAAGCAAGTAGTTATGACTACAAAGCAACACTGTCCAGTCCGAAGACGGACTTCAAAGTCTGTCCCTGAACTGAGGACTAATCCACGGTTGCCAAATCAGGTCTCCCCATTGCACAACCACTACATTTCAGCTGTGTATACATTAGTATCAGTCACTTTTGCCTTGCTGCCCCTCTAACTGCAAAAATAATCTCTCGCCCACAGCACGCCTCAACTTTTTGAAATGTCTCTATGTTCTCTCTCTTTAAAACTGTCACAATGTGTAACAGTACATTTTCTAGGCAAAACCAAGATACAAGTATCCAGTCACCCCCCTGTCCTGTCCCCGTCCCCGTCTCCTCCCCCCCTTTCTGGATGGTCCACAAAAAATTAAGGGGGGAGTTTCATCAGCACAGTGGCAATTAGGTGCAAAACTTTTGGAAAGCACTCTGAGTTTAGCACCTGAACGTAAACTGTGCTCTGGAAAATCTTCGTCTCCTGCTGCATTAACCTAGAGGGCAGCAGCCACGAAGTGATAGCTTAAGAGACAGTCCAGTTTGCAGAAGATGCTGCATGACAGCTCCCGCTATACAGAGTGTTAATGGAAACATTGTTCCTGTTCTGCAATCTGATTAATGACAGGCACCACAAATCATCTGGTTTTGAACCATCTACTTATTTTGTGGTCTGATTTGAGATACATTTTGAGATCTCAAACTACCCTTCCTTAGTAAGAGAAGTACAGCACCCTGAAGACACTGGCAAGTTGAGAACAAAGAATGATTCTTTGAAAGTTTAATTTTTAGTGCTGTAAGTTGATCGAAATGCAGTGGGTACAGTAATTACTTGTGTGTGCTAACATTGGTTTCTACCTGAGAGTTC
Source organism: Nipponia nippon (assembly GCF_047370975.1). NCBI lineage: Eukaryota > Metazoa > Chordata > Aves > Pelecaniformes > Threskiornithidae > Nipponia > Nipponia nippon. The sequence goes on along the minus strand of NW_028262290.1, from coordinate 16,683,580 downwards.
TTAAATAAGATTATTCTTTTTCAATGTCAGGATTTATTTTTCTTTTGATTCATATCCATTGTGAGGGGGTCTGGAAGAGGGATGGAGTCATCTGTTAAGAAAAAAAACTGTCCTTCCCCCCCCCCCCCCCCCCCCCCAGTCAAAGAGAACAGGCTATGGCAATATCCCATTTCTTACAAAGCAGAAACCTTAGAACATCTCAATATGTCATGGCAAGAACAATGAACTTTTTTCAAATTTTATTTGCACCATCTAGGTGTGCGATATTAATATTCAAAAATCTGTCTTGTTCTTTGCACTCATAAGATTTCATTTCTCCTCATCCCCAAACCCTGATATATGTGTATTTCCTGTTATTGGCCTCTGCTTCCGAGTTTAGCAAGAGGTGTTATGAAGTACAGGGTGGTGCTCAAGTCTTATAATGCGCATGTCCCCCATAAAATATTTTGCCATGAAGATGCAGCTTCCATCAGTGAAGAAGCCACAGGAACTGGTAGGTCTTAGGAGAAGTAAGTCAAACCAGTAACTACTGACAACCGGCAGGCAGCTGCCTCTGAAGCTGATAAAAATCACTGCTTAGTGAGTCTAACATGTTTCTTGGAAAAGCTGAAAAGGACATACACTGGACCCTGACGTAACAAAACGAGGGCAATCTATTTCAGTCCCCACAGAAAAAAAAGAAACAAAAAAATACCCAACAAAAATAAATCCACAAAAACCAAGTCAGAACTTATTATTGGAGAACAATAGTAAAAACATAACCAGACTTTGTCCGGCACTGTTATCAAGCAGGAGATTCATCTAAAAAATAGAAGAAGAAGAATGTGGCCCAATATCCTTTGCTAACCTAGAACACTATTGAAGGGTTATAGAACTCAACCGTGAACAGATTGAGCGGGACTTTCCATATGCTGCTCACCAGTATAGAAGCAATGGGTGGAGCAGGAAGGAATGCAAGCCTAATGCTGAACAATAGCCTGTCTGTGCCTAACAAATTGGAGAAACTGTGCAATAACATTTCATCTGTGTGAAAATGTACCACCTAAAATACTGCCAAGGTCCGCAAGACCTTTGGTGATCAGCTGTGTAAGTGCTTCTCATGCATGGTGATGTTCATTGCCGGCTGCTTTAGGCACATTATTTTTCAAAAGACTATCAAAGTGCTGAACGTTTAGGCCAGTTCCTCCCTGGTTTTCCTTTTGCCAACCCCTAGAAGACATTTCCTATCACCTCTCCTTTTATCTTCCACCTCCCTGTCTATCTGGTTAAGTATCTTATAAGTGCACCAAATTCTAGAAGGGAGAGTGGTGAGATTCAGGTAAGTTAAATACAAGAACTTTTTTTTTTTATGATGCTTTAGTTTCAATTACATGAAAATCTGAGAAAGGCGGCATGTAAGTGAGATCAGAATAGGACCCTTTACATATAATCTCAAGTGAGGACTTAGTCCAGAGATATTTTTATAGAACATTTTAAAAAATAAAATGCATGAATGGAGAAATAAAAGACAACATAATATCAGAAAGACATTTTAAACTTCATTCGCTGCAACATTCATGAACCAGTTGAGCTACACCTGCCATCCAACCATAAGGAACTAAGACCCTGCACTGCGAAAAAGAAACAAACCCAAACAAAACAAAAAAGCAACTGCGTAATATTGTAAAAATGGAGTGCAATGCTACTACAGAATGCAATAAAACATCAGTGCTGCATCGTCAAACAGCACTTATCAAAATAATTTCTGAAATGTTTCTTCTGAAACACAGACAAAGCAATAAAAAGAGGATATATGTTTATCATTTTAAGCATAACAATGTGAGTTAAGAGCTTAAGAATACAAAAGTACTTGGAATGAATAGTGCTACCCTTTTTTTCCTAAGTAGGCATAAAAATATTTTCATTTCCTTCTTGTTTTTCCATACCATTAATATCAACAAATTTCATTCATTTCATGTTATCGTTTACAACTTTAATGCACACACACAGAAAAAAAGATACCTACTGCAATAGAAATAGTTGCTTCATTACCTTGTTTGCTACATTTGCAAATGTAAACAGCGAGGCAGAGCCAGAACTGACTCTAATGCATGATGGAATATCTTTGTTGCATACGTACACTGTAGAAAATAATTATTCAATATGTCAGGCACCATTATTTGAAATGTAATACATTAATATTTACTAGAAAAATAAGGTTTTTTCTATTTGTTCTCCCAACTTCTTTAATGAAATAAGTTAATCTGACAGTGCATCCAGTAGCTTGTAATATCTTCTACATCCCTGTGGCAAAATAATAAACTACTGGTTGGGACACTATAATGAAAATGATTAAAGTCAGTTCTTGTACACCCTTGTAGCAAGCATGGAGGCTCGTCTAACAGCACCTTTAACCAATTATTTAATATTTAGTTATTTAGCCCTATTTCCCTGAGCAGTTATGCTGAGGAGCTTTCCCTTCATGGATAGTTTTTACAAAGCTTTAAGTATTAAAAAGTACTATGAAGACATTTAATGCTACTTAGCAAAAGCTGGTATAAGTCTACTGAAGGGATTGACTGGTATGTATAGCAATGTTAAGCCTGTGGAGAAGTAACCTTAGACTTTAAGGTTTAGAAATGTAATATATTAAAAATATATTAAAATAAAATACAGCAGGTTACCTTGTTCTATGCAAATTAAACCCGGAGTGTGGCTTCTGTATTAGAGACTTCACTTGCACAAAATGGTTTTCCTAGGCTAAAGTGTGCCAGAAAGAATGTAGTGATAAAATGGTAGCTAAAAATCAGCTGAGTCTGAGAAACATCTAGATGAAATTGCTGCCAAAGCTTCGAGGACAAAATGATCCTAAGGCATGTTGTAGGGCAGAAATTAGCCCAAATTAAAGAAAAGAAAATGACCTTTTAACATCTGTATATTTAACAAGTCTAGTTCTTATATACAATGTGCATATGTCCACTATACCCCTGCAGCAGTATATACATATACACATCTTTGCACTCTTGCCAGTTATGTCTCTTACACAACAGCAAAGGTATTAATTATCCGGTAAAATTTTCTCAAGGTTATTCGCCATGATTCACTGCATTCTGGCTAGCTTTGGTGGGCCGTGTCCCATTTAATTATCTTCTCCCCCTTCTGGCCACCATCCAACTGTTCTTTTTTTCTTGGTAACCCACTCATTTAAAAGGAAAAAAAAAAAAAAAGAAAAAAAAAGGAAAAAAATAAAGAAGAAAAAGGAAAAAAAAAAAGAAAAGAACAAGGGATTTAATATTGGATAAGGCATGCTCTCTATATGAAGTGCTTTATAGGTCTTCACAAGACATTACAAGCTATTGAATTCCCATCAAGGAAACCTATTTCTGTTTAATTGTGCTAAGTGCTAAGGTTTACTCTTTAGGTTTTCCATTCTTTTCAGCTTGTGCATTGTTCCTGTGTAGGCCCCTCTGGATGTGAGTTGTGAAGTCATACTTGTCCGTGCAAAGATGCTGGCATATGCTGCACTGGAAAGGTCCACTGTCACCATGGCAACTCATATGCAAAGCATACATCACTTCATCCAGAAAGACAATGCCACAGTGCACACACTTGGTAGAAAGTTCATCTTGAGTACTTCTATCAACTTTCTCTGTTTTTACTACATTCAAGGGACCTTCATTTTTTACATTTGGTGGTGCCTTACTCTTTTCCTTGGAGGCACCATTTGCAGTTGGCCCAGGTCTGGAATGCTTTATCGCCAAATCTAGAGGAATGTCATTGTCTGATCCGACAGCTGAAAAATGAGGAGGCAGATTAAAGGTGGGATAAGGCACATAGTTTTGGCAAGGATTTGGTAGGCCAGGCACATGACTCAAGTAGTGTGGATTCCCAGGAACAGACAGCTTATATTTACTCCAGAATCTCAGCCAGTCAGCTTCACTCTGAAAGTCATTGTGTACAAACGGAAGTCCAAAAAGCGGGTACTGGTATTTTTCAATAGGGCTTCCAGGTGGTGAATAGTTTGGGTGTTTCGCAGGTCTCATGTATTTTTCTATCGGGCTGCCTCTCTCTGAGCTTCCTTTCCCTTCTGATATCGATGAACTGTTTCCTGGGTCTCCAGTACTTTCCTGAGGACTTTTTATCTGAATGTGCAAAGGTTGCATCCTTTTGTGAATATCCAGAGTTTGGCTGACCAATATTGGCTGCTGAGCAGAATGGCTTTTAGTCAATGAACCTGGGGCCTCATATTTACTGAGGCTGGGAAGCTGAATTTCTCTCTGATGACCTTCAGGTAAATGATCCTCTGACCTCCTCTCTAAGGGGCTTCCATTGACTTGTTCCTCACTGCTACCCCTTTGCTGTTTGTTTAGCTGCTCAGCCTGAAGTGCCTCTGGGTTAAGGCGCTTTCTTGTTCGTCTCCTAATGATCTGCTCGCCATTGTTCTGCTTAATGATGTTTAAAGGCCTGGGAGTCTGCATGGAACACACACATAATGAACAGAAGGAAAAAAGAAAGACACATTAAACAAATCTGCGAGATCACGCTCACGCAAATTTCTCTTTTCTGTCATGAAGAGCTACATTGTAAGAGTTTTATGGGAATGACCAAATTTCAACCCAAATGCTGGTTCCTGGCCCCTCACGCTAAAAGTAAACTATGAATTGGTTTGTTTTATCAGACTAAGTCAACTGCCTTAGACATACTATACCTGTTTACTTAAAAAGGCATGAAGTATCCAAGCTGTCAAAGCATTTATTACCCCTTACTCCTGAAAAATTCTGGGGCAGACATGCTGAAGGTGGGTGCTGAGAGCTGGGGATGAGGTGGGAGATGCACAGCCCTATGCACTAGCATTATTCTATGCACCATGTTACCAGAGCTGGTATCGGGCAGGGGTTTGCACAGATCACACTAGGACAAGAACTTAGCAACACTTACCTTGATACCCAGCCCCTTTGACAGGGATAGAAAATGCAAGCAAATACAGGGCTTGCTGACCACTGCTGTCACCTAGCAAAAGGGCTGCAGGTCCACTGTGGTGGTGAGTGGGATGATGGTGGCTGGAAAGGGACTAATAATGGAGAAGAAAGCCCAGGAAAACTTTTCCTATGCACCAAAAGGTCTACCTGAGATGTTGGTACCAACTCCCCCTCCTTCATCCCTACTGTATTTCTTTCTAAATGTTACTGATGTTGTGCTACTAAGTCATGAGGGAGAGAAGGAGTCCCCTGAAGGTGGGAAAAAAGGGTCTGTAAAGAAAAAAACTTCGTGGAAGAGGCAGAGGCAAGAACCAGGTGAGGACTTCTGTTTCCATTTGTTACTTCCCCACACCAGCTCAGGGTAGGTGGCCTATTTAGATGAGAACGGAAAATACTTTTGTGTGAAGAAAAAAATATAGTACAAGGAAGGACAGCAGCCAGGCCTCTTTGAAAGGCTCCTCAACAGGAAGGCAATGGTATATGAATGAAAGATGGTGCTGTAACCTCGGTATGTGTTGCTCTACTGGGCAGATGCTAAAACAACAAAAACTACCCAAAAGTCATTCAGTTTGGCATGCTGGCAGTTGCCATTTGTCTCATCCAAATGCACACATAATCCTATTTTGGTTGGAGGCCAGAAAAGTGCCCCACACAGTATTCCACTTAGATGTTTATTTGGAAATTTTCTTTTTAACATTGTTTTGAAGTACAGATTAAATTTTGGCATACAGTCAATATCCAAAACAATTTGTACCTTGAATGTAACATAATTTATATATATATTCATAATGTTGAATTAATATAAAAATATTCAGAGCTGGAAGAGCACTCACTCTATTATTTGTAGAGATCTAGTTTCTCTCTTGACTTACCATCTTCCTCTCCTCTTTCACCTATTTATTTCCCTGAGGTCGGCTTATTCTTAATGGTTAACTACATTTTAGGCAGTGCAGCTACTTGTTAAGATTTTACTTTCTACTAAAACTCTGAATCAGAATAAATACACACTCTGTTTTAACTTTTAATAAGCAAAATTTAAACTTAGCAGAAAAACAACACTTGAACCAGCCTCCTCAAACAGATCAAATTTGAGGCAAAATCATGTTAGATAAAATTAGAATATTTTCTATGTAAATTCTATGCAAATAAAGCTTATAGTTTGCAGAATCAATAGCCAATTAATATGCATAAGCATATACTCTTTATTACAAGCTCAGTGCAATTTCCTCACCTTTTTATGACAATTGTAACACTGTCATACTGACATGCTGTGTGAGATCTTACAATATTGTTGATGTGGTTCTTATTAAAAGCTCCTTTCAATAGTTTGGAAACACTTTTAGTTTTACTCTTCATGCTACAGGTATGAAGTCTGATCGTGGAAGTAGTTAAACAAAACATCTTCATACCTGTGATTAAGGACCCTCACACACTTGTTTGCAGCTCTGGCTCTTCAAAGTTACATGCCATTAGGAGCTAAAGGCTGTAGGTCCAACTTAAAAATTCTTCAGCACGCAAATGACTGTACTCATCTGACTAGTCTTTAGCTGATTGAAACAGATTACTCAGTAGAGTAAAGCTACTCACATTTTCCTTATTCAACAGAAAAGTTTAAGCTCTCTTCTTGATTTCCAGGGGGGCAGTAAATTTAGAAAATAGTGGAAACATTACCAGAACTTTACTTTTAAAAAGTCCTGTGTCAGATCCTTAATTATATGTTATACATAATATATTGAGTATGATCACAAAGATTTTTCTGCCATCTCTATATCAATTGGCAATCTCCCTACCCCAAATATATGAGTAACTTTAAAAAAAGCACAAAATTCAACAAATAAATAGTTCATTAAATTATTGTAATTAGACTTCCTAGATACCATGGGAAATTGGAGTGATCTCTCCACTAGATCACATATGTCTAATCCTAGAATAATCTGCTGTAACTCCTCACTGAAGTAGTCCGAGGGTGTGGCCAAGGAATCACTATGGAACAAAATCTAGTTTTCCATGACCAAGTTAGAGCTATTAAAAAATGAGGAACAGCACCACAATAATAATGGTCATATTCATGATTCTGGGGAGACAAGGGATATACCTTTCTCTGTCAGCAAATGTGAATATTGCGTATATGTTTGCAGTGAACTGCATTTTTTTCACTAAAACTATTTTAAAAATTGACCGTTGGAATATTATTACATATTTCTTAACATAGTTGTCTGCATTAGAGGAGATAAATGTGAAAAACCTGGCAAGTTTAATGTAAATGACCTCTAGATAGACTGAACATTTTTGAAAACATGTTGAAAAATTGTTCAAGGGTATCACAGAAACAGAAATGTGACTTACAGCAGAAATCACTACCATGTTAACGTTTGTCGGTCACCACCACCTAGTAGTACCTGACAGACCATAGATTTTTCTTCTTATTAAATACAAGTAAAAAAGGGACCTTAGAGATAAGTGTATTATACACATCCTTGAGTTAATGAGGACAGTAGTTCTAGATAGGGATAATCCAATCAAAAGGGAGTTATGAAATGTGCAAATTCACCTACTATAGGTGAATTTTATTCAGCTGTGTAGTATAATTTAGTTTAACAGGGTGGCTCACAGAAGGGAACAGTTCTATTCCCTATGAATTTTTATGAATTTTTATTTACCTAATAACTGCATCATCCTAGACTCCTTAATTCAAAAACATACATGACAATTACTTACTGTAAGTTTTCATGAAGAGAAGACAGGCAGACAGATAAAAGAAACTTTCATCTTTCTGGTGTCAGTCTAAAGAGCAGCCCTTGCATGAGACTGTCTCAAAAGGTGTCCCAAAGGAGAGATTTATTTCAGACTCCAACGTACAATGGAGTTGCTATCGTACCACAGCAGAGTGGAGGCTTAATTAAATTCTTTGCGTTTGTTTGGTCAAAGTTCAATTGAAGATACTAATGTCAAACGTCAACTGAATGACAGCTTATTGCCATGCTTGAACAGTGGACCTAAAAGATAGTGTCAGCTTCTTGCTTTCTATAAGCATAAAACAAAATTTGGCATTATATTGTTAATTATTATTGTTGAAAGCACACTAGTTTGTTCCTACTGGTTCATAAGAATTATCTGTGCTATGTGTTTGAATTCAAAACTGATTCTTGTAGCTTTTATCTATTCAATAAGTTATACTAATAATGGTAAAGTCCAACACTATAGTTTAGAAAAGTATGTTTAAAAAAGGGAAAATGGGGGTTGTAAATGGAAGTTCTACAAATAACTGGACTCAAACGTCAAATTAACAGTAAAAAGCCTAACTTTCCTCCATAAAATCTTTGTGGATTCTCACCACTGATCAATTTCCTTAAATTAGATATTATATCTAGAACTTTCTGAGATCTCCAGGAAGATGATACTTTCAGCAAGACCCAGCCAAGCTGCTGGTCAGAGATCGTGCATTAGTCCATTGTCTCCCGCTCAGATGCTCTCTGGCGGCCTCGGTTGTTCTGAAGCTTAAAAGTAGTTACTGACCTCAGAATGACAGCACATGGCAAACAGAGCTAACCTTTCAGACTGGTGATGGTCTTGCTGCTTTCAAAAATTGGAATCTTTCTTTTTTATGAAGTGGGCTGGACAGGATCTTGAGTAAACACGATTGTTATATGGCCTGTACACAAGACTAAGAACAAAATTCACAGAAACTACTAATTGATTTAGAAGCTTGTGCCTCAAATTTAAAGAGAAATAGGCACAGGCATTTAGGAGCCTTAATGTATTTGAAATATAGTTTCCTAAGTGGTGCTTTTTTTTTTTAAAAAAATGGAATTTCTGAAAAAAGTTTTTAAAAATACGCACTCTCAGTCACAACATAGATGTCTGATTTGGGCTCTAAGCCTAAATTGTTATGTTGCCTTGGCAAATTCTCAAAGGCTGCCTCAGTTTCTATTTCTGAAAAATAGTAACACTTTTTAGCTTCATGGGCATGTTGTAAAAATTAATTAATTAGAATCAAATCTTGGTCACCTGACTCTCCCATATGCTTCTATTAAAGACAGCAAGGAGAATATTTAACTAGTGGGTCTTAACCTAAAAGATTCTGAGCATTTTGGCACTGATCCAAGGAAACACTTAAGCATGGCTTTCCTGGACCTGGACCAGAGCATTCAACATCTTTCAGGATCAAGCCAAGTGCCAATAAGATGAAAAGCAATATAGACAGTCCATGATTATTACTTATTCCCTGCCTGATCCTGAGGGATGGTGAATCTTCCCCTCACCAAGTGACGAGTGCCATCAAGTGAGCAGCTTCCTTGTTGAGTTTTTTTTCAGAATCCTCCAGCAGGCTATAAGAACTGTAAAAAAAAGAACAAAAAAACCCACCACCCCATACCTCCAGGAAATTTACTGTCAAGAATGAAGGTGGGAAGAGAAGTGAAAGAAAACAAAAACCACAGCAAGGGGTATTTTTGATATAGATGTGATGTCTAACTTTAAGAATTTTTTTTTTTATTATTATGAACATGAGGGCTCTTGAATTTAGAGAGCTTTCATCACAACATATTGTATTCCTTTAAATGGAATTCCCAGAAAAGAAATAATTTTCCCCTTATTTTGTATCAAAATAATTAAATGCATCACTGGTGATCTCAAACACGTCTACCCACAGCATCCCAGCCTGTTTCATAATGAATCACATCTGATCCCAAAGTGACCATACTGCAAAACCCTGTTAGGAAATTAACTGCAGGCCAGTGAGTGGTACTAATCACACAACCAGACAAGACCACAGCTGCCCAGCTTAGCTGTATAACCCCTTTTTTTCTGAACAAACCAGTAAGTTCTTCCTACCGAGTGAAGCTTCTGGTAGAGGCCACACGCATTGCATACATATCCACCATTTGCATTCTTTCGCCAGAGAGAGGTCTTTGTGGTCAGGCAATTGGCACAAAAAACACCCGAGCCTCTACGTCTCTGAAATAGGGAAGAAAAAGAAAAAAAAAAAAACCACACAGAAAAAAAAACAGGTCAGAGGTGAGTCACATGAGCTGCGGAGTTAGGACAAATCAACACAGGAGTTTTGTCTCTAGACTGGCAACAATGACAGTATAAAACCACACTGCCCATAATGAGGTCAGGTTCAATTGTGCTTAATAGGCACCACTGATTTTCATTATAATTAACCCTAGAGTGATGGATGAGGTGTGTGAAACACCAAAGCCTTTTCAGAATAACAGCTTTAACTTTTTGAACTTCAGGTTTTGTGCATTTAATGATGGTTTCTAAACACCAAATTCTGAAAAACCCCTCTGGAAGCTGACAGAGAACATTCTGTAAACTTCTCCTGGTTTGTTCATTGCATATCACAACAGATATTATTTATTTTTAGTTTGCTTGATTTTAAAGTGTGATCGGTAACAAGAATTCTGAAACACTACCACTTCTATTAATTACAGTTGGCATCTGTGTCATACTAATTCCTTTAACAGAAATTATACTTCATTAATTGAATACATGATATTCAGTTCCAGTCTTTCCCACTTGCTTCTGAAATCAGTATCAGCTACCATATATTTCCCACAGCCCACTAAGAACAAGGAATAACTTCTGCCAAACAAATAAAAGTACAGTATTCTTAATAAGACTTCTTTTGAACTTCACCCGAAACCCCAGAAAACACTGTCTCATCAATGGATACATTTATTTATTTTATTTTAGTCAGGCAAAGAAAGGCACAGTACAACTTTCCTAAATGCAAATTGATTTTTAACCAGACTGAGCTGTGCATTCATCAGGTTTCATAATGACCCAGGAATATTTAAAAGTAGACACGTTTATGAGTATTGCTCATTAAATTCTTTCTACGGAGTAACGATTTCATTAAACTTCTCATTTAAACAAAAGTCAGGCTGTGTTTGTGGGCACAAATACTAATAAGCAGGAAATGGAATTCTTTTGCTGAAAAGAAAATCTGAATTTCAACTCCATTCCCTTTTTGCAAAGGAAAAAAAATCTGTAAGAAACCTTCAGCATCTAAGACAAGAATGGGTGAGTACAGGGAAAAACAGCCTGGGTGAAAACTAATTTTATTATAAATTAAAAATTACTAACACTATAAGTCAAAATTTCAGGGTTTCATAAAATTTAAGTAATTTATTTAACTTTAGTCCATACTGTAGAAGACTGGTGTTCATGCCAAAAAAATACAATGGTTATAATTGTACTCTGATACATTTCAAATGGAAAGCTTTCTGCAGACATAATTTTGGCTTCAAGACTGGAACACTTTCTTGGCATTGAAAGGGCATTTGATTCATCGGGTGTTTCACAATGTATCACTAAAAAGACCTGGTGAGCAGCCAGTTCCCTATAGGGTAATTTTTCCATCCAGATGCAAGTGCTATCAGAGGCCCTCGTCAGCTAAACTAATTATGATCTTGCATTTGCTGATGCCTGCTCACTCTAACGTTCGACATCCTCCATTAATCATCAATACAAGGAAAATGAATGAAATGTAAAGAAACGAGGGCTGGTAAGCTGCACAGCCATAAAAATCTGAAATGAGTGCAATAATTTAACAAGATTGGGGAAATGTTTTTAGTGAGCACAAAGTCAGGCTAACAATTGCCCTTTTAAACCAAGAACACAATTTCATTAGTCCAGCAGGTTGTGCTACTTTAAGTTGATACAATAAAATCGAGATTGTCGTCAAGATAATCACTCTCTCACCCCCTTACATCATCCCCTACTTTGTCTCTTAAATCAGAAGCAGTAATATACCACGTTTTTCTCAGTTTGACTTGGGGGAGAATTAAATGGTAGTTGATGTCCTTCAGCAAACATCTAACTAGTTGAGTATATGAGACACAGCTCACTGTGAAGGCATGCTCGCCTACAAGTAAATTGAAGCTCCCAGTTCTTTTTGTGGTTGCATATCCTTGCACGACTTCACCTGGCTGCTGAAATATTTTCCTTAAGAGTACAATAAAGCTTCATTAAACTAACCCTAATTTGGTCCACTTGAAGGGTAAGAAGTTTCCAAGTGGAAACGACTGTATATAGCCAGGATTCAGATACAACTGCAGAACTGTTCCTTTCCATTCCTACTTTTTGTCTGCCGGCCTATGGCTTCTTGGTGTGGTGTATTAACCAAGTGGAGTCTTAATCTGAGTCAGTCTTTCCACCCTTTCATTTCTGTTTGTGTTCCTTGAGTTTAGGAAATACCCTCTACAAAGTCATGGAAGACTTTTAAAATATAGAGAGAGCAGTCTCGTTTATACGCTGCATTTGTACACACCTGAATGGTGACATAAGGTGTAATAACACTGAAATCTTCATTGAATGCTATGGGACTAGTATATCTTTAAAACATTGATAAAAGTAACTAATTTTTTCTCTCTTTTTTAAAGAAAGATCTGATTTAAACTGGACATCAGTTGCAATGAAATAATACAATGATTACAGCTGACAACAACCTACAAAATACCTAGTAGTAGCCATATGTATCAAAAACCTATATTTGTGCTTATTTAGTACTTACAAACTATTTATCTGTTTAAAATTTCAAAGTAGTCCAGCTAAACATCCTTCCCTAAATTTAACGCGAAGTGTGTAAATTCATCTTACGTGCTGTTCTAAGCATTGCATTTTATCTTTCTTTACCTTCCCTTATTTCTGTATTATTTAAGGACCTTACAGGATAGTCAACAATGATCATTCCCCTACCTAAGTGTTCCAACATAGATTACATATACTAATGAATTAAGAATTAAACCACCTCTGGAAAAACTTACATGCTGTTACTTTGTTGAGCTTTTTGGGTATGAAACAGCTTTTTATAGTGGGGACACACAGCTTTAGAATGGATTTCCTGGGGTGAAACAGGACTGTAGCAAAATTGGACTAAATATTCTTGACTCCCAGATCCCACTAACCACAGAACAGACGTGCTTGTCAAAATACACCTGAGAAATTTTGATGATGTCTGCTAGAAAAAATGGAGGCTGTTTTTAAAAGCCTACATGCCTTTAGTCCTCTTCTCTTAAACCAATACAGTTTCTTAAAAACCAAGAAGAATAAAAGCATAGGCCTTTACTTCCCATATACCAAGTTTTATAAAAGTTACTGGACAACAGAAATTATCTAATTTTTTTTTTCTGCTAAATTTCAATTAGTGATGATAATTCTACTGTTAGTGACGATATTTCTTCTGCATGCATCTGTTTGGCCTTGCATACTCAGCGTTTGTACTAGTCAATAATAATGGCCGATATTGCTGGTTTTCCAGGTAGTCGCACAAAGGAACAGGCACTTGAGCTCCAATTCAGCAAAGTCTGCGCAACTGCTATGGCCCACAGCCTCCATAAAACCCAGCCATCTGCTCAAGTGCTCTGCTAAGCACCACCCTAGCCAGCGTTTTCAAGAAATATGTTACGGAACCTTTTGCTCTTTTTCAAATGTGAACACATACTTATCATAGTAAAATAATCTCTTAAGATCAGCCCAGAGAAGGTAAGTCAACATAACTAGTCATGGGAGGGTTTGAGCCACAGATAAAAAGGTTTCAGTCTGCGATCAATGCCACTGGCACTAACTGGAGTTATCTGTGAAAAGTTTCTATACATCCTTGGAAGAATAAGCCAAAAGCATCTAAATAACTAAAATGTGTATCTACTAAGTCAAGCTTTAATCATCTGGAGCCTTATAACCACTACATTACAATCCCAAATCCTGAAGGGGCCAGTGTCTCTATTTCCATTCCAGTTCCTAGGTCTGGGCATTTAATATCACGGTTGTCTCAAATCACATTGGGCTGAAACTTGGCGTATGTTTTTGTCAACCCAGATGTAACTTTTTTTTTCTTCTTTTCTTTTCCAGTACTGAAAACTTTATTTAAATCAGTTCAGCTGTTTATAATTGGGAGATTGGCCAAAACTGGGGGGGGTGGGGGGCAGAGGGGATTTCAAGTTTTTCAGATAACTTTCTAACAAATCTACAGTCATAGTGGCTTTGCTCTGGGGAAAAAAAGTATGCACACATTTTAGTATTTTAGTAGTAGCAAAGCAACAAGTGGATTATTATTTTTATGTAGCTAAGCTATGAAAGTTTGTAATTATTCACTGAACATGTATTGCAGATCTGTCTACTAACTGTTTTCCCTCAGTAAGAACCATGCTGAAAGCATGTAATTGCATAACAACCCTTGATATGCAGAGTATTTACTCACATTTTTTATGGTTTCATATCTTGACCGTTTCAAATTGAACAAGTCTGAAACTTGGTATACACATTGTCAAGCCCAAATGCCTCATTTTTTTTTAACTCCTTAAACAATTTTCACTAGTTACCAATATTTCATTGAAACAAGGAAATTATTAGTAGTGCTTTCTGCTAAGCAATGAAACAGCAGAGAATACCATAACAAGTAATTCACTCAGGCATCTCGACAGGATCAGGCCCTTGTTTTTCACAAAAACTACTTTAGATTTAAAGAAGATGACTCTACAGTTTATATGATTTCAAACTTTGTAGCCATGTAGAAGTGTCATCACACTACACAGCTACACAAAAAATATTTTAAAATGTACTGAACTGTCAGTTATTATTTCAATGGAACTTCATGTAGCAAAATCTATATTGTAAAAGCACCGCCAAAAACACTGCTCAGGAACGGTGGCTTTTTAGCTAGCTAGACTAAGCAACGGTGCCTGACACTCTGCTAGTGCCAAATACATCCTGTTTTCAAAATTTCTGCCAGAAGATGCTTTTAGAAACTCAAATAGCTCCACAAGCGTCAGCCAAGCATTTTTCTTACATCACCCTCTTGGTTTGGACACAACAAAACTTGTCTTTTTGCTGATTACTTTCACTTCCCCATCACAAAATGACGATACGATGAAGCCTGAGTGGATTTTTTTACCATCTCTGGCCTTCCAGAAACAGAGCATATTGTAATAGCAGCTCCAGAACATGAGGCTGGGTAACATTTATGATTTCTACGCAAGAATAAGCATATGCCTGACCTATTTCCAACAACAAAGTCGGGGACTACAACCATACAAGCCTCACTGAAAAAAAAGGCAAAATGCTGGCTCTGGATGCTCTCTGGCAACACAGGAGGTCCAAAAGGGAGGTGTCAGGAAACCTGCACGTGCTCGGATCAGTATGAGCTAGGTGACCCGCTGTGGAGAGGATCAATTGTAAGCAGCTGGCCTCATACCTGTAATCGTCGGGCTGCTACCACACGGTTCAGAAAAATAGTGTAATGCACTCACGGTGACATCTCTATATCTTGTGTTTGCATTGCTGTGAGTATTTAGGAGTTTCTTGTTTCACACCTGCTAGGTGTGAAATACCAAGGTGTTGTCCTCCTTATATGAGGAGGTATTTAGTTCTCCACGTTTGGGTGAGGCTCAGATTAATTGAAGTTTAAAGCCTGGTGAGCAAGGCAGCATCTGGATGTTGGAGTAAGCGTTACTTTCTGCTGTTTAGGATGGGAAAAAAATCTTTCAGCCCTCATTTCTTTTGGCTGCAGAGGCACTCAGACCTTTCTGAATGTGTTTAATCAAAACTGCTTTCTCTCTCAACTATGAAAACAGCCACAACTATGTCCCTGTAAAGTTTCACATTTTAAAATTTTAGTTGCTTTTGCTGTAACTATGTCTAAATTAAAAAGAAAGTAATTGGGTTTTCTTCCCTTTATAACTTGGACAGCTTTCAGGAATAGACCAGGCACAGCAAATTTTCATCCCCAAAGCAGAAGTTGTCAGAAAAAGTGAAACACATAAAGCAGAGTGTTAAAGTAGAAGTTGTTTTCAACCTTAACTATGAGTTAACAGATGCCTGTTGAAGTCAATTTAATGTGCCAAATCTAAACTCTTCATGTAAGACATTTTCAAGAACAATTATATTAAAGAGCTGTATTTGAAAGACGCTTAAGAAAGAGGTTAGGAGAGGCAAGGTAGGAAGAAAGTAAAAATGCCAAGAGGAAAGTTAAAATTACACACCTAATTCATATAAAAAGTTTAGTGGCATTTTTAATGCTCTATTGTGACAGCATCTTTTTATGATATACGCTGTATTACAAACTTTTAATGAGAGGAATCAGGGGGGTTTTAGAGAGGGGAAAAAAACCCAGATAGTAAATTAAACATTACTACTAGCGCAGCCTTTCAGAATCCTACCGCCGATCCCTTAGGGAGAGTAAATATTTTAATGTGCATGTAAACTGCAATTACTTTTTTATCAGCAGCCAAACTGCAGATGAGTAGATTTTGTCCCAGCATTTGTAGCATTTTCCTGCATTTTGTAAAGCTACCTTAGAGACAATGGTATTCACTACTCAAAAAAAAACCCACCCCAAAAAACAGGCAGCAAACTACAATCTCTCTGTGTCTTACTAAGCAAGAAGAATTTAGTAAGATATTAATTTAGGATGTCATGATTGCTACCAAAGTAAAACAATGGCTGATCAAAATAAGTGATTAAATTAAGAAAAACATAGCTATGCAAAGAAGCCACTGAATCACTTGCTGTTGGCTCTCTTCACCGCTGTCACCTCCTCACCTTTATTTCCTCCCCCAAGCTACAGCTGACCCAACCTTTGCCACCGCACAGGACGGGAACCGGCTTCAGACATCCACCTTCAGCCAGAGCCTGAGCTCCGCAGGCAGGAATTTACCATCACTTTAATCATCCGTTAAGAGCCACATGCAACTACGGGATCACATAAATAATCACAATACACTTTACAATGACTTATTAATTTTCATTCATTTGGGCATTTATCAGTGAAAATTATGTAGTTCACAATGTATCTCCTTGTTAATCCAAACAGGGACGGAAGGTAATTTCACAGTTTCCCCCTCAAGATCTGCAGTGGCACAAATATGAAACACAACTTTTTCACAGGTTAGACTTCTTTGCCACAGTTAGTGGCGGTTGATTTTTAAACACTGTGTGTTAAAAATATATGTGATCTTCTGTTGGGCCAAATACATATATGCAGACTAAATAAATACACACATACATATTTATGGTATGAGGCATTTGTAATGAACACTGAGAAATATTTTCTGGTGGAACTAACTGTTATCCTGGTTTGCAAAGAGTTAAATACCTACTTAATCATTCTACACAAAGTATTTTTTAGAAATAGAAGATTTTTTAGAAAGCAGTTTCCTTCAACCGTCTTTTACTAGATATAAAGTATTTTTAAGGTCTTATCCTTCAACTTGCACAAGCTGATCATCCTTAAATCTCTTCCAATACCTTAAACAGCAACTACCACACTACGATATGATCTCCCTTCTGGTGTATTTTGCCACTGACTACCAGCAGTACAACAGAGACCTCCACGGAGGCAACCCGAAAATTAATTTAAAAAGTTTTATTAACACCAATAGCAAAAAAAAAAAAAAAAAAAAAAAAGGCAACCTGGAAACCTGCATTTCCCGCACAATAATGATGTCATTTTGCAGCAACTGAAACCTATTCAAAAGGAATAGAAATTCCGTCTCCAATAACTCACTGAGTCAATTACACAGGAAAGTACTGTAATGGGCTGTCCCCCGTCAAACAGCTCACGTACACGACTTCCTTCTCAATTACCAACTTGTCTGCATTGCCATCTGTAAAAACGAACGCATACCTTGTGCTGCCAGTTTCTGCTCTTGCACTTCCATTAGTGGAACTGGCTGCAGCTGCTCAAGAAGAAAGCCCTGATTGTCTTTGTTTTCCCCCAATGTAGCACCATTTTTCTCCCCTCCTCCTGTACATTGACTCATGGTAACGTGTTATCTCTGCTGAGGTGTGCCCGTGAGTATTAAAACTACAATCCACCTAAATTTGTGTCTTGTTCTCTTTTCGCAGTTTATCACCTAACACAGTAAAAAGCTGCCAGCAGCATCTCTCAGCATCTTCACCAGAATTATGTTGGTAATGCAACAGATTTAATCAGTCCTTTTTAGTAACTTCTGTAAAAATAGCTAAGTCTCTGGCTAAACTTCTTCCCACTTTTCTAAATCAGCTTGACCACTCAGGCAATTTTTAAAAAGTACTTATACGAAGCAATCAAAAATAAGATTAATAAAATAAGTCCAATTTAGGAATAATACTATTCCTTACAAAAAACGGTTAGGTAGATGCATTAGTGTGCATAAGCAGGACAGAAGGAGCCTGGTTTGGGAACTGCGATCCTTGCCCCTTAATAATATAAACCTTTCTCCACTAGCACTTTGCTGAAACAGTCACACAGCAGCTCCGAAGCTGAACGGCTGCCTGAAAACTCAGCGCTCGTACACAGAGATCGCTGCTCCTTTCTGAACGCCGTGTGCTTCCAAACGAGCTCAGCTGTTGTTAGAGAACAAATCTAAGTCATTATGAGTCTCTTGCATTTTTTCAAATTAGAAACACAACATGAACAGTATAAAATGTACAAAATTAGACTCCTCTTCTTTTGATTAGTAACTGGATAAAAGCAGTACCCTCAGAACTAAGCACACTGAAAGAGACATTGAGAAAACTGGAAATGCTTCTGACTCTTTCATTTCTTGGCATAAGGCAAAAATATCCAAGCCCTGCTGTCTCAAACGGGGAATCTAAATCAATAGTTAGACTTTGCTATAAACAGACTCACTTTCTGAGATAAAGAGCCAGTTATGAAGGTGCCTAAACATGGAATTAGGTGCTTAAGTTTAGGCATCAATACCAGAGGATTTATGTTCACGAAGGCACCCCACGTACCCCTTCTTTCATGAAGTAATCTCACTCATCAAATGAACAGATAAAAATGGAGCAAAGATACATCCATATTTCCTTAAACACCCCTAACTTTGACATAGTAGAAGAACCAGAGTGCATTTGCAGATCTCAGCTAAGAGTCCATATGTAACTCTACATGTGATAGTAATTGAGGGTCCCAATCCCACAAGTGCTCTGCTGTAAGCGTGAGCACAAAGCTGCTGGAGTTCTCAGCTTCTGGCATCTGTTCCCACTTCCACAGAAATCAGATGGGCAAAATTAAGTTTTGAGGGAAAAAAAAAAATTCACAGACATTTAAAAAACATTCCCTGACCTTATTAAAGTCCACGTGATCTCTATTTATAAAGAAAATGGCTCAGAAAGCCAGCAGCTGAGAGGAGGAACTCTCATTTGTAGATTTTGGCTGAGGGCTGCCAAAATCAGCAGGGGAAAGGCTCCTCAGGGGTAAAAATTTCAAAAGCCATTAAGTGTCTTAGAAGCCTCAGTCCCACTGCCTTTTGATCACCTACATCCTCCCAAATTTGCACCCCAAATCTGAAAACTACACTGGAAGAATAATTTCTAATTCAAAGCTACAAAATGAGGATCTAAAGTTTTCATAGAAGTCCTCAGGACTCAGAGAGGAAATGTCAATTAGGTGTCTACTTCTCAGTGAAAACCAGTGAGGTAACATTTACCTGGTACTTGTACTTTAAAAAATTCCCCTTAGGACCATTAATTTTAATTAAAGAAAAAATATAATGAGAAAATGTTTCATATGGGCAGCTATAGCTTATATTCTTGTTCAGGAACTGAAGTAAGTATAATTTGAGTCTCACACAGTCCCCTTGAGAAAGCTGTTACTAGGGTGGGATCCAGAGCGGACTATGTCCACCTATTATTTTCAATACGCTTAGGACTGCAGTCTCACTGCAGATCTTGTTACATGCTGTTGCTAGAATGGCTTCCATTCAGAAAAATCAACATTTGCCAACCCATACCACACAATTACCATAGTTATTTCCTATTGTGAGCTTAGGGAGAAACTGTGGTATCCCAGACACCACGGTGTGGTAAATATTGAAAAGTAGCGGCCTTTTTATAATGGACATTTTCATCTAATCCAATCCATTCCAAACACTTCCAGATAACAAGACAATACAGCAGAGTCTGTGTCTTAAGTTGGTTGGTTCTAACATAATCATTCTGTCCTGTGATCCCACTTTCAGTAAAAATATTTGATGGCTTCCTTTTTGATAGCTTTAGGAAGTAAGAATGGACTAGACCTGTGCTCAGCCCCTACAGTCATCTAGGGAGACATCTCCTGAAAAAGAAAAGAGAAAAAAAAGAAGAAAAAAAGAAAGAAAAAAAAATACCATATTTGTACGTTTTAAAGCTAACCCATCTAAAAGTGTCAACAGCCTCCTGAGCTGCAGTAGGCAGAGCATTGCCAGCAGGTCGAGGGAGGTGATCCTTCCCTCCACTCAGCCCTGGTGAGGCCACACCTGCAGTGCTGTGTCCAGTGCTGGGCTCCCCAGTACAAGAAAAACATGGATGTACTGGAGAGAGTCCAGTGAAGGGCCACAAAGATGATTAAGGGCCTCAGGCATCTGTCATACAAGGAAAGGCTGAGAGAGCTGGGACTGTGCAGCCTGGAGAAGAGAAGGCTCAGGGGGACCTTATCAATATGTATCCGAAGGGGGGACGTAAAGAAGATGGAGCCAGGCTCTTCTCAGTGGTGCCCAGTGAAAGGACAGGAGGCAAGGGCACAAATTGAAATACAGGAATTTCCATGTGAACATAAGAGAAAAGCTTTTTTACTGTAAGGGTGGTTGAACAGAGGAACAGGTTGCCCAGAGAGGCTGTGGAGTCTCTGTCCTTGGAGATATTCAAAATCTGAAGGGACACAGCCCTGAGCACCCTGCTCTAGCTGACCTTGCTCTGAGCAATGGGATTGGACTAGATGACCTCCAGAGCTGCCTTCCAGCCTCAATGATTCTGTGAAGCTTTCTTCAGTGAGAGGCTGTCGACTGCTTGTAATGTTTTTGATTCTATTAATTTCTATTCATTTTAGCCTTAATTCCTATTCATTTGCCTTGAAAAATAAAATATTTTAAATTTCATGGCTATAAAAGTATTAATTAAAATAGACCAACATCCAGACTGAATGTTACAGATTGCAATCTCTAAAACTGTACAGCTAACTAAAAATGGAGAAACCTACTTTAAAATTCCACTGTAAATAATTTCAGAATGTTTACGAGGAACTGAGTGAAGTATCTAATGTAGAGTTTACAAAAATTATTCTCTGCTTGCTCTTTCCTATCAAGGTCCTAATGCCTACTTGTCAATGAGACTCATATAGAGTGTTGTATAGCTTTCCTTAAAAATACCATTAAGATGAGAAGGAGAAGAGAACAACTGTTCTACATTTTGGAGACATTTCTCCTTAAATAGTGTTTATGTACTGCAAGCATCCCTTCCATAAACAAACCAGGTCTTTGGAACAAGTGAACACAATCTCTGAAGAATCTTTACCAGCTTCTATTTCTGGTACATGATGCACTGAGAATTTTAGGCCAACATGGGCATATGGTCTCCTAGTTTGATAGGAAACATTTCATGGAATTCAAGACAGAGTCACAGCATAATGACTGAAGACCTTAACATCGATGATATAACACAAGGTTAGGGAAAAAAAAAAATGAAGAAAAGAAAAACAAGTGTTTCCTGATATGATATTAGAGGCAGTAGGAGCACGTAAAAGCATAAGAAAAAGGAAAGTCATGGTAAACCGGTATGCACAAAGGAATACTTTGAATCCCTTATTAATCAAGCTTAACCTCATTAACTAAATTGCCTTAACCTCTTCTTTTTTTTTTTTTTTTTTTTTTAGGAGAATCACCCAGTAGGGAAATAATTCTTTTTTAAAAAAACAAATAATAAACAATATTTATCTTAATAACATTCATGCACAATTTGTGGCTTTTCTGCCTCTGCAGCCTTAGAAACTGGTATACCCTCTGTACTTTCCATACTCATTTACATCTGCAGAGAGAATACTGTAACTGCACAGCAGTGCTTCCAGCATCCCTAGTCTAATTCTTCTCTTACGTTTAAGAAAGTGGTTCTTAAATTGCCTAAGACACCAGCTTCAAAATCTGCATTGTCAGAATCACTCCTACAGATTGCATTTCACTGAAGGAATTGTTTCTAATGCAAGTGGCTGGGTGACCTTATTGCTGGGGGCAGTCATTCTCTTAAACGGTACGAGCCTGACAAGAGCAGTATGAGAAAAACACATAACTTAACGGGGTTTTCCAACCATGAGTTCTGCACGGCGAGGAAGAAATGTACCCACCCTGTCACATACTCGGCTTTAGTTCAGAGCACTGCAAAGGATTGGAAAACAGCATTCAAGAAATCAAGCACCAGGCTGGAAGGAGATGCACAGCGAAAACCCTCCTGCAAGCCCACAGTTAACTTATTTTTCACATCCTTTGGAGGCTTCTTAAATGCAGCTGACTGCGCAGGAATGCATTGTAAAACAAGCCCTCCGCTTCCTTTCTAAAGTGGTGTCAGCAAAACGGCTCCACGGCCTCGCTCGTAGGCAGCTGTGGCTGCATCCATGTTGTAGCTGGAGAGGCAAAGGCCACTGGGTTGCCTGAAAGTGTTCACACGTTTGTGCAGACCTAAGGTGCAGGCTCAAAGAGGAACTGTTTGGTCCTGTTCTACTGATCAATACATCAGACTTTGCTATTTAGGCAAAAAATGTCAGGAAAGCATTTCCCTTTTACCTTCCACCTGCTAGTATCACAATTCATCTGATTTTGAAACAAGCCTCCAGAAGTCCTACGCACACAACTCTGAAGTAAAAAGAAACCTTTAAATTTAGACACGCTGTACAAAATCATAGCTGCTACTTGCTCACAGGCTATATTCAAAATCTTTAGGAGTAAGAAGGAAAAAGACGTACACCAGAAAGGAGCACATTTATAATGACATGCCTTTTCTCTAGGAGAAAAAAAAAAAATCTTCCATTTCATTGGCATCTTTGCCAAAAGCCCTCTTTCAGGAACTGAAAAGAGAAGGGCCTTTATTTCCTACATATATTTTATAGGAAACATTTTTTGGTTCTGTGTCATGGACTAGGATTTCACACCTTAGTGGCTAGTCGTATGGAAATGGACATGGCTGTGGAAACTTCATGGCTGTGAAACCCTGATAGTAAAATCAGCAGGAAGATGAGGAAGGTGTGGGGAACACTGAATGATTCATGCGGTAACAGCCTCTGGACCCTTTGAGGAGATTTTGGGATGGCTGCCAATGCTACCTGTCTATGACCAGCATCCTGGACCCTCTAAAGCAGGCTTTAAATCTGGGCATGATACAGAGGGAGTATTGCTCTTTTGAATAATACCCGAATATGTAAGTGGATGTGACATGTATGGATTTTTATAAGGAAAGATCTTTCCAAAATCAGGTTGCAATTACCAATGAGTTATACCTCCCAGAAATAATTCCTACAATAAAAATACCGGGCCCTGCTTCCTTTATTAATAGCAGTCTGAGTTAATGAGGGAACAACTTCCAGAAGTTCCTGTAGAGCAGTGCACAACTAAGCATCTTAGCTACGACATTCAACAAATCGGTGTTTTGCAACTAACTCTTCCTTTGCCAAATCAAAGAACAAATCCTTTCCTATTTCATACCCAGGACAACTCCACCTATTGCATAAAGCACTGTGCTGGTTTTGGCTGGGATAGAGTTAATTTTCTCTATAGTGGCTGGTACAGGGCTATGTTTTGGATTTATGCTGGAAACATTTTTGATAATACAGGGATATTTTTCTTATTGCTGAGCAGTGCTTACATAGAGTCAAGGCCTTTTCTGCTCTCACAGCACCCCACCAGCGAGCAGGCCGGGGATGCACAAGGAGTTGGGAGGGGACACAGCTGGGACAGCTGACCCCAACTGACCAAAGGGCTATTCCATACCATATGATGTCATACTCATCATGTAAAGCTGGGGGAAGAAGAAGGAAGGAGGGAACTTTCAGAGTGATGGCATTTCATCTTCCCAAGTAACCGTTACGCGTGACAGAGCCCTGCTTTCCTGGAGATGGCTGAACACCTGCCTGCCAATGGGAAGTAGTGAATGAATTCCTTGTTTTGCTTTGCTTGCATGCACGGCTTTTGCTTTACCTATTAAACTGTTTTTATCTCAACCCCCAAGTTTTTTCACTCTTACCCTTCTGATTCTCTCTCCCATCCCATAAAGGGGGAGTGAGCGAGCGGCTGTGTGGTGCTTAGTTGCTGGTGGGGGTTAAACCACGACAAGCACAAGGAGAGCAGAAGATGGTAGAAAACCTACAAAGCTAGCACTGATTTGATGCCCATCTGTTTTAGACATAGAAGAAGAAAAAATAAAGGAGATAAAAAACTGACTGCACTGAGCTTGGCTTTCGCTATGGTAAGAGTAATTCTTGGCTGATTTTATTATGGTCTTGACATCTGCCTTTGGAGCCCTGGCATATGCATGGCACAACCAGGGCAGACATGGTACACTTATCTTCAAGATGGCCTATGTAAGTTTGCCTTTCATGAACAATAGCCCTAGCACCATAGCACATATTGCATGCACAGCCAGGGCTGTGATTTCTACTACATTTCAGTGATTAATGGCCTCATAATGGAATACAAGTTTCCTACAGAATGTTGCAATCTCCATACAAATTTGGCCTTGTCTGCTATTTACTGGCAGGTTGTAGGAGCACTGAAAGATCAGCACTGCTCAAAGCACTGGGTGCAGTCCCAGGTACAGAGGCGAAGGCGCACAAAGCAGCTGGGCAGCGCTGTGTGCAACCAGGCTGGGCTGTAACAGTCAGCTACAGTCACTAGAGGGTACTGCGAGGGCACCTAAAGGGTGCTGCTCCCACAGGAGGGGGCAAAGGAAAACATTGGGAAACCCCACCATAGGCAACATCACTTGACAACTGGAATGAACTCTTTTAAAGACAGATCTGCCCGAAAAATGCCTGATGTCAGTCCTGATTTTGAAGTGTTCCTGTGGGAAGTATCTGCACACACATGCCGCCAATAAGCCAAGCAACTCACGCCTTTATGGTTCGTTTTTAAATCCAGTGCAGCCTGTGGATCATGAGTCACACAGTCCCTTCTTACGCAAAAGGCCAAACAGCTACAGAGAGAAGAGCGAGAATGAAATTCCTATGGTTTTAACAACGGTTACTCATAGAAGGCAAGATGGGGATCCCTTTGTTTATGCACAGCATCACGTAAGATTACAGGGCTATTTAAGCAGTAAGGTCGTACAAAAGAAGAGAGGAAGAATCTCAGCATCTGGCTTTGGAAGACATCACTATGTTCATTAGTGAAGCAATAGAAAAAATCAGCATTCATCTAGTGAAGGAATCTTAGCCACCACTTCTTCTGAGTTTATCCCGTATAGAGTAAATAACTGCCAGGAAATCTACTGCACATACTTCAATATTCTGGTATTTTTAAAACACACAACCCTTTTCATGCACAAATATCCCTTAATGTGTCTACTGGAGTTTCTGTGCTTTGCACGGACTAGCAAGAAGGGATGTTGGATGATGCTTGCGTTATGCTCTTAAGTTCTACCAGATTTCAGTAATAATTCTGATCAACCAGTGCATTCCAGACTTTATTGCCCATCTTTCTTTTTCCATTTCTTCCATCAACCAACAAGTTAATAAGAAAATAGGAAGAAAATGTGTGTGCAATGGATAGCACAGCATTCCAATGAGACACAGAAGCGGACAAATAATAGAATAGTTGTGAATATCAAGCAAAAATGTTAACATTAACTAGGTTTACTTTTCACTCTATTTAAATACAAAAATTTAAAGTAAGAAGTTTCTGTATTTTAGTCTCAGCCAATTTTGGGCCACACTGAATGTTAAATAAACTATTATTTAATCAAATACAGGCATATTAGTCTCACTCCTGCTGACAACTTCAATTAGAATATTTTTGCTTCATACAAAAAAAAAAAAAAAAAAGAAAAAGCTCATGATCTTTAAACTACTATGGCTTCTGCACAACATCTGGTTACAATTTTTTATATATTCAACCATCAAACTTCTATCTCCACAAAACAGTTTACTCAAGATTTGTTTTAATTATCCTGCATTGCAAGCTTCATACGGCTTTGAAAAGGGGGTGAAAGGATCGCTCACGATGCAGACAGATGCAAACTGAAAAGGACTGTACATTGAAAGATGCTTTTGAAACAATTTTGAAAAATGAAAAAATCCTTTCTGTCATTGCCAGGAAACAAGTGCTACTTTAACTGTTTCATTACACAATACCTCTTGGCTTGTTCATTAGCAATTTTAATGGGTTTTTGGTTGGATTCTAGGATTAAGGCAATCTTTATTAGCACTTTCATTGGAGCCATACAAGTCGCAAATACATATTTTCTCTTTTTCTCGCCAATGCCACAGTGGGAACACTATATTTCTAAAAGTGCTAGTTTAAAACAGAAAACAGCAAAGAAAGCATCTGAATGTGATAAAGTAGAAATAAAAATGAATTTTATAGCAGCACAGAAAAACCTTGCTCATACAAAAAAAAAATGTACTGAATTTTAAACATGGGAGAGATCTAATTTATTTTCATAAGCCTATTCACCTGTGTAAAGTTAAGCACATCTATAAGCTTTAGCAAGACTGGACCTAAGACAAAAATTAAGAAAATGCCTGAGATTCTGGTTTTATTAAATGTTAGAGCCTCAGTCAGCCAAAGGGACATAACTATATTTTTCTTAAACGAGTCTTGGGGTGCTACACCAAATCCATGAGTCAACACTACAGATAGAAACTGTTTGTCTTGACGTGGTGGAATCATTGTAAACTTTGGAGGATATGAAACTTCTTATTCATTTATTTGCATTACATATATGGATTAATGGGAAAGCATTATGGAAAGTTATTATTTATTTTATGAGGTAACTGCTTTGAAATCCAGTAAATGAAACTCCTTTTTCCTGTTTTTCAGTCAGTCAGCACCCATCATTCCAAGATAGGATATTGAAAGAAACTTCAGGGTTTTTTCTGGAGGTTTCTTCTGATGCAAAGCGTGTATTAGCTTAGACATGGAATATTATCTTTTAAGACTTTTTTTTTTCTTTAAAGGTGCTCCAAAGAAGCCAGCAGAAGACATAGCTGCAAAAACACAACTTATAACCATGGTCAATATATAAACAGTTGAGCTTCACTGACTCCAATTCCCAGACAGAAACTCTCTTGAGTTTCATACTGGAGCAATATGTGCAGCTTTTTTAAAATGTATTTTTAATGAGGAAACTTCATTTGTGTATTAAAGAGGGCCTGAAGAGATGATTTATTTTGGTTCTGTGAGATATTCTGATATTAAACCCGTGATATAGTCATGTCTCTGAATAGGTGACCACCAGCCACCAATGGGTCAACACACGCATGAGAAAAAAACACCAATACGTTTCAAGCTGTGGCCAACCATACCAAAATGAGTCTAACCCCTGGAGCCTACATAATTAGTCAGCAGGGCCTGTGAGCAGCCTGTCTCACTCAACTCTGGGCACTGCCTCCACTGGGACTGCAAGAACTGCTAAAACAGTTTCCCTCTGTTACAGTAATATTTGACACTTCGCTTGCAACCAGAAACAAGAAAATACGGAAGAATGCAAAACTCACTCTAACAACATGCAAATTGCTGATAAAAAGTCACCAGTTTTCACAAAGCCTTGGTTGGCACAGAGGATGATGATGGAGACAAAGCTTTATTTTATCTGAACCAGCCTTTCATCCTCAGGTTCCAAATCTCGCGGTTACACCAAAGACGTGACTGTTCCCCCTGGGTTACCGTTACCATCTCAGTGTATCAGCAAAAAGAACTCGCTGGGTTCATGTTGATTAAAGTGAGGAAACATGAATTGTCACTGTCCTCACTGACACAGCCTGTGAACAAAGGGCTTCAGTATTCACTGCCATCTTTTATTTCAGGTATGAAGAGCATGAACGAGACTCAGAACAAAAGGAAGCTGTCGGTGAAGGCTTCTTTGCATGCCCACCCCCTGAACACAATCCCCATTAACAATCCCAAGGTATATTTGTGGTGTGGTGGGAATTCAGACACGCGATTTTGATTAATGTTAATGCAAGTCGTGTGGCCAAATCCCTGTATGCTACTTTGAGAGTTTATTCTAAAATCGGAATATAATTAAGGTTGCAACACAAACCGAATAAGGCAAGGAAATAACACTTCATTAGTAACCTACTCATTAAGTAACCTGTTGCAACCGTGTGGTACTATAATAAAATGTTTTAAGTGTTTATATACCACCATTGTCAACTGGCTAGGAAACTACGGTAAAGACATCCAGACATACTAAAAAAAAGGTTAGCTTCTGCAACTAGATAAATTACTTCTTCAGGTTATTTAGTTGTGGTATTGGATTGGAAGATTTTGAGTCCTCTTCCCAGTGACACTTGGAGACTGGCACATTTGTTCTCTTTGTAAATTTATACTAACGAGCAGTCGTGCATAATACAGCAGGCTGTAAATAGAGGAGAAGAGGAGCTGAAGGGAGTAGGAACGCATATGAGGAGTTTCTGTTTAGTCAAGCTGATAGGTAACAGATAAATGATCTAAAGATTGTTTTCAGTTGTCCCTCTTGCACAAAGCTATATTCCAGATCTTTATAATTGTGAATACTGAATGTGAAGTCTATAGTGAGAAAGGGTATCATCACGCATGGGAAGAGGTCCTGTGTCCCTGGCACTGCTTTTGCTCATGACTGAAAGTGGCATTTCTGTGGTCCTTCCCTTATTCTATAGAAAGCTGCCAAGCCAGTTTTGGTTTTGTGTTTTTTATTATTATTATTCCTGTAGACTGTGGGCTAAGGTTTTTCATCTTCTTCTCCATCATGCAAAAACCCATGGAAAGCTATTTAAGAAGCTAATGGCCGCGGACTATAATCTGCAATAAACTACTTTTCCCATCTTCGTAGTGTAGAAAGAAGAGAGTGTTTTTGTGTGTGTACATGTGTGTGTGAAGGACGGAGGGGAAAGAGGAAGAGGGCACTGATAGCAGCAAGTCAGCTGTGCTTTACAGAACAAGGAGATCTTAGAGTAGCAAGTGGGCAATGGGTCTATCTGAGATGGAGCAACTTTCCGTATCATCACTAAAAGCAAATGAGATTAACGACACAAAATACAATTCAGTCCTTCATGTAAGATTGAGGATTATTATTGTAGACCTCAGGTATTTTGTGCTGGCATTCTGGACATGTGTAATGTTGTTGCTAGCAGTCAATTCAAGGCTCTGAACATACGTACTGCAAAACAATTTCTGAGAAAAAAACCTGGTGCTTAATGGAAAAACATCTGGACAATAAGTGTTGATCATTATTACACATCTATTCACTATACTCCTTGCCATATTTCTAGCCAGTTCAGAAGAGAGGACTGCATGCTACTAAGATAAATTCAACTTGCAGTATGTAATCTGACTTTATAAGCACATTTGGTAGGCTAATATGAAATGTACAAGTTCACTAAAATGATCTAAATTATGAAGTAGATTTTTTCTTTTAAAAAGTCATTGAGCATGTCTTATATAGATAGGTTTTTCTTTAACATTATATTCTTTTGAAAAGTGGATTAGAGGTATACTGTCTTTTGACGTACTGCAAGAAGCAGGAGTGTGCAGAGAGCTCAGAGGATGTCATTTTTTTCCTCTAACATAAAAAGATTTGTGAAGTTACTATGGCTCTTCAAAACGGCCTAGTAATTGAGCCTGGTTATGGTCTCATTAATGTGCAAGTTTCATTTGTCACCTTCTTTCTTTGTGGATTATGTGCATTGATTCATCAAGACTTGTGACACCTGGTTTTCATTTGCTCTGTTCAGTGCTTCTTTTCTAATCCGTTTGTACTGGATTGGTGTAAGAAAAAGTCTGAAAGTAAATCGCACTAGCCTCCTGAAAACAGAAATCAGAAAATTTCAGCTTTTTTGTTAATTTACAATTAAATGCCTTTTCACTCTCTTTTCATGCTCTTCGCATGCTTTTCTTTCAAGTATGTTTAATAACATGCTTGCTCCAGCTACTCATAACATAAAAGGAGCAAACAACACAATGTACACTTAACAGGGGAGATGTAGGTGTCTAGTAAGTTCATTATTACAAAAAGTAATTGATTTTAATTCATGTAAATGTGACAAGAATAACACAGACAAGGTTTTTCTTGCTCAACTACAATATCCTTGTTAAGTTGTACAGTTTAATAATGAGATGTTCTCATATGAATTTCTCTCTGCCTTCCTTCTTTACTTCACTTTTCTAAAATATGTATCACTTCAAATATTTCCATTCCACGTGTCACTGGCAAATGCCAAAAATAGAGAAAGAGAGATCTGATAAAGATAAAGCATGACAAAAGTTTCACGGATAATTGCCTTCACATATCCAGTTCAGCTCTCATCTCTCCTAATTAGCCTCATTACCATACCTTAAGACAGACCAGCAGTCACTCAAACTCCCTGTTTTTTCTGTCAAAACTATTGCTGACAGGCAAATGGACAACACATGCACTGAGTGAGTCTATTCTAGACTATTCTTTTACAAGACTAGCCTCCAGCAGAAAACACAAAACAATAGGTCTTCTATAAATGCATAATGAAAGTATACATACAGTGTGTGAATACTCAATAAATTATTGTTCTATTCATTGCTCCACCATCACTTAAAATGAGGACAATAAAAAAAAAAATAATTCTCATACACTATCATTCTCCAGAATATCAACGAGATCAAAACCAATGCAGTATTTCACTGTGACTGATACAGACTTCTAGAACAGCCTCGCCATAGTTGCTGAAAAAAAAAAATCACTTGAGTACTGTAAAGTTTGAATATGTCAGTGCAGTACTGCTTTCAGCATACCCACGCTATCTCAGGAAGCTTTTTGTTTTTACAAACCGTGTTCAAATGAAAAAGCTTCATCCCATTGCTCATATTCATTTAAAATTAGCTCGTAAAAAGTATCCACAGAATAGTTCACTGGGGCACTAGAAATATTTCAATATTAAACTCCACTGGCTATCAAAACATTAAACTGTATAATGGGAAGCCATTGAAACCCCTCACAATGTTCATTTCTTTTTCATTGTTGTTTTAGTCACACATTACATTATATATAGAGTTCAGATACATGGTACTTTGTTTTCATTTTCTCTATTTCTCTATAAATTTCGTTCTGTCTAACATCTAACAATTTGGATATGTTTTTCTATTATAACCTCTTGTTCAAAGTTACAGTTTTTTAGTGATACATCGTATTTTCATGTTCACAGTACCACCAATAAAATAAAAAT